>NC_090801.1:36214992-36840706 GCF_036512215.1 Solanum lycopersicum | reverse complement strand
CGACCGCTAACTCCAGATCGTGAGTAGGATAGTTCTTTTCATGCTTCCTAAGTTGTCGGGAGGCATAGGCTATAACTTTGCCATGCTGCATCAATACACATCCTAGCCCAACACCCGAAGCATCACAATAAATAACATAGCCGTCTGGTCCCTCTAGAAGAGTTAGGACTGGAGCTGTAGTTAATTTGTCTTTCAATAGCTGGAAGCTTCGCTCACAAGCATCTGTCCACTGGAACTTGGCTGCCTTTTGAGTTAGCCTTGTCAAAGGCACTGAAATTGAGGCAAACTTTTCTACGAATCTCCTGTAATATCCTGCTAACCCCAAAAAGCTGCGTACCTCAGTAGGTGTCGTAGGTCTGGGCCAAGACTTTACTGCCTCAATCTTCTGCGTGTCTACCCGAATACCATCAACTCCAATAATATGCCCTAAGAATGCCACTGAAGTCAACCAGAACTCGCACTTAGAAAATTTAGCATACAACTTCTGGTGCTGAAGCACCCTAAGTACCGTCCTTAAATGATCTGCATGCTCCTCTTCTGAACGTGAATAGACCAGAATATCATCTATAAATACAATAACAAACATATCAAGGAATGGTTTAAATACTCGATTCATTAAATCCATGAACACCGCTGGAGCATTAGTCAGCCCAAAAGATAGCACTCTAAACTCATAATGCCCATATCGGGTCCGGAATGCTGTCTTTGGAATATCTGCCTCCCTTACCCGCACCTAATGATAACCTGACCGCAAGTCTATCTTTGAAAAACACTTTGCACCCTGCAACTGGTCAAATAGATCGTCAATCCTTGGGAGGGGATACCTGTTCTTTATTGTTACTTTGTTCAACTGCCTATAATCAATACACATCCGCAGCGACCCATCCTTCTTCCTCACAAACAGTACTGGTGCTCCCCAAGGTGACGTACTAGGCCTGATGAAGCCCTTTTCTAGCAAATCCCTCAATTGCTCTTTCAATTCTTTCAACTCAGCAGGTGCCATTCTATAAGGAGGTATAGATATAGGCTGGGTATCTGGCAGTACATCTATAGTAAACTCTATCTCCCGTTCTGGAGGAAGGCCTGGAAGTTCCTCGGGGAATACATCAGGAAATTCATTAACTACCGGGACTGATTGAAGAGTCGGTGCCTCTGCCTTTATGCCATGCACCCGAATCAGATGGTAAATATAGCCTTTTCTAACCATCTTCCCGGCCTTGAGGTATGAAATGAACTTACCTTTCGGCGATACTGTACTTCCCTTCCACTCTATAATCGGTTCCCCTGGAAATTGAAATCGAACTATCTTTCCTCTGCAATCAACATTAGCATAACAAGCAGCCAACCAATCCATGCCCATGATAATATCAAACTCAATCATATTTAACTCTATTAGATCTGCTACGGTATGACGACTATATATAGCTACTGAACAATTCCTATATACTCGCGTAGCTATGACAAAATCTCCTACAGGTGTAGCTACCTCAAATGGTTCTATCAACTCAGACTCTATTCCGATCCTACTAGCAACAAAGGGAGATATATATGATAAGGTGGAACCTGGGTCTATCAATGCATACACACTTCGGGAGAATAGTGATAATATACCTGTGATCACATTAGGTGACGCCTCCAGATCTTGCCTATTAGTCAAAGCATATATACAGTTTGAGGGACCGCTAGAACTGGAAGCTCCACCACGTCCTCTACCACGGCCTGCTGGTGCCTGAATACCCTACCCCGTAGGGCGCATAGCCACAGAAGAAGATGAACCAGCAATGGACCCTGTAGGCTGTGCCATACCACCTGCACTACCTCTAAGGTGACACTCCCTCATAGTATGGCCCTGACGGCCGCAAGAAAAACACGCACCTGTAGCCCAACGACATTCCCCAGGATGGGACTTACCACAACGAGAACACCGAGGCAAAGGTGGCCTCGACTGGCTCAAACCCCTGCCCATTTGTGACCCTGACGCCCTAGAGCTCTGACCAGGTTCCGGATATCCCATACGATCAAACCCCCTACCCATGAAACGTGGGGGTGCACTCTGTGCTGGCTGGGAAGAAAATCTAACATGCTGCTGAGACTGCCCGCTTTGAAACTCGTCAGGATAACCTGCTGATCTAACCCTCTTATGCTGGCCTCTATTATAATCTCTATCTGGCTGACGTCCCCGGTGCCGATCCTCTACCCCCTGTGCATATGCCTGCACCCGAGCAATGTCCATACCTGGCTGAAGAGTCACTGCCATTCAACCGTCAATCAGATAACGATCCAATCCCATCACATAACGATGTACCCTGTCTGCCATATCAGCCACAATAGTAGGCGCATGCCTAGCCAATGAATCAAACTCGAGGCTATACTCTCGAACGCTCCTGCCATTTTGCTTCAAACGCAAGAATTTATCGACTCTAGCTCGCTTCATCTCTGGAGGCAGGAAGTGGCCCTAGAAAGCCTCCACAAATTCATCCCATACCGCTGGAGGGGCACCCTCACCCCTAGATAACTCCCAAGACTCATACCAATTAATAGCTACATCCCGCAAACGATACGTAGCCAACTCAACAGACTCGGTCTCCGAAGCCTTGATTATCCTCAATGTACGCTGCATTTGACGAATAAACTCTTGCGGATCATCCTGGGGCCTTGACCCAAAGAACTCTGGAGGATTACAACTTAAGAAGTCACGAGCCCTTAAGCTATTAGATCTGTCCGCATGATCAACTCCTAGTCCATGCCTGCGAGCCTGATCTGCCACTAATCTAGTCAGCAATTGAACCGCATCTCTCATGGCCCTATCCTCCTCCCTTGACTGAGGAGCTGGAGGTTCAGATGTTGGGGCCTCGGGGGCTGGTGGTGTCCCCCGAATTGGAGCTGCTGCTGCTCTAAGCTCTTCTGGCGGTGGGGGTGTAGCAGAGCTCTCCGACTGGAGCATAATACCAGGCATAGACTGGGCACGGGCCCTAGTAACTCTCCGGGTCTGACTAGTACCTTCTGCTACCGATTTTCCCTTCTGGGCGGCTGTCGCTTTCTTTGGAGGAATAGCTGAAAACACACGGATTCGTTAGAGAGGGATTATCCTGTTAATATAGCTCTATCGCACGATCTAGAATAAGAAGAAAGAATGACATCCTAAATGTCCTGTAGCTTCCTGTTTATAGATGTGGTGCACAACACACCGATAAACAAGACTCTACTAGACACGGTCTGTAGACACTTCCGAGGAAGAACCGCTCTGATACCACTCTTTGTCACGACCCAACCCGATAGGCCGTGACTAGTGCCCGTTTTGGACACCCACATACAAACCTGCTAAGTATGACCAACTGAAACTAAGACAATATGGAATTTAATCAAATCAAGCCAACCCCAACGTCATATATATATAAGAGAACCTGTCTCATAAGGAGTCATAAGCATTCAACCATAACAACATACGCGAGCCGACAAGGCCGCCACTATTCAAAGCATAATAACATACGTATGCCGACAAGGCTGCCACTACACAATACACAATGATGTACGCAGCCGACAAGGCTTCCCCTGTACAAGCGGACATCCCAAACAAACCATGTCCAGACCATTATCCAAAACATATATATACAACCCACATTAATGTCCACAGACCTCTAAGAGTACATTAGTGAAACTCGACGGGACAGGGCCCCGCCATACCCATAGACGAGCAAAAGACTACACAAAAGTTATGTACCAAAACGATTGGGCTTCGGAACAGTGGAGCTCTCCCAATCAGCAGAGTAGATATCCTAGGCGGGAGGATCACCGAACTGCGCGTCTACACCTGCGGACATGAAACGCAGCCCCCCGAGGAAAGGGGGGTCAGTACGGACAATGTACTGAGTATGTAAAGCATAAGGTAAAGATGACAGGATACCAATATGGCAAGTCGAAACAAAATATCGCTACACATATACCTTTTAAGTGAAAATCATGCATATATTTAACATTTAAGGTGCCCAGCTTCCCTAGTAAGGGGCTCGGCAAAATAATTGTCACGTCATCTCCGTCATCATCATCATCATAACCATCCTCATCACCAATCATATATATAATATACATACCCGGCCCTCTAGTGAGGAACTCGGTGACATATGCAAGAAACTCCGCACGAACATTACCCGGCCCGGGACTCGGTGAAATGATAAATGACTCTATGCACGAGCAGAATATTATGAGCAACCATATGCAATTAAAATCATTTCTTATAACTCAATAGAACAATCAACGTGAACCAGCAAGGAGTATTACCAAAGATTAATGTTTTATCAAGATTATGAACCTTTAATGCGATATGGAAACGTAAAATCTCAATGACTCTAAGAAGCATTACCATAGATATTAGAGATCATCATAGCCTTAGACATAGCCGATATATAGAGGAATAATTGTGGAAGCAAGAATATACATCACCTAGACGCTTTAGAGGTAAGTATCAAATCTGTCCGTTATTCGCTTATTTTTAAAAGTCATGCCAAGCAAAGAAAGAAGGGACAGCGTTACATACCGTATAATCGAGCCGCACGTCCAATATTTACTGCTCAAGCTATTAATCTATAACAAGCAACAATCGTGCCGCAATTAGATAAACATCGTGCTTTACTTTCTTGTAAGCTAGCTAATAATCTAACGAAAATTCGGCAGCACCTCCCCTATTTTCCTTACTTCGTCCCAAACCGACAACAATCCAAATTATCCACAGCAATACCAATAACACATATAACCCAAAGAATCATATTAAACAGCCCCTCCCCAAAACAGTTCCGTCTCGGCAACTATAGCAGCGAAGCAACGACACATCGAGCGATAACTCGTTTTATAATTCGCAACACATCTACCTTATCGTATTCATCCTTTGGAGTATATACTCATAATCACATTCAACATATACATAATGCCAAAACAGAATTTTCCTGCAGTTTGCTTTAATCAAAACAGCCCAAGCACCAACACGACACCACTAATAATCCGATTATGGTTTCCATTCATACTTAGCACATTCAATAACTAAAACAAACTTCCTAAGCTACTGGTCACGCCCCCTTCTTAAAATTAATGGATAATTAACAAGGGTATTCTAAAGAATTAACACACCAAACAAGGAGATTACTAACCAAATTATTTGCAGCTGCTGGCCAAGAGTTGCAGGGTTGGTTTCTCCATTTCCATGGCTGTCTAAGACAAGTGGTGAAGAAGAAGATGATATGCAACAATGCATTTCACCACTTTATATAGCATGGAGTGGATTTCTCCACCTCTTTTAATAGTATGAAGTGGAGGCAGCCCCCCTCTACACCTGTCCACTAAGGCCAGCCCACAATCTAATCCCTTTTTAATTTTTGCCTTGAGTGGTGGGGCCCATTGGATTAAATCAATCCAAATTAGCCACTAATTAATCCCTCACTTAAAGTTAATGGCACTTACATTAGCCAACTCATACTTAATATCACATTTGGAAATAACATCCTTGCCTAATATTTCTTTACGTCTTCTAGATCACGATGCGCACTACGTATAAAAAAAATACGAGGCATAACATAAAGTTTCATGAATTTTGGAGGTTAAACGTCCAAGAATATCTAAGATGTTCAAAAATTAGCCTTTGAGACGTTCATGTGTGTCTTGATGGGTCCTAGCATGTTTGGACGTGTTGCCTATAATTGTTTTGCGTGAAACAGATGTGGAAGGTCCTTTAATTCTTAATGTTCAAATTTACGTTGGAAATGTCCGGGTACGACTTCCAAATGGCCCACTAAAAGAGCCGACAAGAAGGACCCAAGGGATGTCGAGACACTGCCTTGGACGTGTCAATCGACGAACTCCAATTGATGCCTCGTCAGTCCATCAATGCCCTGTTGATTGGGACGTGGGTTGACACTTAGACTCTGGAGCTAATTCTACCAAGAGGAAGCTGCAGTCACCAACGACGGAGCAGCAGGATGCCCCGTCATCCAGTCGACGCCTAGTCGATGTTGTCCATCGATGGTGGCGTGCAAATGCTGCCATTGGACTTCCTCATAAAGGGTTGAATTTGAAATTCACCCCACTTCATACCCTGAAACTACTTTATTTATTTAGCTATTTTTTGGTGTATATAAGTGATAAAAAAGGTGATAAACCCAATCCTGATCCAATTCACACCAAATAAACTTTCCCTCTGAAATCAATTCTCCCTAGAAACCTCCAAGGAAGGTGAAGCTTTAGAACATCTTAGAGCTTTGATTTCCATGGATTATTCATCAAGTTTTAGAGGCTTTCAACTAGATAATGTTATGGTGATCCTTTATCTCTAAGTAACCTTTCGCTTAGAGAGTTAAGCTCAATCTTTTAAACGATGTTTCATAATCCGATCTCTTCTTCATCAATGTGGTTATGTGTTCTTTATTTAATTGATTTCAAAAGCATAATATGAATGTATTGATGATTGTATATTGATTTCTACATGATTTTCATGGGCATTGTAATCGTGTTTTGTTATTGATTGAGTTGTGATTCTATTACGTTGTATTTCTTAATTTATAGTTATTTAATTATATTTATTTTGAATAGTTTATAATTTATCCAATTGGATCAATGTATGAAGACTTGAAAAAAAGTAGCCTATTTTCTATAGATTCATTGTAAGTTTGGCTTCATGATGATTCTTTTAGGATTTCGATTGCGTAAAGATCATTTTATCTACTGTCTTTCGTTTATGTTATGAAACAATTGCGGGTATGAATCCTTGGTGATGACACCAATGGAATCTTTGTAAGATTGACCTACATGTGTTAGCGTCTAGATTTATGATTCTAGCATTCTTATTGTGAGATTCAATTACGTAAACGTGACGGTTATCAAATGCCTATAGTGTAAAGTGATTATGAATTATATGTAATAGATCCAATGGGGATCATTGCATGATAGTTTGAATAGGATAAAGCTATATGTTTTAGCGTAATGATTGATAATGCTATGAACATAATGTGATCTCAATTTAGGGTAGATGATGCATGATTTAGTCTTCATTATTATGTCTTTATTTACTGCCCTAGATTGTTATTATTTGTATATTATGAATGTTTATCACGATGTTAAATGAAAGGAATAATAGTAAGTGATCTATGTTTCTCTACTTCATCATGTATTGGTGATGTAGTGTTCATGTTGTCGTATGATCTTGTAGTGGCTTATGCATGGTTTCTTTAATGATTTAACTACATATAGATACTCCCCTATAAATAAATTGCTGATGAAATGGTGTATGTATCAATGATGATCGAAGGTTGATGAATTTGTAAGAAAGGCTCTTTCTCTCTACTTTTCTTATAGTATTGATTGTTGATGAAGCCTTGTATAACATTGTGTGGTATAGTCCACTTATGGTAGCGGTGTTTACTTTATTGTCATTATATATTTGTAGATTATGGCCTTGAAGTCAAATTAATAATTATATAAGTGTATGGTTGGCTACTTTCCTATTCTAGTTGTTATCTAGGTTGTATGGTCATTGTATAAGCATGTGTATATCTATGTTAGGATAAAGTGTTGGTGCTGCCATTAATTATTTAAAATGGTTAATAATGCCTTATCTATGTACCGTTATATGAATGCATGAATACAAAAATATAGGAGTGTGAAGTGTAATATGAAGTTGACTTGTCTCTATGCTATTGTGTGTTGTGTGGTATATACTTGAAAGTGTAACATATACTTAAGAGGGTGGTTGCCTAAATGTGTTGTTGATAGACATTACGTGATCATGTTGACCAATGTACACACACACTCAAACATTATTAATGCTTACAATGTACGAAAGGTTCATAGTGTGTAATGAAAGGTTAATCACATATTCACTAAGTGTCTACTACTATGCATGTGATGTAAAAGTATGTGAAGTATGTTATGTATTCCATTATCTAGGATGACTTGATAGGTGTAATAGTATGATCAAGGGTATGAGACCTTTTCTATACATTATAGATGTGTACGTTGATAGGATAATTCCTATGTTTGGTTTCTATGTGTATGAATATGAATGTATGAACATGTGTGACTTTAATAAGTTATGTAAAGGTTCGCTCACATATAATTATACACACACATATGAACGATGATTTAGTCAATACAAGGTCCTTGAAAAGTGTGCTAATGTGTATTCTTAACTAGATAGTGCTAATACATATACTATGTCCATGTTAAAGAATTTCTTACATGATTTAGATTGATGGACTCTCATCTATGACCTATGAGCTATGCTTATGGGGAAGGGTAACTCTCCTATGCCTATGTTTCATAAAGAAATGATAATAAACACTTTTGAATAAAGGGAATTTATCTTATCACAGAGTGAACTTGTAGGTGAGGGGGTGGCACCTTCGTAAGGAGGGAAGGATAAATGGTCCACTAACGGTCCTCACGGGGTAGATAGACACAAGACCCAAAAAGGGTGTAGAGAGATGTTTCCATGAAGGCCCCCAAGTTCCATAAACTATGCTTTCCACATACGATCTAGAAAGTGAATTCACTTAGTATGCTAGTATGTGTTAATGTTGTACCTTCTCAATGTAAGAACACCTTCCATTGGTGTAAGGCTCTACAACACCAAAGTCCATTTTTAGAACTTATGATATGAGTGTCAGTTAAAGCTATAGTTTCCCTAAAGTAAAATGGACAATGGAAGTAAATGACTAGGACCCTAACAAGGATGACCTAATGGAGGTTACATACGATAGGTGGAACTAGCACGTTAGGAAGTCAAAAGAATGTGTTCTAACGTATATGATTAAGCTTATGTCCTTGTACATGACATTGTAGTGACTGTCTTCTATTTTTTAATATATGCATGATATAAGTCTAAATTATGTTAACTTGTCCCTATATGAATAATGTTGGTCTCAATTACTATATGATGAATGTCTTCCCCATCTTTGATGAAGTTTCCTTTACTTGATATGTTGAGGAATAAAGTATTAAGGTTAGTGGTATCATGAAGGGTTCACGAAGTATGTGTGTGGTTATGGGCCTTCACATGTGCATTGTACTAGTAGACTAAAATTGGGGTCATGAATAAGATCTTATAGTGACTTCTGTGAAATGAAGCAAAAATATATGCAAATTGATGTAGGTTACTGTAATGTCTTATGACCGTTACTTGAATGTGACTTGTAATGTGTTATACTGCTATGAGGATATATGTTGTCTTATATAGGTTGTAAGTATTCTTTCTCTCTGACCTTAAGGTGATGAATTGCACCATGTATCGCTTATGGATTACTTAGGATGTTGATGAGTTAAAAGAAAAGGATTCACTGTATTGTGTAAGGAACTCACTGTTAAGTGACCCGAGATGTGGCTTGAATTTTATATGTGATTTTACATGATGTATGGCTTTTGAATATGTCTATATGAAGCATGTGAATGATATAAATTTTATTATATAAAGGTTTATGAAAATTTACTCAAAAAGGCATGAAATATGATTTCAAGAAAAATGTCCCTTTTAAATGCATGTTTTTGCATTGTTACCATACTTTGTACATTCTTGTTTTAATCTCATTCTTCACTTCTTACACAAAGTGTAGGTTATTGATTTTTAGAGGATGTCTATATGATTGAGGAGCTTGATATGTGATTCCCAAGCTCAGGAAATGAAATTTAAGTTCAACGGATCTCCTAAACTATGGTTTACTATAATGTTTAGTGTTATCGTACTTATGTATTATGTTGTAAGGGTTGTGTCCCTAAAGTACTCTTATGATGTAAAATCACATATAAAATTCAAGCCACATCTCGGGTCACTTAACAGTGAGTTCCTTACACAATACAGTGAATCCTTTTCTTTAACTCATCAACATTCTAAGTAATCCATAAGAGATTCTTGGTGCAATTCATCACCTTAAGGTCAGAAAGAAAGCATACTTACAACCTATATAAGACAACATATATCCTCATAGAAGTATAACACATTACAAGTCACATTCAAGTAACGGTCATAAGACATTACAGTAACCTACATCAATTTGCATATATTTTTGCTTCATTTCACAGAAGTCACTATAAGATCTTATTCATTACCCCAATTTTAGTCTACTAGTACAATGTACATGTGAAGCCCATAACCTCACACATACTTAGTGCACCTATCATGAGACCACAAGGATTAACATATAATTCATACATATGAATATAACTTCATTTATGTCAACAAACCTTCATCATGTAGTCATTAAGATCAATTATTATGCATATAAAACAAGACCACATTATATAGCCTCATACCATGCATTTCATTACAACATGTGGACAAATACTACAAAGTCATGTATAAGGAATATATATGTCACACCCGGAGAGCATACCCTAGATGATACCAGCGTCGATTTCCTCTGAAAGGACACAGAAAAGCCCTTAGCATTCGTCATAACATGTGATTAGTAAAAGTCGCGGAAAATCAAAACCTTTACATTCTACTTGAAATATACTTAGACTTCATACTTATCATTCATAAGCCATACGATATTCTTAGAAATTGTCTCACATATATAAAACCATCTAAAGAGTGAAAATCTGTACTTAGCCAATACATAGTCGATATGCCATGTAGACATTAATACAAAAGAATCCAAAGAACATAATTGAAATAGCATATACTTAAAACTACTAAAAATCTGTGTAAGCTGGAATATGAAAGATATCATCCACAAACATGAGGACCTACCAAGTCATGGAGAAAGACTTCCAAACTTCTTCAAATTGACCTTCTTAACTTCAATGGCCGGAACCTACTTGGAGTAATATAATGTAATTGGTTTAGTACGCCACATGTACTATATATGGGTATATGCACATAACATTTAACGACATTCATGAAAAAGGATCATTTATCATATCTTTAGAAAACGTGCTAAGTTATATGAATGTCTTCAATGCACATACTATATATCATATACAAGTTAAGGATTCCATCAAAATAAAGCATGCTCGTAAGTAAACACATATTATAATTAAGTCATATTAACTAATCATATTCAGTAGATCACATAATATAGCATACAAAACACTTACCAATGATCACCCCCAACCTACAAGTGTAATGGTCATGTGAAGCCTCATAACCCCCACACAACAAAGTAGATAAGATAGGAGTCCATGACTAAATCTCTGCTTCATATAACTTGTAACATAAGTTGTCATCAATTCATTTAACAAGATAACCCAACAACATATTCATCATAAAGACCAACATCATATCAGGGTAACATCATGTACCATAAACATATATTTTTCATGTTATTACATTACCTAAGAACAATCCCTTAGAACTTCCCTTAAAGTCAACTTCTGCAACAACTAGGTAGAGTCCCATACTCCTACTTATACTAAGTAGACTCCTCAAGTCACCCAAGTCAACATTCATTTAATTGTCTTACATATTACATAAGGGAACGTTCGCCTTAACCAAGATAGACCATGTGAGGTAAACATGTATTTGGGGTCAAAAAACCCCACACCAAAGGAAGGTGGTCTTCCAGCCAAAGTAGAACCTAACATGACATAACTTTATAGGTAGGTGAATCCCCTAGCTAGTACCCCAAGGTGGAAACAGAGTTCCCGACATAAGAGATGTATTAGAGACCCACAGTTCCACATTAAATGGAAGCCATAACCTCATGATAGTCATTAGGAACCAACATTCCAACTAGGGAAGGGACACTTCTCATATGGAGTTCATTGGTGCATAGCTTAATTCCCTTTGTTGAATAACCTTTAAGTTGTCTTTTATCATAAACTCATCATAGGTAATAGGTTATTAACTCGTATAAACATGATCATGAGTTCTTTATGATTATGTTAGAATTTCCTTTCATCATAACCCTTCGTATGTGAGATTAATATAACAGTCATCTTGTGTTAAACATACAAGAGAATATCGTTATTTTAGTTTATCGTGTTTTTTTCATGATATCACAAATAACATATTCATATCCCTGCATATCCACATCGCAACATCATACATACTTTCAAAACATATAGTCATGATTTATAGGCTATCATAACCATGGTAGAGTAATCAAAACTTTAGAAGACTTACCTCTTACTTCCAAAGACCTTAATCAAGAACTTACGTTTAACTTACAACATTCAGAACCATAACATACTGAAATACTCAATATCATAATCAAGAAAAACTCTTCAAATCATGTACAAGACAATGAATAATGTAGGGAAAAGGATAATGGTCATTTAGGAGTTCATTCTAGTCTTAGTTCCAATCCCTACGTTTTCATATTATTATATAGTAGAGACAATCATACAGAAATCATCATATAGATAAGAACATGTTGTAGACGAAATTGAAACATAATAACAACATAATCATCAATTCATGTGAAATAGACCATGGAAAACACATACTTTTCATTGAAAATGATAAATCTAGGGTTAGGAAGAAAATTCGTTTTGAAGAGTAAAAACCCTAGTGTTTGATGTTATTAAAAACATATCTTGAAAGGACCTCTTGGGGAATGGAATACCAAAAGTGAAAAGCCTATACCTTATAGATAATGAATCCATGAAAATTGGATTAAAACCTTGAGGTCTTCGTCTTCTACCTTAAGCTCTTTTTCTTCTTCAATGGAGTTTTGAAAAGAGAGTTTTCTCAAGAGAGATGAACGAAAATTCGTTTGTAATTTGGGACGTGTAAAAATGGTCTAAAACTGACCTAATATCAAATATATAGTCGTCCAATTAATTACCCAAAATATCCTCCACTTAAATAAGCCTTTTAAGAAGTTAAATTACCAAAAATATGACTTTAACAATTCTTGGAAGTAGCTCCGCATCACTTTGCCAAATACCGTCATTTTTACTAGGTTTTGAGTTGAGACAGTTATTTGTGTGTCAGCCATGCGTCTTGAGGATGCCTCTAAAAATATTGAGGAAGAACACCTCGTATCCAGCTCGCGTCGTACACTTAAAGTCCTAATCTTGTTCGTGATGCTGGGGTCCTCCCCAAGGAAGCCTAGGGTAGTCCTTGGGGTCTCGCTACCGGACGTTTAGACCCTTTGTACTATATACTACCTATCCAAAGTCACTTTATAAGTTTTGGACTTCACTTGACACTCCAAAAGCTTAACTAAACATAGGATCGTCATCTAGTTCAAATTAGCTATCTTCTGGACATCAAGGTCTTTCTTAGTCGTTTTTGCTCTAAACTTTTACAAATGAGTTTATTACATTAATATAGGTAAGGAAACATCATTTTAAACATTATTTGATTGATTAATCTCTAGTCTATGTCATGGTATTTCAGGAGTGTTACATTATCCCCCTTTTGGAACATTTGCCCCCGATATACACTAAAATCTTTTGGATGGTAGGAATAGACTCAATACTAGCAGCACAAATCAACAACATAAAATCATAATGAGTCACAATTCATAGGATTATATCACACTCCTTACAACATATACCATAACATTGCACGTAACACTCAATTCATGATTCACAACATATAAGAGCTTGATTTTCATAACACATAGTGAGGAATTTCCTTCTCAATCTTATCATAAGCTCAAAATGCATCAAAGATTCACCATGATATAGTTCTTCTTAAAATGGTTACAAAACAACAAAATCTCAAGAGAAGATATGGATACATCTTTCACTTTAGTACAAGAATAGTGTATGAAGGCATTTTCTCAAAACTCTAGTTTGCACAACTTTTACTAAGCATGCACCTATTTAGAAAACCAATCAATTTCATGATCATGAATTACTTTCTAAATTAAGAAGAATGTCTAACCTTAAGTAGTAAAGAGATGAGGGTAGTCGGCTTCTGCCTCCCATGTTGCACCCTCATCAAGATGGTTCCTCCATATAACTTTTAGAGAGGCAACCTCCTTGTTTCTGAACTTCTTGACTTGGCGATCTAGGATATCAACCGGAAACTCTTCATAGGAGGTTCTCATCCACTCCTAAACCTTCTATAGGAATAATGAATACCGGGTCGCCTATGCATTTCTTGAGCATAAAAACACGAAACACCGGATGAACCGAAGCTACTTTACTAGTTAGTTTAAAATTATAAACAACCTTCCCAATTCGTTGTAAAACCTTATAGGGACCAACATGCCGGGGACTTAAATTTCTCTTTCTACTGATTCTCATCACCCCTTTCATAGGTGAAATTTTGAAGTAGACATGAACACCTATTTCAACCTCAAGATCTCTTCTTCTATTGTCGGCATAAGACTTTTTGTGACTAAAGATAATTTTCAATGTATCCCTTATGATTAAAACCTTCTCTATAGATTCATAGATACTCTTTGGACAAAGGAGTGAGGACTCACAAACCTCAAACCATACAATCTATGATCGATACCTTCTACCATAAAGAGCTTCAAACGGTGCAACGGAAATGCCCGAATGATAGCAATTGTTGTATGATAACTCAATCAAAGGTAAGTGATCATCCCAAAATCCCTTGAAATTAACGACACAAGATTTAAACATGTCCCGAAGGGTCTAAATGGTATGTTCCTCTTTACCATCCGTATGAGGATGAAAAGCAGTACTATGTTTCACTTGAGTACCTAACCCCTTTTGAAAAGCCTTCCAAAAACAAGAAGTGAATTGTGCACCTCTATCCGCCTGATGGATAAAGGAATCCCATGAAGACTAACAATCACTTTAATGTAGATCCTTGCATAATCTTTAGCTGTGTAAGTGGACTTAAAAGGAATAAAATGGGAAGATTATGTCAACCTATCCACGACAACCCATATAGAATCATTTTGTTTTTTGGGTTTGAGTAAACGCAACAACAAAGTCCATATTGATGGCTTCCGACTTTCATGTAGGAACATCCATGATTTGGGTTAAACCACGCAATTTGAGATACTCAGCTTTAACTTATTGGCCGTTTGGATGCTCAGAGACAAACTCTTTAAAACATCCCACCAATAGACCTCTCTAAGATCATGATATATTTTGGTGGAACCCGGATGTATAAAATAGCGAGAACCATCGGCTTCTTCTAGAATCTGATTTCTCAAATCCTCGACATGTGGTACACATAATCTCCCTTGGTAATTTAGAACACCATCCCCCTTGGGATAATGAATCATTGAGCTTACCAAGTAGAAAGTCCTTCAACTCCATCAATAGTGGAACAAGATGTTTCTTAGATTCCACATCAACCACTAATGATGAGTCGGAGTTATGATAGACCATGAAACCACCATTCGGAGAATCTTCTAAACACACATCTAAGCGAGCAAACCTATGAACATCTTTCACAAGTTCTTTCTTCTCTTTCTCCACATGAGATACACTACCCATACTCATTCGACTTAAAGAATCGATAATCACATTGGCTTTGTCGGGGTGATAAGAAAGGACACTCATGTCATAATCCTTCAACAATTCTAACAATCTTTTCTCTTGGAGGTTCAACTCCTTTTGTATAAACACATATTAAAGACTTTTATGGTCCGTAAACACATCAACATGCAGACCATGTAAAAAATTCCTCCATATTTTCAAGGAAAATATTACATCAGCTAACTCAAGATCATAAGTTGGGTAATTCTTCTCTTGAACTTTGAGTTTCCTAGATGCATAGTCAATCACCTTGCCATGTTACATGAGGACACATCCCAAGACCACTTCGGAAGAATCATAATACACTACAAAAGCCTTTATTGAACTCATGTAAGGTCAACACTGGAGCGGAGGTAAGCTTATCTTCAACTCTGGAAAACCTTTCTCAGAAGCTTCCGACCACTCAAATTTCACCTTTTTTTGGGTCAAAGTTGTCAAAGGAAAAGCAATGGAGAAAAATATATCAACAAATATTCTATAGTTGTTGGCTAGACCTAAGAAACTTTTTATGTCTGTGCGAGTCAAAGGTCTAGGCCAAATTCAGACCGCATCCATCTTCTTCGGATCAAGCTCTACACCATCACTAGAGATAATATGGCCAAGAAAATCAACTGACCTTAACGAAAAGTCACACTTGCTAAATTTTGCATAAAGTTTGTATTCTTTGAGGACTTGCAAGGCCAACCTCAAGTGACTATCATGCTCATATTCATTCTTGGAGTATATCAAAATATCATCAATGAACACAATCACAAATGAGTCGAGGTAATATTGAAACTCTATTCATTAGTTGCATGAATGCCACCGGGGATTCGTTAACTCAAAATACATAACTAGGAATTCAAAGTGACCATATTTAGTTTGGAAAAGTTATTTTGGGAACATCTTCTCCTGTCACCCTATGTTTGTAATATCCCGACCTTAAGTCAATTTTGAAAAAATAACTAGCACCTTAGAGTTGATCAAATAAATCATCAATCGTGGGGAGAGGATACTTGTTCTTTATGATGACCTTATTGAGTTGGCAATAATGAATGCACATTCTAAGCCACCGATCATTCTTCTTAAAAAACAAGATCGGAGCACCCCATTGAGAAATACTAGGTTGAATGAAACCCTTGTCTAGTAAATCTTTGCATTTGAGCTTCAACTCTTTCAATTCAGCAGAAGTCGTCCTATGGGGAAGAATTGAAATTGGATTTATATCCTGTAACAAATCAATGCCAAAGTTAATTTCTCTTTCGGGAGGAACTCCTGGAAGGTCATTAGTAAAAACATCTAGGAATTATGTCACTACAGGGAACGACTTAATAGAAGGAGTTTCACATTCTAGGTCCTTAATTCTCACCACATGGTATAAAAAACCCATGGCTATCATCTTACAACCCTTCAAAATAAAGAAATAATTTGACCCATTGGCATAGAACTTCTCCCCTTCCACTCTTGAATAGGTTCATTAGGAAATTGAAATTTCACCTTGTTCTACAATTTACGGAAGCAAATCACAAAGTCAATATATAACCAAGATGATATCCAAATCAAACATGTCATGTTCTACAAAATAAGCAAAAGTAACTCTATTGGCCAGAATCACATGACATTTCCTATAAACTGTGTTTTATAACTACAAAGTCCTCCATTGGGGTACAAATCGAACAGGGTTCAATAAAAGCATCGGCAAGTACAACAAACTTCCTACCTACAAAAGGTGTAACAAAATAAAGAGTAGAACCTGGGTCCAGAAAAACATAAACATTAACATATAGAAGTTTTAACATACACGTCACGACGTGTGCAGAGATTTTTATTAACCCTTAGCCTTGAATTCATAGAACCGGTTCCTTTTTGGAGCTTTAGAATTAGGACCTCTTGGTTGAGCTTGACCATTCCCCTTGCCTTGGATTCTCATATTAGGACAGTATATTCACCATATGGCCACCTTTGCCACAACTATCGCAACTATTAGTCCCAACAAGACATTCACCCACATGTTTCTTACCACAATTACCACAAGTTGGTCTCTCTTTTGGTGGATACACATTTCTCCCCTTTAGAGATTTAGGATTAGAACCTTTATCATTGCAATTCATTGAGAAATTAGAAGGAACCTGATTTGAAAACCTCTTTTTAAACATAGTCTTGTCTTCAACATCAAGCCTATTCTTAGATGAACCAATTTAAAATGACTATGCCCTTTTGCCTTCTCTATTCCTTTTCCTTAGACGACTTTCCTCAACCTGTTGATCATGAACCATCAACCTAGAAAGATCCATATTTTATGAAGCATGGATGCACAAAATTATTCTTCCAGCTCTTCCGACATGCCTGTTGCATAACGACTCATTTCATCCTTAGCATTATAAATAAAAGAAAAAACATATTTTGAAAGCTTAATTAACTTCAAAGAGTATCCTTAAGACTCATAAGTTTTTGACAAAGGTTGATAAACTCATCTACATTAGCTTCTCATTGCTCCCTTGGAAAGAATCTGTCAAAAAAGGTTTGAAGATCTCCCAAGTCACTGGACAGTCTCCTTAAGCCCGATTATCCTTCCACTAGTTGTACCATGTCTAAGCTACGTCCTTTAGTTGATACGCAACAAGTTCAGCCTTCTCAGTATTACCACCCCCATAGCAAACAAAATCTTGTAGACCTCATCAAGGAAATTTTGGGGGTCTTCATCAACTTTTAATCCAAAGGACATGGAAGTATTCATTCTCGTAAAATCTCTCAAACGGCTAACCATAGTACTAGCATGTTATTTCTCTCAAGGTACAACCTACTAGTTAGCTTGTGTAGTAATGGCTTGAGCTTGGGTGGTGATTGGTATAGATGAGGGATTGTCCTAGCAAATTATTGACAACCGCTCTTTTTCATCTTTGCCTCATCATCTATGTGGAAGTAACCCAAAAAAGATTTTGCTCCTTTGACAGAACTGGAATTGACTCAATGATTCCTTGGTAATACCTTCCCAATCTAAAAACTGGATCAAACCCATACGGAATCATCATAGTATAGATAATCTTGTACACATAAGGCATGTGAATCTATAGGGCCTACTTCTCACCAGTGGCATTTACCAGTTCCACCGTGTAGAAATCAGTGCCTAGCGAGACTTTATTAATAATTGGCGCGTGCTATCGGGGGAACTCTCTTCCCCGTGAATAACCTGTTCTTGGTCTTCCCAAACTAACATCATGATGTTGTGAAGAGTAGACGGTACTCCCATGAAATGTGGATAAAAGGCCTTCCCCAAAGAAGGTTATTGCTGGTGTCAATGTCCAAGACTTGAAACTGTGCATTGAACTCCACCGGACCCATTTAGATGACCAAATTCACAATTCCTAATGTGTCTCTTCATACCTCGTTGAAGGCTCTTACATTGACCTTGTTTTTTTCCAGCTTCACCAAGTCAAACATAGCGGACTTAGAGTCGACAGTTGGCAAATGTTGAGACAAGAACAATTATCCATTAGGACACGATTTATGACTCTTTTATGACATATCAAGGTGACATGCAATACCTTGTTGTGTGACATCCCCTCAAAGAATCTTAGTATCGAAACTAATTCGATGCCCTTGAATAAATTGATTGATCATAGTTGCTATATTATTGCTGCTTGTGCCCACGGGTACATATGTGTCGTCCTGGCCTTCATCAAAGCCTACCTGTGTAGTTGGGCGCTCATCCACAGGGCCCATACAGAAATTTGTGCTGGGGTTTTCTCAAAATGCATAGAAATTGAGTAGTCCTTTGGCTGCATCTTTCTCCAAAATTCATCTGCTTCGCCCTCACTTATCGGACTTTTCCATTGATCCTTCTTTAGTCTTCCAGAAACCAACTCTTCTGGAAAATAACACCTCTCGTATCAGGCTATACCTTGAGAGATGGTTGTTCAATCACAAATTTTGGCCTTGTAGGAATACGTAATGGCACACAGGAAATAGCCTTTGCAGGTGTCAGATCACGAACCCCTTTTTCTTTTTAACGCTCAGCGAGGCCACAACCTTTTCAATATAATCATAGACAATCGGAGTTGTCACATTTGCCACGCACTCATAATAATCTTTATCTATCATATTGACACCTCCATGATTCGACAAAGGATTGGTGTTGACATTTGGCACGACTGTTTGAAGAGAAACCAATTCTTGATTTTTCTAATCATGAATTTTGTTTTTGAGGTTGATACAGTATTTAGTATAATGTCCAATGTTGCTTGAGTGATATCCGCACATTTGATTGGATCTGTACAATTTGGAATTAGTATTTACCGGCTTTGGCTCACCGGGTAAATATATCCACCTGCAGCCGACTTTTACAACTTTGTTCGTCTTTTAGCGTGCATGGTAATGTTTCTTGAGGGTTTCTTCTTGAATTTGGGTCGAGGGGAATCATAGTAGCCGTATTTCCTAGGAGGCATTTGTTAATAATTTCGAGTATTTAGAGGGGGAGTTTTATTTCTTGGATAAGGATTTTTTTGTTAATTTGGTGATGGAGCTTGGTAGTTCATGGGGGTAGTTTTGTGTAGTGGATCTTGGTATACTGGGGAGGTGCTCTATATTTTGACTTCAAATTGGCACGGTTAGGAGTGACATTTTGGTAGATGGGGTATGGAATTTGATAAAATGGAGGAGTGTTTTGGTAAACGGTGGATGTATATTTGTAATTTGGATGAGGTTATTTTAGTATGTGGAGGTAGCATTTTGGTGGATAGGAGGACGAATATTCGGATATCTGACTTACGTATAGCGAGCATTGTAAGAATTCTGGGACGGTCGAGGACCACTTTGGTAGGATAATAATATTCTGGGGGTCTTTCTTCCCTTGTAAGAGACAGTAGAAACGTCCTCTCTTTTCTTTTTCAATAAACCCAATGATTTTTGCGATGCAGCAATTTTTATACCTTTTGGGCTTTTGCTTTTTATTAATACATCCAAACTGTGGTGCCATTTTATTTTTACAATATGATAAATTTTTATTTAGTATTTTCTCCATTTTTAATTTTTCTTTTTGGTTTTCACATAGTTGTATGAACCATTGAGATAAGAATTTTATTCTAGCTCTGGCAATCTTCCCAATTTTCATCCCATCTTCGATAGTCTCGCTAACCTTGACTATCTCAGCAAATTTTTCTCCAATGAGCAACATGATTCTATCATAGTATTCAGGCTCTTGCACTAGTACAAACTCTTCAACTATCTCTTTTTTTGGACGTAGGAGGTCATACACTACCTTCCTTCTTTTGCCACATGTACGAAAACTCTATATAACTTTTGGTGGACTTTGTTTCATCTTTTATAAGGAATAATGATTGAGGACGATCTCTTCATTAAAGGAAAATTGTTCAATGAAGTCTTTAGCCAAAGCATTCCAGCTGGGACACTCTCTGGTCTCCTATGATGTAAACCGTTACAAAGCTCCTTTATTTTTGTCCTAACTGTCTCATCCATTTAAGAGGTCGTGGGTTCAATCCCCACTCTCCACATTTATTTTTCTCCTAACTCTTTAATCTATTGAAGAGGTTTTGGGTTCAATCCCCACTCTCCAAATTTATTTTTCCTTTCATTTTTATCATGAATTTTTTATGTATTTTACAATTGGTTAGGTCATGGGTTCAATCCCCAATGACCTCACATTTTTTTTAAAAAAATTAGAGCATAGTTCATTTTTCATATCCTTGGACGAGACCACCATTTTGCAGCAAGCTGGAAATTTGGTCTCTTCCAATCCATTTTTCTCTCATCCTTACATTGATTTTTGTAGTACTTTGAGTGACATTTAGTCAGACACATTAAACTTATTTGAACATCAGGTTTTTAACATTTTATACACGCAAAACACAACATTTTAACATACAAATTTTAGGCAGCAAACATAGTAAATTTATAGCAAACACATGCTCAAAACAACAAACTTAATGAACTTTTCCGGAATATATTTTTTCATCACTTACATGTTTTCCGGATACCCATTCAACACATAATCACAACCAGACCTAAAATTATCTACCTGAAAACATACAAACGCATGCTTTGAATCTTTAAAGGGATCTAATGAAAGTGGCATGCAACAGGGACAATCTTAGTATTTCAATTGTGATTAAACTTAACCTTAAGGGTCTCTTGGGAAAGGGACCAAGAGAGAAGAAAACACATACCTTATTGTCGTTCAACACTTGTTTCAATGCTGCCTATTCCCACGACACCACTTTCTCACAACCAAAATCCCAAACCCAAACCATCGAGAAGAATGTTGTTGATTTTTGGTTTTAGCTTTTCTTTTCGTTTCAGTTTTTGTGTGTAAGTTCTTCAAGAGTGAAGAACTATTATTTTCAGTTCTTTCTATGATAAAAAACATGAGAATGAGGGTGAGAGACGTGAGAAACAGATGATTAATATTAGGAGCGTTAGGTGGAGAATTAGTCGAAGAAGGACTCGTCATTATAATTATTATTATTAATATTAATATTTATTAAAAATCTTATTTTAATTTAATTAAATAATCAAATTAAATATTAATTAATTTAACTAATTCATTAAATATAATAAATCAATTAAATCATTGATTCCACCAAGGTTTGAACCCGGGTGGAGCAAGATTTCGCTAAAAGGGTCAATTACGGCCCGTCCTACCCGAATTGCCCTTCCACCATATAATTTAATAAATTAAATAAATATTTAGGGTAATTAAAGTATTTCCCTTATCCTGGAAAACATCATTTTACCCCTAGACCCTCGAAACATAAGATTACCCCTTTTTATGTCTAGTGAAGACTCTTTATGGTAAATCTTCATATTCAAGTTCACTACATGGCTGGAACTTATCTTTCCTAGCTCAACTAACACACTAAGTTAGTTGGCTTGGCTATTGCAAAGTTTCAAAGGTCTGGTTCTACGTGCATCAGTCCATGTGAACCCGGTCTAATTGTAGACATTCTAGATATATTAAGCATAACTTAGCATAGTCATTTTAGGGTTGTTACATTTCCCCCCCCCCCCCCCCCCCCCCCCACCTTAGGAACATTCGTCCCAGAATGACACTACACATCATATTAAAATAAATAGGGTGATTTTTTTTAAATATTTGAATGTACTTGAGAATTTTCTCTTTGTGAATTTCTTTTTCATACTTACTATGGAAGATGTATATTAATCAAGCTTATCTGAAACTTCATATTTGAGAGTCAGAAACTTCTAAATCGCACTTAACTATGCACCTCAAAACTCATGCAACACAAAAACATGTCCACCCTATACAAAAACAGCAACATGACATGCAAACATGGATTAAATTTAGCTCACATAGTACAATTATTACATATACGATTTTGGACTTACAACACCAAATCAACTATTGCACTAAAACATAGAGTGTCTTAAAAAAAACCGTACTTAGGAGGAGTATATCGAACCCCTTAGATAACATCTTGTTGTCCATAAGATTTGAAATTATAAATCTTCGTTGGATTGATCGACGTCCTGCCCATTTATACCCTATCTCATTTGGCAACTGAAACCTCACTACCCTTGTTTGATAGTTTATGGTGCATAACACTTAAATAGAAAATCCATACCTAAGCTATTCAATGGTTTTTTTGTTGGCGAATATCTGATTTACATATTAGTAGGTTAGTGCACATCCTTGAAACCTTATAGCAGCTTCATATTAATAGACTAAGGAACTCCTTCCTAAACTAGTCTCATCAAAGCATATAACACAAATAAACACATAAGTCACATAAGTCAACAACCAACATGATGACTCCAACATATTAACTTCATACTAGTGAATAAAACCATACACATGAAAAACTAATTTAGGCTACACACTTGAGACATAACAAAAGCTATATTCTCATACCCCCCAAGACTTGAGTGCGAAGAATCGTTGCCTCCTTGGAGCCTCTTCACTTGTAACATTCCGTTGAACTTTCTCCTTCCCTTTTACTCGACCTCTCATATACGGACAATCCTTCATCATGTGACCCAGTTTGCTACAACTATAACAAGCGTTAGAGCCCCTTCTACATGCTCTTCCCTGAGGTTTTCCACACTTACTATAAGGTGACCTCTCTTGACGTGTATCTACTTCGTTGTTTCTCTTAACATTTGGGCTCGAAATCCCTATCATAGCTACCCTTGAATGAAATTAACTCCCCTTGGTGGGAGATTCCCTTTATAATACTGGGTTTATCTATGATTTTTGTTCTAATCTTCCATGAAATATTCTCCTCCGCTTGCCTTGACCTATTCCCTTCCCTAGTGAGCTTGCTCTTCCTGCTTTTCTCCACTTATTTGAAATTGACCATAAGCCTGCAAAGGTCCATGCTATCATGCAGCATAGATGGCCTACACTCCACCTGGAGATCTTCAACAATCTTAGATCCAGTGTAAACGGGAGGATTCACCCTTGTGATGTCCCTTAACTTCCTAGCCATGGTGCTTGAAGGTGGGTTCTCCCTGGGAAGACCTTTTTGCTTTGCCTAGGCTGTCATAGCCTTATATTGTAAAGTGATGGCTATGGACATCTCTACTAAGGATGTCCTCACTGCTCCATCTGTCAACCTAATTGGGTTAATAGACATCTCCATTCCAGAAGCTGGAGCTTGGGAAGGAACATGATTTACCCCACCAACTTATTCTCCAATCTCTCCACCTATGTTTCTCCTCGTATTCATCTTTTTGAAACTCAAAAGATGATGTTAGATACTCTCTTGACACCATGAAATAAGACATTAGAGAAGGCACGATAAGATCAGAAGAATGAAATATTTTCTATGCATCATATAGAATCTAATTGAGGATAGTGGTGCACTTTAATACCATGACTTAAAAACTACTCGATCTGGTTGATGTGAACTTATTATCATCGAAATTTAACCTAATTATCTGACACCAACTTTGTCACAACTGGAGTCTAGACCCGAGCCAAAACCGGCATCGTTGACCTCTTAAAGGTCGCAGACAAGCCTACATACATCATCGATACATAATCTAGATAAATTTTAGTAGAAAAATTGAACTTCTTTTTAGTTGAAGTATACTTAGACTTCATAATAGGAAACTTCGTATTCGAATAATACCTACATATTTTTATAATTATTCACAATAACAATCTAATACCAAGATACTCAAATGAATGAAATAGTTCATAACTGCACCAAATGTATACTTGCCAAAATGACTCCAACATAATATCTTAAACAAGTGAGAAAGAAATTCTAGTGGAACAGCCTCCACTAGCTCAAGTCTACATCTAAGCTAAAATATAAAAGATAGGCATCCTCGGAATCATGATGGCCTACCAAGTCCTAATGAATGCTCCACGTCCGAATAACTTCACCGTAGTCTAATAATGCTCTAGCGTTCAGCTGCACTTGCACTGAAAAGTAGAGAGTTGTATGGGATCAGTACACACTTGTACTAAGTATGGGTATATGCAAGCACACACCAAGGACATACACGATTCAGAAGAGATGTGTCCTAATGATATGAATTATGGAAAGTCAAGTCAGTGGGCTTGCCAAAATCTGATTAGGAAAGTCATTCTATGAGAGCAATGTGCATCATCATACGTAACATATTGCACACAACACGCAACATATTGATTATTAGCAAATAACATATTTCAAACATATTTCATTATATTCGTCCATATGCCATGAGACTTTGGAATCATGGATTTTACATTAGGACTTCCCAAAATGAGGGCTCAACATATGGGACTTCAACTAGGGAGCCTTCTTTAGGAAACACAAAGTTTGCTTCATTCATACATACGTACTTCATTTTCATTCGTTTGTCAACTAGTGTAAACACCATCCATACCTAGGATGTAGTTTAAGACTTTCATCGGGTTCACTGTGCAATGACAAAGAAAGACCTAGTGTCATTACTTATGTCCACCTCACCTATTGATTATCCTATCCTAACACATTTTGTATCGTACATTTCATTATGCGCATTACTTGAGTTTATCCTCATTCTTAATTTAGGCAATTTAACCTTAAATGACATAGATCATGTGAGTTTCATGAAATCAGTTGTTTGACACCACAAAGACAAGAGGTGAAATCACCGACCAGAGTTAACCAAAACATGATAGCGTATATAGGGAATTGAACCCTACAAGAACCCTATATTGGTAGTATAGGTTCAAGGACTAGTAGATATAAGGAGACCCATACCCTTCTGGATGGACAATATCATCTCATGATAATTACACGTACCTCTTCCTTCCCATAAGAAGGAACCACGACTAATATCTAGCCTATCGGTGCTCAGTATAAAGGTCCATGACATTCATCTCATACGCCATAAAAGTTGTCTTCTAGCATGAGGCATCACGGGGCTTACCAGATGGGAGCTTGAGCTCCCCAAAGTACGTATAAAACTATGCCCCAACCGATGAGGCATTGATGGACCTACAATCCGTTAATGGACCTAAGGTCCATTGATTAGCCTCGTTGCATGGACTGTTTTGGAAGTCTTCACTCACAAGTTGGGTACTCCTAATAGACGCTTGGGCTGGTCGATGGAGAGTCGTGCTGGGACTTTTCAAACCAAAATGCATAGGTACACATGTTGGGAATGTCTCAAATCAATCTGAACAAAAATGAACACGTAAAACATTCAAAGGCATACTAAAATGGACAAGCACGTGTCAAGGTAATACACCTAAAAGTCATGGACATTCTTTGATGTTTGACCTCATAACGCTATTAAACTTTAGACACTGCCGTAAAAAACAATGATAAAAATATTTAAGACTATAAAACCTCGTGACATACATGTTACATTCTCTATCCTCACCTAATTCATTTTGGAGGAGTTACATTTTCCCCGACTTGGCCAACATTCGTCCTCAAATGACTTTTGTTACATTGTAGGCTTTTTCAAGATATATGAAACTCAAGACTAGCAACACATAACCATACTACACTGTATTCAATACACACAATTAGGAGGATGACCAATTTCACATAACCAAGAGACTCAAAACACAACAAGAAGATAGAAAAAAATTCTACAACTCATCATGCATTAAGAATCACATTATTCATTTCATAATGGAGGAACTTCTTCCCCAAACATTATCATTCTCATGTACGTCAATTCTATACATATTATAACCCTTTTCGTTGAAACACAATTTAGTCAAATTTCCATATTGTTACAGTGAAGCACCAAAACCTTAAAGAGAAATATGCTCAAACATTTAATAATGCAACCTTTAGGCAATTTATGATGGAAGCATTACAATATGTGAGACAAAACCATATAAAATAATTTTACAATATAAACCTAACTTCATGAAATGAACAATGTAAGGAGATCAATGAAATTCAATTTGAACTACACTCCTACATAACATGCAACATGCAACATGATACTATGACTTTCTATCTCTCAAGCTTGGATAGAATATGATAGAAGATATAACGAACTACAACTCTACTACTACCATACTCCCCCACTTAGAAGGAACCCATTACCACACAAGAGAGAAAACTATAACTTAAGGGCATCAACACCCAAATTTACTCCCTTAGATAGAAGAACATAGAAGTCATTCCTCTTTGGAGAATCACCTTACGGAACACTAGGATGAATTTGCTTTACTTCTTTTCTTCTTGAAACAGTAGTAGAACAATCCCTCACCTTACTTAACATAACCAAAGAAACCTCTAATACCAGCTAGACATTTCCCAAAGTGCTTCTCCCGATACCTAGCATAATTAGGTTTAAAACCTTGAGAAATACTACCACCCTCAACCTTGACCTTAATAGCACTAGGTCCATCATGGTTTGGAGCCCTCTTCTTAAACCAAGGTTGGTTTTTCTCATCGGGTATACCCCTCTTCAGGTTCCTTTAAATCTTATTAAGTTTTGACTCCTCAATGGATTTTGTATACACCATAAATAAAGACAAGTTCATGTCACAATGAAGCATGGTCGTACGACACTTTTCTTTCACTGGGTCGGCAACACCGGTCACAAACCTACTGATATCATTCCTAGGTTTAGACACCAAGGATTGAGCTTACATAGAAAACAATGTGAACATTAAAGAATACTCTTCCTTACTCATGTTCCCTTGCCTAAGGTTAATGAACTCCTCAACCTTCATATCCCTCCTATCACGAGAAAAGTACATATCTAAGGAGTCCTATTTGAAATCCTTCCAATCTATAGGACTTTACTTAACTGACCTATTGTCTTTCCATTGGATGAACACACTTGATAAAATTCCCTCAATTGGTATCAAGCCAATTCCTATTTGTCCCTAGATGTCACCCCCATAGTACTCAATACCTTGTACACACCATAAAAAAACTCTGAGGGAACCCCAACCCTTGAGCTAAGAACTATAGAGTGATTCATCCTCACAGTGTCCCTCAACTTAGAGGTCATAACACTCTCTATAGAATTCATCCTAGGCTCAACACCCCTATTCACATGAGTTGTCATGGCTGGGGTTAAAGAAAGTCAGCCTCTCTAATATACCCATTATTCATGTCTGGTATAGGGACTTGATTACCTTTGGTAGTAACTAGAGCACCTTTCAGAATTTGAAATCCTTGGGGATCTAATCCACCTTGAGAACTCTCTTATGCACTTCTTCCTCTGCAAACCTTCTTACAACCATTCTTCTTGTAGTCTTATCCTAAAACAACAAGAGAAAGAGATTAGGAATAGACACTTAAAACCGCAACTCTATTTGAACGACACAGGAGTGATAAAGAAAGTGAAACTCTATCGTCTTATAGCCGCTCGCTAGTAGATGTGTCGCGACTCACACTGCTGAAAAATGCTATACTAGACGTTGCTTAAATGAGACTTTTGATTCCTAAAGACTAATTCATAACCTATGATCTGATACCACGTTTTTCATGACTCGATAGTATACAATATCAGAAATAGCCTTTAGGAGGTCATGTACAAGCCATTTGACATCATTCATTACATTCATGTATAGAAACTAGTGCGGAACTAAAATATTTCACATGAAATAATAATACTTTAAAATATCTTTCATAAAGTATAATAGGAAAGACCATTTCTCTAAATTGACCTTAAACCCACGAATATTTTGGGACATGACCCATACATAAAAAAAATAGAAATATTTAAGTCTACTACAATGTCTTTTAGAAAGAAAACTAAACATAGTGATGTCTTCGAATCAATTGAGGACAGACCAAAACTTTGCTTGAATGAATACTACTGTCCCAGATTCTTTTCAAGAGTCCTCTTAAATGCCACTTACACCGTTAGAGAAAATATAAAATATATGAAATTAGTGCATTAGAATGCACAAGGTTTGGTGACATGCAATTAAATCATGCTAAAAGGATTTGGTATAAAACTTGTTCTTTTTTGAGAAAACTTCATAAGACAACTATAGGAGTCACTTAAAAGTCAATGTAAGCACATATAGTCATATTACACAATATAGCATAGACTCACTTCAAACCATACAAGCGTAAGACTCTCCTACGAATGGTCCTTCAAAGGCTCTCTTGAGTTAGACATAAAATGGCTGCCCATACAACCCCTTCACACACACGTAAGATAGTATAAATGATTATTAAGTTAAGATTATTCACTATATTCAATTAAAGCCCTACCTAAAGTTACTCTAAGACGCACCTGAGTAAAACATGAAGACAGCGCCCATACACCCTCTCCAAGCTTACCTAAGCAATCATTTAACCTAATCTAGATAAGTACCTATCCATTTACATGAATTTAAATTAAGTCATTATGTTTATTAAACCATTTAAGATACATTGAACACTTTAGTATGTTCACATAATCGTCTTAGAGAAGACCAAGGGAACCTACTCACTAGCATCTTCAAAGCCTACTCGTGCAATAGCATCTCATTCTACTAAATAAACATTGTAGAACCTATCAAACACTAGAATTTATATGACATAGATCAAACTAGCCAGGCATGGAATCCGTACTCAACCCTTATTCGATAGATTATTTCCACTTGCAAAGGGTAAAACTAGGACACATCCCATGTAGACACATAATTGAGGAATATCAAGGGTTTATTTTTAATCTAGTCTCATCTAAAGAAGAGTAAATCCCAAAGCACACTCTCTCAGTGCTAGCCATTGTTCTCATAGAATAATTTTATCTAAGGGCATCAAGAGGTACAATATAGAATTCACAACCAAATCATAATACACTTTACCAAAGGACGTCCACAAGGGATGACACTAAATGGTAAAATAGAATAGCTTCATGACTTTTTTAAGCATGATTTCATGCCATTCCAACCAAGCAATCCAATACTATATCAGCTTTCAACTTAAAGGATATCATACCATTCTATCGAGGTTGAAGATTCCAAATAAATGACCCTTTTATTTATGTTCAAGATCACATTTCAATCATACATACACATTCATCACAAAAGGGCTTTAGCCTACTAAGTCAAGTGTCATATTCACATTCTACATGTATCAAGTATAGGGACATAGGTCTACCAACAAAAACACATATATCATCATCCTATAACATGTATCATCACATTCAAGTAGTACATAGGATAAACTAGGTATACTACAAGTCGCCCTACTAATTCTAATAGAAACATCACATAATCTAATCATAAGACTCATATAATCAACTAAAATGTTTCATACTTAAACATCAAGCAACACACAATAAGTCATCACAATAATTTACTATCTAGACGTATAATCAACTAGAAGAACTCATGCTTTGACTTCATATGTACCAATAAGTTATATAGACCCTCACAATGATCACATATACAAGTTATCACATGATAATATCATAATTAATAAAGTATTGTCGGCGTTGCTACATTATTCACAACTATATCATATAAGTGCCGCCACCATAAGTAGAATACACCAAACATTACAATATAAATACCCATACTACACAACATAAAAAAGGATAAGTAAACATACCGCCATTCTATGCACAAATACTCAAATCATAGCCAACTCAACAAATTCAATCCACAAAGGATCTTACCAATAGCCATAATAACGAATTAAACCCAATAATCACTATATACAATGATCTAATATAATACAATATGAAATTCATCAATTTTTGACAGAATACATATCATTCTAACATTCTTCTTATATAATTCAATAGCCCAAAGTAAATTTCACATGAATTCAATACAATTGAGACATGATAATATTGCCTATAATATTGCCAAAATAAGGAAAGCATGAGTTGCATGGGTTCATGGATTGTTTTATCTAAAATCATCATATTCACATAATTCAATCATAAATCATTTATTCAAAATGTTTATAACTATGTTGCCCCATAGGATCTAGGAAGTGATATCACCTAATATGCTAGCATGCAACTCATGTTTTACATTGGCAAGTAAGACTCCCTCTTTTGGTTTGAGGGGATGACACCAAATTCCAAGTTTGCTTACATAGTCTTATTATCAGTTAAGGCTATAGTTTCCCAAATGTAAAATGGACAATGGATGTAATATAAGAACCATAACTAGTATAACCTAAGGGTGATTACTTAGTGTAAGTTGGTGTATGGGACGTCACCTATGCATTACACAAGTGACCTTAGAGGGAATTCCTAGGAAGGTGTTCCTGTCACATCCCGAAACCACACCCTAGAAGCTAGGGTCAATCTTGGATTTCAACCAGCGTGCTTGACCTCTCGCATGTCTTGTACAAGCCCTTACATATCATTCATCGCATATACATAGTGAAAAGTAGTGCGGAATTAAAAATTTTCACAAAACATTTCATAGTCTTAAAAAAACTCTTTCACATAAAACCATAGGAAATAATAAGTCTCATTCTCATCAAACTTAGACAAGGGAATACTTAGGATATGACCCATACAGAAAACGAATATAGAAATACTTACTCTATTACAATACTTTAATAATGAACATAAAGTATATTTATGTCCTCGAGCCAAATGAGGACACAGTTCGAATTCTCTTGACCGATGCTCAGGTGCTAGTAATGCTTCCCAGATGCTCCTCACCTACCAACAACTATAGAAATATATAAAAGCATGGATTAGTACAACCACATGTACTAAGTACGACATAATGCATCAAAATCATGAAAATAGACATTAATTGAAAATATGCATCTTTTCATTTGAATATCATCATATAATCATAAGAAAAACATTTAAAAACATAGGCACACATAAGATAACATTTAATCAATTATTCATTTTTAGCCCACTTTACGGTAAGTCATATTCATTGTACAATGAATTGCTTCATTGTAATAGTGAAGCGTTTTACGTTCCCTTTTAACACTTCCTGGCATGTAATCATCCAACTAAAAGCCCTAGGACTAACCTAAGAAACACAAAGAGAGACCGCCCATACAACCTCCCTAAGAATGACTAAATGACCTTCAAGACATACTTATAATCAGACACACACACACTGATAATACATCAAACATATCAATATAAGATTCTTCAACCAAAGGTAATTCTAAGTCTCACTTGACTGAGTTGTGAAGCGACCGTCCATACAATCCCTTACACACACTTAAGAAATTCTGTAGAGAGCCTAGGATAGAATCATTCTATCTTTATACCTCAAGACATATATAATGACGTTCTCTTCTAGAGGCTATCAAAAGACAAACTTAAGTAAATCAAGAAGATAACATCCATGATTAACCTCTTAAAGATTACCTAAGTAATCCTTACGACTACCTAAGTTTCCATCATGTATACATATTCAACCATTTTCCCCAGATAGAGTCATTCTTATTATTTACCTACGTAAGATAATAAGTGACCATTGCTATGTCCCCTACACACCTTAACTAGACAACCCTTAACTATTCTAGATAAGTACTTATACATTTAACGAACTTTTTTTAATTAATTCATTATATTCATTAGTTTATTTTGGAGACACTCATCACATAATGTACATCAAGTAATGGTCTTGTACATGACCTAGGGACTCTAGCTAACACTTTCGAAGCCTATTGTGCAATTTCTAGATAGTGTCTCATACCCCCACCTAAATGTTATAGAACTTCTCTAATGCTAGTAAGTATCCCATGTAATTAAAATAGGCAAAAACCGACATAGACCATGATAGCAAGACATTGAATCCGAAGTTCTAACCTACTCCGATGAGGGTGTTAAACTTGCCAATTGTAGAACATAGACACATCCCATTTAGACACATGGTTAAGGAATATGAAGGGCATGCTTTGTAATCCAATCTCATTCTTTAACTAGAAATACTTACCTTACCATACTCACTTGGTGCTAGCCTTTGTTCTCATAGAGTAATTCACATTAATGTTCATATAAACGGGTTCAATATCTTGTTCATAGCCAAATCATATTTACCCTACAAAAAAGGTCGTGTAGGGATATCTTACAATGGCGACAAGAATCTCATCATGACTTTTTCTAATGTTTCATATGATGCCGTTCAAGACAATCGACCTTAATTCTATCATTTTTTTACTTTGAAGGATACAATTATGACTTTCGATTTCAAAATTATAAACCTTACCACTAGGTTCACGGTTTCACATAAAAGTCTCTCTTAACATTATTTAAGGTCTCATGTCATTCATACATACAATACTTAGATTATTTAGCATCCTGAGTAAAGACATCACATATTCACATTCATACATGCATCAAGTAAGGGATAGAAGTGAACCAAAAAAAGACATACGATACTTCACCGTAACATACATTGCATGTCATTCTAGAAACACATAGACATAAACAATTCTCTTTAAGTCATCCTATACAATATCATATTATCAATATAACCAACATAGACTAATATAGTCCAATAGGAATAATCAACCATCAACCCTAAGACTATACACATAAATCCAAAGTCATAGTCTAACATGATCACCTAGATAACATAAGTAGATGAAACCACATATACTTTCACATTACTTATCATTTCTTCACATAATAAACTACAAAAATAACCACATTGCTTCAAGTGGATGTTGACAAGGTCATGATCATCATAATACATGACGTAACGCCGACAAGGCAACATCAATTGCAAGTAAAGCACATAAATTCACCATCATAAGTGGACCATACTAATCACAATATCATTCAAGTCTAAATTACATAAAATAAATGGAATTAGGTCATATTACCCTCACTCCATCCTCAACACCTCAATTTAATGCTAATCATACAATTCAATACCATAAGGCCCTTACCAATTGTCATGAAAAACATTACAATGTAAAACTATCATACATAATCAAATTAGGTCAATTCAATATAAATTCATAAATATAAACAACCAATACATGAATTGAATACAATTCTTACATTATTAGATAGCCCATAGAAAACAATATTAGAATTCATAAGCATTATGTTAATATTAAGTGACCCATAAAGTAGTCAAAAACTAGGGTTCATCAATTACATGGGTTCATAAGTTAATTGAGTTATATTCATCAATTTAGTAAAGATTCAATCAATATTCATTGCCTAAAAACCTTTAATGCAAGAATCCATGGAGAGATCATAAAATTGGACAAATTCAACTTTGAACACTTTAGAAAACATCTTGAAAGTTGGGATCCTTAATGAATAGAGTTTTAAGGATAAAAAATCATACCTAAATGAAGCTAATTCTTCAATTTGATTAAGAATATCCACTCATTTCTCCAATCTAAGCCCTTCTTAGAGTTTTGGCTCCAATATAGTTTTAGGGAATTTGTAAAGGAAGTTGGGTTTTGATTTTGAAGAACGAAATGTAAGTGTTTTAGGATTACAAACACATTTAAAATACAAAAAGACCCTTAAGTAACTCCCTATCTCTTATTTTGGATGTGGGGTTATTTACCAATTCACTCCTCACTTAATATTGAACTGCACGAAGGAAAAGACCCGTGTATAGTTGCTCATCGACGGCCTGTCCCTTGATCAACGGACCGTCTTCTTGGTCCGTGGCTTTGAGTGAGGCTTGTCTTTGTCTTCCTCCTCGCCACAACTAAGTCCCAAATGATGAGACACCCCCAATGGGGTGTCGTTTCAAGGGAAACCTTTTGAATGTCATGGGTGTTGACCTTCAAACTTCACAAAACTCGACACATTGCATATATATACAATCATAACTAATTTAAGGACCTTATAACCTCATGAACAAAACCTAAACACGTAAAACCACATATAAGTCACATAGATGACTTAGTCATCCCATGACGTATGACTTCGAATACGCCTATTCTTTTACACACTGCCTCAGTACTTTATTATTGACCTACTTAGGACCATATACCGTCATGAAAAAAATGTTATTCTCTACTTCAACTAAGTCATTTTTGAGGTTATACAATTTTAATGCATGATTAATGTTTATGGTTCTCTTGTATGACATTTTGTAGTGTTTACATGATGAGATTATATGTAGGACATGAAGATCTAAAAGAATATGTGACTAAGGACCTATACTGAAGTGTGTTTGTTTCTTATAGTGTTTTTTTGTATATAAAGAGGACATGTTATGTCTTATTGTCTAAGAATAGGTATACTAAGTATGTGTGAGGTTATGGGGTTCACATGTACATTGGACTAGTAGATTAAAATTTGCATTATGAGTTAGGATTTCATAAGGTTCTATGTGAAGCAAAATAAGTATATAGACATAATGATAAATGCTTACTGTAATTTTCTTGTGGCATTAAGGTGATGCATTGCACCAAGTATTACTAGAGAGTTACTTCGGAGATTAAGAAGTTAAAAGAAAGATGTTCAATATAAAGAGAAAAAACTTCACTTTAATGTGAAAGTGGTTACTGTAATGTGACTCAAAAATGCCTTAAATTATATATGTGATCTTATATGATATTTGGACTTTGAATATGTCTACATGAAGTATGTGAATTATATGGATGCTATTGTAAAAAGGTTTGATGAAGATTAACTAAAAAAGACGTGAAGTATAATTTTAAGAAAATGTTCCTTTTAAATGCATGTTTTTGCATGGTTGCCATACTTCGTGGATTCTTGTGCTTACTGCTTTTTTCTCTATTTTTTACGCAAAGTGTAGGTTATGGAAGCTTAAATAATGTCTTAAATGGTGAAGAACTTGATATATGATTCCCAAACTCAAGGAATGGAATCCTTCAGTCCAATGATTCCTAATGTCATGTCTTTAGTGTATAGTTTTTAAATATTGCACTTAGTGGTCGTGTCCCTACTGATACTCTCATGATGTTGTTTCAAGGATTACAAAGATAATTAAGGTGTAAATATGTACTTATGATATTATATATATGATGTGCTATGAAAAGCTTTAAATATTTCACTAAATTTACTATGACAATGCGATGAATAATAACTAAGAGATTGTATAAGAACTCCAAGAGGTTAAGTACGTCATGTAACTTCTAGGGGGTGCTCCTCGAATGTGACAATCGTGGTATTAGAACATGAGGTTTATGAAAGTGGTTTTCGATTCTAAAAGTCTCATATTGCCACGTCCAGTAGAGTCTCGTATCATTGGTAGTGAGTCGTGACACATCAAATGGTACGGGAGGCTATAGGATGATAGAGTTTCACCTCTTCATTATTCTCATATTTTGCCGTAGAACTTAACTCTATAGATCTCTGTCCTATGTTTTCTTGTCCGGTGTTCTTTTAGATGTGATTTCTTTGATGAGATTGTATTTATATACTTGAGAGAGAGAAGTCGTTTTTGTTGATTTGGTTATATGGTTTCATGAGTATGTGTGAAGGTGAATTTAGAAATGATATGTTAATATGATATCCCTTGTGGATATATGTGAGACTTATGTGAAATAGCATGTTATGTTGGGAATTATATGTTATAATATGGTTAAAGCATTCCAGAAATATGTTAAATAGTAAAAATGTATGCTTCCTAAGAATATAAGTATAATGTTTCAAATGTTGACTTTTTTTAGATGTGTGAACCTTCATGTTGTTTTGTATGGCTTGGAGTCTTTGTATAGTCTTGGTCTTAGAAGCAATGGTAGCATGTTGTCCTTGTAAGATGATGATGTATATTTAATTGACCTAGAAGTCACCTTAGTGTAAGGTTGAATACAAATTAAGATGCATATGGTTAAGTCTTCTCAATTTCTTGCCTTATTTTTGTATGACCTTGGTGTCTGGACATTGTTAAATACCTTATGTGGTCGAATAGTATGATATAACTTTAAAGTGGGGGGATAATTTTAAAAGATCAGAAGGTTTATAATGCATTCGTTTACTTATTTTATTTCTTTTGAAGTAGTAATCACTCTTAAGGATGAAAAAGAATGTTGTTAAGTTAAGATACTCTTTAGGTTTGGTTAAGTTGTTCTTAGTTTGATTTACGCTAAGTGAGGGATGGTAATGTGAGTAGTAAGGTTGTTGATATTTCTACGTTCTTATCCTATTCTTACTTATACTTGAATGTAATAGCTTTTAGTAAACTTGTTCATGATAGATGTTTGGTCTAAAATATAAATTGTGTGACCTTCACATGTTTGGTATGTCTTGATTGACATGACCTTCACATGTTTTGTATTTCATGATTGACACTATTCTATAGTATTTTGAAGATTTTAATGTGCATGAAAAGAAAATTTTGAGTAAATTCATGGTTTTCTTATATTGATATTGGGTCATGACATGCTAGATGTGCATTTAACTTTATGAGATAAGGTACGAAACATGTTTGAAGTCACTTGTGGTAGGTAAGGTTTAGCCTTATAATGAGAAATTGAGCCTCTTTAAAATGGAATAGGTCGAGTCTCTATCAAACTATGTGACTTCTATGATTTACAAAGCATGATGGTAGGTTCTGTCCTAGCGCTAGATCTATGAGGAGGCATGATCTGCAACGTAGAACGTCAAGTTAGAGTGGAATAAGATCATACCGGATGCACGATAAGAGTAACAAGAAAGTGATGTTTTCCTAAAACACTATGTATTATCCCCCTCATTAGTTGTGTTTCACTTCACACACATGAAAAGGAATCTACCTAGTGCAGCTTTTTAAAAATCCTAGGACACTTAAACATAGTTCTCTAATACCAAGTTTTGTCGCGCCCCAAGCTACACCCAAGATGTTGACACGGTACCTGTGACCACAAGTGATCCCAAGCTAACCCTGTTTGCATGATCATGAGCATACTAATGAATATAAACTATTGCGGAAGCTAAATCATACTTAAAACGAACGAATGGGGAATAACCTTATGCTAAAACTTATGAGTTTAATACAAAGAAAATATTAACTAAATACTAAGATGAAACTAACTATGTCCGAAGTAAACCTCTAAATGACAAGAAATACTGGGACAAGCCCAGCTAACTCTAGGAAAAAGTGAAACTAAAAGACTAAATACTGCAAATAAACTCATGACTATTGACCTTGGAGAATTAGGAATCACCACTAAATCTGCTAAACTTAAGATCGGAAATCAATCTATGCGTGATCTGGATGCTGAGAATGTGAACCTACATCACGAGAAGATGTAGCAAAGGTATGCGTTAGTACTTGAAAGGTACTTAGCATGTAGGATAAAGTAAATTGAACAAGCACAAAAGCAAGTATAATAATTTGTACATGATATGCTCATTTCAGAGCTAACTGGATGTCATGACCAATATGTAACATTCTATGCCTGAATACAGAATATACTTATAGCTGGTCAATGCATAGATTCTACTGAATTATGGGATCTACTAATAACTGATAATAAAACCACATGATCAAAATGTGGCGTCCGATGTATAGGCCTTATCTAGAAGAACCAATATACCCTGGCAGAGGTATGAAGGCATGCTGGCGTGATCAAAAAACTGATTGTCCATAGAGGGGAATAACATCCTACTTGACTAGTAGTTCTTGGACTATTGGGTACGTTGAACCCTAGTCCACTTCGGTATTATGCTACTCCAATTGATTTATGTAGTTAACTGATTATATCTGAATTTCTGTAAAGGTTGGATAGTTCAAAACTGAACATGCAAACTAAGAGTGCAACATTTACACTAATAACAATGCATTAAAAAATGAGGCATTATAACTGAAGAATTGAAATATCTGACCTAGCATGTGCAATTATTGAACTAAAGAAAAACAAAGTTTTGTTTTTGAAATTCATGTGATAAACTGAATAATAACATTACAATCTGATTTGGAACTTATATTTTATAAATTCACCCAATGGGCAAAAGCAACACACTAGTGAAATCCCACATACCTGTTGATGAAAGTCATGGAGAGACAGTGAGATTTCTAGGCTTGAATTGCTGAAAACTTGTCTCGTTCTTGAACTAGGGTTCTTGAGCTTTTTCACCTTTCTTGCTTCTAATTTTATAACTTTTGATTTATGATTTTCACTTAGCTAAGTTCTTGTTATGTATATAGACTTAAACTAACTAAAATATGATGATTTAGGATCAATACGACGTATCTTAGCGCTTAACCAAAGTGAAAAAAGACCCAAAGACCCCAGAGTTAGTTTTTGTCAAACACAACGACGACCAGGACTGATAGTCTTTGTTTGGTCCGTAGGTTGGTCTTGTTCGACATACCTTTACTAAAACGGGCATAAGTTTTTACTCGGAGGTTTGATTTCAGCAAGGTTAGTTGCTATGGAAACCAAATTCAATTATATACTTGTGCGTAGATCATGGACACCTAATTCATTTAATTTAAGTGTTATGACAATCTGAAGTTGACCCTTTTGTATTTCAACCTTAACTCTCTACTAGTTCACACATACTGTCAGACCTATGGACCATAGGTTCGCCTATAGACCATGCTGGTAATCCTTGGCTCTTGTCAAAGAGTGGGTGAATGGGGTGTCGATAGACGGACTCAGACTACGGACCTTAGTTTGACCTATTGATCGTAAGTTCGTCCGTCGTTCGACATTTATTAAAATTTTTTGGATAAAAATTTTGGGTGGTTTCTCACCCAATCGGCAGATGTGCAGGACGGACCATGGGTCAGGCTACGCGGTCTGTCGATGGCTGCCCTCTTTTGCACCTGTAGATTTTCTGAAAAACTAGTTTTTGGTCATTTTGAGAAATGGGGTGTTACAGTCTCCTATGCTACTATGTGTGTTTTTTTTGTGCTTTAAATAGTATTATGGTCTTAGAAGGTTGCTGCCTCAATGTGTTGTTCATAGCCATTATGTGATCAAGTTGACCAATGTACAGACATATTCACTCTTCATGCATGCTTACAAGTGGTATAGGTCATGGTGTCTAGATGAAAAGTAGTTCTGATATTCACTTCTATCTACTACTATGCATGTAAAGTATATATATGTGAAGTATATTATTTATTCCTTAACTAGTATTACTTGATAGGTGTACTAGGTAAGAACGGGTATGGGACTTTTCCTATGAATTGCACATGTGTACCTTGATAGGATAGTTCCTAGGTTTGGTTTCAACGTACATGAAAATAAATGAGGTGGGCATGTCAGAAATATTTCTTATATGCCATGATGTTAAGTATATGATATCATAATGTATGAATGTGCATAGTTTCTTAATTTTTTAATATGAAAGGATTGCTTAAATGGTCACACCTATACACTTATGCATTGATATATGAACATGTGTGAAATTATGTGTTATATGAAAGGTTTGCTCACATATAAATACACACACACAAGAATGATTATCTACTTAGTAAAGGGACATTGAGAGTTGTGCCCAAGAATACCGTAAAACTAGATAGCTTTTTGAATATGCTATAAGAATATGAAGAATGAATATCCTAATCCTATGTTTTATGAATTAATGTAATAAAATCTTTTCAATAAAGGGGAACTTAGCTTAGCACCGAGTAAACTTTACATTGAGAGGTTTTGACTTCCCTTGGAGGAAGATTCACCATTTGTTACTTATATAATGTTGATTTTGTTGGAGGAATACTCATCTATGGATCCACATGAGGTGGTGATTTCCCTTTGAGAAAGGTCCACCCATGTTTTCTCATGAGCGGAGTCAACAATTTTCCAATAGTATGTAGAGGTATTTATGTTAATGCTTTACCTTGGCTAGGTAGGAACACCTTCCGTTGGTGTAAGTCTCTACAACACCAAATTCCGCGTTCAGCACCCATGGTATTAGTGTCAGTTAAAACTATAGTTTCCCTAAAGAAAAATATATAATGGAAGTTAATGAATAGGATCCTAACTAGGAGGACATTTGGGAGTTACTTAGCTTAGGTGTAAGTAATAAACCCATCTAGGCATTGCCCATGTAGCCCCTGAGAAAGTCCTAGGAAGGTGACCTAATGTGCATTATAATTAGTATGTCTTTATGCATGGCATGTAGTATTTTTCTACGTGTTATAAAGATGTGCATGGTATAAGTCTAAATTATGTGACCCTATCCTTATATGCACTATGTTGGCCTAAATGACTATATGATAAAGGTCTTGTACAATGGAGTTGTCTTCACCTAATATGTTGATGTATGAATTCAATGTTAGGATTTGTGGTCTCATAGAGGGTTTATTAAGTATGTATGGGGTTATGAAAATTGACATGAACATTGAACTAGTAGACTAATATTAGGGTCATAAACAAGGTCTTATAATGATGTATAGGAAAATAAGTAACAATATGTGTATGTGGAGGTACCTTACTGCAAAGCCAATATGTCTTGGCTTAATTATATTTATGTTATACTACACTCTTGTGATGGTATGTGTTTCCTTGCATAGATTGTATGTATGGTTTATTTGTGGACTTAAGTTGATTCATTGCACCAAATATTAGTAGAGGGATACATGGAGGGTAATGTATAAAAGAGAAGATAGTTCACTGTTAAGGGAAATTAGCTCAACGCAATGTGACTTGAAAATTTCATAAGTTCTATATGTTATCTTATATAATTTTTGGCCTTTTAATATGTTTATATGAAGAATGTGAATGATGTAAATGCTATTTTATAAAGGTTTTATGAAGATTTATTCTAAAAGGCATGAAGTATGATTTCAAGAAAATGTCCCTTTTAAATGCATATTTTTGCATGGTCATACTTAGTGCATTCTTGTAGTATTCCCATTCTTCTATACTTTTTGCCCAAAGTGTAGGTTATGGATGCTTAGAGGATGTTTTTAAATTGTGGAGATCTTGATAGATGATTCCAAGCTAAAGGGAAGGGGTCCTTTAGTTCAATGGCTTCCCTACTCATGTCTTACTTAAAAATTTAATAAATATTGTATAGTTTTGTTTTTTGTCTTTAGGGTCGTATCCCTAATGTACTCTAATGTTTTTGAGTCTAAGAGTACAAAGAGTCTTATGGTCTAAATATGTATTATAATATATATATATATATATATATATATGTATGTATGTATGTATGTATGTATGTATGTATGTATATAAAAAAAAAGTTTCTAGCATATGATGTGCTTTGAAAGAAATTAACTTTTCTACTAAACTTACAATGTCAATGCGATTAATGGTAACTATGGGCTTGCATAAGAGCTCCGAGAGGTCAAGTACGCCATGTTACTTCTAGGGTGTGCTCCCCGAATGTGACAAATGCGGTATCAAAGCATGAGATTTAAAAGTTGTATAGGGTCCATGAAATCTCATATTGCCACTTCTACTAGTGTATCGTATCATTTGTGGTGAGTTGCGAAACATTAAATTGTACGGGAGGCTATAGGAAGATAGAGTTTTCCTTGTTCATCATTCTCATATAGTGCTATAGAACATAACTCTATTAGATCTCTCTCCTATGTTTTTTTGTCAGGTGGTCTTTTAGATGTGATTGCTTGGATGTGATTGTTCCCGATGTTTGAGGGAGAAAAAGGTCAGTTTAAATGTTTATCCTTGTTTTATGGTTTGATGAGTATGTGTGAAGGTGAATTTTGGCATATTTTTATGATGCGATGCCAATTATGGCTATGTATGAGACGTTTGAAAGGTTTGCCATGAAACGACCTTATATCTTTGAATACAACAAACTATGTGTGCCTTTTACTATGAAATTAATGGTATTTTTATCCTCTTTCCTATTATAGTTGTGATCTAGGTTATATGGATATTTTATAAGCATGTGTATATCCATGTTAGGGTAAAGTATAGGTGCTGCCATTGATGAGTTAAAATGGTTAATAATCCATCACCTATGTACCTCTATGTGAATGCATGAGTAGCACAAGTTAGGAGTCATAAATGTAATATGAAGTTGTCTTGTCACCTATGCTATTATGTTTTGTGTTGTCCATGCTTGAAAGAGTATCATGGTCTAAGAGGGTGGCTGCCTCAATGAGTTGTTGATAGCCATTATGTGATTATCTTGACCAACGTACACACACCCTCACTCTACATGCATGCTTACAAGTTGTATGCCTTAACTAGGATGACTTGATCAGTGTACTAGTATGGGCAAGGGTATGGGATTTGCCTATGTGTTGCACATGTATACCTTGATAGGATTGTTCCTAGGTTTGGTTTCTATGCACATGAAAATGAATGTATGGGCATGCCATAAATAAGTCTTATATTATTTTTCGTTAAGCATATGATATGATGATGTATGAATGTGCATAGTTTCTTTGTGTGTTCATATGAAAGGATTGCTGATATGGTCGCACCTATAGTCTTATGCTTTGATATATGAACATGTGTGGCATTATGTGTTATGTGAATGGCTTGCTCACATATAAATATTCACACACATGAATGATGATGTAGTTAATAGAGGGACATTGAGAAGTGTCCCAAAGAATAGTCTAAAACTATATAGTTTCTTGAATATCCTATAAGCATATGAAGAATGAATATCCTAAGCCAATGTTTATGAATTAACGTAATACAGACTTTTCAGCAAAGGGGAACATAGCTTAGCACCGAGTAAACTTGACATTAAGAGGTGTTGACTTCCCTTGGAGGAAGATTCAGAAATTGTTCTTTATAGAGTGTTGACTTACCTTGAAGGAATACTCACCTATGGACCACATAAGGTTGTGACTTCCCTTTGAGGAAGGCCCACACATGTTTTCTCATGAAAGGAGTCCCCAATTTTTAATGGCATGTAGAGATTATACCTATCTCCTAGTTCCATAAACTATGCTTTCTACATAGGGTCTATAAAAGTGAATTCACTTACAATTATACCCATGGTCTTAGTGTCGGCTAAGTCTATAGTTTCCCTAAATTAAAATGGACAAAAAAAGTAAATGAATAGAATCTTAATTTCAAGAACTTAAGGGAATTTACTTAGTATAGGTGGAAGTAATGAACCAATCTAGATACAAGAAGCTCCTTAGGAAGTTCTAGGAAGGTGACCTAGTGTATATGCTTATGAATATGTCTTTATGAATGGAATGGTAGCATTTGTCTACTTTTCATGAATATGTGCACGGTAAGAGTAAACATGATGTGATCCTATCCTTATATGCACTATATTTGTCTAGATAACTACATGAAGAAGCTCTTGTGTTGACATGAATTGAGTTGTCTTCACTTAATATGTTTGTGTATGAATGGAATATTAAGATTTTTTGTCTCATGGATGGTTTACTAAGTATTTGTGGGGTTATAGGGCATCACATGTACATTGCACTAGTAGACCAATATTGGGGTCTAAACAATGTCATATAATAATGTATCAGAAAAGAAGTAAAATATGTGTAAATGGCGGTAACTTACTGTAAAGCCAATAAGCCTTGACTTAAATATGTCTATGTTATACTATACTTATATTATAGAATGTGTTGCCTTGTATAGATTGTATGTATGGTTTATTTGTGGCCATAAGGTGATGCATTTCACCAAGTATCAATAGAGGGCTACTTTGGAGGTAATGAATAAAAGAGACGATAGTTCACTTTTAAGGGAAATTATCTCACTTTAATATGACTTGCAAATGTCATAAATTCTATATGTGATCTTATATAATCTTTATCCTTTGAATATGTTTATATGAAGTATGTGAATATAAATGCTATTTTATAATGGTTTTAGGAAGATTTACTCAAAAAGGCATGAAGTATGATTTCAATAAATTTCCCTTTTAAATACATGTTTTTTTGGTTTCCATACTTAGTGCATTCTTGTACTAATACCATTCTTCTCTAGTTTTTACACAAAGTGTAGGTTATGGATGCTTAAAGGACGTTTTAAAAATTGGAGAGATTGATAGATGATTCCTAAGACCAAGGAAAGGGGTCCTTAATTTCCAAGGATTCCCTACTCATGTCTTACTGTAAGGTTTATTTAATATTGTATTTTTTTGTATTATATGTTAAGGCTCGTGTCCCTAATGTACTCTAATATTGTTGAGTCTAACATGACAAAGAGTCTTAAGGTCTAAATATGTATTATGACTTATATTTTATATATATATGAAGTAAAGTTTCTAGCATATGATGTGATATGAAAAACATTGAATATTTCGCTAAATTTATTATGTCAATGCGATGAATGATAACTATGGGCTTGTATAAGACCTCCGAGTTCAAGTACATCATGTTACTGCTTGGGGGTGCTCCCCGGATGTGACAAAGATGATAATGAATTGTTTTTTGATTAGGTAGACCTATGTCCCTTACTTGATACATGAACAATATGAATCCTTGACGTAGTAGGCTAAATTACCTTTGTTATGAATGTATATGTATGAGTGGAATATGATCTTGAATATACTAAAGAAGGTCATTTATATGGAACCTTTTAGAAAAAAATTATGATATCCTTGATGTTGAAAGACGTAATGGTACCCTTCTTGTTTGAATGGTGGACTTAGGGTCAGTTGGCTAGAACGCCATGAAACCATCCTTAGGAAATTCATTGATCTATCTTATAACCATTGTAGGCATCTAGTGGATCCTCCTTTGTAAGTTGTATTATGATTTGGTTGTGAACAAGATATGGTACCTTTTCATATGCTCCTTTATTTTGAATTACTCTATGAGAATAAAGGCTAGTAGTGAGTAACATAAACGAGTGTCTCTATTTGTAAGATGAGACTAGAGTACGAAAGTAGAACACCCTTTATCGGAGTAGGGTATAGTCCGGATTCCTTGAATAACTAGTATGGTCTATGTTGGTTATTGCCTTTACTCATATGTGTGATACATGCTAGTGTTGGATAAGTACTATGAAGTTTAGGTATTGGAAAGAGATGTTGTCTAGACATTGCACGACTAAGCTTTAAAGTTGGTAGTATGTGAATTCCGTAGGACTTCTCCAAGACCATTATATGAATGTCCTTAAGTGTTGAATGTCTCCTAAATGGTTTAATAAACATAAAGACTTAAGTTAATAGTATGTTAATAATAAGGGTGCCTACCTTGAGTAGCTTTTAGGATTGCTTAGGTAGGTTTGGAGAGGGTGTAGGGGTGTTCTATTCATGTCTTACTTAGGTGAATCTTAAAGTAATACTAGTTAGGGCTTTAATGTATGAAATGGGAATAATCTTATATTAGGTATTCTCATGGATCTCTTTGGTGTATGAAGGGATTGTATAGGCGGTCGCTTCATAACTCACGAAAGTGAGCCTTAAAATAACCTTTCGTAGGAGGGTCTTATGATTACATGAATCAAAGTGATATTAGTGTTATACTATGGAATGTGACTATATGTGGCTATGTTGACTTGATGTGAACTCTTATGCTTGTTTTATGAAGTTTTACTTAAAACGAGCATAATTTATATAAATGTTGTTTTTATCACGATTTTATGCATTATGACATACTTAGTACATTCTAATGTACTAATTCCATATATTTTGTTTATCTCTAAAAGTGTAGGTGGCATTTTAGAGGATTTCTAAGTGGAATCTTTGATTAGTGTTTATTCAAGCAAGTTTTGGTATGTCCTCACTAGATTCGATGACATCATGATATTAGATTTCCTTATTGAAAGTATTCTAATAGGCTTAGCTATTTTCTATTTTTTTAAGTATGGGCCGTGTCCCAATATATTAATCTTTCATTATGTTTTTCTATAAAATAATTTTTGAAGTATTACTCATTCGTGTGAGAAATTTTAATTCTGCACTAATTTTCATACATGTCATGAAATGAATGATGTTTAAGGGCTTTTACAAGACCTCCGAGATTTCAAGTATACTGTGTCACAGTTCGAGAATACTATTAGGGTGTGTTCTCGGGTCGTTCCATGAAATGTAGATGTGAATCTCCATAACCTCACACATACCAAGTAAATATATAAAGATACAACAATCATTATATATTACATCATACATCAACATGACAAGTACAAGAAACTACATGCATATCATGTAAGACCTTCATCATATAGCCACTACGAACAACATCATGCATAATATCATAAAATTAGGACGATACTATAAAGTCATGAATTCTACGCATATACATATATATATATACATATACATATATAACTCCCTCCTAGAACTCCATTCAATAGTTACTTGTGCAATGCATAGGTAAAGTCCTATACCCTCACATACATTCAGAAACATCCCTTAGATAGTCCTAGTTATGGTACATAATTTTATATCCATTCTTCATTTTAATTTAGGGAAACTTAAGCCTCAACCGACAATATATTATGTGAGCTAAACATGGAATCCGGTGTTATGGAACCCTACACAAAAAAGAGGTGTTATACTTGCCAATGTTGAACATGAACATCAATGCTAGCATATTAGGTAGATCCACTTGCTATGTCGTCTTGGGGTGACATAGTTAAGGAACTAGGATATGTATAATTTAAACCCTTTTTATGCCAATTGGCATTGTAGTTTCCACGTTATGAGAACATTGGTGAACCTATCTTTTTTTTGGAAACGACACATGTCATTGTCTAGTTCACTCAATGCTAAGCTAACTTTCTCTTTATTAAAAAACCTTTATTAACATTACCTCAAAAAAATAGACTGTAAGATATTAAACCTTCATATGCATAACTCATAGATCTTTGATGAGAATATCCTTTCATCAACACCTATATCATGTGAGAATATCCTTTCACATGGAAATTACATATTTATAGCATAGTCTAGTTTAGAGACAATTGAGCAAAACCTTCAAAATAACCTGACTTTACTAGATTATTATAACATGCTTCATTAATGCATTCATGTGTATGTGTGTGTACATATATGATGAAACCTTTAATTTTAACTCATTTTAAAACCACATCATCATACTTGATCATTGACATAGTCTTCTTCGTAACATAGTGTTAAGATGCATAAAAGATCACATCTAATCCTTCACGATCATGCATTAATCATGATCTCATATTTATCATGATTATATCTTACTCATACTTTCAAAACTTAAGTGCACAAACATATCACGGTAGAGATTATTCTATCATGTCACACATGTGCAATGTATAGGTAAAGTCCCACACCCTTACCTACAATTATCCACCTATCAAGTCTTCCTAGATTCATACTTTCATGAACATATTACCCTTGTAGACATATATGAGATGTTTGTGTGTGTACAGGTTAGTCAACATGGTCACATTACGACAACAAAATGGTAATTAGGAAAAAACCCTCAAAATGTCACAACACATGTACAACATCCCTCAAATCTTGAGTTACACACATATAGAGTATTAAGTTCTATAAACTACACACTCTCACCTTACATTATAGGAGACAAGAACATATTCAACATTTGAATAAAAGACTCCTAATCATGCATATAAGATCACACAATGATATAGGGTGCATAGGAAGGGGGTCATTCATCAACAATACTTCATCAATGTTAAATGTATATACTACACCTAACCCTAACAACTTTACTCAATTATCATAACATTATCAATGCACCCTAGATCATGAACTAGAATGAAAGACTAGGCATATAACTTCACATGTGTGATTATCATAACCAAACTACACAAAATATCAATTTTCCTTCAAGGCCATGATCGTAAGATATAAGAACATAGAAGAATGTAAACACCTCCATTATAAGTGGAACATACAAATCAATACGACTCAATGTCCATTGTAAGATAAATAGAGGAAATAGGTCAACTTACCAACTCGCCAAGATCTATTGATCATTGATCGATTCCCAAAAAATCATATTATATTTATATAGATAACTTTAGCAATAGGAAATTCTATCAATCTAATCAAAATTCAATTAACACGGAATTAAGATCAAAAGATCCACATTATAGGCCAATTTAAGAAGTTGAGGGAATCATGGGCTCTTCATGGAATTGAATTGAATTTAATCTTAAAAAGAGTGATTAAACTCATATCCATCATTGCAATGCTTTTGAAATAAATATGACAATGAACTCATGGGTAGATTGAAAGATAGGAATTTTAATCACCGAATCTCTTTGAAAAAACATTGAAGGAACTTGTTAGATGAAAGACTAAGTAAGTATCAATAATTTTCATACCTTAATATATGATAAGCTACAAATTTTTAATAAGAAAGATTTAGTATCAGTCATCTAGGTGTTCTTGAGCTTGGTCTCTAATGGAGGTCTCTAGAGAGAGTTTGTTTTAAGATGGGAAGTCTAGTTTGAAGAATGAAGTCTAATTGGGGTTCTTATCTTTTTAACAAACTCAATAAAACTAAAAATAGACAAAATAACATCCTATACCTTATTTGGAATGTGGGGTGCATTTCCCATATCATCCATAAATTTGAAACATTTAAAAGATATAGTTGTCGATTCATTCGACGTGCAAGGTGACGAACCGTCGATAGAATGATGGTGCCATCTTGCACGTCCAACGTCTGTAAAGAGACAAATTTTCTGGGGGCCTGAACTCACATGCCTAGGTGTGGAGTAACACCCCCAATCAACGGGGCGTATAGCATTGTACGGGGCAACGTTTGCTTGGGCATCAATTGACACTACCAAGGCAGTGTCCCGCTAGCTTTTGGGTCCTCTTCAATGGTTGTTCTTGGGTAGTCATGCCTAGAAATTTTGACCTTTAATGCGACCATATACATGCTAGGGTCCTCTCCTATAATTTAGATACCAAACAATACATAAAACATACAAAGGCACAATAGCACAACACACGACTAGTTTCCAAATGTCATTGTCGTTCTTGGACGTTTGACATCCAAACCTCTTCAAATTAACTATACAAGTTGTAAAAAACATTATAACATGTTATTAACTCTTTAAGGCAAATTTCAGGCTCTAGGTACCTTATTTCATTTTGAGGGTCTTGACAATATCCCCAACTTTTGAACATTCATCCTCGAATGAGATTTGAACATTTAAAACACTTTCAAGGACTCAATGACCAATATAGAAGCTAAAAAAATTCCACATATCATTATGCAAAAGTCAATGCAAAAACCGTTCAAGTAACACCAAATCCATACGATCATGCACTCAATGAAACAGAAGCAAGTAAACCCTTCATTCCTTTACTTCTTAATGCATCAAACACATAGGAGTTTCTCATATTCATGGGAGGAACATCTTTGTACTAATCATGAAATGGTATATAATTTTCATTTCATTTAGAACTCAACATGCAATATCATTTAAATAACACACAATCATTCAACATTATAACTCAAGAGGCAATTAAGCAACTCATGGTAAAAGTACATAGATCAATGAAATCCTTATCACTTTGAACAAATACCATTTAGACCATCCATAAACTCTTCATATTAATTATGTTCAAGGAGGAATGTCCTTCTCCTCAACACACTTATATTTCATGAAAGGTCCATATGTAAGCAATGCATAAAGGTCAATTCAATTTAAGGAGAATTCCTCCACTCCTAACCAAGGCATTCTCATACTATCTTCTGAATGAAGTCATTACGGTTAATCACACCATAGATATCACAACAATAGGAATTTTTTCATACAAGTGTAAATTTCTAGCATTGAACTATCATTCATTAACATACATGATTTAGGGAAAATTTTACATTTCATAGGCACAGATAAATGACATTGACTAGACATATAATCACTCTTCAAGAGTGAGCCTATAAAAACACTTCCCAAGTCACAAAATTACACATTTAGGGAAAATTTTACATTTCATAGGCACAGATAAATGACATTGACTAGACATATAATCACTCTTCAAGAGTGAGCCTATAAAAACACTTCCCAAGTCACAAAATTACACATTGTTAAAGGGACTCATCATATCTTATTTATTGAAAACTCAACTTCTTACATCAAGCATGTTCAGTAAGCCATATCATGAATTAAAATTCACATTTAACAAAACAAAATGCATAAGAACTTGAGAAACATGAATTTGATCAGAAATACATTTTCATGCAATAAGAGTTGTTCAAGTTATGCATAACGTAGTATTATTTAAGACATCCATAACTTATGTAGAACATGCAACTTATACTTATATGCAAGACTCCCATCATCAACAAGCTACTTAGGAACTCTCAGTTTTAAAGATTGAGTTAGAATAGACGGAAAAGATAGGGATTTCACAAACCTTACTATTCAACTCCATCCCCCACATAGGGTATACTCATTTAAGAGCAACTTATCTGAACTAAGAGAACTTTAGCTTACCAATCTTTCAAACTAAGCACATCATCACCCTCTCTTGATATATAAGCTTAACCATACTCTTCTTAACATTACCTCAATTTTATCCTCAACATATAGAAGTTCAAGGGAACTCAAAATAGACATTAAGCGTACTCAAAACCTTTCAATCCAGGCATACATTTCCCTACTTGGGGTAATCTTAACAACATAATCATCTTTGGTGGAACCTTTCAACAAACCATGCATAGGTATAATCTAAGAACTTCCTCAAATGAAAACAATAAGATCAAACATAGAAGACAACAAAACTTTAAATTAGGTCAACATCAATTCTTTTTGTCTCCCTATGGACTAAGGGGTACATACATCCCTCTAAGTCATCTTTCGGGCAAAGTATAATTCCAACATATGGAATAAAACCGTTTCTTCCCTTTTTTTCACTCTTAGAATATTTTAATAAGGGAACTAATCAACTAGTCATAATGGTTCTTCGAATTACTAGCACACTTCACAATTTCCTTACAAGGTAAAATACTACCTCCCCTTCTTAGAATCAAGCCTATAGAAGAAACTCCAATCCACACAAGGAAAAATATGAAGCATTACTCTTTTAACAAGGGCAAAATTTCATCTTTATCACACTTCACCCCATTTCTCCAAATCATTTCAAGCCTATATCATAACATTATACAATCATCATACACAATAAAATCAACCTAGCATTTCGAAGAGAACTCCATTCAACTATACTAACTCTTACCAAGCTATAACTATACTAACTCTCAACATAACAATTAATTTCTCATAGATCATACATATAGTCATTAAATTAATGACATAACATAAAAATATACCAAATTAACCTACTATAAAAAGCATGAAAACACACCTTTTATTCCTAAATCTTTGAGACATCATCCTATCCATGAATCATATCTAAAGACCATCGGAGAAGGAAACATAAGAGAGAAATCATATAAAGTAAAGCTATATGGAATGACACAAGAGTAGTGATGAAAGTGAAACTCTATCGTCCTATAGCTTCTTGCTCATAGATGTGTCACGACTTACCACTGCTAAATAAGATTGTACTTGACATGGTAATATGAGACTTTGCACCCCAAAACCACTTTCGATAAGTTAATTCTCTTATACCATGTTTGTCACAATTGGTGAACACTCCTTAGAAGTAACACGGTGTGCGTGGCCTCTTTGAGGCCTTATACAAGCCGACATACATAATTCATCGTATAGTCATAAAAATATCATTTATTTTAAACTTTACATAGAACATGAAATGCTAGAACATCAAATCATATATAATCAAACATCATAAGTACATAGTAATACTCTAATTCTCTTTTTCCATCTTTGACTCTACATCAATAGAGTAGAAAATGGACACGACCCTTAACAACATAAAATAATATCTAAGCTATCACATATACATAAAATAACATTTTAACATAGGAAATCTTTGAATCTTAAGGATCTCTTTTTGAGCTTGGGAAACATCTATCATGCTCTTCACTTTAGGAGATATTCTCTATCTAACACCACCTACATTTTGTGTAAAAGATGAAGAAGAATGGTATTAGTACAAGAATGCACTAAGTATGGAACCATGCAAAAACATGCATTGAACGAGGACATTTTGTTTGAAATCATGCATTATATCTTTTAGTAAAACTTCATAAAACTTACTATAATAAGCATCATATTATTCACACACTTCATATAGACATGCACAATAGTCATAAGATCACATAAAGCCACATATCACATTTAAGACACATTCAATATTTCCAACGCATTATCTTTCTTTTACCTTAACTCAATTACCACAAATTAACCCTCAAGTAATACTTGGTGCAATGAATAAATAATGTCCCACTCTACCATCTACACAAAAGCATCACCTTAAGGTCACCAAGGTGAACATTCATACAACCTTCAGTGAGTCAAAACACATACATTCATAGAAATATAACATATCATACAACACATATTTCAGATATGACCCAACACACTTTATGAACCACATATAATAATCATTTATTTTTTGCTTCCAATGATAACCCATTTACTCTTTATACCCCATTCCAAGACAACATGTATGTCAATATGACCAATATCATAAAAAGGAGAAAATAGTCAACAATTACATGATTGAACTTTAATTCATTAATACATCCTAAGACCTTACTAATAATCCCAATCTAACCCTACAAGTGTTGTGTACATTTAAAGCCCCATAACCTCACACACAATAGTAGACCCATAAAAATACCACAAGCCTTATCACTTAATTCTTGCATCCACATGACAAGTATAGACAACTACATGCATATAAAGTAAGACTTTCATCATATAGCCAATACGACCAACATGATGCATACTATCATACAAGTAGGTCAATACAACAAAGTCATGCATAATACACACACACACACACACACAAACACACACACAAACGCTCACACACACACACAAACGCACACACACCCATACACACAAACACATACACACACGCAGACACACACACACACACACACATATATATATGTATATATATATATATACACATATGTATGTATGTATGTATGTATTTATATATATGTATGTGTATATATATAGAACTCCCTCCTAAAACTACCTTTATAAGATACTGGTGGAATGCATAGCTAAATGTTCATACTCTTACTTACACTAAGAAGCTTCCCTTAGTCGTAGTTAGGGTTCATTATTTTACTTCCATTATTCATTTGAGTTTAGGTAAACCTTAACCTCAACCAACATTACACCATGAGAGATAAACATGGAATCCGATGTCATGGAACCCCAAACAGAAAAAAGGTGCTCTACTTGCCAAGGAAAAACATGAACATCATACTATCATATGAGGTGGATCCACTGGCTAGGTTCTATTGGGGCAACGTAGTTAAGGAATTAGGAGATGTATAATTAAAATCCTCTATATGTCAATTGGCAATGTAGTTTCCACCTGTTGAGAACATTGGTGAACCTATCTTTCTTTTTAGGAAGGGAAACCTCTCATTGTAAAGTTTAGTTGTTGCTAAGCTAACCTCCCCTATTTTGAAAAGACATTTATAAACGTTAATTCAAAAACATATGCTTTAGGAGATTAATTCCTCACATGCATATCTCATATATTAATGATGAGAATGTCCTTTCATCAACACAAAAATTATGTGAGAATATCATTTCACATAGACATAGCATATTAATAGCATAGTCTAGTTTAGAGTATAATTGAGCAACAACTTTTAAAAGACCTACTTTACTAAATTATCATAACATGCTTCATTCAAGCATTCATTTTTCTATATTTGTACATATATGAGGAACCATTTCACACAAACACATTTAGACACCACATGTTCATTCTTAATCATTCATATAGTTTACTTTATAACATAACATTAACATGCATAACAGATCACTTCTAATCTCTCAAAATCATGCATTTATCATAATCTCAGATTTATCACATTCATAGATTCATCGTACTTTCACAACATAAGTGCATAAAGATATCATCCTAAGATCTTATCTATCAATGAACACATAAGCAATGTGTAAGTAAAGTCCCACACCTTAACCAACACTAGTCCACCTATCAAATCATCCTAGTTAATATAGCTTTTTCATACGTCCATGAACATATTATTCTTGTCGTCATGCATGACATATATTTGTTCGTATAGATTTGTCAACATGACCACACTATGGCAAAAACATGGTAATGAGGAAGAATTCCTCTTCATATCAAAACACATGTTCAACATCTCTCAAGTATTGATCACACACATGTAGAGTATTATAGACTATAGACTACACACACACACATTATATCATAGGGGATAAGAACATATTAAACATATGGATAGAAGACTCTTAATCATGCATATAAGATCGTTAAATTATATAGGGGTAGATAGTTAGGGTGTAATTCATAAACATTGATTCATCAATGTTAAATGTTTAGACCAAACCTAACCGTAACAACCTCATTCAATTATCGTAGAATTATCAATGCACCCAATTAGTCATAAACTAGAATGTAAGACTAGAGATATAACTTCACATGTGTGATCATCATAGCCACGCTACACAAAACAAAAAATTTCCTTCAAGTACATTAACATAACATGTAATAATATACAAGAATGTTAACACCGCCACTATAAGTACACTATACCAATGAATAACTCAATATTGTAACACTCAAATGTCGATGACTAGGTCTAAAGCCCCACATGATGAAAAAAAACCTTAAAACACTGCTTCTAGCTCCAAACTTTTGCCATCAAGCTTCCAAGTGGCAGCAACCAATTGCACTAAGTGGGAGCTAGTCCACGCTGCGGACTTGGTGCACCCTTGCTCAAAAATTATTTCCATATTGCAGACACGTAGCGGACTCTTCTAGTTCAAAAATTAATTTAGAAAATCTTGCGGGAATAGCTCTGCGTCGCAAACTTATTCCCTGATGAAAATATGATATTTTGAAATCAAATTTTACTTCATTAAAGGGTAAACTTAAGTGAGGGGCCTTTTGGGTATTTCATGGGAGGGCTATATATTGATTTTTGATCAGCTTTACCTAACATTCACTCAATCAAATAAAATCCGCAAACCAAAACCCAAAAGCTCTCGCCTCTCTCTACTTCCTCTCTCTAGTCATTCTTAATTAAAGGAAGTAAGAAGATTGAAGTATAAGACCAAATTCTCTATGATTTGACTCGACTTTTGTGGATAAAGCTTCATTAAGGTCTGGTTTTGTAACGACCCAATGAACACACTAGTTGTTACCGGTATCGTCGTCCTCGAAGAGGACTAAGACAAACCCTAAGTATACCTCATAACACATCATAGGTAAAAAATACGGATAAAGTTAAACTTTTTATATAGATTGAGGTTTACATATATCTCTCACATACTACATATGGAGTTTACTTAGACTACTAGCAGATGAAGCTTACTTCCTGTATAAACAGCATAACAACATATAGGAATTTAGTATAATACTTTATCTCGCATTGGACAATCTATAAGAGTAAAAATGTTTGGACATATCCAATACAAAACAATGCGCCATTATAGGATTACATAAATTGTCCTAATGGTAAAAGAAAGAATAATTGTTCTGAACATTAACAACATTATAGCTAGAGTGGAACATGGCAACATCCTCGAATATGAAGACTCATCAATGACTTGGGAAAAGATTTATGTCTTCCTTGCAATAGACCATGAACCACTCAATGACATGAACATAAAATGCTTGGGAAAAGGGGAGAAATATGGGTTAGTACAAACCACATGTAGTAAGTATGGTTTCTATGGACAAAATCATTAATGAATGACAAAATGAAATTATTCAAAAAAACATTCTTTCTATCATTTTTAGATCAACATGCACATATAGTAAGCATAGTAAATTAATATAACTTAATATAAACTCAACATGTAAGGAACTTAAGAGACACTTGTGCAATGCGAAGAATAGAATCCCATTCCAAGCTAAGTATATTAACAACCCACTTCATACTTACAACACATTCTCATACTTTATCATAACATGCTTCATACATCAATACTACTCATAACATACATATCAACATAATCATAATTATAATAATAATATTAATAATAATAAAAGATCACTAGAACCATCCCTTAGGATCCCATATTTGCAATGTGTAAAAGAAGTTACATACCCTCCCTCAAACAATATAGTAGCCTTTAGGACAATCCTAATAAGAGTTCACAAAATCAACTCGTTCATTTATATATATACATTAGGGAAAGTAGTTCAATAACTGATGTGAAACCATGTTAGCTACATGGAATTCGATCTTCTACTCCCACACCGAAAAGAGAGGGTTAAAACTTGCCTAAGGTGTAATCATTCGTACGTATCTATCTAGGTGGATCCACTAAGCTAGAGTCTTGTGTTGGCAAATAACTAAGGGTCAAGGAGGTTATTACTACAAACTATGACTTATTAAAATGGAGGTTTCCATCTCATGAGAGAATACATAACTTGGGAATCCAGAATTACTAGCCTGAGGAAACCCATGTGAGAGGTCGAACTTACTAAACGTGATACCTCCATCTTATTTACATGCCCTTTCGGTGCTAAGAAATTATTCCCTTTAGTAGAAATCTTAGTTCATCATATAAGTTCACGTTGGTCCCTTCTAGACCCCTATGTAGACATCTTATCATATTAGCTCATAGGTCATCACAAGTGTTAACAATCCTTTCACTTTAGATACCACATCACAAGTGAGTAAATCTTTCATATAGCACTTTATTATAATCATGATAAAATACTTTCAATCATATAATAATTGTATCATAACATGCATATATAATTCATGTCTAATTCAATGTCTTAGGGTTAGGGATAAGGAAAACTTAGCATTAACATCACAACCTCATATTAGACATAAAAGCATTTCTATCTAAGTAACTCCTAATTCATAATTGAATCCAAGAAGAACCAATCAACATACTTTTTTTCCCTTCCAGTAACCTTCATTTTTCCATTGCCAAGGAATACATAACAAATTATATAAACACGATAAATTCAAGAAGCAATTACATAATTAACAATAATGTAGTTAATCTGCATTTTTATAATCCTTAAAACACACCATCTAAAATCAAGGTTTTTATGAATTGAGGGAAACAAATGGTTCTAGGATAATCTCAATGGAAATCATCAATTAACAATGAATATATAATTAAACAACAATAAGCAATCACAATTCAACACAATTGATTCACAATTTAATTTTTCATAGAAGACATGTGAAGAGAAAAACCATAATTTTGTGAGATTTACAAATCATTCTTTTGAAGGGACCTCCAGGGGAAAATAATCCTAACTGTGAAACAAATCATACCTTAAATATAAATAGTCAACAAATTTGAGTATAAACTTTTTGGATTTGGTCTTCTTCTTTAACCTTCAAAGCTTCTTCAATGGAGGATGAATAGAGAGAAAAAGTAGAGAGAAGTGAGAGGTTTTTGGTTTTTATTTTGCAATTAAATTTGAGTGAATGTGAGAGGAAACGTATTGAAAGTCAATTTAAAGAACCACATGAAATACACAAAAGTCCCCTCACTTAAGGTTACCAACTAATAAAGTCAAACTTGAATTCCAAATTTCAGATTTTCGTTGGGGAACAACTCCGCGATGCGGATTTGCTACTGCAAAATTTTCTAAATTAATTTTTGAGAAAGTAAAGTTTGTCAAAATGCCATCATAGAAGACTCGATATTTTACCTATATCACAATATGTCGGTACGGACTAATTTTTCCCATGTACATTTTTGATGCGGCATTGGCAGCTTTCTTGTCCATGTTTGGGGTCCTTTCGTAAACCCCTAAGGCGACACTTGGGGGGGGGGGGGTTAACCTTGACATTTCTACCCTATATACTATATATTATCTATTTAAATTATCTTTAAAACTTTTATACTTCATAAAACACTCCCAAACCTTCACCAAGCATAGGACGTCCACTAATTCAATTCAACTAGTTTCCGGAAGTCAAGGTCTTTCATGGACGTTGTGACTGTAATTCCTCCTAATTAAGTTTTATACTGTTGTTTTAGGTCTATAACATAATTATTCGACCCATGAGGATCTAGTGTATGTCATGGAATATAATATCCCCCTTGAGGAACATTCCTTCCTAAAATGATACCTTAAACCTTTTATTCGTAAAAAGGAGTAAACTCATGACTATCTGCCCAACAACAAGCAATATTATAACGAGTGACAGATCATAGGAGGTATTATCATAGAATTAACACAAAGGAACTTAATCTAAAACTAATAACACATAAGACCTCACTACTTAAATCATATAAGGAGGAACTACCTTTTCTATTTAAACATGAGCTCAACATGAACAATTTCTAAGAGTTGACATGCTAATTTCTCATCAATAAAACACAAAACACGCCCAACATAATTCTCATAAAATCAATATATCACGCTACATATATAAGTGCAAGTTAATCATGAGAGTCATATTTCAAAAAAACTAAATTTAGGCATGAATTTCTACAAGAATATGCGCATACTAGATAAACATGATAAATTCAACATAACTCATAGTACTCATTCATGATAAAGCTACTAACCTTGACTTTGTCTAGAGGTAAGGGGGAAAATATGAGGATAACAAGTCTTCATGTCGGCCCCGTCCTCCAATGTTTCACCCTCAAAAGGTGGTTCCTTCATAGAACTTCCACGGAGGCAACCTCCTTAATTGGAAATTTCTTAAATTGTATATCCAAAATTTCATCTGGGACCTCGTCATAAGAAATGTCCTTTTTTAATGTTAAACCTTCTAAAGGGCGAATCGACATCGAATCACCTACAAACTTCTTCAGTATAGACACATGGAACGCCAGATGAACCAAGGCAAATTCATTTGGCAACTCTAACATATAAACTCCCCTGCCCTTTTAAAAATCTTTTAAGGGCCCACATAACGGGGACCATGTTTTTCCTTCTTTCCAAACATCATCTCCCCTTTCATGGGTGAAATTTCCAAATACACACAATCTCCTGCTTCGAATTCAAGGTCCCTCTCTCTATTGTCGGCATAAGATTCTTGCCGACTATAAGCCATTTTAGCCCCAAAATCACATCCTAGAAGTTTAGGGGCAATCTCATATTGCATTCGTCGTACTTGGCCTCTCGGAGGTCTTGTGCAAGCCCTTACACATCATTCATCGCATAAACATAGTGAAAAGTAGTGCAAAATTAAAATTGTTCACAAACATAACAGTCTTTAAAATATCTTTCATAAAAAAGTAATAGGAAATACTAAGTCTCAATCTCATCATCTTAAGACACAAGAATACCTGGGACACGTCCCATACGACATACGAATATAGAAATACTTCGTCTATTACAATACTTTGAAAGAAAACATAAAGAAATATATGCCCCCGAGTATAATGAGGACATACTTCAACTTCTCTTACAGGATGCAATGGTCTAAATTTTACTTGTCAAAGTTCCTTACCTGCAAAGAACTATATAGATAGATAAAAACATGGAGTTAGTACAATTCACATGTACTAAGTACCACATTTTTCATAAAATCATGAAAACGGACATTTATTGGAAATATGCATCTTTTAAGTTGAAAATTATATTTTAATCATAAGAACAACATTTAACAACTTAAAAACACATAAGACAACTTTTAAACGATTTAACCCAATTTTTAGGTAACTTAATAGTGAGTTATATTTAATGTATAGTGAATTGCTTCACTGTTACAGTGAAGTATCTGTTCCTTCATTTCTACACTTTCCAACGTGTAGTTTTCTCACTAAAAGCTATCTAAAAACCCACTTAAGAAACAAAAAAAGAGACCACCCATAGAACCTCCATAAGCATAGCTAAATGACCTTCAACAACACTTATAATAAGACAAATACATACTTACAAGACATCAAACATCAATGTAATATTCCTCTACCAAAGGTGACTCTAAGTCTCACTTGAGTGAGTTGTGAAGCGATCACCCATACAATACCTTACATACGCATTAAAGGGATCCTATACCCTACATATGATAGCATTATTCTAACTAAAATTATCAACATATAGGTGATATGAAATTCTCCTTCCAAAGGCTATCGAAAGACTTACTTAATTAAATCAATTAGATAACGTCCATGATTGACCTCTTCAAGTTACTAAGTAATCCTTAAGTATATATCATGTCCAAAAAAGCAACCAAATTCCCTAACTAGAGTCATCCTCAAGATTTCCAAAGATAAGACATGAAGATATCATCCTTTATACCATATTCTCCCTTTTAGCTAAGGAATCCTTAATTCACTTTAGATTAGTTACTCATTTATTTACATACTTCTTAACATAAGCTATTAGTTCATTAGTTCATTAAGACTCATACATCACATAAAGGACATTCAAGTAATGGTGTTGGATAAGACATAGGAAACTCCCAATAACACCATTAATGTGCAATGTCTAAATAATGTCCCATACCACCACCTAAACCTCATAGACTTCTCCAATGAAAATAGGTATTGCATATAATGAGAATAGGAAATAACCTACATACACCATTATATCAAGAGATGGAATCCAGCATTCTATCCTAATTCAATGAGGTTGTTCTACTTGCAAAGTGTAGAACTTAGACACATCCCATGTAGGCACATGGTTAAGGAATATTAAGGGCATACTTTTTTATCTAGTGTAAAACTTAACTAGAACTACATTACCTTACCATATTCACTCGGTGCTAGACTTCTTTCTCATAGAGTAATTCACACATTAGGTTCACATAAGAGGGTTCCATAAAGAGTTCATAACCCAATCACATTTACCCTACCAAGGAAGGTCCACTAGGGCTAACTCACAATGGAGAAAATAAGGTTATTATGACTCTCCTAAGGATTAATATGCATTTGTTCCATCAAATTAACCTCAAGTCCATCATTCCTTTACTTTGAAGTATACATTTACGGCTTAATATTTCAACAATCTTAACCTTACCACTAATTCAAGGTTTTCACATAAAAAGTTCATTTAAGGTCACATGTCATTCATACTTTCAAGACTAAGAGTTATAACATCCTAAATCAAGACATCACATATTCATAATCATATATTCATAAAGGAAGGGACACAACTCAACCGAGAAAAGACACCACATACTTCATTTTTAGCTCATAATGCAACGCATTCTAGAAGCACCTAGAAAAAACCTAACATCTTCAAGTCATCCTACATACTATCATAAAATCATCAATGTAATCCACATAGACTCATATAGTCTAGTAGGGATAACAAAACTAAACCCTACACTATTCACATAATGTCAATGTCATAGTCTAAAATGATCACCTAATACAACATAAATAGAAGAATACATATATGAATTCACATGTAGATAGATATTTTCATTCTTCAAATAATCAAACTATACAATTAGTCATATTACTTGAAGAAGTTGCCAATAGACCAAGATCATCATATTGCATAAAGTAACGCCTACAAGACTACGTCAATTGCAGGTAAAACACATAAAACCGCCTACACAAGTGGACCATGCAAATAAAAATAGACTATAATTATAAATAACATCAAAATTAAATTAAATAGGGCAGCATACCCCCATCGTCATCCTCATCACTTCAATCCAAAGTCAAATTACTCAATTCTATTACACAAGACCCTTAATCAAGGTCATACCCAACAATTCAACATAAAAACTATAATAACCAACGAAATAGGATAATTCAATGTAAATTAATCAATATAACACAACCTATATATCAATTAACTACAATTATGACTTCAATGAACAGACCACATAAAACTAGCTTAGAATTCATAAACATTAGATCAATATCAAGTAGCCCAAAACTTAGTAAAAAATTAGGGTTCAACCAATTCATGGGTTCATATGTAATTTAGGTTAAATTAATCAATAAAACATCAATATAATCCATTAGAAACATTTAAAAACAATTGATGGAAGAACCCATGGTAGAATCATGAAATTGGACAATACAAACTTTGAAAACATTAGAAAACAACTTGAGAGTTGGGATCCTTGACGAAACGAGATTCAAGGATAAAAAGAAATACCTCAATAATGATAATTCTTCACTTTTATGAATAATTACGACACAAAATGGTACACCAACATCTTTGGGAGAATTCTAAGGGATGTTATGTCTTTGATTTGGAAGAATGAAATCTTTTAACTGCTAAATACTTATATACTTAATTAAAATATCCAAAAGACCCTTAATAAACTGCCAATATATTAATTTAGAAGTTGGGTGAAATCACAACATCACCCCTTAACTTAACTGTGAGCTGCACGCAATCCTAGGCTCATAGACGACTGCCCTATCGACGGGGCGTCAGTCCACTTACAGACTATGCTGTCCACCGTCGTTTGGGTCAGATCCTGGAAAATTGAATCTTTTCTTTCTAGTCTGAGTCTCAAACGACTCCCACCACTTATGGGGCGTCCACCAGGCAACTGGCCGTCAACTACCCTCCGTAGATGGATTGGATTTAGGATGTTTTGCCCACAAACATGATTCCTTCCTCAAGGATCCTTGGTTGGTCCTTCGGTATGTTTTCCCAAACGTTTCAAAGACAAAATTATTGCCTATGAGCTTAGAATCTCTCAAGAATTTCATCTAAAATGAACACGTAAAACTTACCGAAACACGCCTAGACATCTTAGGTCATTTCAAGGCACATCTTTTGAACTTCATCGACATTCTTAGACATATTAAGTCCAAACACCACTAAACTTTACACACTTCATATAAATGATATAGTATCTAGTTAATGGACCTTACAAATCATGAATCACAATTAAACACATAGAACCACATATGAGGTACATAGGTGACTTAGTCTTAGAACATCTTAGTCATCCCTTGACATTTGACTTCCAGTGCACCTAATACTCTAAATACTTCCTCTATACCATATATTAGACATATTTAGGATCTTAAACCATCATGACAAAAATGATAGGCTCTAGTACACCTAAGTAATTTTCGAGGTCTGACAATCACCCCCACTTGGACAACTTTCGTCCTCGAATGACACTTGTCACTCTCGGAACACTTACAACAATAGATATTTCAACTAGCAACTAATAACCAAACCACATAACATATAATTAAGAATAAAACATCAATTTCAAATTGCCAAGAGATTCACAACAAAACATGAAACTAGTATACAGTCTTATAACTCATTATGCTACAAAACGCAAATGCTTCATTCCATAAAGTAAAAACACATTTTATATTCCATATCATACTTATATACATCAGATCTAACCACATCACAGCAACTTTAGACGATAGATAAAATAAGTACAAAATTTTATAGTGAGGAGTTTTAATGCTACAGTGATTTTCCAATTTTTCAAAAAATCCAAATGTTTAGCCAATCAATGATCTAAACATGCTAATATGCAAAGTAACATCATATGAAATCATATTACAACATAATCATAACTTCATAAAACACATAACGCAAGAAGTAAATGAAATTCAATTTCAACCAAACTCCTTAACACCATGCTCAAGCAACATACTTATAAGACTTTCTATCCCATCTTCTAACAATACATCCCAACTTAGAAGGTACTCACATTAAAACAAGATAAAGATAACTTACCAACATCAGAATCACTCTCATACGGCTACTCCCTTCTAGACCGGAGTGCACAGAAATGCCTCTTTTTTTGAGCGTCATCCTTTGGAACACTAGGAGCAACTTGCTTACCCTCTTTACCTCAAGAAGCAATCATAGGACAATCTCTAACCTTATGTCCTTCCTTACCACAACCAAAACAACTCCCGGTACCCAATAGATACTCATCATAATGTTTCATGCAATACTTGGCACAAGTAGGCTTGCCATCCTTCGAACCACATCCTTTCTCAACCTTGAAATTTGCACTCCTACGTTCTTCTTGAGTTTGATCCCTCTTCTTAAACCTAGTTTGCTCTTTATCACTAGCACCACTCTTTTTGAACCATCTAGGTATCATCATAAGTTTAGACTATTCAATTTATTGTGCATACACTCTGAGTCTACCTAGGGTTATATCATCATGTCGCATAGCAGTACGACATTCTTCAATCACCAAGTTGGATACCTCCGTCACAAAATGACTCATTTCATCTCTTGAATTAGACACAAGAGAAGGGGTATACCTACACATTGTTCAAATTTTTAAAAGTATTCCTCAACACTCATATTGTCATACTTGAGATTGGTAAACTCCTCCACCTTAAATTCTCTCCTCTCCCGGTGAAAGTACTTACCAAGAAAAGTTTCCTTAAATTCTTCCCACTCAATAGGACCCGATTCATCCAGCTTATTTTCCTTCAATTGAGTGTTCCATATTTGATAAACATCCCTCAATTTGTACGAATCCATCTCCTCATTTTCCCTTGATGTAACTCCCATAGCACTCAAAATCTTATACACTCGATCAAGAAAGTCTTGTGGATCCTCTCCCACTTTAGAGACAAGAAAGATTGGAGGATTCATACTCACAAAGTCTCTCACCCTACAGGTTATAGTGCTCTCTAAACATTCAAAAATACACAAATATGCTTGAGTAGTCACGACTCGGGCTATATCAATCAAAGTCTCTCTAATATCTTGATTAATCAAATTTAGATGTACAACTGGAACCTTATTAACTCCTTCCACATTAGCAATAGGATCACCTTTGGGAGGCACTTGGTCCCCTTGAACACCTTGGACACCTTGCCCACTTTGAGGAAGTTGCTCAACTTGAGGAGGAAACTCCTCATTCATCCTCTCCTCTTCCAACCTTCTAGCGGCCATCCTTCTAGTATTTATGTCCTCGAAACAAAACGAAACACATTTCGAAGGACAGTCATAGCATTTACTCTACCACACGACAAATGAGAAAAAAGAAAGGAAAATCTATCGTCCTATAGACCTCTCGCCATAGATGTATCGAGACTCATGATATGCTCAAACTTACTTCTCAAATGAGAAGTAAAACGGTCGTGTCAAGTAAATAATCCAACTAGTGAGGTTGGGATCGTTCCCAGGAGGAAAATAGTCTAGACTTAACCTCAACCTATTATTACTATCGTTTGGTCAATAACTTCCTTGGAAAGTAAAATATAAAAAGGGGGGTTCTATCTCTAAATAATAGAAAATACACAACGAACTTGAAAGAGACACTTAACAGCTTTTAATGTTGGATTTTAATTAATTAATCAAAGTAACTAGGGTTTACGTGTTCCCCACATGTTCATAACTTGATAACTCTAACTATAACAATTCATTCCTAGTATCTTGCATGCAATGTGATAAGTTATGTATTTCTAAATCCTTGGTCCAGCATCTAGAAAATCTCACTCCGCACCTTGGTCCGGCTACATGTGTTGCTATACTAACCCTTATCCTTACCTCATATTAAGCATCGTATTCGATATTTGACTAAGTTATTACCTTGTACCAATCAATACTAGCCTATTAGATAGTATGCACTAAATCTATGTTAATAATTCTTTTCCTATTATCTACCTCCTTGGTCCGGCAAGTAGCATTAAACGAAAGAATTATTAATACATTCAAGACACTATTCTAGAATTGTTCTTTTAATTAGAGTTTATCTCATTATTTGCCTATGGTTCCCACAACCCTAGGTATGGAGTTTAGTTATTCATAGCCATAAACACAATATTCAAAAATATTAAATAAGAATTCATGTACTTACTTCAATTAGAAGGAATAAAGTCCGAAAGTTTGCTTGATTAATCACCAAAAAATCACTTGTAAGAATCTCCAAATCAAAACACTAATAAACAGAGTCTAATAATATGATGTCTAATCTAGCAGAGTCTAACCTCAAAAACGAGGTTTTTCGAACTATTTATAAAAATAAAAACCTAATTAAACAAGAATTCTAATTGCAGGAAATCTGCCAAAATGCGGCTGGGTCGAAGGACCTCGCGACGGATCGTCGTGGTCACGACAGACCGTCATGGACTCCGTCCTCCCATACTTAGCAATTTCTTCTGCTGCTCTCTTCATTCCCCTCAACGGCAAGTATGACGGACCGTCATAGGCACAACGGTCTGTAGAGGGTCTTCGTTTCAAAACACTTCAACTCTTGGAATCTGGGTACTGGGATCACTTCTCTGAATTTCATGACGAACCTGCAGGACGGACCGTCATAGCCACGACGGACCGTCACAAGCTACGTAACCCCACACTTGGTCAGACTTCCCCATCTTCCTTCAGCAGCTTCTCTACGCTGCCACCTATGGACCGTCACAGGCATGACGGACCGTCATCAGCTCCGTAGGTGGTCTCTTCTGCATTTCTTTACTCAAAATCTCCGCATTCAACTTTGGACAGATTTCCTGCAAAACAAAGAGAAACTCATATAAAAACTAGCACAAAAAGACTTTCGAACATACTAAACTTAAGGAAAAAGTATTAATTATACCGTGAAACCACGGTATATAAACACCCTCAACATAAATTCGTTGTTTGTCCTCAAGCGACGCACTATGACTCACTACACAGTCTTTGTACAATAGTATTCATGTTTTATCCTTTGCAATCATTTGGCTATAAATCCTGATTAATCTCATCAAATCTATGCATGCTATCACTATTAGGCTTGAATTTTGTGGGATTAGAACATGACACAGACTCACCATGCACTAACACCTATCCTCTTCAATTTCTTACCGAGGTGCTAACAATTCTGGTATTGCAACTAGTGTCCTCACTTCAAAACAAAAATCCTCATTTTTCACACAATGATTTTAGTTTGAGTATAAGGATTACTTTTCAACACTCGCTCTCAGAACAAAGTCACACTCTTTCATACCTATTGCCATAAGCTTGCCCTTATTTTCACTGCCTTCAGTTCGCTATACAACCCTTAGGATCACGATAGGACTTTCTTAGCTTGTAACATAGGCTCAGAGTCAGGTAGGGTATATTTAGGTATACTTTAGTGACTTTCTGCCCTCCTTGACATATCGGCTAAACCTTCCACTTTCGATCACTTTATCTCGCACAGTTTCTCCCATTCTTTCACCTTGCTATTTTCCCTTCTTTCTTCATTTGTGTAAGTGACTCTTTTCCTCTTTTTTTTTCTTTTTTTTTCAACGAGTTCTTGAGTCACTTTACTTTTGTTCTTTCTCTCTCTTTGTTCTTTCAACCCTACTTTCCAGAGCATTCCTCAAAACAGCCACCCTCAACTCATAGCTTTGCCATGAGTCAAGGTACAGAATACCCAAAGTTGAGTCAGGGCCATAACAAAGGTTGTTTATGCATTATCCACCCTCAACTTATGCTTTTGGCATAAGCTGAGGGGCACATGTCCAAGGAGAGACCAGGGCCAACATATTATTCCCAGAAAAGATCAGTTGGGGTTAAAAAGAAAGGTCTAATTTTAAGCTCAGATTATTTGGATTAAAGAAGGATAACTTTCATTTGGATTCTTTTGTTTAGGCTAGAAATGGGCTATCTTGAATAAGGGCCTATGATCCTTTCCTAATTGTCTGTTACAACTTACTTTTAGCAGGACTAATAAGGCAAGTTCTAGCTCAATACCAATGGTGGACTATTCAAATTTCCTCACACTCACTTGACATCTCATCACTATACCAGATTATTAGATACCTAGTTCGAATTCAAGACTATTCTATTTCATGCTTAGAGCCACACAATTATCAGTTACTATGCCTAGTCATGCAACATTTTCAAGTTTTCTCAGGATATCATTTTAGCCATCATGCATCAGAGTTAAACTATGTACAAAAGATATAAACATGCCGGTTCAACAGAAAAAGTAATCAGTCTTTTGGGGAAAAAGAACACAGGCAAGAAAACCCCAAAAGAGGATAGTGAGTTGGGCTACTCAGACTTCACCCTAACACTCACTTTCCATTTACCCCACCCCAACAAAAAAGCATGCAATTGTCCCCAATGCATAAAAAATCTAAATATTAGAGTGGTAGGTGAAGCAAACCTGTGGCGCAAAGCGCCGTCGATCAGCAAGATGGTGGGTCCGGTTCCCCAGAACCCACGTCCTCTGCAATCTGGACGCCCTCAGTGGTGTCCTCAGCAACAACCGCACCATCAGTAGTGCCTCCTGCTGTCTCTACAGTGCGGGAGCTAGACGCCCCAGCCGCTAACTGTGATGTTCTGATCTGGTGCGCCTCCTGCTCAGTAAGTGAGGCTCTCCTCGCAGCCTCCATCTCTCGGCGCTCCGTTTTTCTTGCTCACGCCTCATCCTCTGCTCCACCCCTACGCCTCTTGGCACTTTCTCGAGGGAGAGGTGGTGGAATTTCTGAAGTAGTAAACAGGGCTGCCAGCACGGTGTCCTTAGCAGGCTCGACAGAAGGAGCCTCAGACTCCAGCACCCTTGCCCTTAGGATCGTGTCGATGTCTGCACGAAGACTGTCGACTGCAGCCTGAAGAGTCAACACATACACCAGAGGGGATGGTCGGGCTAACACTCTCAACTCAAAGGCATCCAGGCGCTGGTTAACCTCTATAATCTTCCTCTCTGTAAACTACTGCATTTTCCGCTCTTGACGCTCTTCAGACTCAGTGATCGACTTTTGCATCCACGGCTGGATATTATGCAGAAGAGTGGCCATTTGTGCCTCTAGTTTATGGACCCCAGCAAGCGGGACCAGTGCCGGTAGAGGGGTTGTGCGAGAGGAGCTCGGGGCTGTGCTACTACCCGGGATAGACTTGACCGGAGTAGTGTCAACGGACGCCTGTGTAGCTGTGCGGGCCTGGGCTACCATATCCGCAAGATCATCAGCAAGTGGGGGCAGCTCTGGACGGGGCCCTCTGCGTGGAGCCAACTCATTGGCCTCGCCTCTAATGAGGTCGATGTCAACAGAGCCCTGCGGGGTCTTCAGCTGATCTACGTGCGATATGGGCACACCTGCGGACCTGCAAAGGGAAAGATCATACACGGGAAGGGGTAGGTAGTAGTGACCTTAAATGCCCTCTCCTGCATGACTGCCTGGATAAGCCATGTGAAGTCCACCTCGAATCCGGTTATCATCGCTGCCATGAACACTACTCGATCCCAGGTAACAATGTTATCAGCAGTTGTGGGGGAAAGGCAGTGACGGACGAGCAGCCACAAGAACATTGCTATGAACGTGAGGTTGGCCTTCTTGATGGCCCCTTAGGCTTAGTGACCCAATCGGCACCCTCTCCATCTACTGACAGGTGCAGGGACATCCACCTCTTGGTGGTCTCTCTCAGTGCTGGCTCGCGCAAGAACTGTCCATCCTTTACTATCTGCCAGTGGTAGTCAAACTCGGCAGTGATGGGGGTTCGAGTAGCATCTGCACTTCGCCGTATAGAAATCGGCGGATGGCTGGCGGGGAAATATCAACCTGCACGCCTCGGACTCGAACTTGCTCCATTGGGGCCTTTTTAGCCGGAGCAGCCCGCCTATGGATCGGTTATTGGAGAGTCGCTACGTAGGATGCGTAGAGCTCTCGGACAATTTCCTCGCTGTATCGTCCATACGGACGTGCTGTCCACTCTAAGCGATTCCTCGTGAAAAGGTTGTGGATCTCCGGCATCGTTGGGAGACTCCCTGTAAGTACCTGTCGCTCCAAGGTGAGTGTCCGAGTCATTACTCCTTTATCTGTCAGGAACTTGGCGTCGGAGTATACTTGAAACTGGCCGTCAACACACCACCGGTTTGGCTGGTCAGAGGCTGGGGTGGGGACCAGAGCTGGTGCGCCGGATGTAGAGTCTGAACTGTCAGCCTCATCAGACGAGGCCGATGCTGCAGCAGTGGCGGGTGCGGGAACCTCAGCAGAGCCTGAAGCTTCGTCGAACCATGATACTCCTAAGGAGCCAGACGCTCCTTCCTCATTTGTGGCTGACCCAGAGGGTGTGTCGGTCAGTATGCGCTCCTCATAAGACTGGGAGGAAGTGACTACGCCGGACGCCACTGTCTTGGGTGTGGCTCTGGGAGCACGTGCAGCACCGGAAGGTGCGGAAGTGCCTGGGGGCACATACTCAGGGTCCCGCTCATCATCAGAGCCGATGATCAAGTGTGCAGACGGGGCAAAAGACTTTGATCACTCGCGTGCGTAGGTTTGGTCTTGCTTGGGTGCCATAGTAGGTAGTACCTGCAAAGGATCACTATTAGTACGAGTGGTGGCAAACAAGACAAGCGAAACAATACGAAATAAAACAGTGAAAATAATATGTAAATGCTGTATAAATAGTGATACACGACGGGCCTGGTGACGGCTCGTCGTGACTATGACGGACCGTCGTGAGGTCCGTCGTGGTGTACTTGGACTCTGTATCAATAAAGAACCCTGAAAGAGGGTCTTTGACTAGCATGACGGTGTGTGCGGGATGGACCGTTACAGTTGCGACGGTCCATTGTAGATGTCCGTCGTAGGACACTTGGAAAAACAAAATATGGAGACCCCTAGGAGAGGGGTCTCAGACTGTTATGACGGTCATGCAGGACAGACCGTCGTGGGTACGACCGGTCACAAGTGTCCGTTGAAGGACACTTGGGAAAAAATGGAGACCCTTAGGAGAGGGGTCTCTGACCGTTATGACGGTCATGCAGTACGGACCGTCGTGGGTACGACGGTCCATCACATGTGTCCGTTGAAGGAGACTTGGAAGAAAATGAGAGACCCCTGGAAACAGGGTCTCTGTCTAGCATGACGGTTTTGCAGGACGAACCGTCGCGAGGACGACGATCTGTCACATGTGTCCAGTAGAACAGGGGTTCCAGGGCTTGTGCGACGGACCCTACGACGGTCCGTCATTGGGGTCTCGTTCTGAATGACAGAGTCAGAACTAAAGGTACCCTAAGAAACCCCGATGAACCCACATCAACCTTTCAGTGTTTTGGACCTACATGTGTCTACCCCAACTACCTGGGAAACTAGCAATGCAAAAGCACCTATGTCTAGGGTGGTAAACATGGTAATTTCGAGCAGTTGTAACCTAGGTCAGGCCGAATCGTATTAAGTAAAAAAAATACTATGAGGAACTAAGCTTAATGCTAACTATTAACAAAAATGCAAGATAAATGAGTATAAATTAGAGACACATACCTTAGAAATGGACAGAAACAGATGCAAAAGTACTCGGTGGCAAGGTAGACACTCACAGCAGTAGTTTCCACTAGTAGATAGCACTTTAGGGCTTTGGAGAATTGTGAGAGGGCAATGATGGTGGGAGGGAATGGGGAGGTTGAAAAGAGAGAGTAATAGGAGAAATAAGAGAGTAATGGGGTGAAATATGGAGGGGTGGGGAGTTTAAACGGTCTGATTTTGCAAAAAGGTCTAGCCGGGTCGGGTCAGGTATGCCTCATTAATCACGTGACGGTTCCCTGACGACGGTTTGTCACAGTTGTGATGACCAATCGTTGGTTCCGTCGTGTGTGCCCTAATTTCATAATGACAGAAAAAAGTACCTGGTACGACGGGTGCATACGACGGTCCGTCGCAGGCGCAACGGTCCGTCGATGTATCCGTCAGTGACTGCTGCAGAGTAATTTTCTGCAGAATTTCCTGGTGATGTGCCTTCAAATTTAAAACCAATTAGTAGAAAAATGCTACTATTACTAAAAAGACAATGAGTGTTGGGTTGCCTCCCAACAAGCGCCTGATTTAATGTCGCGGCACGACTCAGGACACTTGATTACTCAGACTTCTTCAAGATGGTATGCCTCTATCGCTTCATTCCCCGATGCTTTATACCCAAAATAGAGTTTTATTCTATCTCTATTCCTCTTAAACCGCACTCCCTCCTTGGCTTTTAACTCAACTGCCCCATGAGGGAATACTTGGGTAATCAAGTAAGGGCCAGTCCATTTGGACTTGAGCTTGCCCGGAAGGCAAGGAACACCTGAACTGTCTACAAGCACTAAATCCCCAACTAAAAACTCTTGTTTTGCATTTTTCAGTTCAGTCTCCTTCTTCATCTTTTCTTTGTGGGATAAGGCAGATACCGATTGGAGCTCACCACTCGACCTCATGGTCCTGCAAATGTTGAAGGTTCCTTCTTCATTATTCAACCGAAATGTCATCTGTCCCTTCTCCATATCGACTAAGGCTCTAACTGTAGTAAGGAATGGCCTCTCAAGAATGATAGGCACTTCAAAATCGACCTCACAATCAAGAATAACAAAATCAGTTGGAAAGATGAATGACTCCACTTTTACTAGCACATCATGGAGTATCCCTATGGGCCTTTTCACTGTCCGATCGGCCATCAGTAGCCGCATCACAGTGGGTTTTTGATCCCCCAAACCCAACTTCTTGTAAATTGAGAGGGGCATGAGATTTATGCTTGCCCCCAGATCACATAATGCTTTCGCAAAATGTAATGACCCAACTGTACAAGGGATAGTGAGCGCACCCGGATCTTCTTTCTTTTGTACTAGGGATCTTGTAGCAATAGCACTACAATGCTGCAATATATCATCATCCTCAAAAGTGACCGATCTTTTCTTGGTGACCAGATTTTTCATGAATCTGGCATAACCGGGCATTTGTTCTAGAGCTTCTACCAAAGGGACATTGATAGAGAGCTTCTTCAACATTGTTATGAAGCGCCGGTATTTACCATCCTCGGTCTTTTTCACTAATCTCTGAAGGAAGGGTGGTTGTGGCCTAGGCATGGGAATTACCTTGATAGGTACTTCTGCATCTTTTCCATTATTTCCCTCTGCTTCACCACTCCCCTTTACCACATTATCATTATCCTTTCTCACATTTTCCTCAGTAGATGGCATAGGTGGGTCAATGGTTTTCCTAACACCCCGAGTAGTGATTGCCATACAGTGCGCATCATTCATTCGATTTTGGACAATGTTGCTAGTAAGAGTGCCCAGTTGCCGTGTGTTTACTATCGCAGATAATTGGGCCACTTGCAATTCGATTTGTTTAATCAAAATTGCATGTGTATCAACTTTTTGCCCAATGCTAGCTAAATCACACCTCAACTCTTTAATGTGTTCATCACTAGTGTCGAACCTCCTCATCATTTTGTGCAACATATCCTCAACTCGCGCCATACTATCTCCACCATCCCTAGGAGTAACTTCACGATTCTGAGAAGGGACATAGGGCCCATTCCTGTCGTTTCTATTAGCATAGTTACCCCTATTAAAGTTGTTGTCATGGTTGTAGTTTCCATCTCGGACATAATGACCCTCACGGTCTTAGTTACCGTAGTTCCGACCTTGGATCCCTTGACCTTGGCGCCAATTAACCTGATTTGAGCCTTGGGCGTTTGGTCGGAAACCCCCCATCTGCTCATTCACTTCATAGGTGTCCTTCGCATAATAGCACTCATCATTAGGAGGTGGTGGTTTAGCCAAGTAGTTGACTGCATTTATCTTTTCTGCACCCCATGTGACATGTTTTAGTACCAACCCAAGATCAGTTATCATCTGAGCCATTTCTTCACGAATCTCATCTGTGGCTGGGTTGTGAGTGGACTGCACTGCGAAGGTGTTTCTCCCTGTATCGAACTTCCTAGTACTCCAAGCTTTGTTATTTCGAGAGATTTTCTCTAGTTTTTCTGCAATCTCAGCATAAGGGCATTATCCATAAGATCCACCTGCTATAGTATCCAACACCACTTTATTGTTATCATCCTGTCCCCGATAGAAGGTATTCTTTCAGTGACTCATCATCTATATGGTGATTTGGAACACTTCTCAAGAATGAGGTGAATCTATCCCAAGAACTACTAACTGACTCTCCTGGTAGCGCCACAAAGTTGTTCACCCTATCCTTGTGGTTTAATTTCTTGGAGACCGGATAGTAGCGTGCTAAGAAGACATCCCTTAGTTGGTTCCAAGTGAAGATGGAGTTGTATGGGAGCTCAGTGAACCACATAGCAGCCTCTCCTGTCAGTGAGAGAGGAAACACTCTGAGACCTATTGCATCTAGATCCAAATCAGGCCTCCCCACACAACTTTTACACACTGCCCTTACCTTAGCTATATGGGCATGTGGATCCTCAGAAGGTAGCCTTGAAAACAAACCTCTGGCAGTGAGCAATTGCATCAGGCTACTAGTTACCACAAAAGTGTGGCATGTGGGTAGAGGGGGCAAGACAAGTGGCCCATCCGAGTCTGCTATGTTATCATACCCTCTGTAGTATGCTTGGGGCCGTGGAACGGGATTTTGTCCCGTCTGTTGATGTTCAACCGGAGCATCGGGTAACATCTGACCATGAACATCCACTGGATCTGGGATGTTCTGGTTTGGATCCACGTCATTTATTCCCAAGTTTTGATTCATATTGCGCAGTGTACGCTCTAACTAACGATCGTAGGGAAACAATGGTTCTCTTTCTCTCCGTGTATTTGGCATACAAGGAGGATAGTTCTGAAAGGAAATCAAAAACAATAGAACAAAGTAAAATAAAGAAAACATCAACTAAACTATTGTAATAAGTTCAAGTTAATCTAAAAGCTAAATTCCACGGCAACGGCGCCAAAATTTGATACGCTCAAACATACTTCTCAAATGAGAAGTAAAGCGGTCGTGTTAAGTAAATAATCCAACTAGTGAGGTTGGGATCGTTCCAACGACGAAAATAGTCTAGACTTAACCTCAACCTATTATTACAATCGTTTGGTCAATAACTTCCTTGGAAAGTAAAAATATAAAAAGGGGGGTTCTATCTCTAAATAAGTGAAAATAAACAACGAACTTGAAAGAGACACTTAAAAGCTTTTAATGTTGGGTTTTAATCAATTAATCAAAGTAACTATGGTTTACATGTTCCCCACAGGTTCATAACTTGATAACTCTAAATATAACAATAATTTCCTAGTATCTTGCATGCAAAGTGATAAGTTATGTATTTCTAAATCCTTTGTCTGGCATCTAGAAAATCTCACTCCGCACCTTGGTCCGGCTACGTGTGTTGCTATCCTAACCCTTATCCTTACCTTATATTAAGCATCGTATTCGATATTTGACTAAGTTATTACCTCGTACCAATCAATACTAGCCTATTAGATAGTATGCACTAAATCTATGTTAATAATTCTTTTCCTATTATCTACCTCCTTGGTCCAGCAAGTAGCATTAAGGTGAGTTCTAACGTTGGCCATCCGTTAAAAAGACTTCTAAACGAAAGAATTATTAATACATGCAAGACACTATTCTAGAATTGTTCTTTTAATTAGGGTTTATCTCATTATTTGCCTATTTTCCCACAATCCTAGTTATGGAGTTTAGTTACTCAAAGCCATAAACACAGTATTCAAATATATTAAATAAGAATTCGTGTACTTACTTCAATGAGAAAGAATAAAGTCTGAAAGTTTGCTTGATTAATCACCAAAAATCACTTGTAAGAATCTCCAAATCAAAACACTAATACACAGAGTCTAATAATAAGATGTCTAATCTAGCTGAGTCTAACCTCAAAAACGAGGTTTTTCGAACTATTTAGAAAAAATAAAAACCTAATTAAACAAGTATTCTAATTCCTGGAAATATGCCAAAACGCGGCTGGGTCGACGGACCTCGCGACGGATCGTCGTGGACACGACGGACCATCATGGACTCCGTCGTCCCATACTTAGAAATTTCTTCTACTGCTCTCTTCATTCCCCTCAACGGCAAGTATGACAGACCGTCATAGGCACAACGGTCCGTCGAGGGTTTTCGTTTCAAAACACTTCAACTCTTGGAATCTGGGTACTGGGATCACTTCTCTGAACTTCATGACGAATCTGCAGGACGGACCGTCATAGCCACGACGGACCTTCACAAGCTACGTAACCCCACACTTGGTCAGACTTCCCCATCTTCCTTCAGCAGCTTCTTTACGCTGCCACCTACGGACCGTCACAGGCACGACGGACCGTCATCAGCTCCGTAGGTGGTTTCTTCTACATTTCTTCACTCAAAATCTCCGCATTCTACTTTGGACAGATTTCCTGCAAAACAAAGACAAACTCATATAAAAACTAGCACAAAAAGACTTTAGGACACACTAAACTTAAGGAAAAAGTATTAGTTATACCGTGAAACCATGGTATATCAACTTACACTGATTGCCAAAACTTAACTACACATGACTTGATGAGACTTTTTGATTCCTAATACTACTTTCACAAACCTATGCTCAATACCAAGCTTGTCACATTCCAAAAGCAAACCCTATAAGTTTAGGGAAAATCTCGGATTGACCAGCACTATACCTATTTGAGGTCTTGTACAAGCCCTTACATATCATTAATCACATAAACATAGTGAAAAGTAGTGCAGAATTAAAAATTTTCATAAACATAACACAATATTTAAAATATCTTTCATATAAAAATAATAGGAAATACTAAGTCTCAAGTTCATTATCTTAAATGACAAGAATACTTGAGACACTCCCAATACAAAATATGAATATAGAAATACTTAGTCTATTACAATACTTTGAATGAAATCATAAAGACGTATATGCCTTCGAGTCAAATGAGGACATACTTCAACTTCTCTTTAACAATGCTATGGTCAAAGTTTAAACTTCTCAATGTTCCTTCGCTTACAAGAACTATATATATAGAAAAAATCATTGAGTTAGTACAACCACATGTACTAAGTACGACATTATGCATAAAATCATGAAAATGGACGTTTATTGGAAATATGCATCTTTTAATTTAAAAATGATATTATAATCATAAGAACAACATTTAAAAACATTGAAACACATAAGACAACATTTAAGACATAAGACCAGCTTAACCAATACAATGAGAGACCGCCCATAAAACGTCACTAAGAATACCAAAATTACACTTAAGAACACTTATAATAAGGAAAATACAGACTTACAATATCAAACATCAATGTAAGATTCCTCTACCAAAGGTTACTCTAAGTCTCATAATAGGGAGTTGTGAAGAAACTGCCCATACAATCCCTTACACACAAACTCATGGCATCCTATAGACTACCTAGGATAGCATCATTCTCACTAAGAATATCAACATATATGTGATATGACATTCTCCTTCCAAAGGCTATTAAAAGACTTCGTTAAGTAAATAAAGAAGATAACATCCATGATTGACCTCTTTTCAAGATTACCTAAGTAATAGTTAACAATACCTAAGGCTTATATCATGTCTACGAAATCAACCAACTTCCTTAACTGGAGTCATCCTCAAGACTTCCAAAGATAAGACATGAAGAGATCATCCTTTACGCCTTCTTCACACTTTAGCTAAGGAAACCGTAAGTAACTTTAAATTAGGTACTCATTCATTTACATACTTTTCACATAAGTCATTAGTTCATTAGTTCATTAATACTCATACATCACATACAGGACATTCAAGCAATTGTCTTGGATAAGACCTCGGAAACTCCAAATAATACCTTCAAAGCCTATTTTGCAATGTCTAGATAGTGTTCCATACCACCACCTAAGCCTCATAAACTTCTCCAATGCTAAAAGGTATTCCATATGATGAAAATAGGCAATAACCAACATAGACCATGATAGCAAGACATGGAATCTGGAGTTCTATCCTAGTCGAATGAGGTTGCACAACTTGCAAAAAGGGTAGAACATAGAATTATCCCATTAGGCACATGGTTAAGGAATATGAAGGACATACTTTGTAATCTAGTCTCATACTTAACTAGAACTACTTCCCCTTACCATACTCACTCGGTGCTAGACTTCTTTCTCATGGAGTAAGTCACAAATTAGGTTCACATAAGAGGGTTCAATAATAGGTTCATAACCCAATCACATTTACCCTACCTAGGAAGGACCACTAGGGCTACCTCACAATGGAGACGAGAATCTCATGATGAATTTCCTTAGGATTAATTTGATGTCGTTCCATCAAAATAACCTTAACTCCATCATTCCTTTACTTTGAAGGATAAAATTATGGCTTACGACATCAACAATCTTAACATTACCACTATGTCATGGTTTTCACATAAGAGACTCTCTTAAGTTCATTTAAGGTCAGATGTCATTCATACATTCAAGACTAAGATTAATAACATCCTAAATCAGTACATCATATATTCAGAATCATATATTCATCAAGGAAGGGACACAAGTAAACCAAGACAAGACACCACATACTTAACTTTTAACTCATAATGCAAGTCATTCTAGAAGCACCTAGAAACAACGTAACATCTTCAAGTAATCCTACATAATATCATAATATCATCACTGTAATCCACATAGACTCATATAGTCATGTAGAAATAACCAAGACTCAACCCTAACACTATTCATATAGTGTTAAAGGCATAGTCTAACATGATTACCTAAGACTACATAAAGAGAAGAATACATATATGACTTCACATGTTTATAGGTATTGTAATTCTTCACATAATAAAACTAAAAAATTAGTCATATTACTTCATGTAGTTATTAATAGGCCAAGATCATCATATTTCATAAAGTAACGCCTACAAGACAACATCAATTACAAGTAAAACACTTAACACCTCCACCATAAGTGGACCATACCAATCACAATATAATCTTAATATAAATACCGTTAAATTAATGGAAATAGGACAGCATACAACCACATCATCCTCCATACTTCAATCCAAATTTAACTTACTCAATTCGATCACACAAGACCCTTACCCAAGGCCATAACCAACAATTCAACATAAAATCTACAATAATCAATGAACTAAGTAAATTAAATGTAAATTAATCAATATTATACAACCTAGATATAAATTTACTACAATTATTACTTCAATGAATAGTCCACATAAAACTACATAAGAATTCATCAACATTAGATCATTATCAAGAAACCCAAAACATAGTAAAAAACTAGGGTTCATTCAATTCATGGGATCATAGGTAATTTTGGTTAAAAATCATCCCTACATAATAAATCTAATCCATAATAGATGTTTAAAAACAATTGATGCAAGAACCCATGGTAGAATCATTAAATTGGACAATTCAAACTTTGAAAACTGTAGAAAACATCTTAAGAGTTGCGCTCCCTGATGAAAAGAGTTTCAAGGATCAAAATTCATACGTCAATAATGATAATTCTTCACTTTGACGAATAATTTCCACTAAAAATGTAACAGCAAGCTCTTCCTTGGTTTCGGATTTCAATGGAGTCTTTGGGAGAATTCTAAGGGATTTTGGGTTTTCGATTTGGAAGAATGTAATCTTCTAAGTGTGAAACACTTATATATACTTTTTAAAAATACCCCAAAGAACCTTAATAGACCTCCAATACATCCATTTATAAGTCGGGTGAAATTAAAACATCACCCCTTAACTTAATAGTGAGCTACACGGGGGCACAAGCTCATAGACAACTGCCCCATCGATGGGGCGTTAGTCAACTTACGGACTGTGCTGTCCCTCGTTGATTGGATCAGATCCTTAAAAAATGAGGCTTTTATTCCTAGTGTAAGTCTCCAATGACACCAACCACCTATGGGTTGTCGACCAGGCCACTGGCTGTCGATTTTCCTCTGTAGGTGGATTGCCTTTAGGGAGTTTTGGCCACCAATATGGGTCCTTCCTCTACGACCCTTGGTTGGTCCTTGAGAAGTTTTGCCTGGATGTTTCAAAACCAAAAATGATTTCTATAAGTTTATCACCTATAATATGAAATTCATCTAAAACAAATGCATAAAACTCAACGAAATACGCCTAGACACACAAGGTCGTTTTAAGGCATATCATTCGAATGTCATGGACATTCTTAGACGTTTAACCTCCAAACACCATGAAACTTGACACACTACCTATACATTCTATAATTACTCATTTAAGGACCTTAAAACCACATGAATTACATTAAACACATAGAACCACATATGAGGTACATAGGTGACTTAATCGTCGAAGTCTTGGTTGTCCCTTGACATTTGACTTCCAATGCACCTAATATTGTAGGGACCGACTCTATACCATATATTAGACCTATTTAGGACCTTATACCATCATGACCAAAATAATAGGCTATAGTCCACCTAAGTCATTTTTGGAGTCTTACAATCTCCCCCACTTGGACAACATTCATCCTCGAATGGCAGTTGCCACTATCTGGAATTTTCCAAGAATAGTGATTTCAACTTGAAGCAAATAAAAAAACCACATAACACATAATTACGAATGAAACATCAATTTAACATAGCCAAGAGATTCAAAACACAACAAGAAACTAGTATACAGTCCTATAACTCATTATGCTACAAAACTCACACGCTTTATTTCAAATAGTAGAAACTCATTTTATAATCAATATAATACTTATATACATTAGATCTAACCATATCATAACAATTTTATACCAAAGAATCAATTAGTCAATTTCTTAAAAATTTTACAGTGAGCAATTTTAATGCTACAGTGATATCACCAATTTTGCAAAAATTCCAAATTTGTATGTAATTCATGAAATAAACATGCTAATATGCAAAGTAACATAATGAACACATCTTACAACATAATCATAACTTCATAAAACACACAATACAAGAAGTTAACAAAATTCAGTTTCAACCAAACTCCTTAACACCATGCTCAACAAACATACATCTTAGACTTTCTATCCCATCTTCTAACCATACTAACCACCTTAGAAGGAACTCACATTACAACAAAAGAAAAAGAACTTACCACCATCATCACCACTCCCATTCGACTTCTCTCCTCTAGACTGGAGTGCATAGAAATGCCTTTTTTATTGGGGCATCATCTTTTGGAACACTAGGAGAAACTTGCTTACCCTCTTTCCCTTTAGAAGAATTCATAGGACTATCTCCACCTTATATCATTCCTTACAACAACTAAATAAACTGTCGGCACCCAATAGACACTCATAATAATATTTCTTGCCATTCTTGGAACAAGTAGTCTTGCCATCCTTGGAACCACCTCTTTTCTAAAAGTTGAACTTAGCACTCCAAGATTCTTCTTGAGTTTGAGACCGTTTCTTAAACCTTGTTTGCTCTTTATCACTAGCACCACTCCTTTAAAAACTTCTATACATCCTCCAAAATTTAGACTCTTCAATCGATTGTGCATACACCATGTGTCTAGATAGGGTAATATCATTATGTAACATAGTCGTACGACATTATTCCATCACCAAGTTGGCTACCCCTATATCAAAATAACTTATTTCATCTCTTGAATTGCACACAAAATTAGGGGCATACCTAGACAATGTTTAGAATTTCAAAGAATATTCCTCAAAAATCATATTGTGTTGCTTGAGATTGTTAAAATCCTTCACCGTAACTTCTCTCCTCTCTCGGGGAAAGTACTTACAAAGAAAATCTTCCTTAAATTCTTCCCACTCAATAAGACCCGTTTCATCCAACTTATTTTCCTTCCACTAAGTGTACCATATTTGACAAATATCCTTTAATTTGTAAAATGCCAACTCCGCATTCTCTCTAGATGTAACTACTATAGCACTCAAAACCTTGTACACTCAATTAAAAAACACTTTTTGATCCTCTCCCACCTTAGAGCCAAGAAAGATATGAGGATTTATCCTCACAAAGTCACTCAACCTAGAGGTCATAGTGATCTCTACAAGATTAGCTCTAGGATTCGTACTCAAATAGGCTTCAGTAATCACGGCTCGGGTTATAGAAATCAAAGCCTCTCTAATCTCTTGATTAGTCAAATTCGGATGAACCACCAGCACCTCATTACCTCCTTCCACATTATAAATAGGATCACCTTTTGAAGGCACTTGGGACCCTTGAACACCTTTGACACTTCTCCTACGTTAAGGAACTTGCTCAATTTGAGGAGGAAACTTCTCATTCATCCTCTCCTCTTCAAATATTCTAGCGGCCATCCTTCTTGTATTCATCTCCTAGAAACACAAGGAAACACATTGAGAAGGAAACTCATAACATTTACTCTACCGCACGACATAGGAGTACAAAAGAAAGGAAACTCTATCGTCCTACAGCCTCTCTCCCATAGATGTGTGCTACTCACACAGTTGTTCAAGACTCTACTAGACTTGACCTGATGAGACTTTTCAATTCGTAATACTACTTTCACAAACGTATGCTCTGATATCAAGCTTGTCACATCCCAAAACGATACCCTAGAAGTTCAGGGGCAATCTCGGATTTCAACCGGCATACTTGCCTCTCAGAAGTCTTGTACAAGGACTTACATATCATTCATCGCATAAACATAATGAAAAAAAGTGCGGAATAAAACATTTCACAAAAATAACATAGTCTTTAAAATATCTTTCATATAAAAGTAATAGGAAATACTAAGTATCAATCTCATTATCTTAAGACACAAGAATACTTAGGAGACGGCCCATACGAAATACGAATATAGAAATAGTTAGTCTAGTACAATACTTTGAATGAAAGCATAAAGACATATATGCCCTCGAGTCAAATGAGGACATACATCAACTTTTCTTGAATGATTCTATGGTCCAAGTCTTCACTTCTAAAAGCTCATTACCTACCAAGAACAATATAGATAGACAAAAGCATGGAGTTTGTAGAACCACATGTACTAAGTACACATTATGCATAAAATCATGAACACAGACTTTTATTGGAAATGTGCAGCTTTTAATTAAAAATCATAATTTAATCATATAAACAACATTTAACAACTTAGAAACACATATGACAACATTTAAAAAATTTAACCAAATTTTTAGCTAATTTAACATTGAGTTACATTCATTGTATAGTGAATTGCTTTGCTGTTACAATGAAGTATCTCTTCCTTCATTTCTACACTTCCTAGCATGTACTTTTATAACTAAAAAATATCCTAAAAGCCAATTAAGAAACATGAACAGAGACCACCCACACAACCTCCGTATGCATAGCAAAATGACCTTCAAGAACACTTATAATAAGACACATACACACTTACAAGACATCAAAGATCAATGTACTATTCTTCTATTTAAGGTGACTCTGTGTCTCACTTGAGTGAGTTGTGAAGCGATCGCCAATAAAATCCCTTACACACACACTAAAGGGATCCTATAGACTACATAGGATAGTATCATTCTCACTAAGAGTATCAACATATAGGTGATATGACATTCTCCTTCCAAAGGCTATCAAAAGTCATACTTAATTAAATATAGAAGATAATGTCCATGGTTTACCTCTTCAAGATTACCTGAGTAATCCTTAGCACTACCTAAGGCTTAGATCATGCCGCAAAATCAACAAAGTTCCCTAACTAGAGTCATCCTCAAGACTTCCAAACATAAGACATGAAGAGATCATCCTTTATGCCTTCTTCAATCTTTAGCTAAGGAATCCTTAAGTAACTTTAATTAGTTACTCATTTATTTACATACTTTTAACATAAGTCATTTGTTCATCAGTTTATCAAGACTCATACATCACATAAAGGACATTAAAGTAATGTCCTTGGACAAGGCCTAGGAAACTCCCAATAATAACTTCAAAGACTATTATGCAATGTCTAGATAGCGTTACATACCACCACCTAAACCTCATAAACTTCTTCAACACTAATAGACAGTCCATATGATGAGAATAGGTAATAACCTACATAGACCATGATAGCAAGACATGGAATTTGGATTTCAACCCTACTCCGATGAAGGTGTTCTACTTGCCAAGGGTAGAACTTAGAAACATCCCATGTAGGCACATGGTTATGGAATATGAAGGGCATAAATTGTAATCTAGTCTCATACATAACTAGAACTAATTCCCCTTACCATACTCACTCGGTTCTAGCCTTTTTTCTCATAGAGTAATTCACACATTAGGTTCACATAATATGGTTCCATAAAAAGTTAATAACAAATCACATTTACACTACCAAAGAAGGTCCACTAGGGCTACCTCACAATGGCGACAAGAAGCTCATGATGAATTTCCTAAGGATTAATATGATGTCTTTCAAGAAAATTAACCTTAAGTCAATCATTCCTTTACTTTGAATGACACCATTAAAGCTTATAACTTCCACAACCTGAACGTTACCACTAAGTCAAGGTTTTAACATAAAAGACTCTCTTAAATTCATTTAAGGTCACATGTCATTTATACATTGAATACTAATAGTTATAACATCCTATATTAGGACATCACATATTCATAATCATATATTAATCAGGCAAGGGACACACATCAACCAAGATAAGACACCACATACTTCAGTTTTAGCTCATAATACAAGTCATTCGAGAAACTACCTAACATCTTCATGTCATCCTACATAATATCATAACATGTTTAATGTTCCACATAGACTCACATTGTCAAGTAGGAAGAACCAAGACTCAACCCTAACACTATTCACATAATGCCAAAGTCATCGTCTAACATGATCACCCGAGACAACATGAATAGAAGAATACATAGATGACTACACATGTAGATAGATGTTTTAATTCTTCACGTAATAAAACTACACAATTAGTCATCTTACTTCTAGTAGTTGCCAATAGGCCAAGATCATCATATTGCATAAAGTAACGCCTACAAGGCCACATCAATTGCAAGTAAAACACATATCACAACCACCATAAGTGGACCATACCAATCAAAATATAATAAAAGTATAAATAACATAAATTTAAAGGAAATAGGGAAGCATACTCCCGCATCATCCTCAAAACTTCAATCGACAATTAAATAAATGAATTGGATAACACAAGACCCTTACTGAAGGCCATAAACAATTATTCAATATAAAAACTATGGTAATCAATGAAACAGGTAAATTATATGTAAACTAAGCAATCTAAAACGACCTAGATATCAATTTACTACAATGATTACATCAATGAACAACCCACATAAAACTACATAAGAATTAATCAACATTAGATCAATATCAAATAACCCAAACCATAATAAAAAAACTAATGTTCATCCAATTCATAGGTTCACAGGTAATTTAGAATAAAATCATCAAGACAACATCAATTTAATCCATAATAATTGTTTAAAAACTATTGATGCAAGAACCCATGGTTGAATCATGAAATTGGACGATCCAAACTTTGAAACTTTTGAAAACATCTTGAGAGTTGGCTCCTTGATAAAACGAGTTTCAAGGATCAAATCCATACCTAAATGATGATAATTCTTTACTTTGATGAAGAATTTACACTCAAAACGTCACACCAATTTCTCCTTTATTTTGGACTTCATGGAGTCTTTGCAAGAATTCTAAGGGATTTGGGGTTTTTGATTTAGAAGAATGAAATCTTCTAAGTGTTAAAAACTTATATACTTGTTTAAAACACCTTTAATAACTGCCAATTTATCCATTTAAAAGTGGGCTGAAATTACAACATCACCCCTTAACTGAATAATGAGTTGCACGCATGCACAGGCTCACAAATGACTGCCCATCAATGGGGCGTTAGTCCACTTACTGACCCTGTTGTCCACCATCGATTGGGTCATATCCTGTAAATGGAACCTTTTTTTGCTAGTCTAAGTATACAATAACGCCCAAAACCTACGGGGCATCGACCAAGCCATTGGCTGTCCGTTGCCCTCCGAAGTTGGACTGCCTTTAGGAAGTTTTGGCCACCAACATGGGTTCTTCCCCATAACCCTTGGTTTGTCCTTGGTTATGTTTTCCCAGATGTTTCTAACCAAAACATGAAGTCTATGTGTTTATGACCTCTCACATGAATTTTTTTTAAAAAAAAACATGTAAAACTCAATGAAACACGCCTACACACAAGGTCATGTCATGGCACATCCTTCGAACGTCATGGACGTTTGACCCTCAAACACCAGGAAACCTAACACATTGCCTACACATTCTATAACAACTCATTTAGTACCTTATAACCTCATGAATCACACTCAAGCACAAAGAACCACATATGAGGCACATTGGTGACTTAGTCGTTTATCATCTTGATCGTCCCTTGACGTTTGACTTGCAATGCACCTAATTCTCTAGCTAATGACTCTATACAATATATTTGACCAATTTAGGACCTTATACCATCATTACCAACATTTTAGGCTCTGGTCCACCCAACTCATTTTCGGGGTCTTACAATTTTCAACCTCTCTTCTGAGCCGAATCTTCTCCGTGGCATGATATACTATTTTTGGCTGAAGAAGAGCAGAATCGCCAACTTCAAACAACCCAATAAGGGACCGGCACCTCCTACCATAAAGATATTCAAAAGGTTCTTTGGAATGATCTCCAAAAATGTGATGTGAATTTGGCTCCTCTATCTGAAATGATCGACAAGGTCCCCCCATGTAACTTCACTATCTCTTTAACATACAATTTAGCTTACTCTTCCACCAAGTAAGAAACTTTTAGTGGAAAGAAGTAGGCTGATTTGGTCAACCTATCCACCATCACAAATGTCTACGCGTTTGAGGAAAACCTACAAAAAAAATCCATGTTAACATCTTCCCACTTCCAAGTGGGGGATATCAATATCTTGGGTTAGACCACCCTGGCCTTGATGCTCTGGTTTGACTTGTTGGTAATTTAGTCCCCTGGACACAATCTAAGCTACATCCTTTTTCAATTCCATTCTACCAATAAATATTTTTTAAGACACTAAACATCTTGGTGGCCACCGGATGGATGGAGTATCAGGAACCATGAGCCTTTTCCATGTTATTCTCCCTTAAACCATCCACATCCAGCACACATAACCTAACTTGGTAACTATTTTCCCCGTAATCTCTTTCGGAGAAAGATTCATTCTTCTTTTTAAGTACAAATTCTTTTAGCTCCATCAATAGAGGGTCAAGGTGTTGCTTTTATTTCGCATAAACCACTAGATATGACTCAGAGTTATGATGAACCATGAAACAACTCTTTGATGATTCTTCTAGTCAGACACCCAACCGGGCCAACCTATGAACCTCTTTCACTAATTCATTCTTTTCAACAACACATAAGCCAAACTAGCCGTGGATACTTGGATTAGAGTATTCGGAACCAAATTAGCTTTCCCAGGATGGTAAAGGACACTCATGTCATAATCCTTTATAATTTCTAACAATCTTCTTTGTCGTAGATTCAAGTCTTTTTGTGTAAAAACGTAATCTAGACTCTTGTGATCGTTGAACATATAAACATGTACCTCATAGAGATAATGTCTCCAAATTCTCTAAGCAAACACCACGGACACAAGCTCAAGGTCATGAGTTAGGTAGTTTTTCTCATTAGGCTTTCGTTGCTTAAAGGAATACACTATCACTTTTACATGTTTCATTAGCACACATCCTAGACACACTAAGGAGGCATCCGTATAAACCACAAACTCTTCGGTGCCCTCCGCCAAGGTCAACACCGGATCGAAGGTTAGTCTATCTTTCAATAATTGGAAACTTTTTTCATAAGATTAAGACCATTGGAAAATGGACTTTTTTTTTGGGTTGAGCCCATTAATGGTGATAAGATACACAAAATCTCTCAACAAACTTCCTATAGTAACCGGCCAATCATAGGAAATTTTGGACTCAAAGGTCTAGGCCAACTTTTGACCACTTTCGTCCTCCACGGATCAACCTCTTCCCTTTTAGTAGAGACAATGTGAATGAGAAACGCATCCTATCTCAACAAAAATTAAAATTTATTAAACTTATCAAAAACTCTTTTATCGTTGAGAACTTGCAAAACTATCCTCAAATGGCTAACATGGTCATTCTTACTTCTAGAGTATATCTGTAATACTCCTAATGTCTAAAGCCTAATCGAAAAATTAAGAGTGTCTAAGATTTGTAACACTTTTTTAAGGTCAAATATTATGTAATTTATAATGTTTTAGAATAAAAATGTCAAAAAATGTTAATGACATCCAGGAACTAGTTAAAGAGGTTCTAGCGTGCCTTAGTCTATATGAAAAGGTTTTAAGAGTCGGAAGATGAAGAAATTTTGTGAGAAAGTTTCTAACACATATTAGAGTTGGTTTGTAGTAAACAATTCATGGTATGACTCCCCAAGAACAAACCAAAGGGTCCTTTAGGAGGACCCTAGAATTGTGGCTAAAAGTTCTCTTGGACAGTAACTATTGACAACTTGCAGGCGATGAGGCACGGTCAAATCGGCGAGGCATAAATTGCAACCCTCGATGGACACTTAGTAAATGTAATAAAAAGTTCATTTTTAGGTCATTTACAAAAATGACGTATTTGTAGTACGGAAGGGACACTAGTTGTCGAATGACCTACGGCCCGTAGATTGAGGTCTCGTAGGTCAGATCATTATTTTTCTTCCATATGTTAATGTAGTCAAATTAAGTATTAGGCGTTTAGTTATTTATTTAGGGGTTACGATAGGTATAATTAAGGTATTTAGTGACTTATATAAAGACCAAATCCTAATTAAACTAACCCAACTCTTATAATTCCCAAAACCCAATTGTTCTTCCTACTCTCTTCTTTATATCTTTTAAAGTATCTCCATCGAAGACCAAGCAAAGTGTGGCTCTACAGAAGAAAGAAGAATTTCTTTCTCCATCAATCTTCATTAATTGACAAGGTATGGGTTTTCTTTGATCTTTGGGATTCTTTCCCTAAAGGGTTCCTCCAAATTGATTTCAAAAAGATGAGTTTCAACTGGGTTCTCTTCTATTACGAATTTGATCTTGTAAATAACTTTGTTTATGGTTTATTTAGTTGTATATGAATAGTTTATAATGTATTATGATTCAATTATAAAAGTTCTTGATAAATTAACAAAGTTTGTGAAGTACATCATGAATTTGATCCAAATCTCAAACCCTAAGCTATGAAATAGTGATGAATTAATGTGTAGTGATTCATTTGACTTCATTATTGTGTAAATTACTATTGTGTGATCATATTAAACCCGTAGCTGCGTTGAATTGAATGGTTGATAGTTAAACCTCTAATGATGGCTTGTGAAGCAGATTGGCGTAAGTCTTGTGATGTTAATCCTTTACTTCAATTATGGTTTTTTGTGTTTAGTGATGATGTTGTATTGAAGTATACATTATGATAAGAAAAATTAGGGTCTGAATGATCTTGAATTGGAATTTCTTGATGTATGCATTGGGAGTTCTTGTCTAAAATGTAATCATATAAGGATGGTGATGACTTACTTATGTTCCTTATCATTATGTGATTATGTATATGTGGTAACTTCACATGTGTGAATTGTAATGAACGTACAATCCTCATGCAGTTCCTATTGAGCTATGAAATTGACTATGTAAGGGGTCGACCCTATGGCCTAATCTAAGTTATGATTATTAATGAAAGTCATTTCAAAAGGTACTCTAGGATACCACAAAGTAAACTAGATGTACGGAGTGTCCCTTCCCACATAGATAAGGTGGGATAACTAATGTATTCATCAGACTGGAGACTAAATTGAATGTAGCGTATAGTGGGTCAAAATTGTACCTCCTAGTTCTTGAACTATGTTGCCCCTATAGAAATACTAACTAGTGGATCCACCTAGATTCTATGGTCATTTTTAGGTACTACCTTGGAAAATAGTCCGCCCTCTTTTTGTGTAAGGTTCCATCTACATCAGATTCCACATTAGCTCATGTGGTGTATGTCGGTTAAAGCAAGATTTTACCAAAAGCTAAAATGAAGTAATTAAGTGAACTCTAACTAGGATGACAAAAGGGGTTTGGCCAAGTCTAGGTAGGGGTATGATACTCTAGAAATACATTGCAATAGTTAGCCTTGAGGGAAGTCTAAGAAGGATTTTCTTTTATGCTTATATGTTTATAAATGTAATTTATAGGTATATGTTTATCTTACATGGTGATGACACTATGTGATGTTGGTTTCCTTTATGAACATGCGGTTGGTCTCTATTGTTAAATTATGATGATCTTTACTCTTAATAATATATGATGTGAAGTTGGGAATTTCCTATAATCTTTGTTGCGTTTACTTAGTTTGGTGTGAATATGAGGCCTTACTTAGTCATTACTCTAGTGTACTTAATGGGGGTGACTGGGTGATGGTCTTGCTTTGGATATGATGCTATGAAATCTTATACATGCTTGTTGATACTATTACTTGATGATAAAGTTGTTTGATTATTTGCTCATTTATGTTGATTTGAGTAGAGTTGATATTGCTGATCTTGTGATGTACATGGTCTTTAGATAAAAAAATATGTGCTTACTGACTTGTATTGGTTCTTGAATGTTCATAATGTGTTTTCAAAGTAAGTTAGCCTGTTTTAATGAAATGTTCCTTTTTAGAATGATTTTAATGTTGTATGTGCATATGATTCCATACTTTTACAAGTGTTGTGGAAAACCCATTTCTCTCTTTCCCCCAATATTTTAGGTTTCGGTCATTGAAGGTTCGTGAAAACTTTGAAAGAAGTCTTGGATCTTTTATCCAAGTGTGGGAATGTCATGAAGTTCGAGGATGATGCCTTATTATTACTCTAGTTATGGTTCTTTGTTATAGTCTACCGACAATCATTTCTTTCACGTTTTTGGAAGATATTGTTGTAAGCTCTATGTGGCATTTGCTTATACCCATGTTCATTTAACTCAGTTTATATTGTTAATAGGAGATATCCCTTTCTAAGACTATTTTATGTATGTTATTTTTATGAGGCATAAAAGTAGAAAACTATGTAATCTTCCTATACGAAAGATCTACATATACTCGATATGAATTTATTATGTGTAAATGAGAGGTATAAGTAAATCTCATGATGTAGTATAGATGAAAATTTATAAATTTTCCGCATTTTTAACCTATGAATGTAAAGATGAATGATAAGGGGTTAGTCTTAGTCCTCTTCGAGGACGATGACACCGGTTACGTCTAGGGGGTATTCCATGCATGCGACAACATGATAATCTAATCAATGAAGAAAATCACAAAAACATCAAGATAGATTCTAAAAACCCAATTCATAAGGTCCATGAGAGTCGTGGGGGCATTTTTCGACCAAATAACATAACTAGGAATTCAAAGTGACCATATCTTATTCGGAATTCCGTTTTCAGAATATCAACCTCCCTTACTATAAGTTGGTGATAACCCAAACTAAAGTAAATCTTTGAAAAGTAACTCGCTTCATGGAGTTAATCAGACAACTCATCATTCTTTTGGATAGAGTACTTATTCTTTATGGTAAATTTATTCAATAACGATAGTCGATACACATTCTTAAAGACCCATGGAGATAAGATTTGTTGAATAAAACCCTTATATAGAATATCCTTGAGTTGAGACTTTAGTTCTTTCGGGGCCATCTGATAAAGAGGGATTGAAACAGGTTATGTATCCGTCAATAAATCTATGCCGAAGGCAATCTCCGATTTGGGAGGATTTCATTAATGTAATCGGGAAAGACCTCTGGAAATTCCTTGTCTACGTGTAACGACTCTAAGCGAGGGACCTCGTATTCAATATCCATAACTCTTAGTATGTGGTAGAGACAACCTATTGAAATCAATTTGCAAGCTTCTAGACACGAAATGATCTTACCCCTACGATTTGGGTTTCCTCCCTTCCACACAATAATGGGTTCACTTGGGAATTGAAATTTGACTACCCTTATCCTACAATAAATAGAGGCAAAGCAAGCATGCAACTTATCCATCACAAATATGATATCAAAATCTAGCATATCAAGTTCTATCAAGTCAACTAATGTAACTCTATTGGGCATAGAAATAAGAAACACTTTATGGACTCTTTTATCCACCACGGAATCACCCACCAGGATAGAAAGCAAAAAAAGCACATATCATATGTTGGGTAGTATATCAAACTTCATGGAAACAAGAGGGGTAACAAATGACAATGTAGCTCCCGGATCCAACAAATCATATACATCAAAGGAAAATTATTGTAACATACCAGTAACCACGTTTGGTGAGCTCTCTTTATCCTTTCGGGATTGGAGAGAACAAAAATAATTCTTCATAGGAGGATCCGGATTTGGGGCACTTGCTTGAGCTTGAGAATTTTCCATTCCTTGAGCTTTAATCATAGGGCAATCTCACTTCATGTGACCACTCTTGCGACGACCATAGCAATTAGCAGAGCAAACTAGGAACTTACTCATCATGTTTTTTACCACATTATAAACAAAGAGGTTTACGAACATAAGAACCAGCACCTTTCCCCTCTTGGGGCTTGGGAGTAGACACCTTACTCTTATTGAACCTTGCAGCAATAGGAGGGACTTGGTTGTAAACCTCCTTTTGAACTTTAGTTTGTCTTGCACCCCAAATTTAGTCTTGTAAGAATTTCCATCTTCAGTTCTTAGCCTCTTAAACTCCCTATAAACTTGCTTAAGCTTTTGCTCCTCAATTTGTATATCATGAACCATAAGACGAGATGTCCATTCAAGGAATCAACATAGCCGACCTACACTCATTAACCACAAGATCGGAAATCCACATAACAAATATATTCATCTTAGCTCTAGAATCCGCCGCCATAGTAGTAGCATAATGGGATAGTTAAGTGAACTTGAGGCTATACTACTTCACACTCATACTCTCTTTATAAAGGTAGATAAATTATTTCAATATTACCTCCACTAGATAAAGGAAAGCCATATGTAAAGCTTCCTATGTTATCCAACCTTCTCTAACCGGCCTCTCATCTCTCTATCACTCATACAAAAAATTAGCCAAATCTTTGAGTTGGTAAGTGGCTAGTTATGCCTTTTCTTGAGAAGACACACCCATAGAACCAATAACTTTGAAAAAATCATCAATAAGACCTTGTGGGTCCTCCTTCACCTTAGAAACATAGAAAGTAGGGGGATTCATCATTCTAAAATCCCTAATCCTTAAAACGGTAATTCGAGCATTGGGGTTCACCACCACCATTAAATCTCTAGAAAATTGGGTAGCCAACAGCTGAGTCAATCTATAAATTTGATGCCCTTATCTCAACGTTAGTCAAAGTTCTTTCTTCAATAGGAACTTGAGGGTTTTGAGGATCTTGAGGGGGAACCGCCTCATTCAAATTCTCCTCCTCGACCCGTCGAGCATTTTTCCTACTTGTATTCATTGCCCTTAAGCTCTGTAAAACGATTAGAATAAAGTACTAGATAGATCTATAGAGACACTTAGGCACGACTAAGGAATAACAAGAAAAGGAAAGTTCTTAAGGATCTCATAGTCTCTCGTTCATAAGTGTGTCATGCTTCACAATTATGAAAAAAACCCTTATGTAGAAGTGGTTTAGTGAGACATAAATCCCATGATTACTCAACCTCATGCTCACATACAAACTTCGTAACGACCCAAGTACAACCTAGTCCTAACCGGCATCGTTGTCCTCGAAGAGGACTAAGACAAGCCTTTAGCGTCATAGAACATCATAGGTAAAAATTGCGGATAAATTTAAACTTTTTATATATATTGAGGTTTACATATACCTCACACATACTACATATAGAGTTTACTTAGACTCCTTACATGTGAAGTTTACTAATGCTTGTCCAATAAATAACATAACCAACACATTGGAATTTTGTCTAATACTTTATCTCACACTGAATCATCTATAAGAGTATAAACATTTGGAAATAACCTATAGAAAACAATACATCATTATAGGCTTACATCAATTGTCTTAAAGATAAAATAAAGAATAATGGTTCTAAATGTAAACAACATAATAGCTAGAGTGTAACATGGCAACATCCCCGAACATGAGGACTCACCAATGACTTGGGAAAATATCCAAGTCTTCCTTGGAAACCAAGAATTTCTCAACGGCCCGAACAAAAAATATTTGGAAAAAGGAGACAGTTATAGGTTATTACAAACCACATGTGCTAAGTATGGTCCCTATTCATAAGATCATTAATGCATGAGAAAAGGACATTTTTGTAAAAATCATGATTTCTATCAATTTTAACTCAACATGTACATATAGTAAGCATAGTAAATCAATTTTAACATAATATCAACCCAACATGTAAGAAAATCTAGTTACACTTGTTCAATGCCAATAATGGAACCCATAATCCCATCCCAAGCGAAGCATCACATTAAGCAACACACTTCATACTTGTAACATATTCTCATACTTTATGTTTTTGGTCTTCTTCTTCAATATTCAAACCTTCTTCAATGGAGAATGAATAAAGAGAGAATTTATAGAGAGGTAAGAGCTTTTGGCTTTTGATTTGTGGATTTTATTTGGGTGAGTAAATGTTAGGGAAATTTATTGAAATAAATATATAGATCCCCTATGAAATACCACAAAGACAACTCACTTATGCTGACCATTTAATGAAGTCTAACTTGAATTCTAAATTTCTTTTTTTGATTGGGGAACAAGTTCGTGACGTGGAACTGCTCCGTAATATTTTCTAAGTTAATTTCGGGACAGTAGAGTAATCTATGTGCGCGCTATGCATACTTAATTTTTGACCAAACACTCAACAAGTCCGTGACGCGACCCAATTCTCCCATGTTCATGGTTGCTGCTGCATTGGCAGCTTGCTTGGCCAAGTTTGGGGTTCTTTCGTGGACCCCTAGGGCAATCCTTGGGGGGTAGGACATAGACGTTTCCACACTATATACTATATTTTACCTATTTAATGTATTTTACAAGTTTTATACTTCATATGACACTCCCAGACTTTAACAAAACATAGGGACGTCTATTGGTTCAATTCCACTAGTTTGCGGACGTCAAGGTCTTTCTTGGACTTTGTGACTTAAATACCTCGTTATTGAGTTTTATACTGTTGTTTTAGTTCTAACAAGTCATTATTAAACATATGAGTCTCTAATATAGGTCATGGAAATAACAGGGTGTTATATGGTTCTTCACTATTGGGGTTCCTTTCTCCAAGAGGTCAGTTCATAGTTGATTTCTAAATCACCCTATTCCAAGGATTTTCTTCAACAAATGGTTTTCCTCTAAACTTGAAATTTAAGATTGATTGTGACTATTTATGAGTACCCATGGCTAATTAAGTGTAGATTGTTGCGTAATTGATGTTGATTAATGGTAATTCATGTAGGTCATGTCCTTTTCCCCAATTTCCCTCAATCTTGAATCTTACTTACCGATTGACGGGAATTGATCAATGTATTGATTATTCATCTTTTTACGAACTGTGTAGGGTAATGTATTATTGGTATTGAATCTAATTCTTGACTTTCACGATTAACCCTATTCCCCTAACCCTATGTAATGGATTGATGTTGATTTAGTTAGTGATGATACAATTGACTTAGTTCTTATATATATTACTATTGTATAATGTTGTTAAATCTATTGAAGGGTTAATATGGGTTGTTCATGGTAATAACATTGAAGGAGACTTATGAAGGTTAATTGGTAACACCATATGATGTTGAATCATTTAACCTCAATTGTGATAACTTTTACTTGATGATGATGGTTAATTCAAGTATTATCTGTGATTAGATTAAGTAGATGATGGTATGATGAATGTAACTGAAATGTCTTGATTATATGAATACTGCGATTACAATTAAGGTATGATGATATAATGTTGATTATGAATCACTTATGTGCCTTACTATGATATGATGATAATGGTGTTAATCTCACAAATGAAGGGTAGCAATGAAAGTACATTCTTATGTAATGCATGATAAGATAATGATATGATATAAATGGGGTAAGTTTCTTACGAACTATATGAAGCTATGATTTATTAAGAATGACTTAAAGACATTTAAAAAGGGACGTCAGCATAGCACCGAGCGAACTAGATATAAGAGGCATCCCTTCTCAAAGTGGTAAGGTAGGTTCACAATGGTTCACATGAAATAAATATTAAAATTCAACGATGCATAAATACGGTCTCAACCATGTCTCCTTGTTCTTGAAATATCGCCCACATATGAATACTAGCTTGTGCATCCACCCAGTTCATGTTTCCGTTCTACCTTGGCAAGTAGACCCCTTTTTTTTGGTGAAAGATTTCAGGACACCAGATTCCACATTAGCACATGTTGTCTTTGTCGGTTAAGAAAATTGTTCCCAAAAGTAAAATGAATTAGTAAATTCAACATTAACCAGGGCTACTTATGAGGTTTAACTTAGTTAAGGAAGGGGTATGGGACTCTGTCGATACATTGCACAAGTTGGCCTTGGGAGAAGTCCCAGGAGGTTGTTCCTATGTTATTAGGTATTATGATATTATAAAATGTAAGATCTTGACTCTATATGATGTTAATCTTACATGATGTTTGTTATATTGATAAACATTGTATTGGTCTATATTGCTACGTGTGGTGAACACTACCATGATGATATATGTTATGAAACAAGAAATTTTTTATGATCTCCGATCTTATTTACTTGATTATGTGGGGTTATTGGACTTTATATGATAATTGCACTTGTAAGTTTTGTATATATTGTTAATAAGGGTCTTGTATTTTGATGATATCACTTGGTAAACATGAAACGTTGATGTACCATTATGATTATATTTTTCTTGTTCATGAACATGTCTTATGTTGTTGTTATCCTTGTCTTGTATATGCTTTCTTGTATGTTCATAATGGTTTACAAAATGACTTAATGTGTTTCTAATGAAATGTTCATTTCATTCATGTCTTCAAATGGTTTTATGTGCATATATCCATTCTTAGTACAAGTTGTATACTAACCCATATTTTCCTGTTTTCTACAAAAATGTAAGCTCCAGTCATTGAGTTTCTAGGAGGCAAATTGAAGAATACATGGACTCTTTTCTCCAAATGTTTGTAGGTTTGCATGTTCGAGGATGTTAGCTTTTCTGTGCTTTAGCTTTGAAGTTATATTTTCATAAAGAAGTTGTTCATTCCTTTATCATTTGTATATTGATATAAGCATATTTTGGCATGTTGACATTATATATTCTTTGTATACATTTGTATTTAATTTAGATGGTTCAATATAAGACTAAGCATTAGAGTAATTCCGACGTATTGATTGTGTTGTCATAAATGAGAAGCCTATATATGCTTCAAATAACAAGAGTCTAAGTAAACACAATATGTAGTATGTGAGAGGTCTATGTAAATCTCAATATATAGTTATGTATGAAAAGTTCTAATTATTCCACATTTTGACCTATGAACTGTAATGATGAATGCTAAGAGGCTAGTCTTAGTCCTCTCCGAGGAAAACGACTTATGTTACGTCTAGGGGGTGCTCCATGATCATGAAAAATGTTGTATTACATCATAAGGTTAAAGAAATATTAGGATTGATGTCTCAATGAATCACTTTTACGCAGAGTGTTGTTCATGTGTGTGAAGCGCGCCACACTTATGAATGAGTGGCTTTGTGACTTTTAAGAATTCTCAATTATTGGTAATCATAATATTTGTGTCATGTCCTTTTTCTTTTAATATTTTTCTTGTGAATATAGGATATGACTACAAGACATGCAGCCCTAAAATAGTGGAGGAAGATTTTTATAATAAGGGAGTTCCTCCCCAAGGCCACCAAGTCCCTTCACAAGGCAACCAAGTGCTTCCTCAAGAACAAACTCCGATCTTTCCTCCAACTATGACGGATGTAGGGATGAGGTCGGCATTTTTGACTTTGGCTCAACATATGGATACCCAAGCTCAAGAGGTAGCCACTCAAGTTCAAGCCGTAGTGATTTAAGTAAAAAGAGAGGTTGCACCCCGTGTTCAACAAAATGCTAGTACCACGACTTCCCACTTTATGGGCTTAACTAGAATGAATTCTAATGTTTTCTATGGGTCAAAAGTGAATGAAGATCCCCAAGACATCATTAAAGAGGTCTAGTTGATTTTCTATTCTATGCGGTTGACTTTGAATCAAAAGGAAGAGCTAGCTTTTTATCAACTCAAGGATGTAGCTCAATCATTGTGCGCACAATGAAGAGACAATTGAGCCTTGAGTGTGTGTCCTATGAGTTGGGAGGTGTTAATAAGAGCTTTCTTTGATTGTAACTTTCCTAGGGAGAAAAGGGAGGCGAAAGTGGAGGAATTCATCAATCTTTGTCAAGGTGGTATGACTGTGCAAGAGTACTCATTGAAGTTCACTAAATTCTATAAGTATGCTCCTTCCTTGGTGTCTAACCCAAGGGATGAGATCAGTCCCTTTGTTACGGGAGTGTACAATGATTTTGTTGAAGAGTTTTGTTCGGCGATGATCCATGATAACATGGATATCTCTTGGTTGATGTTAATGCACACTAAGTTGTGGAAACTCAACTTAAGAGGAAGAATAGAAAGTTCAAGAGGTCCAACTCTTATGAGGGAGGTACTTCCAAGGGTAGGCTAGAGGTTCAAGAAAATCCTAGGATCAAGAAAAGGGTTTCCAAGCAAGATCCTTCCAGTATTCCCAAGCCAAACAAGGATATGGTTTCTAAGCCTACTTCACAAAATTGCAAGGAGTGGGAATTCACCTAGCAAGAAACCTTCTTGTTCCAAGTGTGGTAATAAGCATTGGAGTCAGTGTCTAGTTGGGATGGAGAATTGCCTTGGGTATAGAAATAGTGTCCAGAAGGTTATATATTGTCCTAATATGAGGAGTGAAAATAAGGGAAGTGTTCAAGCTCAATCAAATGGTCATAGTTCCGAAGCTTCTAAGAGGAACAACTTTTATGCGCTACACTCTAGCGGTGAGCAAGAGCAGTCACTCGATATGATCACCGGAATATTACAAGTCTTCTCTATTGATTTTTATGCTCTACTTGATGCTGGTGATACATTATTATTTGTAACTTCTCTAGTAGCTACAAAGTATGATATTCCGCCCGATGTTTTAATTGAACCATTTTTTGCTATAACCCTAGTGGGTGACTTCATTATGGCTAGCAGAATCTTGGGGAGTCGTCCTATATCTTTTCCCAATAAAGTTACATGGGTGGATTTTGTAGAACATGATATAGTTGATTTTGATGTTATTTTGATAACGGATTGGTTGCATTATTTTTTTGCTTCAATTGATTGTCGAACAAGGGTAGTGAAGCTAAATTTTTTCAATGAACCCATCATAGAGATGAAGAAGGGGGTAACTCAATTCCTATAGTTTATATCATATCTTGTCTAAAGTCTTGTAAAATGATCTATAAATTGTGCTTTTACATATTCTAAGAGTCAAAGAACTAGGCTCCGAAACTCAACCTATTGAGTCGATCCCCGTAATGAGGGAATTTCTAGAAATCTCTCAAGATGATTTTCCTGTGATTCCTCTCGAATGGAAAATTAATATTGATAATGACATGTTAGTGAATACAAATTCTATTTCAATCCCTCCTTACCGGATGGCTTTTGCAGAATTGAAAGAGTTAAAGCTCCAACTATACTTATTAGATAAGGGTTTTATTCAACCTAGTATTTCACCATGGGAGCTACGGTATTGTTTGTTAAGAAGAAGGATGGATCCTATAGAATATGCATTGACTATCATCAACTCAATAAAGTCACTTATAATAAAAATTATCCTCTTCCTCGGATTGAAAACTTGTTTGATCAACTCCAAAGGGCATGTTTCTTTTCTAAAATTAACTTATGGTCGGGTATCACCGATTTAGGGTGACAGGAGAGGATTTATCTAAACTGACATTTCGAACTATGTACGGTCACTATGAATTCCTAGTGATTCCTTTGGTCTCACAAATTTCCTGACGACTTTTATGAACCTGATGATTAGGGTATTCCAAAATTACCTAGATTCCATTGTGATTGTCTTGATTGACTATATCGTGGTGTATTAAAAAATGAGGGTGATCATATGGGTCATTTTGAGAGTCGTGTTACAATTCCAGAATCCAGGAAAACTATTTACAAATTATAGCAACTATGAGTTTGGGTTGAGATCGCTGACATTTCTTTTCCATATAATCAATAGTGAGGTCATTGGGTTTGATCCAAAGATAACTGAGGCATCTAAGAATTGGCCCTGACCATTTAGTCGAATAAACATTATAAGTTTTTAGGGTTAGCCGGGTACTATAGGAGGTTTGTTAATTTATTCATGTCCATTTCTTCTCCTTTGATTACCTTGACCAAAAAGTGTGTGAAATTTGAGTGGTTGGAGGCATGTGAATGAAGTTTCAAAATTTTTAAAGATAGTCTTACCTCCGCTCTGATGTTGACTTTACCAGAGGGTATCAAGGGTTTGTGGTATATTGTAATGCATCCTGAGGTTTTTTGGGGTGTGTTCTTAGGCAGCATGGAAAGATTGTATCCTATGCCTCTAGGCAACTCAAGGTGCATGAGAATAATCAACCAACTAAGGTCGCAGTGTTTGCTTTGAAAATATGGTAACATTACTTGTATGGTATTCATGTGGATGCCTATACTGACAATAAGAGTCTTCAATATGTTTTTTTCCTAAAGGAGTTAAATCTTTGACAAAGAATATGGTTGGAATTATTGAAATATTACGACATGAGTGTTATCTACAACTCTGACAAGACCAATCTGTTTGTGGACACTCTAAGTTGTATGAACATGGGTAGTGTGATTTATGTATCATAAGGGAAGAATGACCTAGTGAAATATGTTCATAGGTTTGCTAGATTGGGTGTTCGGTTGGAAGATTTCCCAAATGGTGGTTTTGTGGTTCCTAACAACTCAAGTTATCCCTAATTATAGAGGTGATGTCTAAACAAAATCTTGATCCTCTATTTATGGAGGTAAACAAATCAGTACATAGCAAGTTGAATGAGTCGTTCTCCCATGTTGGGATGGTGTGATATGGTACCAAATTAAATTATGTGTACTGGATATTGATAATTTGAGGAATAAGGTGTTAGAAGAAGACCATGGTTCCTGATATTCCATCCATCCAGGTTCCACAGAAATGAATTGTGACCTTAGAGAGGTATATTGGTGGGATGACATTAAATGGTACATAGCAGAGTTTGTAACCAAGTGCAAAAATTTCCAACAAGTGAAGCTGAGCGAGCATAGTGGTCTAATTCAAGAAAAGGGTATTCCTACTGGAAAGTAGTAAGAAATTAATATGGACTTTGTTGTTGGTTTGCCTTGAACCCAGAGGCAAAATGACTCAATTTGGGTTAAAGTTGATACATTTAGAAAATCCACTCACATTATACGTGTTAAGTATATTTATATAGCAGAGGATTACGTAAGGATCTACGTTGAAGAGATTGGGGGTCTTCATGGAATTCTTTTGTCCATTATATCGTATAAGGTTGCCCAATTCACATCTCATTTTTGAAGATCGTTTCAAAAACAATTGGGGTACATAAGTGAACCTTCGAACCACTTGGATTCTATTCAATCTCTAGAGGATATGTAAAGATCTTTTGTGATAGACTTCAAAGGGAATTGTGACAATCACTTTCCGTTGATTGAATTCTCCTACAATAATACTTACTATTTGAGCATTTCAATTGCTCCATTTGAAGCACTTCATTGTAGGAGATGTAGGTCTCTAGTTGGGTGTCTTGAGATGGGTGAGTCCTCACTAATTGGTTCCAAAATTGTCTATGATGCTTTGGAGAAAGTTTGTGTGATAAGGAATAGGTTAAAAACAACCCATAGTCAGCAAAAGTCCTATGTCGACAACAGAAGAAGAGATCATCAATTCAATATTGGTGATGAGGCGTATTTATCAATTTCACCTATGAAATGGGTGATGAGATTCGGCTAAAAGGGGAAGTAAATACCTGGTATGTGGGTCCCTATGAGGTTTTGGAACAGGTTTTAAAGGTTGCATATGAATTAAGACTACGTAGTGAACTATCTTCAGTTCATCAGGTATTATATTCACATCCAAGTATCACCCCTAGAGGTAATTGGCGTCCTTTTCCTCAAAGAGAACGAACACTAGACTCTTTTCATCATTACATATCGTAGTATAAATACGTGGAAAATTTAAAACTTTTTGTCCACACTACTTTATGAGGTATACTTAGACCTCTTGCTTACACATAATATATTCATATAGGGTATACATAGACCCTTCCTAAAAGAAGATTACATAGTATTATGCTTTTATGGAACATATATATATATAGGCTACATTACATAGTCTTAAAACAGATGTCTCATATCATAACCATCTAAGAAGAGTACAACAATTGGGTATAGTTCATACATCAATACAAAAAAAGCTACATATAGGCTATACAATCTTAATACTCTAATGAAAGAGAATGAGAAAAATTGTCTTTAAGAATTATCAACATTGAATGCTAGAAAGTGGCATTGTTCTCAAAGTAGTGAGGACCTACCCTACTTGGGGAATGACAATCCAAGTATTCCTTCAATTGTCGTAACAAGACCTTCAACAACCGTAACCTAAAATGTTGTGGAAAAAGGGAGAAATGGGGTTAGCACATCACTTCTTCTAACTATAGGCACACATGCAGAGAAAACATAAAAATCATGCTAAAAAGGGACATTCAAATATGCACATTAAAGTATGCAATGTTATTTGAATGTCCTTATGTATATTCAAGAACCAATACAAATCTGTAGAACATATTCATTGAGTCAAGACCATGTACACCACAAGATCAACAATACAATACCAAGCCAAGAAATCATGCATATCATAATAATAGAACACATGATCAATATAACTCTATCATCAAGTAATAATATCAACAAACATGTAAAAGAGTTTATACCATTATAACCAAAGCAAGATCATTACTCATGATCCCTCGTTAAGTCAACTAGTGCAATGACCAAGACAAGCCCCATAATCTTACCCAATCAAGTAAACCCAAAAAGAACAATAAACAATGTCCAACTTCACATAGTATATAATTAAGAGTACATAACATCATACTTTAACAATAGAGACCAAACACATGTTCATAAGTGAAACCAACATCATATAGTTTCATTAGCATGTAAGATCATCATATACATATCATTTGAATTTATAAGCATATACATATATAAGAACATCCTTCTAAGACATTTATGAAGGGTAACTAGTACAATGTATAGGTAGAATCTCACACACTTACCTAGACTAACATAAACCTCTTAGGTCGTCCTTGTTGGAGTTCATTCATTATTTGATTTTACCTTTTGGGAACATCTTGCCTTAAACTACATAGATCACATGAGCTAATATGAAACCCGGACTCATGGAACCCTACACCGAAAGAAGGAGGAATAATTGCAAAGGTAGTACAAAAACATGAATATAGCATTTATGTGATCCACTATCTAGTAATCCTACGGGGGAAACATAGTTCGAGAACTAGGAGATGTAGTTAAAACCCTCTTTAAGCTACATGCTTTATCGTCTCCAATGAGTACATTGGTGATGCTACCTTCTCTACGTGGGAAGGGACACTCCTCACTCTAGTTCACTTGGTGCTAATATGAAGTAAATTTTTAAATGTCTTTATTAATCATCATAGCTTAATGTAGGTCATATGGTCTATCCATTATATAATCATCATTATAGTTCAATATGAATTGCATGAGTATTGTCCTTTAATTACAATTTATGAATGTGAGTTTAGCACATTTACATATTAACATCATAATAAGGGACATTGTTATGTTTTCACCATCCTAATAACATATACATCATAACCAACCACTCAGAAACTATAATTCAAGACATTACAATTAATCATTTTACAACCCTATCAATCTTAACATAAGTTATACTTCAATACAACATCATCATTTAATCACAAGTAATCATAATTGAAGTAAATAATAGAGATAACAAGAACTAAACAGTCCCCTTTAAAAACCATCATCAAGGTTTTACAATTAACAGGCAAATTCAACCCAATAATTGGTATAATGTCATCACATAATATTATATAACACAATAATAAAGTCAGTTGCATAATTCCTATATCAATTAACTTCAATTCACAACCTAGGGTTATTGGGAATAGGGTTGATCATGAATTCTTCAAGAAATACATTTAATCCAAACAGTAAATTACCATAGGCAGTCCATGAAAGAATTATAAAAGATAAGACAAGTCTAACAATCAATACATTCATTAATTTCCATCAATTTATAAGCAAGATCAAAGATTTGGATAAGTTGGAGAAATGGACATAATCTATATGAAATTTCATAAATTAAAATAAATTAACCAATAGAATAGGCAAACCCTTAGAGTTGGGTTATTTAGAAATCAACTTACAAAGGACCTCTTAAGGAAAAGAATTCCATGAATGAAGAAACCATACATAAATGAAAATTAATTCACTAAAATTAAAGTGAAATCCTAGAGAAATTGGTGTTCTTCTTCAAGATTACTTGCTTTTTATATGGAGGATTTAGGGAGAAAGAAAGTAGAGAGAGATGAGAGCTTTGGGTTTTGATTTGGGGAAATTTATTTAGGTATGTGAAAAATGACTTAAAATTACACTTAGTCAATATATAGTATCCCCCTAAATTACCCAAAATACCCCTCACTTAAATGTGGATTTTTGTGAAGTCAAAATGCTAAACATACGATTTCAACGAATCTTTAAAATCGCTGTGTGTCGCGGGGCTAATTTCAGATTTTATATTTGAAATCCGGGTTGATGCAGTGGACGTCATGGAGTGGACACGTCACGAGGAAACTTCTTCCACTAAATGTGTCAGCTCTACGCCGTGCAGTTACCTTTAATGTCTGGCTGCCGCAAGCTACTTTGGCAGCTTGCTCGCCTAGGTTGGGGATATCTGGTCGGACCCTTCGGGGGGTCTTTGGGGAATCGTTATTAGACGTTTGTGACATTTGTACTACATTCTACCTATTTAAAGTCTTTTATGAGTTTTGGACTTCATATGACCCTCCCAAACCTTCACCAAAAATAGGGACGTCAATAACTTCGATTTAGCTAGTTACTAGATGTCATGGACGTTTCTTGACGCCTTGACTGTAAAAATTCCTAAATGGTTAATATACATTATTTTAGACTTATAAAAAGTTTTTAAAGGTTTAGTTCATCATGTGAGGCTCTATCTCATGTCGTGGACTTTCGAGCTGTTACAGTATCCCCCCTTAGTAACATTCGTCCACGAATGGCACTAAAATCTTTTGAAGGGAAACGATAGAGTCAATACTAGCAGCCCAACAAACAACAATATAAAATCATTATAAGTTACAGCTCATAGTAGTGCTTCACAACTCCATTAAACACATAATCATGGCATTTACATATAATAACTCAAAACATAAGTTTCATCACATAAGACTCAAAATCAAAACATGAGGAATTTCCTTCTCACATCCACATGAGATCAACTTATCATTAACGAGTCGATTATGCGTAAACTCAAACTATGAACATGATCAACATCATTTCATACAGGCAATAACATACCATGTATTGAAATAAGTGCAAATCAAGAAAAAGTGTGTTCGTATATGAAACTCCTTTTGCCACAAAACCTTTTACCATTCTATTCTTGTGTTAAAAAAAAGTGAAATTCAAATAAACTCATTATTTCCATCTTAAATAGGAAAACCTAAACTTAATTAGCAATGAGGTGAGGGTAATGGGACTTCATTTCGGCTTTGGCCTCCCATGTTGCACCCTAAACTAGGTTGTTCTTCCACAACACCGTTACGGAAGACACCTCCTTATTTCTTAACTTCTTTAATTTTTGATTAAGGAATTCAACCGAAACCTCCTAATAGGACAGGTTCTGTTGCACACCTAATCCCTCAATAGGAAGGATGTACTCGGGGCCACCGATACACTTCTTAAGCATGGAGACATGGAACACTGGATGAACCGATGACAGCTCAGTAGGTAAATTCATCACATATGGAACCTTACCAACCCCTTTCAAAATTTCATAGGGACCCACATAAGGAGGAATCAACTACCCTTTCATGCCAAATCTCACCACCCTTTTCATAGGTGAAATTTTTCAATAACCTTATCACCATCTTCAAATTCTAAATCTTTTCTCCTATGATCAGCGTAACATTTTTGTAGGCTGTAGGCGGTTTTGAAGCGGTTCCTTACCATATGAACTATCTCCAAAGTCTTATAAATCAAATCGAGACCCAAGAGTGAAGACTCCCCCTCTTCAAACCATCCAATTGGATATCCAAACCTGATATCATAAAAGGCCTCAAAAGGAGCCGTAGATATAGGTGAATGGTAAGTACTATTATAAGAGAACTCAACCAAAGGAAAATATTTATCCAATTTCCTTTGAGGTGGATAACACAAGATCTAAGCATATTCTAGGTGTTTGAATGGTTCTCTTCACAGAACCTTCTATTTGAGGATGAAAAGTGGTGCTTAACTTCAACTTTGTACCCAACCTTTTTTGGAACGACATCCAAAACCTAGATGTAATTTGTGCACCCCTATACGATATGATGGATAACAGAGTACCATGGAGACACAAAATATCATCTATGAATATCCTTGCATAATCCTCTGCCGACTAAGTGGACTTGATAGCTATAAAATGAGCGGATTTGGTCTACTTATCCACAATCCCTCATAAGGAATCCTATTTATTTTGTGTACCCGGCAAACCTTCCATGATATCCCACTTTCAAGTAGGAACTTAGACTTCTTGAACCAAACCACCTGACTTTTGGTGTTCCGGTTTCACATATTTGTAATTTTAACACTTTTCAACAAATTCCACATTGTCCTTCTTTAAGACTTCCACCCAATACAATTCTCTATGTTCATGATACATCTTTGTAGAACCTGGATTAATGGAGTAACATGATGCATGATCTTTATCAAGAATCTGATTTCATCAAGCCATTTACGATGGGAACACACGACCTTCCTTGATACAACAAAAGACCACCCCCTCCTTACCGACAATGTCTCATCAAGCTTACCAATAAACGACTCCCTAACCCCTATCAATAGTTGATTAAGGTGTTGTTTGGACTTCACCTCAACAAACAAATATCATTCGGAGCTATAATGGACTATAAAACAAATATTTGGAGAATCTTCTCCTCTAACACACAATTTAGCAAACCTATGAACATATTTCACTAGGTCATTCCTGCCTTCATATACATGAGATACACTACCCATGGTCATACGAATTAGAGTATCCACAGACAAATTAACCTTGCTAGGGTTGTAGATAACACTCATGTCGTAATTATTTCAATAATTCCAACAATGTTATTTGTCAAAGATTTAACTCTTATTGAGTAAACACTTATTGAAGACTCTTTTTGTTATACTCCAAAAGTCTATGACATGTTGTAGATCCTATCATGAGTTTAAAAAAGTTGTGTCACTGTCTTAATGTAAAAAATAATAAATATATGTCATTTAGGAAGTTTAGGAATCAAAATTTCAAGGAAGGTCCATGATGTTCGGAAACTAGTTCAAGAGGTGCTACTTTGTCTTAGCCAATTTTACTAAGTTTTAGGAGTCTGAAAATGATGGATTTTGGTGGAAGGGTGTCTAAAAAGTATTAGAGTTAGTTTACATTTGAAATATACCGGTACGAATCCCCAAGGAACAACTAAGGGCTTTTGAGGAGGACCCTTGCCATTTGTCAAAAAGCTACAAAAAAGCAATGTGCAAACAACTGGTCATGGGCAAATCGATGGGGCGTCGATGTACACCGCTAATGGTCACTAATCAAAATCCACAGAAGGCCTGCTTTGGTAAGTCTCTTACAAAAACAACGGACCAATATGGCGGTTGGTCCCTTGACCGTCATTTGACAGATGGACCGTCTGTCGAGGTATTTTTGTGAAGACTGTATTACTGAACATTTTAAGGTAAGTTAAGTTAATAAATTAGGTTTTTAGTTAATTAGTTAGGGTTTAAATGAGGTCTATTTATGTTTGTTAATGACCTATATAAAGACCCTAACCTAATTAAACTAACCTAACTCTCAGAATTCCCAAAACCAAATTGCACCTCCTTCTCTTCTTTCTCTCTCCCAAAGAAACCCCTTTCAAGAGCGAGATAGAGGTGAAATATAGGGATGCAAAGGATCAATTTTTTTCCATCAAAATTCATGAATTATTAAGGTATGGGATTCCTTTCATGTATGGGACTTCTTTCTACATAAGGTTCCATCAAATTAGTTTCAAAAGGGATAAAGGACAAGTAACCCCTAAAACTATGCCCGAATCTCAGATATACACTTATACTATAGTAGGGTCCTATTACCCCCTTGGACTTATTTTATTAATAATTTTTTCCTCATTTTGGCCTTCGTTGAACTATCTTGTGGGCCTAGCACTGTTTGACTTTTTATTCAAGGTACTGCCACGTAAGCCGAAAAAAGATAGAAAATTACTGATAAAATAAGTTCATGGGGGGTAATAGGACCTTAATATAGTATATGTGTATTTCTGCGATTTTGCGCATAGGTTGAAGGGGTACTTGTGCATTTTTCGATTTCATAAGTATGTAATTCAAGTGTATTTTCATCCAATACAAAGTTGATCTCAAAAAATTCTTTGTTAATGATTTTTTTTGATATTATGAGTATATTAACATTTATTATAAATCAATTATGTTACTTTTTAATTTCTTTGCCTCTATTGTAGAAGATTACCTATTCCCCTTAACCCAAGGTTGTGATCTTAAATTAAATTGTATAGTATTGACTGAATGTGTTTGGTTAGTTTGTCAATTACTACCCTATGTTCTTAGCATGTTAATTATGAGTCGATTGTGAGATATTGAAATCCAATTATGCTAGTTGTTGAGTAATAGACCTATGTTGTGAAATAGATTATGAACTTGATCTAAGTCTCATATTCTAGGCTATGAACTAGTGATAAATTGTTGTATAATGATTGAATTGGTGTTATTATTATGTTGGTTAATATTGTGCAGTGATATTATACCATTGTTGCGTTGAATAGAATGGTTGATTGTAAGACCCATATGATGGCACTGTGAAGGAGGTTGAGTAAGTCTTGGAGATCTATTCTTTACTTCAATTATGATTACATCTCATTAAATTATGTTATTGTATTGAACTATACATTATATTAAGATTGATAGGGTTTGAATGATTTTGAATTTAAATGTCTTGAACTATGAATTTATTTGTTGGATAAGATGTAAGTGTTGTAAAGAGGTTATAACTTACAAATGTGCCTTATTATGATATTGCTATGTAAGTGGGCTAACCTCACTTGTATGATTGTAACTAAAAGACAATACTCATGAAAACATTATTGAGCTATGATGATGAAGATTCTATAAGGGATAGACCCTATGGTATACATTTATCTATGATGATTAATAAATACATTAAGGACATTTAAAGAGGGACGATATCTTAGCACCGAGTGAACTACATTGAGAAGTGTCCATTCCCACATAGGGAAGGTTGGATCACTAATGTAATCATGAGATTTGAGACTACAATGCATGTAGAATAAAGAGGGTCTTTTAACTAAAACTTCTACTCTTTGAGTTTAACTGGAGTCATTCTGTAAGGAGTAATTGATATTTTTTAGTATCGGGTTCTATTTTGATATCAAAGTCAATCTCTTGAGGTGGAGGAACTCTAAGCAAATCATCAAGAATTAGATCTGGGAAGTCATTCACTCCAGGAACTAAGTCTATAGAAGAAACGTCATGATCTAAATCACTAACACTCACAATATGACACAATAACCCCTTGGACAATATTTTATTGGTCTTAAGTTTCGAAATCAAGAGATTAGGATGACTCGAATTGTACCCCTCCCAAAAAAGTTCTTCTTCATTAGGGAAATGAAATCTCACAACCCAACTATAAAAATCCAAACAAGCATAATAACTATTATGCCAGTCCATGCGAAGAATAACATCAAAATAACACATTGGTAACTCAACCATGTCTGCACACATAGTCTTACCTTAAAATACTATCGGGTAATCCTTGTATACTCTATCAGTTCTTATATTTTCTCCTAAAGGTGTATCTAACCACTATAGGATCATGTAGAACTTCAGGAAATATCTGAAAAGTGAGAGAAAGTAAAGGAGTTACAAAGGAAAGCATAAACCCTTGATCAAGTAGAGCATCAACCGAAGTTGAGAATACATGCAGCATACTTGTGACCACATCAGTGGACTTTTCATGCTCCTCCCTGCACTTTAGGGCGTAGAACCTGTTCCACAAAGGAGGTTCGGCTGCTGCTGCACCTTGTGGATCAGGCCTAGGTTGAGCATTACTTCTAGCCAAACCCTTGTTCTCTGGGAAGTCCTTAACAATGTGCCCGCTCTTAACGCAACCAAAATAGGAATTAGTCCCTGTCTGCACTCTCAACTGTAAGCACAGCCACACTTACCACATTTCTTTTTGGGACGCTGCATATAACCTTAATTTCCCTTCTTGGGCTTAGGTCTGCCTCCTCTAGGTGTTGTAATCCTCTTAAAGTTAGAGTTCCCTGAACTTTGTTGCCCCTTTTTGAATCTGGGTTGCTCATGGATGCAAAAATTGTTTATGTTGCCTCCATTGCTAGGACCTGCCTGATCAGGAGTCTTAGGTCTCCTATCATCATGGACACCCCTCTTCTTTCGGCTGTCTCCACCTGTTGTACATGCCCCATCAACATGGAGAGAACAATATTATCATGGAGCATCGCAGCCCTACACTCCTCCAGATCTCTGGTGATTCTTGTGAGGAACCTACTCATCTCATCCCTGCTGTTAGATACAAGGAAAGTAGCATACCTGGATTATTTAACAAACTGCACAGAATACTCCCCGACTGTCATTAATCCATGCTTAATGTTGATAAACTTCTCAGCCTTGGCCTCCCTCATCTCCGTAGGGAATAATTCTCCATGAAGGTTGTCTTAAATAGCTCATAAGTGACCGAAACCTTATCCAACGCTCTGCTATCCTGCCACCTCTTGCACCAATTCTGTTTAACATCCTTAAGCTAATAGGAAGCCCAATTAGCATTCCATGTAATCGTGGACGCCATGGACAAATAAATATTATGTACCTCGTCCACAAACTCCTGCTGATCTTTTGAAGTCTTCGATAATATTAAAATAGGAGGATTCATCCTCGTGAAGTCTCGTATCCTATCAGCCATTCTACGAACTAGTAGGTTCTCCCTCTGAACATTATATCGATTTAGCTGGTCAGTCATAGCCTTGGCCTGCAAAGTGATGGTCTGTGCCATCTGGGCCAAAGATGCCCGCACCTCTGCATAATCCAACCCATCACGGTTAACTAACATAGCTACTTATTGAATTGGAGCCTTGGGTGGAACCTGATTGTCGCCTGCAGGAACCTGCTCCTCCTCTGATCTGACTAAGGTTCTCCTAGTCAACAAAGATTGATGTTTGACACACTCATAACATCAAGAAATAAAACATTAGGAAAAGTCACGAAAAGATCAAAAGAAGGGAATTTTCTTAGGCATCATGTAGTCTCTAATTCAGGATTGTGGTGCACTTCACTACCATGACATAGAAACTACTCGATGTTGATGATGTGAAATTATTATCCCCAAAATATAACCTAACACTTTGATACAAACTTTCTCATGATCCGATTCTAGACCCCAGACGAGACCGGTGTCGTGGACCTCTCAAAGGCCACAGACAAGCCTATATACGTCATCGTTCCGACATCTAACTTAATTTTAGCGCAAAATTTAAACTTTTAGTTTCTTATCATGCATGTAGGTCATTCTACTTAGACTCATATACGTTCACCATCAACCATCTAACATTAAGTTCATGAAAAGACAGAAATAGTTTAATGTTGCGTTAGGTGTATACTTGCAAAAATGGCACCAATACAATGTCTTCAGTAAAAACAGGAAAAGTAGTGGAACATACTCCACTAGCTCAATCCTATAACTAAGCTAAAATAAATGGGCAAGCTTCCTCAAATGCATGAGGGCCTACCAAGTCCGAATGAATGCTCCACGTCTTGATGGCTTCAACGTCGACCTATAAGCTCTAACGTCAACCTGTGCCTGCACCTAAAGATATCAAGTTGTATGGGGTTAGTACACACTTGTACTAAGCATGGATATATCCAAGAACACACAAAGGACATGTATGAGTAAGTAACAACATGATTTATGGAAATTTAAGTCAATAGACTTGCAAAATTTGGATTAGGAAAGTTAGTGGACTTGAAAAATTTTGATTAGGAAAGTTAGTGGACTTGCCAAATTGGATTAGGAAAGTCATGCCATGAGAGTAATATGCATCACCATTCATATCATATCGCACATAACAATTAATGTCTTACGCATAGTAAATAACATATTGCATATTACCCATAACATCTTTCATATCATTCGTTCCTACGCTTTGAAACTTTGGAATCATGGACATGACATCAAGACCTTCCAAAAATGAGGGCTCAACATATGGGGACATTTACTTAGAATCATTTGAGATTTATCTCTTCATTCACATTAGCCTCTTATCATATTGTAACCTCATTCATTAACTTTAGCACATTTTCTTTTCATAATTACTCAACCCTTCACGTGAATGTTCCTTTCATTTTGTGTCAATGCACTTTGCCAGTTAGTGTGTTACTCACTCTTACTTGACCCTTCTAGGGCTTCATCATTTCGTTACATACATCTTATATTCACTTACTTTAAAGGTGTGCTAGAATTATGGGTCTATACCTAGAAGCCATGAGGCTTCATTCATTGTTCATTAAAGTGATTCATGTCTTCCTAAGATTATGTTGTACAAGACCTCTGGATCTTGTAAGTGTGGCAAGATCTTGGTTTCGATCTATGTAGGCAACTTTATTTTTGAACATTTATTCATGTGTGACTTATGTCTCAATATGGAGTTTGGGCAAGGGACCCGATTTCGAATCCCTTGGACAACACTTAAATTTTTCTTTATTTTTGTTTATCCACACGGATTGGGGACCTAAGATTGAGCCCCAATGCCTTCATTTTATTTTTGCTTAATTTTTTGTTCATTGGGACTCAAAGGATGTGGGATCGAACCCCCACAACCTCATTTCCTTTTATTTTCTTTTCTTTAATTCCTCTCCTTCTTGGCCGAGTGGGAGTAGGTTTGAACCCCCCAACCCCACTTTAATTTTTCTCCTTAAATTCCCTACATTCTACTTAGAGGTCGTGGGTTCGATTCCCACATGCCTCAACCTTATATTTTTCTTTTAACTCTTCATTATATATGACTAATAGGTGGTGGGTTCAAATCCCACTCCTCTCATTTCGTATTTTTTTTATACTTCATATTCGGTCCAGGTCACTGGTTCAAATCCCCCTTGCCAAATTCTTTTTAACATACATTATTTCTATGACATTTAAAATGGTGAAGTCACGGGTTCGATCCTCAATGACCTCACTTATATAAATATATTATTTATAACATACTAAACCACTTAGCTTGAAAGAAACTCATCAATATGAACCTAGAAATTATGTACGTTTTTTAGCATCCTTTTCATCAACATTACACGTTAGTCCTTAGGGTAATTCATGGATAATGTAGTACATCCTTGGGTGCATTTTCATGGATTCATTTATATAATAGTTTCAATTCAAATCAGCAACATTATACTTCACATGAACATCAGGATTTATACAAATTAGTGCACGTGAAATACAATCATAACACAAGTCATTTTCATGCTTCAATCCGTTTTTAAAGTCACGGCTACACATTGCACACACATAAACACATATTTTTGGAAAATGTAGGTTATCATTAGTACGATCCCAAACACACATTCATGAACATATTCATCACGAAAACACATTAAATTCCTGATATCTACCACCAAACGTACCAATCAATAACAATCGATAGGAGCTTATGAAAGGTACATGCAATGGGGAACAACCCTAGTTTTTCGAAATAGATTTATCTCAGTCCTAAGGGTATCTTGGGAAAGGGACCAAGAGTAAAAAAACCCATACCTTATTTTGACTTTAAATTCTTGAACTTTATCCCCAAATACCTCCTCCATCTCACGTACAAATACGAGCTTCAACACAAAACTTTGACGGAAAAACCCTCTCTTTGCCTAACGTTTTAGGATATGTTTTGAATATATTTTTATTCTGAATGTTCTTCAAGTTTGAAGAAATTTTATATTCTGACCTGTTCTTGTATTTTTCATACAGAACGTGAAAAGAAAGAGATTTTTACGTGAGAGAGAGTCAAACGTGAAATGTTGTTTAGGCTTAGGTAAAGACTTAGTCAAACGAAGACTCTTTCAAACCTTTAGAAAATCTGATTTTTCCTTCTACATAAATCAGATAATAATTATTAAATGATTAAACATATTTACCAATTTAATTAAAACAATTTAAACTATCCCTTCCACCTAGGTTCGAACCCGGCTGAAGCAAGACTTGACTCAGACGTCAATTCAGCCCTCTGTTCCGAAAATTCTCCTCCACCTTAGCAATTAAAAAATTAATTACAAATTTAAGGTAATCATGATACTACCCTTATCCTTGAAAAATACCATTTTATCCCTACACCATCCAAACTTAAGATTTTCCCTTTATTAATCCGGTAAAAACTCATTCCGGCAAATCTTTATATTCGAGAGCATTACATGGCTGGCCCAACCTTTCCTTGCTCAACTAACTCCCCAACATTGTTGGCTTGGATGTCAAAAGGGTTTAGATGTCTGGTTCTACGCGCATAATTCCGTGTGAACCCGGTCTAATCGTCGCCATTCTAGACACATTAAGCCTTACTTAGACTATCTATTTTTATAGCTGTTAAAAAATACAAAGCCACTTGGGCAAGTGGTCCATTTAGACCACATTCTGAACTTACCTACCAATGTGTAGAACGGGGGGTGGGGCTGGAGGAAAGGTTTTCAACTCATAGAGGGACCGTTGGTCGATGTCTCATCTTTGAGAGTTGAGATTTTCTACACGTTTTATGTTAGTCCCATCTAATTAATTAAATGGTTATTTAATTAGTTGGGGGATAAGTGAGGTATAATAAACTTTTTTCAAATCCAATATAAATTTCTAACCTAATTAAGACTAACTAAACCCTCCTAACTCACATACCCAAACTCTCTCCCTTCTCTCTTCTTTCTCTCGCTAGTGAAGACCTCCATTGAAGACCAAGCTAGTGGAGGGTTTAAGGGATTCAAAGAGTCAAGTTTCACTGTCAATATATATCAATTAGTAAAGTATAAGATCTAATTCGTCTTTGAGAACTCTTTGCTCAAATGATTCCATCAAAGTGATTTCAGAAGTTGAGTTTTCCAAGTGGGTTTCATTCAATCTAGAAATTGTTGTTATGAATTGATATTTTTATGATTTATTTTTGATATTATGAATTGATTAAAATTAACGCTGACCTAATTATGATATATATTTATGGTTTGGTGTAGTTTGTAAAAGATGACAGTTACCCCTTAACCCTAGGTTATGATCGTGATATGAATTATGTTATATTTTGTTAATTTACTTTGTTATTGGTTTAATTACTACTAGGTGATGTTTTTATAATAATCATGAATGAATTAGGGTGATCTATAATCCTTTCATTCTAGTTCTTATGAACTTATCTAGGTTATGATGTATGTTGTAAATTTGACCTAAGTATCTTGTCTTAAGATATGATCTAGTATTGAATTGTGATGTAGTGATTCTTTTGGCCTTGTTATTGACACATCCGGATATACACCTTAGATGTAACCAACGTCGTATTCCTCTTTAAGGACTACGACTAGCCTCTTAGCTTACACCATTAAATTCACAGGTCAAAAATACAGAAAAATTAACTATTTTCATTACTTCTACTTGGAGGTTTGAATAGACCTCTACATGCACATAGTGTATATATATATATATATATATATATATATATATATATATATATAGTAAACATAGAACCTTTGTATATGAAGATTATTTAGTCTTCTACTTTTATTGCACATAGATATATAGAAGATAGAATAGTCTCAAAATAGTTGTCTTATCTTATAACCATCTACTAAGAGTATATCAAATTGGGCGTAGTGAATACACCAATGAAACAAGACACATATAGGTCATAGAAATGTTTAGTACTTAAATAAAATGAAAGAAACATAAGAGAACATAAGAGTGTTAATACTAGAAGAACTGTGTCGCATGAAATTGGCATTGCCCTCGTAAAGTGAGAACCTACCCAACTTAGATGATCAAGCATTCTTTGTCTACTTCAAAGTCATCACCAAAAGCACTTCAACAATCTAGACCTAAAATGTTGGGGAAAAGGAAGAAATGGGGTTATTACACCACTTGTACTAAGTATGAGACCATTTGCTCACATACATTGAAAACATGTTAAGAAAAGGGACATTTTCTTAACATGTTAATAACCTTTATGCACATTCAACAAGACCATACAATCCAATAAGATATGTTCATTATGTAATAAACATGCACATCAAAAGACAAAAAACGTCAAACTAGTCATGACAACATCCATATCATATCATTAAATACATAGTATACTACCCTATATTCAAATAATTACATTTAAAACAATATCAGCAAGACAATTACCCATGAAACCCTATCAAGTCAACAAGTGCAATGTCTGAGGAAAACACGACAACCTTACTCAATCAACTAACCCAACAAGAATCATGACTAACATCCTACTTCACATAGCATAGAGTTTAAGAGTACATATCGTGTTACTTTAACAATGTAGAGCAACATATATTCATAAGTGAAACTAATCATCATATAGTATCAACAATGTGAAAGATCATCATATACATATCATATATCATCATAATTGTATTCATATATATGAACATCCTCCTAGGACTCCTCTCAAGGATAAGTAGTGCAATGTTTAGGGAGTGTTCCATACCCCTACCTAGAATAAGCTAGACACCTTAGGTTATCATAGTTAGAGTTCATTCCTTCAGTTCATGTTACTTTTTTGGGGAACATATTTCCCTAACCAACATAGACCACATTAGCTAATGTGGAATCTAGTGTAATGGAACCCTACACCAAAAGAAGTCAGACAACTTGCCATGGTGGTACCAAAGTATGAACAAAGTAACTATGTGGATCCATTAGCTAGTTTTTCTATGGGAGAAATATAGTTCAAGAACTAGGAGACATTGTTGGGACCCTCTTTATGCTACATGAATTGTAGTCTGCAATATCAAGAGTACATTAGTGAACATACCTTCCCTATGTGGGATGTGACACTCCTCACTCTAGGTCACTCAGTGCTAAGCTAGAGTCCCGTTTGAAATGTCTTTATTGTCTTTATTAGACATCATAGCGTATTATAGCTAATAAGGTATAACACTTGTATAAACATCATAATCATCATATATCAATATAAATTAAATAAGTAATGTCCTTTCATTACAATTCATATTGGTGAGCTTAGATTACTAACATCTTAATATCATCATAAGACACATTGGTAAATCATTCACCATCCTTATAATATTTACATCTTCATACACCACCTCTCAATCATAGTAAAGACATTTCAAATAAACATCATTTCTATCTGTAAATCCTAATACAAGGCATACTCCAACACAAAATCATGACTTAATAACAATTAACCATAGTATAAAGTAATGTATAGGGATCATAAGACTTACCAAGCCTCCTTTATAATTCAAACATCAAGGTCTTACCATATACCATTAAGTCAATCCCAATTAAAGTATGAAATCGTCATGATTCAATGAACAAAATAATAACAACGCTAAAATAATAACCACATCATAATTCAAAAAATAATCAAGTAAATTGAACAAATATAACCTAATTCATATCAAGATCATAACCTAGATTTAAGGGTTAAAGGTCATCTTCAACAAGATAGACCAGACCATCAAGATATATCATAATTAGGTTAGAATACATGTTAATCTATTCATAATATCCAAAATAAATCTTTAACAAATCAATTCATAACACCAATTTCGGCTTTCGATGAATCCCACTTGAAAACTAAACTTTTGAAATCAATTTGATGGAAACCTTTGAGGAAAGAGGTATCAAAGGTGATCTCATACCTTACTTATTTATGAAGATTGATGGGGAAACATGATTCTTTTAATCCCTTAAACCATACCCTAGCTTGGTCTCCAATGGAGTTCTTCACTAGAGAGAGAAAGAAGAGAGAAGGAAGAGAGTTTGTGTTTATGAGTTTTGATAAGTGTAATGGGGTTGGTGTCTTTATATGGGGTGTAAGTTAAATTAATTAGGCTTATGTAGTACCCTAAATAATGACATAACACCTTAATTAATTGGAACTAATTAAAAATGTGCAGAAAATTGCCCCCCTCACAGACGACACCATGATCGACAGATCGTGGGTCAATCGACGGCCAACCCCCCCTTTCCGTGCCGCACATTCGTAATAAGTTCAGAGATTGTGAATAAAAGGTCCCTAAATGATTTGGATAAGTTTTGTTCGATGTATGGCATTGATTCCCCATCAACCAACCTACGGCCCTTCGATTCCCTTTCGTGGGTGCACACTACCCAGCCAGTGTTTGAATCCAACGTGTAAAGTTCCTCCTCAAGGGCCCTTGGTTGGTCCTTGGGTAGTCGTACCTAGAAGTTTCGACCATGAATGAACTTAAACACATGTTAGACACCCTTCCACCTAATTTCATAAATTTCCGACTCCTAAAAAATTGTCAAATAGGCTAAAGTACGCCCTTAAGCTAATTTTCGGACATCATGGACTTTTTTGTACGTTTTGGTTTCTAGACTTCCTAAATGACTTTATTAATTAAAGTGGACCTTAATATAATGATTATACTTTAACACACTTATGTTAGGCCCTAGAACACCTCTTGGATTTTTGAAGTGTTACATTATAGCCCTCTTAGGAACATTCATCCATGAATGACACTAAAAATATTTTGAAGAAAGGAATAGACTCAAGACTAGAAGCCCAATTAACAACAATACATTAGAACGTCAATCACATCACTTACATAAGGCAGTTCAAAAGTTTCTATTTCCACACATAAGGCTCAATCATTGCATTATGCGGAACATCCTTCATACAACAACAAGAGCTCAACATAGAATTTATGATTTAATTATGCCAAAGTTCAAATTTCCAACATTATATATATCAATAAAGACACACTATTTTGAAATGCACAAAATTACTTATAAAAAGAAAAATTGCAAAATTTCAAGTCCTAAAGCAATTTTTTTACTGTAATTCACTATAATGACATAAAAAATGCACCTTTTGCGAAACTTCACCAAAATTCAAAGAAAGTTTCTAGTCATTTATTTAATTATGAGTAAGAACTTCTAACCTTAATTATCAAATTGATGAGGGTAATGGGAATTCATGTCGGCCTCAACCTCCAATTTTTCACCCTCAACTAGGTGATTCTTCCATAACACATTTACTGAAGCCACCTCTTTGTTCGTCAATTTCATTACTTGCATATCAAGGATTTGAATCGGGATTCCTCATAAGAGAGATTATAATTCACACCAAGAACCTCAATAGAAAGAATAGACTCATAATTACAGATACACTTCTTAAGCATAGAAACATGGAAAATCAGATGAACTGAAGCCAATTCATTGGGAAGCTTCAATTCATAGGTAACTTTGTAGACCCTTTGCAAGATTTCATAGGACCAATATAATGAAACTCAATTTCCTTTTCTTGTAAAATCTAACCACCCCTTTCATAGGGTAAATATTAAAATACACCTTTTTACCTTCTTCCATCTCGAAATCCCTTATCCTATGATCGGCATAAAAATTTTGCCGACTACAGGATATTTGCAACCAGTTCCTTATGATATGAGCTTTCTCAAAAGCCTTATAAATCAAGTTCGGACCATGAAGCAAAGGATCACCTTCTTCAAACAATCCAATAGGATACGTCCACCTCCTTCCATACAAGTGTTCATAAGGAGCCATGGATATAAACAAATGAAAACTATTATTGTAATCAAACTCCACAAAAGGCAAACCTTGTCCCAATTTCCCTTGAATTCAATAATACAAGACCTAAGCATATATTCAAGGGTTTGAATTGTACTCTCCGCTTGACCATCCATTAGGGGATGAAAAGTGGTAATTAACTTTATATTAGTACCAATCCCTTCTTAGAATGACCTCCAAAACCTATATCTGAATTCTTCACCCCGATCCAATATGATTGATTACCGAATACCATGGCGACACACAATCTCATCATTGAAGTTTCTTTAATTATCTTCCACCGAATGAGTAGAATCTAAAGGAATAAAATGAGCAGACTTGGTAAGCATATCCACAACCACCCATATAGAGTCATATTGCCTTTGAATCCTAGGCAAACCTACCACAAAATGCATATTGATGTCTTCCAACTTCCATGTAGAAACTTTGATTTCTTGTAGTAAGCCACCGACTATTGATGTTCGGCTTTCACTTTTCGGAAATTTGGACACTTAGCAGAAAATACCGCTATGTCTTTTTTCAAACCTTCCAACAAAAATACTTCCCCAAGGTCATGTTATATTTTTGTCGAACCCGGATGAATGGAGTAACGGGACCCATGGGCTTCATCAAGGATACGGTTCCTCAAACCTTCGACATTAGGAACACACAATCTTTCTTGGTACCTCAAGACACTATCCCCCCAAGGAGAATGACTCATTAAGTTTACAAAGAATTGATTATTTAAACTCTATCAATGGTTTATCAAGGTGCTTGGACATGACCTCAACTACCAAGGATGACTCGGAGTTATGAATGACCATAAAACCACCATTCAAAGAATCATTAAACCTCACTCCCAAACTATCTAGCCTATGAACATCTCTCACTAGGTGTTTCTTTGATTCATCTATGTGAGTCACAATACCCATGGTTATACGACTTAGAGCATCCACAACTACATTGGGCTATCCTGGGTGATACAGAACACTCATGTCGTGATATTTCAATAATTCAAACCATATTCTTTCTCGGATATTCAACTCATTTTAAGTAAACAACATATTGGATATTCTTAAGGTCGGTATACACATCAACACCGACACCATACAAGTGATGCCTCCATATTTTCAAAGCAAATACCACGACTACTAATTCAAGATCATAAGTGAGATAGTTTCACTCATGAACCTTAAGTTTTGCTAGAAGTATAGCCAATTAATTTTCCATGTTGCATGACCATACACCCTAAACCCACTCGGAATGTATCACAATACACAACATACCCCTTTGTACCGTCCGGTTAAGTCAACACCGGAGCAGAAGTAAGCCTCTCTTTCAAGATTTGGAATATATTCTCACATGCTTCCGACCACTAAAATTTCTTATTCTTTTGGGTCAATGTAGTCAAAGGAGATTCAATGACTGCAAAACAATCGACAAACCTCCGTTAATAACCTGTTAGATCGAAGAAACTCATAATGTCTTTTGGAGTCAATGGTCAATGGCAATTTTTCACCGCCTCTGTTTTCCTTGAATAAATCTCAACTCCCTCACTAGAGATTATATGACCATGAAATGCAACCTATCTCAACAAAAATTCACATTTTATATACATGGCAAATTGATTCTCCTCAAGCACTTGTAACACAAACCTCAAATGGTTAATGTGATAACCCTCATTTTTCTAACATACAAGATGTTGTCCATGACAACATTGAAAAAAGAATCTATGTATCTTTGAAACACCCTATTATGAGATCCATAAACGTTGTCGTGGCATTCATTAGACCAAAGGGCATTACTGAACTCATGGTTACCATATCTAGTCGGAAATGTCATCATTGGTATATCCTCACCGCTCACCCTAAGTTTGTGACACCCTAATCTCAATTAAATCTTAAGAAAGTAGCTTGCCCGTAAAAGTTGATCAAAAAAGTCATCAATCCGAGGGAGAGGATACGTTTCCTTAATAGTGACTATATTGAGTTGGCGGTAATCAATATACATCCAAGGGACACAATCTTCCTTTTCATAAAAAAAAACGGAGAACCCCATAGATAAATACTAGGTCTAATGAAGCCTTTTTCACATCTCTTGTTTCAATTCGGCCAAATCCATCCTTTAAGGAGGAATTTAAATGGTATTATTATACGGTAACAAGTCCATACAAAAATCAATTTCCCATTCGGGACGAATGCTGAGAAGATTATTAGGAACGACCATCGGAAATTCCCTTACTACCGGGACTGACTCAATGGGTGGAATTTCGTTGTCTTAATCTTGGATTCTTACTATATGGTATAAACACCCTTTTGATATCATTTTGCATGCCTTCAAACAAGCGATGATACGACCTTTAGGTAAAGAATTTCTCCCCTTCCACTCTTAAGAGCGATCATTTTGAAAGTAAAAATTCACCACCCTTGTTCTACAATATATAGAGGAAAACCAAACATGCAACCAATCCATATGCAAAATGACGTAAAATCATGTATATCAAGTTCTACATGTTCAACATAACAAAATCCTTTGGGCAACATTATAGGACAATTTCTATACACCCTTTTCTCAACAACTAACTCACCCACCTTGATAGACACTATGAATGTTTCATGCAAAATATCAGGAAAAATGTCAAACTTTTTAGCTAGCATAGGGGTTAAAATGATAAGGTTCCATCGGGATCATATAAGGCATATACATCAATAGAGAAGACTATCGAAATATCACTCACCATTTTGGGAGAAGTCTCTTCTCACCCCTAGAGCACAGAGCATAGAAGAAATTCTTCTTAGGAGCCTCATTTGAACCACTAGCTTGAGCTTGACCACTAACTTTATCTTGACCCCTCATATAAGGGAAATCTCTAACCTTGTGCCCACATTTACCACAACCAAAACAATTATCCATCCCCTTAAGACTATAACCATAGTGCTTCTTGCCATACATACCACAAGTTGGCTTGTTGGTTGTTGAACTAGTATCCCTTCCCTTAGACTTAGGTCTAGACACCCTATCATCCCTAGCCTTAGGGAACTTGGAAGGAACTTGATTAGAATCCCTCTTCTTCAACCTAGGCTTGTCTTGTATCTTAAGTCTTCCCTTTGAAGTACCACAACCATGAGATCTTGCCCTCTTGGAACCCCTACTCTTTCTCTTAGGCCTTGCCTTTTCTACATTTTGAGAATGAACCATAAGACGAGAAATGTTCATGTATTTATGTAGCATAGCCGAATGACACTCGTATTGCAAATCATCTGACACCCCATCATAAAAGAACTGTTTTAATCTCTAGGATCAGAAACAAAAGAAGGAGCATATTTTTCACAATTAGAGAATTTAAATTAGTATTCAAGCACACTCATACCTCCTTGGCAATGTTTGATGAACTATACCAGTTTAGCTACCTACCTTCTCCCTTTGAAAGAACCAATCAAGAAAAGTCTTCTTAAACACCTCCCAAGTCCCCAGCCTACACCTTAACGACCTATTGTTCCTCCATTGGAAGTACCATGATAGAGCCACATCATTGGGTTGATAAGTGGCTAACTCAATCTTCTAACTAGTAGACAACCGCATAGTATAAAGAATCTTATATATTTTATCGATGAAATCTTGGGGGTCTGCTTCAACCTTCGAACCGTAAAAAGTAGAAGAATTCATCCTAGTTTTATCCTTTAGATGAGAGGATATAGTAGAAACTTTTTGGTGTGGTAGATGTACAACCTCCCGACTAGTTTGGGCAATCATGGCATTGTCTTGAGTAGTAGGCGGCTTGTTATTGGGTAGTAACGACTTGGGCCATTTGGAAAAAGTGTCCCTTATGTTCTAATTCATCAAAAAAGGAGGATTCACCGAGGCTTGGTCATCATTCATATCTTCCTCTAAAGGAGGAAATTTATCACCACATGGAGGAACTCCTTCGTCGACAATCTATTCTTCAAGTATTTATGTCGTATAGTTTCAAGTATGCATTCCAATAATCAGAATAAGAGTATTAGATGTATAGAAACACTGAATCAACACTATAAAAGCACAATATTGGACATCAAGGAATGTGAGAGTTTCCTAAGCATCATACAGATTACTATTCTAAAGTGTGACGCTTTTCATAATTATGAATACGAACGTACATAGACGTTGAGTGAGACACAAACTTAAGTATATTCAACCTCTTGATTTGGTACCAAGTTTGTCACATCCGAGAATACCCCCTATATGTTACTAGTGTCGTTGTCTTCATTGAGGACTGAGACTAGCCTCTCAGCTGACGTCATTACACTCATAGGTCAAAAACTTGGAAAATTTAAAATTTATCATTACTTCTACTTGGAGGTTTACATAGACCTCGACACACATAGAGTATATATATATATATATATATATATATATATATATATATATATATATATATCGAGTACACATAGACGCTTCATATAGGGAAGATTACTTAGTATACTACTTTTATGGCATATATATATTGTAGATAACATATTCTCAAAATAGTTGTCTCATCGCATAACTATATGATAAGAGTATATAAAATTGGGCCTATCCACAAATCAATCAAACAAGACAAAATATAGGTCATACAAATGTTTAATACTAAAATAAAAAGAAAGAAACAGAAGTTTCTTATTAGTAGAACAACTTCATAGTTTGATGTTGGTGTTACCCTTGAAAAGTTAAGACCTACACAACTTGGATGATCAAGAATTCCAAGTCCTCTTCAAAGTCGTCTCTAAAAGCCTTTAAACAACCAAACCTAAAATGTTGGGGAAAAGGAAGAAATGGGGTTAGTACACCACTTGTAATTAGTATGACACCATTTGCACACATACTTTGAAAGCATGCTAAGAAAAGGAAGATTTCATAAAGTATTTGGTTTACATTAAAAACCTTTATGCCCATTCTACATGACCATACCGACCAATAAGACATGTTTATTAAGTCATTGGCATGTACATCACAAGACCAACAACATTAAACTATTCAACTCAACATGCATATCTTATAATTGATTACATAGTCAAGCACCCTATCATCAACTCATAATAGCAACAAAAATGAATAAGAGTACATTTCAATATAAAAAAAGAAAGACATTTACCCATGAGAACCCCTATAAAGTCAACAAGTGTAATGATTAAGCAAAACCCCATAACCTTCATCAATCAAGTAACCCAACAAGAATCATGACAAACATCCTACTTCACATAACATAGAATTTCAGAGTTCATATCATCTTACTTTAACAATATAGACCAACACATATTCATAGGTGATATTAATCATCATATAGTATTAAAAATGTGCTAGTTCATCATATACATATCATATATCATCCCAAGCATATTTATATATAAGAACATCCTCCTAAGACTTACCTCAAGCCTAACTAGTGCAATGTTTAGTTAGAGTCTCATACCCCTACCTACAGTAGGTTCTAGAACACGTCTTTGATTTTCATAGCTTAGGTTGGGGTATGGGACTCTGACTATGTCTTGCACTAGTTTGCCTTGAGGGAAGCTTTAGAAGGTTTTTCTTATGTATGAATATGTTTATTATGGTATGTGATATGCATATGATGAACATTCACATTGTTGATACTATATGATAATTAGTTTAACTTATGAATTTGTGTTGGTCTACGTTGTTGAAGTATGATGATATGTACTCTTAAATGCTATGCTATGTGAAGTAGGATGTTGGTCATGCTTCTTGTTAGGTTACTTGTTATGGGGATTTTCTTGGTCATTAAACTTGTTGACTTCATAAGGGTTCATGGGTTATTACGTTGCTTTGAATGTGTTATACTGATCTTTTATTCATTCTTGTTGATATTATGACTTTATAATTGGGTTACTTGACTATGTATTCAATTATACTATATGCATATTAGCTTGACTATTTTTGATATTATTGGTCTTGTGATGTACATGGCTATGACTTACTGAACATATACTATTCATTGGTATGGCGTTGTTGACTATGCATAAAGGTTTTTAATGAAAAGTGCACTCTTATTGAACTGTCCCTTTTGTTAGCATTATTTAAAAGTATGTGTGCATATGGTCTTATAGTTAGTGAAAGCGGTGTAATGAGCCCAATTATTTATTTTCCCCAACATTTGAGGTTCCAATCGTTCCAAGGATTTTGAAGATGACTTTTAAGAACACTTGGAATTCTTGATCATCCATGTCGGGTAGGTCTGCACTTTCTGAGGGTGATGCCACTATGAAGCCAATGAAGTTGTTTTAGTATTAAGACTATTACATTTCTTTTCTTTCATTTGAGTATTTAACTTTTTTATGATCTATATGTTGTCTTGTTTTATTGATATATAGAGTAGACCCAATTTGATATACTCTTGTTAAATGGTTATGTGATGAGACGACAATATTTTTAGACTATGTTACATTCTATATATCTATGTGTAATAAAGGTAGAAGACTATGTAATCTTCCTATACAAAGGGTATATATATACTTGATATATATACACTATGTGTATGTAGAGGTCTATGTAAAGCTCCTAGTCGAAGTAATGGAAACTTTAAAATTGTCCGCTAAATTTTACCTATGAATGTAATGATGAAAGCTAAGAGGATAGTCTTAGTCCTCAAAGACGACGACGACGCCGGTTACGTCTAGCAGGTACTCCCAGATGAGAGACCTTTTGTCCTTCAGGTGATACATTGCACCAAGTATCACTAGAGAGTTACACGGGAGGTTAATGAGTAAAAATAATAAGTTCACTTTAAAGAGGAAAAACTCACTATAAAGTGTGAATAACACACGGTAATGTGACCCCAAACGTGGCTTAAATTCTATAAGTGATTTCATGTAATATTTTGCTTTTGAATATGTCTATATGTAGTATGTGAATGATATAAATTCTATGTATAATGGTTTTATGAAGATTTATTCAAAAAGGCATGAAGTATTATTTCAAGAAAATATCTCTTTCAAATGCTTGTTTCTGAATGGTTGCCATCATTCTTGTTGTAACTCCATTCCTTCACTTTTTACACAAAAGTGTAGATTATAGATTCTTAAAGGATCTATTAAATGGTGAAGATCTTGATAGACGATTCCCAATCTCATGGAAAGGAATTATTAAGTTCAAGGGTTCCTAAGTCATTTATTTACTGCAAAGTTATGTATAAGTATACTGATGCATTATGTTATAAGGGTCGTGACCCTAAACTACTCTTATGATGTTGAGTCTAGGATGGCAAAAAAGGACTAGAGTCTTTCACTATGTATGATGATATTATATATATATATATATATATATATATATATATATATATATATATATATATATATATATATATATAAGTAATGTTCTAGAATATGATGTGCAAAGAAAGTTTTAAATTTTTTGGTAGATTTACCTATTACAATTTGATGAATGATAACTATGGGATTATATAGGACCTACCAGAGGTCAAGAACTCCATGTTGCTTCTAGGGGGTGCTCCTCACATGTGAAAATCCTTGGGCTGTCGTTTGACATACAGGCCATCTGCCGAGGTCTCGTTTGTAAACCTGTTTTGCTCAACGTTTTTAAGGTAAGTTAAGTTAATTAATTAGGTGGTTATTTAAATATTTAAGGTTTAAGGGATGTATAGTTGAATTTTTTAATGACCTGTATAAATACCCTAATATAATTAAACTAACCTAAGCCTCATAATTTCCAAAACCAAATTGCTCCTCCTTCTATCTTCCTTCTCCCTCCCAAAGAAACCCAATCGAAGACCAAGCTACATGTGGGTTCTAGGGATTAAAAGGATAAAGTTTCTCCATAAAAATTCATCAATTAGTAAGGTATGGTATTCCTTTCACCATTCGTACTTCTTTCCCCAAAGGGCTTCGTCATATTTATTTCAAAAGTATTAAATTTAAGTGGATTTTCATCCAATACGAAATTGATCTTATGAATTGTTTTATTTATGATATATATTTGATATTATGAGTAAATTAACATGTATTGTAACTCAATTATTTTACTTCTTGATGTATTCGTCACAATTGTAGAAGTTCACCCAGTCCCTTTAACCCTAAGTTGTGATCTTACATTGAATTTTATAGCATTGAATCAATTGGTTGGTTATTGTGTAAATTACTACACTATGTTGTTATCATGTTAATTATGCATATATTGTTATATATTGTAATCCAATTATGCTAGTTCTTGAGTAATTGATCTAGGTTGTGAAGTAGATTATGAACTTTATCGAAGTCTCAAATTATAGTCTATGAACTAGTGATGAATTGTTGTATAGTGATTCAATTGGTATTGTTATTATGTTGGTTACTATTGTGTGATGATATTATACCATGGTTGTGTTGAATTGAAGGGCTGATGGTATGACCTTGATATTGTCATTGTGAAGGAGGTTGAGTAAGTATTATGATCTCTATTCTTTTCTTCAATTATGATTACATGTGATTAAGTGATGATGTTGTATTGAAGTATACATTATATTCTGAGTGGTAGGGTTTGTATGATGTTTAATTTAAATGTCTTCAACTATAGATTGTGAGTTATTGACTATGATGTAAATGTATAAGGATGGTGGTAACTTACTAATGTATCTTATTATGATTTGACTATGTAAATGTGCTAATATCACTTGTATGAATTGTAATGAAAGGAAAATACTCATGCATTTATTATTAAGATATAATGATTATGATTATACAAGGAATAGACCCTATGACCTACATTAAAGTATGATGAATTGTAAAGGCATTTTAGACATTTCAAAAGGGTATATAGCTTGGCAACGAATGAACTACAATGAGGAGAGTTCCTTTCCACATAGCGAATATAGGATCAGTAATGTGCTAATGAGATTGGAAACTACAATGCATTTAGAGTAAAGAGGGTACAAACTATATCGCCTAGTTCTTGAACTATGTTACCCCTATAGAAATACTAGAAAGTGCGTCTTCCTACATGGTATGCGCATGTGTTTGTACTACCTTGGAATGTAGACCGCCTTCCTTCGGTGTAGGGTTCCATGATATCGGATTCCGCTCATGTTCTCTATGTCTGTTATGGAAAGATGTTCTCAAAACGTAAAATGAACTAAAGGAATGAATTTTAACTAAGGACTCTACCTAAACATTGCACTTGTTAGCCTTACGGTAAGTCTTAGGAGGATGTTTTTATATATTTATATGCTTATAATAGTACATGATATGTATGTGATGCTATGTGATGATTGATTTAATTTATGAACATGTGTTTTGTCTCCATTGACAAAGTATGATTATAGGTACTCTTAATGATATTCTATGTGAAGTTGGACATTGGTTATGGTTCATATTTGGTTTACTGGATTCGGTAAAGTTATGGGGATTCGCCTAGTCATTGCACTAGTAGACATAATTAGGGTTCATGAGTAATTTTCTTTCTTTAGTTATGTTGTAATAAACTCTTATTTATGCTTATAGATGTTATAACAGATGATAAATTTTTCTTGATTATATCTTCTAGTATATTTGTGTGCTCGATTGACTTTGCTAGACTTAGTATGATGAACATGGTCTTGGCTTGATAAGTATGCATTAATGACTTGTATTTGCTCTTTAATGTTCATAAGGATTTACAATTGTAAAATAACATGCTTTAATAAAATGTCCCTTCCTAGCATGAATTTTATGATGTGTGTGCATATGGTCTCATACTTAGTATAAGTTCTCTACTAAACCCATTTTCTTTCTTTTCACCAACATTTTAGGTTCTTGTCATTGAAGGGATTTTGAAAAGACTTTGAAGGAAGACCTTGAATTCTCATTCATACAAGTTGGGTAGGTCCTCACTTTCCGAGGGCAATGACACTATCAAGATTTTGATGTTGTTCTAGTTATAAGACTTATAGTTCTTTCTTTTTCATTTGATTACTAAAGATTTTATAGCCTATATGTGGCTTTATTACATAAATGTATGGGATATTCCTAATTGATGTACTCCTGTTTTAGATGGTTATGAGATAATACATCCATTTAAGACTATGCTATGTATCTTGTATATCTATTTCCAATTAAAGTATAAGATTAAGTAATCTTCATATACGAAGGGTCTATGTATACTTGATATTAATATATTATATGTATGCGAAAGGTCTATGTAAATCTCAAGATAGAAATAGATTGTTTTTAAATATTTCATCTTTTTTAACCTTCGAATGTAATTATGTAAGCTAAAAGGCTGGTCTTAATCCTAGACGAGGACGACTGACGACGGTTACGTCTAGATGGTGCTCCCTGGATGTGACACTTGTGGTCGGTATACACATAAACGTTTACACAATACATATAATGTCTCCATATTTTTAAGGAAAATGCCATGGTCACTAACTAAAAATCATGAGTTCGATAATTCTTCCCATGCACCTTAAGTTGTCTGTAAGCATACGCTATTTGTAACATTCTAGAATATATAGTTGTCTATTAATGAGCCTATTAAGTTTTAAGAATAGGTTTTGAGGGTAAATAGGTATCCCAATTCTCAATAGAAATAATCAGCATAATAGAAAATATTGTCTTAAAGGGTGTTAGATATATTTCTAAGTATTAATGAGCTTGTTTAAGAAATGCACCTGGAATAAAGACCCTAAGTTAGAAATATATGTTTCATAGTATTTGCATAATAATATGAGGCATCCATGCGTCAAGACTAGGCACCATAGCAGATGACCAATTAAAATGGGCAAGTAGATGAAGAAGTGCCCAAGGACATGTGATGATCGTTGGGACAATAAGTAAACGTTCCAAATGAACCATCAAAAATAGTCAGTTAGGAAAGTACAAGCAACACATGTGAAAGCACATGTTGAGCACATGTGCAAGCACAGGTGGAGCACATGTGAATAAATATCCAAAGGAGGGGACCACCCTAACGTAATTCGGTTAGGGCAGTTAGTGGGCATGCATGCACAAGGCTCCAACCATGTGAGGCCTAACTCACTAACCAAATCTAGACTCTAACTGACTGACCTAACTATCTAACTAACCTAGTAGCAACAAAAATAAACCATCTAGTGCACTGGACAACCTAACACTTAGGTGGGTGACATTAACCTACGAACTAGTTCAAGAAACTTCCTAGCACCTAACCTAGGATGGTCCAAAATGGTTAATTATGGTCCCCATTATTTTGGGGTATTTTAGTAAGATACCTAGGTATCTTAATTAATTAAATTAAGGATTTAATTAATTAAAGAAAAATTCCTAAACAAGGCTGAAATTCTTAGGAAAAAAATTCAGATTTGACTAATTAATGCTTTACTTTTTTTTGGTCAATATAGGAGGGGTGTTTTTGTAATTGAATAATTAATTTATTTAATTTACTTAATGAGCCTTAGTTTAATGAGGCAAGATCAGTTCCTAAGACTTAGAATCACGTTCAAACACTAGAAAATTTCACGACGCAAAACAGTAAGCAAACGAACGAAAAATAGAAAAATTTCTCTTGATTCTCTTAGGCGTTTTCAAGATTTTCTTCAAGGTTTCGTGTATGGTGATCTTCATATATTAAATTCTACTGGAATTCTTTCTCCAAGGGACCTTTCAAACATTTTGAATTAATGAATTGTGAATCTAGGGTTATTCCCAATGATATTATTGAAACTCTACCTCCCTAGTTATTCTTGTTTTCTATTATATATGTATATAGATGTAATCTTGCACATGTTGTTGGTATGTTCTGCTAACTGATCATTAAGTGTAGGTTCTTAATTTATTAATGACTAATGAGGCCTATATACCTGATTCATATGACTGGGTTATTAGTTATATGAAGGAAAGGATGATGTAATGCTTAGTTTTGTTTCGAAAATATGAAGTTTTATTAATAGTCGACTATGCAGTTTAGTTATTGTTAAATTTTAAAGTGTCAACTTGTTTATGTTGAGGAAATCACTACAGTATTTTTATGAAACTAATTGATTTGGTTGTTTATAACATAATGAATATGGTTTATGTAAAGTTTGGTTTATGCAAATAAAATTGGCTAACAATACATTGTCCAAAAAGTTTAATGAAATTGGATTACAATGATGTTTACAAGATCTGATGAAAAAAACATACTAATGTATACCAAATTAAGCCAACCACTGTAACTTTTAATTATTAACCAAGAGTATGCCAATCATTTGGAAAAGTGCCAACATACTCTTCCCAAATTTACTATAAACAAAGTAACTATATGGAACAAAGTTCTTAACGTTTATAATGAATGGTATTAAGATTCAAAAAGACATGAAATGACATAAGGTAAGAAATAACATAATTAAAAGTCTTTTAATTATGAAAGTTACCAGAATAGGGTGTTAAAGGAAGGGAGACAAGTCTCACTTACACCTAAGACAATTACGTCAAAGATACTCATATAAGATGGTGTTTATAATCGCGAGAAGAGTCTCATTAACACCAACATGATAATTTAAGGTAAAATTCACATTTCATCAAGTAATATAACGGATGAACGGTTATCCAAAGAGTTAAGTAAACCTCATAACTAAAAGCAAGCTTCCATAATGTTTGAGTTAACTCTAAAAGATGTAAAAACATGAAGTTGAGAAAAGCACAGCTAGACTAGCAATGAGCTTTTCCCAGCACATGTATGTCTCATGAGATGAGGCTACCACCAAGGTTTATAATTAGTCTTTGTTTATCTCCTTGTCTTCGAATGATTTTACCAGCATAAGAACTAGCCAGTGGAATCCAGCTAAGAGAGCTAGGTATGATGAGGTTTCACTTTGGCCAGTAAAACCACCCCTTTTTGGTGTAGGGAAGACACTACATTTCATGCTTATATCACATGATTTATGTCGGTTAAACGCTCAATAAAAGTATTTGGTTCACTTTAACTGTGAACCACCTTTTTTCTGTATGGGTAGAACACTGAACTTTGTTTCACTTTAGCCGGTGAACCACCCCATTTCAATGTTGAGCAGACACTGGATTTCATGTTAGCACAAAGGATCTAGATTAACTTTGATCGGAGAATCACCCCTTTTTGGTGTGGGGCAGACAATGGATTTCATGTTAGCTCGCATGATCCTAATGCTAAAGATTTTTTTTAGAAAGTAAGAAAGAAATAAGTAGGAATGTAAATTCAAAGTGAGCTAAGGAAGCAAGAGTTTAATAATATTAACCATAAGAGTTTTATAAGAATGAAGTTTTCAGCATATACATAGCCAATAATGACTTCTTTTATTATGAAACTTATTCAAGCCAAATAAGATGGCTAATAATGACTTATTATAATATGAACATTATCATAGCCAAAAAATATTGGCTTATAATGATTTTTCATATTTTAGGTGAAGAATCACATAATAGTCATAACCAATAAAGATTGGCTTAATAAGATTTCATGCCAAATTGTATTAAATCATTTCCTTAGTCATCCGAATACTTACTTTATTCACTATAGGTATGGGACTACTATGAATCATTGCACTTGTAATTAAAACAAAGGATCAAAGTATAAAATTGAATTAAACAACAATAAGAAGAAAAAGATTGAAAAATAAACTAAGTGTTGAAAAAGGAGCTCTCGGGTTAGGGAGGATCAAAAATTCAGAATTTTCACTCGAGTTGTTCTAAAATATTGATCACGTTTCTATGGTATTATGTTCAAATAGAAAATTATTTGTGTGCTTTGAATGCATAGAATATGTCATGTTCATAACAAAATTTACAAATGACGAATTAGGAAAGTCTAGTGATGTCGCTTTCAAGAAAATGCATGTTGTCATAGGAAGAGAATTCCTTGATCATGCATAGTCCTTATGTTTATGTGTGCATAAATCCATACTTATTACAAGTGTGTACTAATACTATACTATTATTCTCTTCATAGATGCAGGTCAGAGAGAAGGTTGAAGACTCATAATAGCTGTTTGGATTAGCGATCTCAAGACATTGGTAGGTCCTCTTGAGTTCGAGGATGCTAAATTTATCTTTTTAGCCTATAACTTTAGAAATAGATAGTGGATGTTGTATCTAGCCTTTCCTTTTAGATGTTTTATTAGAAGCTTTCTATTAAGGCCATGGTCATTTTGGCAAACTAAAACGTTATATATTGATCTTTTAATTTTAATTGATTTATCAAATGTAGATGGTTTTTTCAATTTGAGTTTAGTAGAATGTTCATATATGTATAAAAAAATGAAGTCTAAAAAGTTTTGAATTTTTTGCAAAAAAATAGCAATATGAATTTGATGAAAGCTAAGAAGAGGCTTGTCTGCGACCTCTGACAGGTTAACAACGCCGATTGAATTCAGATTCCAAAATCCGGGTGTAAAATACTTAGTATCAGGGAATAATGTAAAATTACCTAGGAACTAAAGATCAAAACAAACATATTACATAGTTTTTATCTTATGGTTGTGAAACGCACCATAATCATTACTTAGAGACTAATTGATGTTAGGAATCTTCCCTTCTTCTACTCTTTATCGTGCTGTTTAGAGTTAGAAAATTTTATATCATATTTGCATCTAACTTCCTTCTTGTGTGTACATGTAGAAAAATGAACACAACGAGAAATGTAGACAGGAGGGTAGCTCATTCTCAAGCCCTAGCTGCTGGAGTGCAAGTACCTATCAACAGCTGCTTTGACGAATGGAGAAGTAAGAGAAGCACTAGTTCAGTTGACACAAGACATCACTACTCAAGCTCAGGTTATCACATCCAAGCCACTAGAGACGGTGCTCCCAGGGAAAACACACATGCTAGCACCATGGCTAGTAGATTGAGGGATTTTACCAAAATGAATCTTCTAATCTACTTTGGGTCCAAAAGCAATGTGGATCCCCAATAGTTCGTGGATGAAGTCTACAAGTTTCTTTCTTCCATAGGGGTGAATAAAAAGGATATGGATTAGTTGGTTGCATATACACTCAAAGATGTTATTCAGGTGTGGTACAAAATGTGGGTAGATGATTGACTACTAGAAGCAGTCCCCATCACTTGGGACATTCTGAAGAATGCATTCAAGGAGAAGTTCTTTCCAAGAGAGATGAGATAGGTTAAGTTTGATGAGTTCATCAACCTATGAGAGGTAGGTATGTCAATCAAGGAGTATTTCTTAATATTTGTTATGCTCTCAAAATATGCTTCTTCTCTGGTTTCCAATAGCAGGGATGGGATGAGCAGGTTTGTGACTGGTGTGTCGTAGAAATTGGAGGAGGAATGTATGGAAGACATGTTGCATGATACAACATGTACCTTGGTAGATTGTTGGTTCATGTAAAGTAGGTGGAGGAGTGTTGTCAGAGAAAGAGAGGTCGAGAAGGCAAGAAGACTAGACCTTGAGATCACGCTGGATGTAGATCTGGTAGGAGTTCTTTTAGAGTTAAGGACAGGACGAAGTTCAAGAAGGTGCACCAACACTGAGGTAATCCTACTCCTTCTTAGAACACTATTGCAAAGGAGGGCAATAATAAAAATGCCCAGCGTGATACAAAGTCGTGTGATAAGTGTGGTTGTTTGCATGGAGGTGAGTGCCTAGTAGGTACTAATATCTGCTATGGGTGCGTCAAGAATGGGCATATGGTCAGGTACTGTCCACAGATGAGGATTCGGGCCTAGATAGATGCTAAGCCTCCTCCTAATCCTACTGTTGTAGCCGAACCTCCCAAGAGGAATAGATTCTATTCTTTGAAAGGTAGAGAATAGAAAGAAAAGTCAGCTAATGTGGTCAGTGGTACATTGCATGTATTCTCTTTTCCTCTGTATTCATTATTAGATCCATGATCCACTTTGTTATTTATTACTATTTTAGTAGCTAGTAAATTTTACTTGCTTCCTGATATCTTACATAAGCCTTTTCTAGTGGGTACTCCCATAAGAGACAACATTTGAGCTTAAATAGAATATAAAAAATGCCAAATTAATATTCTTGATACAGTAACCTATGCTGACCTAATAGAATTAGCCATGCTTTATTTTGATATAATTTTGGATATGTATTGGCTCCATATGTTTTATGCCACAATAGACTGCCGAAACAGGGTAGTATGGTTTAAGTTTCCAAATGAGTTAGAGACGGAATGGGAAGGGCATGGTTCAAGTACAACAAGCAAAGTAGTGTCCAATTTTAAAGCCACAAAAATGTTATCTAAGGGGTTAGGACCCGATGAGAACCTTTCTTACAAAGAGGTTTCCGTTAAAATTATAGATCGCCAAGTGAAATGGTCGAGGAACAAGGAGGTTGCCACCGTAAAGGTGTTATAGAGGAACCACCTTGTTGAAGGAACAACATGAGAGGCTGAGGCCGATATGAGATCCCTTTACCGTAACTTGTCTAGTTATTGAGGTTAGATATACACTTCCTAAGTCTTGTTGTTGTTTAAGAAACTCTGAGTTTTTAGTGCATTAGTCGATTTGATGTTTTGATTCCATAATCGTGTGTCTTATACTTGCACTATATGAGTTTAAATGAGTTCAAGCTTGCATTCATGTTGTTGTTTCATATAGCGTACACATGATTTTTGTATTGCATGAGTTGTGATGTGAATTATGTTAAGTGTGATTCATAAGGAAGTTCCTTAATCTCGAATATGAATCTTCAAATGAGCTTTGAGTAATATGCATCATCAAGTGTAAGTGTGAATAAGAAATTCAAAAAGAATAAAGTTTCATGTATGTTAATCATTTTTCAAAATTACCCTCTTTGATTTAAAATGAATGTAGTGCCATTAGGGGATGAATATTCCTAATGGGGGGGGGGGGGGTGATGATGTCACATTCCAGAAAATATACTTGTCTAGTGATGAGCCTATTAAGTATTAAGAATAGGTTTTGAGGGTAAATAGGCATCCCAATGCCCAATATTTTGAAATATTGGGCATAGTAGAAAATATTGGCTTAAATGGTGTTAGGCAAATTTCTAAGTATTAATGAACTTGTTAAGAAATGTACCTGCAATAAAGACCATATGCTAGATACATATGTTTCAAAGTATCTGTATAATATATATGAGGCATCCATGTGTCAAGCCTAGGCACCATAGATTATGACCAATTAGAATGGGCATGTAGATTAAGCAGTACCCAAGGACATAGTGAGGATCCCTGGGACAATAAGTAACTTTCAAAATTAACCATCAAGAATAGTTAGTTATGAAAGTACAAGTAACACATTCGCAAGAACATGTGAAGAAACAGCCAAGGGAGGAGACCACCGTAACCAAATCCGGTTAGGGTAGTTAGGGGGATGACGTGCACAAGGGTCCAAGAATGCGGGGCCTAACTCTCTAACGAACTCTAGACTCTAGCTAACTTACGTAAATATCTATATAACCTAGGGAAAAAACCATCTAGTGCACCCGACAACCTAATAATTAATTGGGTGACATTAACCTAGTAACTAAATCAAAGAAAAATCCTAGTACCTAACCTAGGATGGTCCAAAAGGGTTAATTAAGTTCCAATGAATTAGGGGTATTTTTGTAATGACCCTAGGTCCGTTAATTAATTAAATTAAGGAATATTCCTAAACAAGGCCGAAATTCTTAGGAAGAAAATTTCAGATTTGACTAATTAATTGTCCTATTTTTATTCAATCTTGGAGGAGTGTTTTAGTAATTAACTAATTAATTTATTTAATTTACTTAATTAGTATAAGTTGAATGAGTCAAGATCACTTTTTAAGACTTACTCACGTTCAAATAATATAAAAATTGATGACGCAAAACAGTAAGCAAACGAACAAAAAACATAAAAGTTACTCTTGATTCTCTTAGGCGTTTTCAAGGTTTCTTGCAAGGTGATATTCATAGATTCAATTCTACATATAGTATGGGTTTTATCTCCTTGAATTCTTTCTCCAAGAGACCTTTCAAACATTTTGATATCATGAATTTCAAAAATAGGGTTATTCCCCAATGATATTGTTGAACGTCCACCTCCCTAGTTATTCTTTTTTTCGATACTTTGAGTATATAGATGTATACTTGAACATGTTGTTGGTATGTGGTGCTTAATGATCATTAAGTGTAGGTTCTTCATTTGTTAATGGCTAATGAGGCCTACATACTTGTTTCATATATTAGGTTATTAGTTATATATATATGAAGTAAAGAATGATGTAATGGTTTGTTTTGTTTTGAAAATATCAAGTTTGATTAAAAGTCGACTATGAAGTTTAGTTACTGTTAAATGTTAAAGTGTCAACTTGTTTATGTTTACGAGATCAATACAGTACTTTCATGAAGCTAATTGATTTGTTTGGTGAAAACAAAATGAAAATGGTTTAAGTAAAGTTTGGTTATTGAAAAATATATATTGTTCAATAAGTTGAGTCGAATTGGCTTACAATGTTGTTTCAAAGATATGATGAAAAAAATGGCTAATGACTAATGTAAACAAAATTAAGCATGACCAATATAACTTTGAATTCATAACCAGGGGTATACAAATCATTGGGACAAGTCCAAACATACTTTTTCCAAATGAACTATAAATATAGTAACTATATGGTACAAAGTTCTTAACATTTATAATGAATGGTATAAAGCTACAAAAATACATAAAACGAGTTAAGGTGAGTAATAACATAATTAAAAGTCATTGAATTATGAAAGTTACTAGAATGGGGTGTTAAAGGAAGTGAGAAAAGTCTCACTTACACCAAAGACAACTATGTTAAAGATACTTATATAAGATGGTGTTATTAATCGTGACACAAGTCTCATTAACACAAATATGATAATGTAAGGTCAAAATGACTATGCAATGTAATGCGTAAACGTGCCTAGAGTGCCTAGATTAGACCGGATCCACACGGATTGATGCGCTTGGAACTAGACCTTTGAACCCATTTACAAACCAAGCCAACCAACTTTGTGAGTTAGTTGAGCTAGGTAAGGTTGGGTCCTGCCATTTAGGGCATCCGAATATTAAGATTCACCCGGATGAGTCTTTACCGACTTGAAAGGGGTAATATTAGGTTTGGAGGGTCTAGGGGTAAAATGATTTTTTCAAGGCTAGGGATATTATTATAATTATCCTAAGTATTTAATTAATTAATTAATTAATATAGTAGACAATTGGGGTTGGATTTACCCGAATTGACCCATTTTCGCGAGATGAGCTCAACCCGAGTTCGATCCCTGGTGGAAGCAATATAAAGTTTAATTAATTGGTATATAATTTGCTGATTTACGTAAGGAAAAATTGGATTTTTTAAATTTAAAAGAGTCCTAGTTTGATTAAGTCTAAAACTAAAACTCCTACCTCTAAACTTACTCTCGCATCTCTCAACTCTCTTCCTCACGGCTATCAACTCTTTTTCTCACGCTCATCATCAGTAAACAGAAAAAAAAATAGTTCATCACTCTTGAATAACTTTTACGCTAAAACATAAAAGAAAAACTAAACTAAAAATGAGAAGCAAAAACATTTTTCAAACAATATGGGCGTGATGTTTCGTTGGAGAAGCACTATTTTGCATGGTAGTTGGCAACACTTGGGATAAGGTTTGAAAGGTGTTAAAAGACATAAAAATTATGGGTTTTCTTCCTCTTAGTCCCTTTACCAAGAGACCCATAAGATTCAATCGATTTCTAATCCGAAAAGTAGGAATGTTCCCCTTTGCATATCTCTGTCACTAGCTCCATCGATTGTTATAGGTTGGGTATGGTTGCTGGTAGAATTTAGGAATGTGATGTTTTTTCATGATGATCATGATCATGTATGTATGTTCATAATTATGTGATGATAAACGTGTGAAATGTGCGTATGTGGCCGTGTCTCTTGTTCTCGAATAGGATCATTAAAATCATGCAAATTGGACTAGGAAAATGGTTTGTCAAATCGTTGCGTTTTTGTATCATATTTATTGGAAAAATGCATGTAATAATGTATGAAATGTGCAGTGAATTATCATAATAGTCTAATGTAGAAAGTATTGAGAAAAATGGACTGGAAACGATGATAAAATTTCCAAAAATCTTGAAATTTTTTCTCAGGTAAGCATGGCTGAAATTTTAGTTATTTTAATTTTTTTTAAGGTGTGAGGTTATTAGGGATAGAACCCAAGACCTCACCTATGACAGTTACTGAAAGTTTTATAATAAATGTGAGGTTAGGAGGAATCAAACTTGGTCTTCGTTGTGTAAGAGAACTTAGAAAATAAGTTAAAAGAAATGAGGTTCATGGGATTCGAACTCGTTTTTCCTTGGCAGAAATTAAAATCAGTCCATGAAAGAACAAAAATAAATAAAATAAGGTTTGTGGGGATCAAACCCACAACCTCTCGCATAGGTGAGAAAATTAGAGGAAAAGCTAATGATATATGAAATGAGGTTGTTGGGGATCTATTCCACACTCTCATTGTCTCAAACTAAAAAAGGAGAGAAAGTAAAGAAAAAAAAAGGATGCGTAGGTGTTGGGGATCGACCTTGGCTCCCCCAATGCAAAAATTTTAAATTAAAATTCATACAAGACTAAAAGTCGCTCAAGGGATTTGAAATTGGGTTCCCTTGCCCAAATCCGTATTGATACATAAGTCTTACGTGAATAAGTATTTAATTCGTCTATGTTTAAAAGTAAGTGAACCTAAGATATATTGTCACGACCCAAATCCGGGCCGCGACTGGCACCCACACTTACCCTCCTATGTGAGCGAACCAACCAATCTAAACCTTAACATTTCAATATAATATAAACAGAAAGTAATGCGGAAGACTTAAACTCATTAATAAAATCAATAACTATTATTATTCAACATATATTATTCCCAAAACCTGGAAGTCATCATCACAAGAACATCTACTTTAAGCTACTAATTCTAAGAGTTTCTAAGAAGCTAAAAATACATAAGAAGCTAGTCCATGCCGGAAGTTCAAGGCATCAAGACATGAAGGAGAAGATCCAGTCCAAGCTAGAAGCGTTAGCTCACCCTGAAGATCCGGTGTGACGAAGACTGGCTTGAGTTACTGTTGAGTCGAAGATGACGGCACGTTTGCTGCACTCCACAAATAACAAGAAGAAAACATAAAAGTAGGGGTCAGTACAAAACACGGGTACTGAGTAGATATCATCGGCCAACTCAAAATAGAAATCAATATATACCGAGTAATATCATAAAATCAACTATGATACTCAACATGTAGCAACAACAAATACTATATCATTAACAATTACCGTCAAGTTCACACATGAGGACTCAAGCCTCGATACCATACTCATTTGGGAATCATGTTCATTAGATTGAGTATATTAACATCTTTCAAGATTCATTATCTTTAATTCTCTTGTGTCGGTACGTGACACTCCGATCCCTCATATTCATTATTCCTCTTGTGTCAGTACGTGACACTCCGATCCCCTAAATCTACGTGTCGGTTCGTGACACCCGATCCCCTAATTCTACGTGTCGGTTCGTGACACCCGATCCCCTAATTCTACGTGTCGGTTCGTGACACCCGATCCCCTAATTCTACGTGTCGGTTCGTGACACCCGATCCCCTAATTCTACGTGTCGGTTCGTGACACCCGATCCCCTAATTCTACGTGTCAGTTCGTGACACCCGATCCCCTAATTCTACGTGTCGGTTCGTGACACCCGATCCCCTACATGTGTCGGTTCGTGACACTCCGGTCCACTAATATCATTCTGTAAATCATCAAGCCTTCTCTATACCAAGGCATCATCAATCCCATTACTTTAATTCATCAAGCCTTCTTCTATACCAAGGCATCATCAATCCCATTGCTTTAATTCATCAAGCCTTCTTCTATACCAAGGCATCATCCTTAATAATGTATATTAAAGTTTCTTTTCAAGATTTGGGATTCAATATTTTCATCATGCTTATCTTATCACAATCACATAATCATATTCATGCAAGCATACAATTAAGCATATAGCAGGGTTTACAATATTATCAATACATATCATTCTCTATTAAGAGTTTACTACGAATATCGTAAGGGAAACCATAACCTACCTCCACCGAAGAATTGGAATCAACAAGCAATTTCCCAAGCTTTGATATTTTCCTCTTCTTCTCGATCGTTTCTCTCTCTCTCTCTCTTGTTTTTTCTATTTTCTTTATTCAAACCCTCTTTCTTTTACCCTAATTAGTATATAATTAAGAATAAAAGATGGCAATAATACCCCACTAATTAACTTAGGGTTACCTCTTTTAACCCCCAAGAATTTGAGTTATTATTATAAACCCACGAAATCTATAATTAAGGAAAGAATAGTCCCAAAACGTCCCTTAAAACGTGTAAGGAAATCCGATTCTGCCTGGGATTTGCGCAACCTGTGACGGGCCGTCGTGCCTGCGACGGTCCGTCCTGCAGGTCGTCGCAAAGTTCAGAGAGTGGATTTTCACTGAAGTCTCCGTGACGGTCCGTCACGCCCGTGACGGTCCGTCCTGCCATTCCGTCACGAAGTTCAGAGAGTCGATTTTCAGTACCCAATTTCAGATTTTCTAAGTGTTTTGAAACGAGACCCTGCGACGGTCCGTCGTGCCCTTGACGGTCCGTCGTGGGGTCCGTCGCTTCTGCCAGTTTTTCCAGAATTGAAGTCTGTTGCTCAAAACGACTAAACGGGTCGTTACATATATGAGATGAAATAATGTGACTACAGGAGGATTAAGTAAGAGTGTGAAACCTACTATAAGGCCAAGTGCACTGGCATATGTCGAAATGAACATGCACGCAAAGGGGTCAGCAATTTTCAAGAGCTAATATGTTAAAGTTAATGAATGTAGTGAAAACAGGATAATAGTCTAATATGAAAAATGAGATCAATCTCAAATGAGCCTGAATAAAAATTACCAAAAACCATTCTCACCAATGAGAGTGTAAGATTAGTAAAGAGACCAGTCTCTAAGAACACTCTAATGAAAATATTGATATTAATGAACACTTAATACTAATGATGAGATGAGAAATTATCTAATGAGCAATAATGCCTTCATATTAGAAGCCAACTTATATAATGTGTGCGATGAATGTAATGGAACTTTATACGGAGCATTGATAAACTAGCTATGAGTCGGGATTCCTTCTTTCATGAAGGTAGAGGTTTGGGTAAATCTCATGAGATGAGACAGTCCGTTTAGGCGGGTGTGGGTCTCCTTATATATTCTAGTCTTTTCACCTATGCAACTAACATAGGGTTCTAGCAAGGTTCAATTCCCTATATATGGTAGCATGTTTTGGTTTAACTTGGGCTGATGATTCGACATTTTTGGTGTGGGGTGTGCAGTGTATTTCATGGAGCTCACATGATCTATGTCGGTTAATGTTAAATTTCCCAAATAAAGAATGAGGCCAGCATCAAATAATGCACAGATTAAATTGAATGATAACAAAGGTGTTTGGATAGGATAATCAAGAGGTGAACTAGGCTCATGTAATGACACTAGTTCATTCTTGGTCATTGCACAGTGAACCCGATCAAAGTCATAAACAAAATCCTAGGTATATTAATGAATAAAAATTAAGTACGTATGAGTAAATGAAGCAGACTCTGTGTTTGCTAAAGAAGGCTCCCAAGTTGAGGTCCCATATGTGTATCCCTCAAGTGGGAAGTCCTAATGTTAAGTCTGTGATTCCAATGTCTTATGGTATAGAATGGATGATATATTATATATGTATGTGCTATATAAAATATGTTATGTGTTGTGTGCTATATGAAATATGTTATGTCCTGTGTGCAAAATGAATAGAATGATACTGCATGTTACTCTCATAGAATGACTTTGCTTATCTAATTTGCCAACTCCAGTTTAATTGGCTTTACATAACTTATATCGTTAGGAGTTAATCATGAATGTCCTTGATGTTCACTTGCATACATCTATACTTAGAACAAGTGTGTACAAATTCCATACAATTCTATACTTTTAGGTGCAGGTGTAGGTGGACGCTAGAGCTTACGAGGCTATGTTGAAACTATCTGAACGTGAAACATTCATTCTTTAATTGGTAGGCCCTCAAGCTTTCAAGGATGATTATTCTTTATATTCTAGCTTAGACGTAGGTACGAGCTACTAGAGGATGTTCAACTCCCATTTCTTTCTTACTTATTTTCAGACGTCATATTGGTGTGATTTGGAAAACCTTAATTAATGCAGTTATGAAAATTTCCTACATTTCTATATCGTATTATTAGATGGTTGGTGTGAAATGATGTGATATAATGCAATTCTTACTATGAAGTCTATGTATACTTCAAAGCAAACACAATTTTTAAATTTTCTGCAAAAATTAACCTATACGATGTAATGAGGACATATGTAGGCTTGTCTGTGACCTCCAAGAGGTGAACGATGCCTGTTTCGGCTAAGATCTAGACCCCTATCATGACAAATATGGTATCAGAGCATTAGGTTTAATTCTAAGGATAATAATGTTCACATCAACCACAGGGTAGTTTCTAAGTTATGTTAGTGAAGTGAACCACTACCATGAATTAGAGAATGCATGATGCATATGAAATTTTCCTTCCCTGATCTTATCGTGTGTTCCTTAATGTCTGATGTCTTTGTGTTATAAGCGTATTTAACATCAATTCGTAACACAAGTTGGGAGGGTGTAAGGGAAGAGTAGGATCAGCTGCTGGGGACAACCACGTTCCACCGCAGGCTCCAGCTGCAGGAGTGGCCATGCCAGTTAACCAAGCTTGGTTGAGGGATGCAGATGTGCGCACCGCTTTGGGAAAGATGGCTCAAGTAATAATTTTGCATGCTAAGGTTATGACGACCCAGGCCAACAGACAAGAGGTTCAGCAGGAGAACCCACCAGCCCACAACATGGCGAACATGTTGCGAGATTTTATGAGGATGAATCCTTCAATCTTTACTAGATCTAAAATTGTATATTGTCTTCAGGAGTTCGTAGAGGAGGTCCAGAAGATTTTTGTGGCAATGGGGGACACGGAGACTGAGAAAGATAAGCTATTTTTGTACCAACTGAAGGATGTTGCATAGGCTTGTTGAAAAATGTCACATGATTGTAGGGCGTTGGGCGGAGGTCTGATCACCTGGGCGCTGTTTAAGACAACTTTTCTGGAGAGGTTCTTCCCCAGAGAGATGAGAGAGGATAAGGTTTAGGAGTTCATCAAACTTAAGCAGGGCTCGATGATTGTCAGGGAGTATTCCCTAAAATTCGTAAAATTGTTCAAGTATGACACTTCCCTTGTGTCAAAAAGCAGGGTAAAGATGAGCAGGTTCCTTACAGGAATCTCAGAGGACTTGAAGGAGGAGTGTCGGGCTGTGACGCTCTATGACAACATGGACTTGTCCAGGATGATGGTGCATGTCCAATAAGTTGAGGACAATATGAAGAAGAAGAGAGTCAGTGAGGTCAGGAGGCCTAACCGTTCTGACAAGACAAGTCCCAGCAGTGGTGGTGGAAGAAGCACTTTCTGAGTTCGTGATCAGCCCAAATTGAAGAATCGTCATCAGAGTTCAGGGAACTCTAACTCTCATAGGAGTGCCGCACCCAGAGGAAGAAAACCCAAACCCAAGAAGGGAAATAAAGATGATGTGAAGCATTCCCATAAAGAATGTGGCAAGTGTGGTCGTATTCGCAGGGGAGAGTGCAGACTAGGCACAAATGGCTTCTTCGGTTGCGAGAAGAATGGACATATGGTCAGGGACTGTCTATAAAATAGAGTTCAAGTAGAGGTAATTCTCAGTCTAGGCCACATCTCCAGATTTTGCTGCAATCAAGCCTCCTAAGAGGAACAAATTTTACGGCTTAAAGGGCAGGGAGGAGCAGTAGAAGTCTGTTGATCTGGTCACAAGTATTCAACAAGTTTTCTCAACCTCTATTTATGCTTTACTTGATACAGGTCTACACTTTCTTTTGTGACTCTCTTTCTTGCTCTTATTTTTGAAACACTGCCTGAGGTTTTGCATTATCCCATAGTAGTTAGTTCCCCTAGGAGAAAATGTAATAGCTTATAGAGTTCATAAAGACTGCCCAATTGTATTATGTGGAAAGACTATGTGTGTAGACATTTTTGAGTTAACTATGAAGGACCTCGATATAATACATGGTATGGACTTTCTTCAAAAATGTTATGCCTTCATGGATTATTGTAGTAGTGTTTCAAGAATTCGTTTCCCTAATTATGTAGAGCTGGTCTGGGAGGGGTAAAATTTGAGTCTTTCAAGTCCCTTGATTTCGAATCTAAGGCATTATAAAAATTATGTCCAAGGGATTGTTATACATCCTTGTGAGTGTAAATAATCTACATCATGACATTCCTTCCATTGACTCTATGCCTATAGTCAATGAGTTCCACGATGTTTTCCCCAATGATTTACCTAGAGTCCCTCCTACTCAAGAGTTTGATTTTGGTATCGACCTAGATCATGATACCAAACCGATTTCAATTCCTCCCTAAAGAATGGCTCCAGATGAACTCATTGATTTAAAGCTGCAGTTAAAAGATCTCACCAATAAGGGCTTCATCAACCTAAGCATATCTCCTTGGGGCGTTCCAGTGTTATTTGTGAAAAGAAAGATGGAACCCATAGGATGTGTATCGATTCTCGGCAGCTCAACAAAGTCACTATAAAGAACAAGTATCTACTTCGCAGAATAGATGACTTATTTGATCAGCTCCAAGGGTCTAGTTTCTTCTCAAAAATTTATCTTGGTTTCGGGTATCATCAGCTTAGGGTTAGGATGAAGATATCCCAGAGACAACCTTTCATACCCGTTAAGGTCATATCATTTCCAAGTAATGTCATTTAATCTCACTAATGTCCAGTTGCATTTATGGACCTCATGAACCAAGTTTTTCATAAAAACCTTGATCCTTTCGTCATAGTATTCATTGCTAAAATCATCATATAATGTAAGAGAAATGCAGAGAATGAACAACATTTTATACTAACCTTGCAGGTACTTAAGCAACATCTGTTGTATGCCAAATTCAGCATGTGAGAATTCTGGCTTAGATCAGTGACCTTCTTGGATCATGTTGTGTCTGATCTGGGTATGCAGTTGGATCCCAGGTTAACAGAGGCTGTTAAGAACTAGAAAAGAACTCATACTCCCCCAAATATCCATAGCTTTCAGGGATTTGCCAGTTACTACTGTCGGTTCGTGGAGGGTTTTTTTCCATTGTTGCCCCACTGAGATCTTTTACTAAGAAGAAAGTCATCTTTGAATGGGAGGAGACTTATGAGAAGAGTTTCTAGGAGCTCAAGGACAGACTCACTTCATCTCAGTGCTTAGTTGCCTAAATGTTGTGAGATTTACAATATTTATTGTGATGCATCTAGATTTTATTTGAGTTGTATTCTTATGCTAGGTGGTAAGGTGATAGCCAATGCGTCAAGACAACTGAAGGTTCATGAGAAGAATTATCCCACTCATAATTAGGAGTTAGTAGCTGTGGTAGTTTCATTGAAGCTATGGAGTTATTACTTGTACGGGGTGCATGCGGATGTGTTCACAGACTACAAGAGTCTCCACTATGTGTTCACACAGAGGGAGTTGAATCTACTTAAAAAGAGACAATGTGAGTTTTTGAAGGACAATGACAAGATTGTCCACTACCATTCACGTAAGGGAAATATTATAGTTGATGCTTTGAGTAGGTTGAGCATCGGGAGTTCAAACCACACTGATGATGGGAAGAAGGAGTTTGTGAAGGATGTACACAAACTAGCCAAAGCGGGTGTGCGGTTGATGGACTCTACTAGTGAGGGTGTTTCATTTCATCCTAGTTCTGAATCATCCTTGGAAGCTGAAGTCTATAACGGTCAGCATCTTGATCATGTGTTGATAGAGTTGAATGATTGAGTGTTGATAAAGATGAATCAATCCTTTGCTTCTGGAGGTGATGGCATACTTAGTTACCAGGACAAGTTGTGTGTACCAGATGTGGATTATTTCCGGACCAAGATTGTTGCATGGGTCTGTGGTTCAAGGTATTATATACATCAAGGTTCTACAAAGATGTATCATGACGTCAAGTTGATCTTTGGTGGGATGGAATGAAGAAGGACATTGTTGAATATGTGGCCAGGTATCCAAATTGTCAGTAGGTTAAGGTGGAGCACCTTAAGCCTGGTGGTGTTACTAAGATGATTGAGGTTCTAACTTTTAAATGAGAGGAAATTATCATGGACTTCATGGTTGGTCTTCCGAGGACTAGGAGACATCATGAATCCATCTGGGTTATTGTGGACATGATGACTAAGTCTGCAAACTTTATCCCTTTGAATTCTACTTAGAAGGCCATGGATTATGAGAGACTCTACATTTATGAGATTGTGAGGTGGCATTAGATTCCCTTGTCTATCATTTAGGATAGATGAGCTGAGTTAATTTTGCATTTTTGGAGATCTTTCAATAAGAGCTTAGACATGCAGGTAAAGCTCAGTACTACTTTCCATCCTCAGAAAGATGGGCAGGCATAGCGCACCATCCAGACATTGGAGAAAATGTTGAGGGCGTTTGTGATTGACTTGAGAGGTGGTTGGTACTACCTTCTGCCATTGATAGAGTTCTCGTATAATAACAACAACCACTTTAGCATTGGGATGGCACCATTTGAGGAACTGTATGATAGGAGATGTAGGTCTCCAGTTGTGTGGTTCATGAAGCCTTGGAGAATGTCAGGCTGAATAGGGATAGGTTAGCTATTGCTTACAGTCGGTAGAATTCTTATGAAGATAACAGGAAGAGTCCCTTAGATTTTGATGTTGGTTATTAGGTTTACTTGAACATATCACCCATGAAGGGGTTGGTGAGGTTTTGAAGGAAGAGTAAGTTGAGTCTGAGGTACGTTGGGTCATATAAATACTACAACGTGTAAGAGAGGTGGCCTATGAGTTGGCGTTTCCTACGGATCTAGCTTCTCTTCATCAAGTATTTCATGTCTCTATGTTAAAGAAGTACCATGGTTATCCAGCATCAATTCTGCCTGTTAAAGGTTTGGGAGTTGATGAACACTTGTCCTATGAGGAGATTCCTTTTGAGAATTTAGATCGGCAGGTGAAGCGGCTGAGAAACAAGGAGGTTGCTACATTGAAGGTATTGGGGATGAACAATCTTGTTGAGTTTGCTATGTGGTAGGTCGAGGCCTATATGATATACCGTTATCCTTATCTTTTCAGCTCTTGAGTTTAGACTATCTACTCTTAAGTCAAAGTTTCCTTATCTCCTCTATTCTTTGTTTCTATTTTTTGACAATGTATAATACTTATGATATGCTATGACTGGAATTGTGCTAGATGAATTAAAGTGTCATTCGGGGAAGAATGTTCCTAAGGGAAGTATCATGGAACAACCGGAAAATGACTATGCTAAGTAATGGCTAAACGTACCTAGAATGCCTAGATTATACCGGATTCACACAGATTGATGTGCGTGGAACCAGAACTCTTAACACATTTACTAACCAAGCCAACCAACATGGTGAGTTAGTTGAGCTAGGCAAGGTTGGGTACTACCATGTAGGGCACCCAAATATTAAGATTCACCCGGATGAGTCTTAATCGGACTTGAAAGAAATAATACAATGTTTGGAGGGTCTACGGGTAAAATTTTCTTTTCAATGCTAGGGGTAGTATTGTAAGAACCCTAAGTATTTAATTAATTAATTTATTAATTAATATAGTGGACAATTCAGGTAGGGTTGAATAGAATTGACCAATTTTCTCGAGATGAGTTCCACCGGGGTTCGATCATTGGTGGAAGCAAATAATATTTAATAAATTGGTATTTAATTTTCTTATTTAAGTAAGGGAAATCAGATTTTTTAAAATCTAAAAGAGTCCTTGTTTTACTAAGTCTTCAACTAAAACTTCTACTCCTAAACTTACTCTCACATCTCCCCACTCTTTTCCTCACGTCTATCCACTCTCTTTCTCATGCTCATCATCAGTAAACAGAATAAAAAAATTAAAAAAAATTTCATCACTCTTGAATAACTTGTACGCTAAAACTCAAAGAAAAATAAAACTAAAAACGAAAAGTGAAAAACATTTTTCAAACGATTTGCATGTGAGGTTTCGTTGGAGAAGCATTGCTTTTCGTGGGAGTTGGCAGCAGTTGAGATCAGGTTTTAAAGGTGTTAAAAAAACAAAAAAATGTATGGGTTTTCTTCGTCTTTGTACCTTTCCCAATATACCCCTAATATATAGTCGAATTCTAGTCCAAAAACCACTAATGTACCACTTTGCATATCCCTGTCACTAGCTCCCATTGATTGTTATAGGTTGGGTATGTTTGCTTTTAGAATTTAGGAATGTAAGGTATTTTCGTGATGATCATCTTTATGTATGTATGTTTGGAATTATGTGATGATAAACGTGTGCAATGTGTGTGTGTGGGCGTGTCTCTTGGTCTCGAATTGGAGCATGAAAGTGGTACAAATTGGAGAATGAAAATGGTATGTTAAATCCTTGTGACTTTGTACGAAAATCACTTGGAAAAATTCATGTAATAATGAATGAAATGTCACCAGAATTTTCAAAAAAGTCTAACACATAAAGGATTGGGAAAAATGGAATGGAAATGATGACCAAATTTCCAAAAATCTGGATATGCGGTAGGCTAAGCATGGCCGAATTTTTTTAAAAAAAATTAAATTTTTAGGTGTGAGTTCATTAGGGTTTGAACCCAAGACCTCACCTTATGCAAGCTACTTAAAATTTTATAATAAAAGTGAGGTTAGGATGAATCGAACTTGGGTCTTAGCCGTTTAAGAAAACTTAGAAAATAAGTTAAAAGAAATATGGCACATGGGATTTTAACCCTTGTATCCTTAGCAAAAATTAAGATAAGTCCATGCAAGAATAAAAATAAATAAAATGAGGTTTCTGGGGATCGAACCCCCAACCTCTCTGATAGGTGAGAAAATTAGGGGAAAAGCTAAAGAAAAATTAAATGAGGTTTTGGGGGGATCAATCCCACACCCAATGGTCTAAAAAAATAATAGAAAACAAAAAAAAAGTAGGCATTTGGGATTGACCTCGGATCCCCCAATGCCGAAATTTTAAATAAAAATTAATACAAGACTATGTGTTGCTTAAGGGATTTGAAATTGGGTTCCCTCGCCCAACTCCGTATAGGTACATAAGTCTTACTTGAATAAATATTGAATGAATGTCGCCCATAGGGATCGAACACGAGACCTTGTCACATTTACAAGATGCATAAGTCTTGTACCACATAATATTGGGTAAGAATGAGTCACTTAGACGAATTATGAATGAAGCCTCATTGCTTGTATGTATGGGTTCATAAGTCAAGCATACATTTTAAAATAAGTGAACCTAATATATATGTGACAAAATGATGTTCCCCAGGAGGGTTAAGTAAGAGTGTGAAACCTATTAAACGGCCAAGTGCATTGGCAAATGATGAAATAAACATTCATGTAATGAAATGGATAATTAGGAAGAGTTAATATTTTAAAGTTAATGAATGTGTTGACAACATGATAAGAGTCTTATATTAAAGAGACAATCAATCTTAAATGAGCCTAAGTAAATGTTACCAAAAACCTCAATCTTAAATTGAGAGTGTAAGATTAATAAAGAAACCAGTCTCTAAGAACACACTAATGACAGTATTGAGATTAATGCACATTTAATACTAATGATTAGATGAGAAATAATCTAATTAGCAATTACGCCCTCGTGCTAGAAGACAACTTCTATGATGTGTTAAATAAATGTAATGAAACTTTATACAGAGCACCTATAAGATAGCGATGAGTCGCTATTCCTTCTTTCGAGAAGGCAGAGGGTTGTGTAAATGTCATGAAATGAGAGTGTCCATTTAGGAGGGATGGGTCTCGTTATATCTTATAGTCTTTGAAACTATGCAGCCAACATAGGGTTCTAGCAAGCTTCAATCACCTATATACGCTAGAATGTTTTCGTTAAACTTTGGCCGGTGAATCCACCTCTTTTTTGGGTGGGGTAGACACTGGATTTCATGGAGCTCACATGATGTATATCGGTTCAAGTTAATGTTCCCAAAGAAAGAATGAAGTCATCCTCAAATAATGCACACAATGAAATGAATGATACCAAAGGTGTTTGGATAGGATAATCAAGAGGTTAACTAGACTCAAGTAAAGACAGTAGGTCCTTCTTGATCATTCCAATGTTAACCCAATGAATGTCTTAAACAAAATCCTAGGTATATGAAGAAATGAAAATGAAGTATGTATGAGTGAATGAAGCATACTCTGTATTTGCTAAAGAAGTCTACCAAGATGAGGTCCCATATGTTGAGAACTCAGTTGGGAAGTCCTAATGTTAAGTCCGTGATTCCAAGGTCACCTGTTATAGAATGGATGATATGTGATATATGAATATTCTATATGAAATATGGTTTGTGCTGTGTGCAATATGAATAGAATGATAATGCATGTTACTCTCATAGCATGATTTTCGTAATAAGATTTGGCAAGTCCAAGTGACTTGGCTTTCCATAATTCATATATTTTGGAGAGATCTAAACATAATCATCCATGTCCTTGGTGTGTACTTGCAAACACCCATACTTAGTACAAGTGTGTACTAATTCCGTACAATTCACTTCTTTTAGGTGCAGGTGCAGGTTGAAGCTAGAGCTTACGAAACAACATTGAAACTATCCAGACGTGAAACATTCATTTGGACTTGGTAGGCCCTCATGCTTTCAAGGATTCTTATCTTTTATGTTCTATCTTAGACATAGGCATGAGCTAGTAGAGGTTGTTCCACTAGCCTTTCTTTCTTACTTATTTTCAGATGTCATATTGGTGCCATTTTTGGCAACTTGATATTAATACAGTTATGAACTATTTCCTTCATTTGAATATCTTAATATTAGATGGTTGTTGTGAGCTGATGTGATATGATGCAATTCTTACTATAAAGTCTATGTATACTTCAAAGAAAAAAAAAGTTTTTAATTTTCCTCAAATATAACCTATACAATGTAATAAGGACGTATGTAGGCTTGTCTACGACCTCCAAAAGGTAAACGATGCCGGTTTCGGGTAGGGTCTATACCCTGGTTGTGAAAAAATCATATTTCATAAAGTAAAGAAAGGGATGACTGGTTATCCAAAGAGTTAAGTAAACCTCATAACAAGAATCAAGTTTTCATAATGTTTGACTCATATCTAGAAGATGTAATGAACAAGAAGTTGAGCAAAGCAGCGATAGACTAGCATTGATCTTTTGCCATGACATCTAAGACTGATGAGATGAGGCTACCACAAAGGTGGATAAGTAGTCTCTGTATATATTATTCTTCGAACTATGTTTCAAGCATAGGACCTAGCCAGTGGGTTCAACCTAAGAGAGCTAGGTATGATGCGTTATCACTTTGGTCGGTGAAACCACCCCTTTTCAGTGTGAAAAAGACACTAGATTTCATTCTTAGATCACATGATCTATGTCCGTTAAATGGTCAAAGAAAGTATTCGATTCAATTTGTGAACCACCACTTTTAAGATTGGGGAGAACAATAGACTAGGTTTCACTTTAGCCGGTGAACCATCACTATTCTTTGTGGGGCAGACACTGGATTTCATGTTATCTCACATGATCTAGATTTATTTTGATTGGTAATCACCCCTTTTTTGTTTGGGAAAGACACTGGATTTTATGTTAGATCTCATGATCTTAATTTTAAAGATATATTTCCAAATATAAGAAAGAAAGAAGAAGGAATGTAATTTCAAACAGAGACAAGGAAGAAGGAGGTTAAGAATATCAACCATCAATATTTGATAAGAATGAAGTTTTCAGCAAATAATGGACATAACCTATAATGACTTCTTCTATTATGAAATGATTAAAGCCAAACAAGATTGACTTATAATGACTTATTATGGTATGCACATGATCATAGCCAAATAAGATTGGATTATAATGATTTCTAATATTATTTAAAGAATCACATAACAGGCATAGCAAATAAAGATTGACTTAATAAGATTTCATTACAAATTGTAGTTAAATCATTTTCTTTGTCCTTCAGATTACATACTTTATTCATTGTAGTATGGGACTACAATGAATCATTGCACTTGTAAGTAAAATATAGGACAAAAAGATATTATTGAATTACACAACAAGAAGAAGAAAAAGATTGAAAAATAAACTAAGTGTTGAAATGGAGCTCTCGGGTTAGGGAGGATCAAAATTAAAATTTTTTGCTCGAGTTGTTCTAACATTATGTTCATGAATCTATGATCTTATGTTCATATAGAAAATGAGTTGTGTGATTTGAATTCATTTAAATACGTTATATTCATACCATAATTAACAAATGATGAATTAGGAAAGTCTAGTGATGTCACTTTCTATAAATGGCATCGTGCTATAGGAAGATTATCATGCATAGCCCTTATGTGTATGTGTGTGTACACCCATACTTAGTACAAGTCTGTGCTAATACTATTCTATTATTATCTTTATAGGTGCAGGTCAGAGAGAAGGGTGAAGATTCATCAACCTCTTTGGATTAGCGATCTCAAGACATTAGTAGGTAAGTTCGAGGATGCTACATTTATCTTTATTGCCTTGAAATTTAGACATATATAGTGGATGTTTTCCCTGGCAATTCTTTTTTCCAGATATCTTATTCGAAGCTTTGTATTAAGGTCGTTTTAGCAAACTATTACGTTATATGTTGATCTTTTGATTTGAATTTATTCATAATTGTAGATTATTGTTTCAATCTGAGTTTAGTAGAATATTAATCTATTTAGAAAATATATGAAGCCTATTTAAACTTCATTATGTTTTAAAGGTTTAAATTTTCCGCAAAAAAATAACTATATAAATGTGATGAAAGCTAAGAAGAGTCTTGTCTGCATCAAAGAGGTTAATGACGCCGGTTGCATTCGGATTGCATAATCCGGATGTGACACTATTATGTTCCAATGTTGCATAAACACACCCTAATACCATTTGGGATGCATCACAATATACAATGAAGCCCTTGGTACCCTCTGATAGAGTCAATACAAGAGCAGAGGTAAGCCTTCCTTTTATGATCTCGAAGCTTCTTTAACATTCCTTTGCCCAGTGAAATTTCACAATATTTCTTATAAAGGTAGTAAAGCGAGACACAGTGGCCACAAAACCACCCACAAACCTTTGATAGTATCAACTCCATTTGTTAGAATAACTTCCATTGAGTGTCTTCAACTACCCTAAACCCAAGAAACATCTAATGTCGGTTGGTGTCAATGTACTAGGCCAATTATCCACCACCTCGATTTTCCTTTGATCAACCTCAAGACCTTCACTAGAGATGATATAACCAATAAACACCATCGACCTTAGTCAAAACTGACATTTGTTATACTAGGTTAATACTTGTATGACATTAATAAAACGACTTAGGTGAAACTAGAGACTAAAATATTTGTGATGAGATTCTAAGGTTTTAAAATGGTTAATAATGTGGTATTTAGGCAGTTTCTAAAGTATTAGGTGCATTAGAAGTGAAACGTCAAGGGACATACAAGACGTTCAACGACAAGTAAAATATGTGCCTAATGTCTTCTTTTGTGCCTATACCTGTGTTTCAAGATTTAATTAGGTCGTTATATGAGTTATCATATTGTTTATAATCAGTGTGTAAAGTTTAATGATGTTTGGAGGTCAAACGTCTATGACGGTTGAAATGTTTGCCTTGAAATGATCAAGTGTATCTTAGCATATTTCGTCAAGTTTTATGTATTAGTTTTTTAAAAATTTGATATGGGATGTCCTAAACTCATATGAAATCATAATCGGGTTGGAAAAGTCCAAGCAAACATTGCCTAGCACCAACAAAGGGTCTTTGAGGAAGGACCTTCATAGAGCCAATGGCTGTCAAGACCAGTCCCAATCGACTTATGCAAACGATGAATCGTTTTCCAGTCGACGCCCCATCGATTGGATATGTTTGTGGACAAACATTCCGTGTATGGAAAAGTCGATTATGTACTGTCACCGGAGCAACTTCCCTTACATTGAAAAGAGAAGTTCCACGTGGTAATCGATTCATACCTCCAAAAACTCTTTGTTAATGAAGCAAAGAGTGTCATGAATGGTTCCTTGGTGAAGGAACTAAAGATGGAAGGACAAGTTTTACTAACATCCATGCAGCTCAGGAGAAGCCTTGACAAAAATTAGGTACCATTCTAATTAACCATTGCAAGCTTAATAGAAGAAAATGGTGCTAGAAAGTCCTCGCTACCATGTACGATGAAGAAGAACAAAACTGTGAAGCCAAAGAAGCCGCTAAGGCGTGTTCCTAATGGGAAGAAGGTAAATCATAAGATTGAGATAGAAAAGATAAAAAATCTATTGAAAGAATTGCGTGAGTTGATCGATTCAATGGATTACTGTTAACGCATATGAAAAACAAGACTTGTTTGAACACTCAACAATAATGCGATGTGGGTGTTGCTCAATAGGTGGGATAGAGTATCATTACCAAATATTTCATAATTTTAATTTGGCATAAATATAAGTGGGAAGGATATAGAGTTAGGGAGAGGTTAGTTGAATACTTTAGTATGTCATATTTCTTTCCCTAGAAACCCCTAGACTGCCTTCGAATTCTCTAGACTAGAGGAGAGTTCTAGAAGAGGGACTACGTATTTTATTAGAAAGCTTTAGAATTTTCTAGACTAGCAGTGAATCCTAAAACATGGTCCAAAGTGTAAATAATTAAGGACTTCTAAAGTAAATACTTTTACTCTTAAGCTCTTAGGAAGTAGTATATTAGAAGGGCCTCTCATTTGTAAATTATCACTCAACTTGTTAAGTTTTCTTCCAAGTATTATAAATTTCACGCCCTGAGGCTACACCCTGAACGTGCAAGACAACCAAAGACTAGTTCTGGCCTTTAGGGTACCCTTGGCCTGGCTTACTCAACTCAGCAGAAGACTTAACTCAAAATATGATCCCAATTAATAACATTAAAGAAACTAATTAGGTAAAGTGGCAAACCAAGTCTTAGTCAAATACAAGTGAAAGAAAAGACTGAGGATCTAAATATAATATCTCTATGAAGCCTCTAATATAAAGAGAGATTTTGGGATATGACCCCTAATATTACTCAACGTAATACTAAACAAATAGTTTAAAATGAAGTTGTCCTCCGGAATGAACGGAGGCTAAACAACTAACTCTGAGCTGCTCATTGGATCATTGGTGCGCCGAATGGTGATCCTAGAAACATGTGTCTGCATCAGGATAAGATGTAGGCCAAATGGCATTAAAACATTGAATGTACGAGTATGCAAGTTTGAATGCTAAAAAGACACTTAATTTGGAAAAAGAGTAAGAAGGAGCTCTTACCTTGTCTCTTTTAAACTTATGATTAAGTTACTCAATTCAATATAATCCATTTAAAAAACAGATGCAATATAATGAAAAATTGACTGAAAACATGTTACAAACTCTGAAGGTTTACAAGGATACAATTAATCTATCGGATGTATATAATATATAAATAACTGATGTACATAAAAACATGTTGTCTCTTTGAAAGGCACAAATTAGCAAAGCCTGAAGGACCGATTATGGTCTGAGGCGCTCTATCAGAGCGGTTCCCCAGGGTATGTCAAACAAGAATTATGAGTTTTCTTCTTCAATTTTCATCTCTAAACCTTTAAACTTAAGTTGATCTTTCCCTAAACGCTTAGGATCACTAATATTATGAATACCCAAAATCTTAAACTCATAAAATAGCTCGGAAACACGAATAAAATAACTTATAGAATTCTACAACTCAATAAGCAAGAATTCAACAATTGGCATAAAAACATCAATATTTATCATTCAATCTATTCAAAAGTCGTTGAATTAAACATTTTGCAGTGTGGCTAAATTAACCTAACACAGAAAGATCTCACATACCTTATAGGTATAACCCCCGATGAATTAAACATGTTGGTGTGTGGGTTAAGTAACCTAACGCGATTATCTTTGTGTTTTGAAGAATTCTTAGTCTCTCTTCATTCCCTTTTCTCCCAAGCCCAAAGCATATTCAACTTTTCTAAAAACTATATTAAGGATTTTTTATACTCCTAATAAACCCTTCAAACAAAATACGAAAAAGTAGGGCGAAAAGACTTTTTTACCATTATCAAAAATCCAGATTGAACTTTCTTCAATCCAATAGACTAACTTCCTAAAGGCATATATCTCTCAAACGACATTGGAAATTTGCAAACTTGCCTACTTTAGAAAGTTCTTTCCATACATATGAGTAACTTACCCTATCTCTTTCTGAGCTAGAAGCTATGGTCATTTGAAAATGACCAAAACTCACTTTTTATTTAAAATTTTCTTCCAGATTTTTCCCTTTATTTGCAAAAGTGCATATTTTTTGTTTCTGTGTTAATTTCTAGCATTTTGTGTTACGAGATGTTACAATGTTTTCCCTTTGATATCATTCGTCCTTTAATGAGATTCTTTCACTAAGCTAATTGAAGAAACACTATTTCAACCCTCAACAACAAAAGCAAGTAATAACATGCTTACACATAGACTTACAAAGTTGTAAGAAGATAAATTAATACCTTGATCTGCATTCTCTATGGATTCAAACATATGTGGATATTTCTTCTTCATATCCTCCTCTGCTTCCCAATCCTATTATTCAATGAATTGATTCCTCCAAAGGACCTTGACTGATGCAAATTCCTTAGTTCTATTCTTTCAAACTTGACAGTCTAAAATTTTGACTGAAATCACTTCATAGGATAAACTATCCTTAATCCCAACTTTCTCAGATGGTATAATCAATAATGGATCACCAAAATACTTCTATAACATAGAAATGTGGAATTCAAGATGAACCGCAACTAACTCTTGGGGTAGCTCAAACTCATAAAATACAGTGCCAACTCTTTTGGAGATTTTTTAAGGGCCAATATACAGGGTACTAAGTTTCCCTTTATTATGAAACCTCATAACACCCTTCATGGGTGAATCATTAAGATATACAAGTCATCTACATCAAACTCTAATGGCCTCGTTCTTATATAAGTGTACGAATCTTGGCGACTCTATGCTATTTTCAATCTTTCTTGAATCACCTTCTCTTTCTTTATGGCTTGGTGAACTGGATATGGTCCTATCAACCCTGTTTCACAAATTTAGAACAACACAATAAGAGATCTACATATTCTCTCAGAAAGAGCTTTATCTATGAAGCTATTTGGATGCTCAAATGGCAACGATTGTTGTAATCAAACTCAAGAGGTATATGATCATCACAATTCCCTTTCAAGTTGATCACACAATCTCTCAAAATATCTTTCATGGTTTTGAATGTAGATTTCCTTGTCCATCTTTCTGCGGATGAAAACTAGTGTTTCAATTAACTTTTGAACCCAAAGGTTTTCTGAAAAGAGTTCCAGAACTGTACGATAATTTGTGCACCTCTATCTGAAATAATGGAGACCAGAACTCCATGAATTCTCACCACCTCTTGAAGGTACAACTTAGAATAATCCTAGGCCGAAGATGTAGTCTTTACCGGCAAGAAATGGGCTGACTTTTTCATTTTATCGACAATAACAATTATAGAATCATGTTGCCTGCGAGATTTTGGAAAGCTTGTTATAAAGTCCATTTTAATAATATCCCACTTCCATCCCGGATGTACTATAGTCTGAGCCAAACCTCCAGGCCTTCTGTGTTGTACTTTCACTTTTTGGCCATTTGGGCACTTGGCAACAATCTCCGCAATGCCTTTCTTCTTGCCTTCCCATCAATATACCTCTCTCAAATTGTGATTCATATTTGTAGAACCTAGAAGAAGGAATATCTAGTGTTATGAGATTCCTCCATGATCCTTTCTTGGAGTTCATCTAACCTAGGTAGACACAACCTACCTTTATATATTAGCACACCATCTCCCCATTGTTCTATAATACTTTTTTCTTATGAACATTTGCCTTGAATTTAAGAAAAAAATGGGATCTTGGTCTTGCTTCTACTTCACCTCTGACAGTAGTGATGACTCAGACCCATTGGTCCCTAATATTCCTCCTACGTGGAATTAATATGTCTAATTCTCAGGGGTGCATGTTTTTTCACATCATAAGCTAACTCCCTCTTTTCTTCTTCAATATTTGTGGTACTACCCATGGATAACTTTCTTAATGGATCAGGAAGTACATTAGGCTTACATGGGTGGTGAGGAATGGTCATGTCATAATCATTAAGTAATTCTAACCACCTCCTCTAGCTAAGATTTAGATCCTTCTGAGTGAACACATAATGGAGGTTGTTGTGATCAGTAAATATGTTAACATAACACCATATAAGTTGTGATGCCATATCTTCAAAAAAAAATTAGTACAACCTATTCCAAGTCTTTAGTTAAATAAATCTTCTCACGAACCTTCAGCTGTTTGGAGGCATAAGAGATAACCTTGCCATGCTACATTAACACATATCCCAAGCCAACTCTTGATACATTACAGTACATCACAAAACCTTGAGTACCCTCTTACAGGGTCAAAAATATAACAATTGTCAATCTCTTTTTTAACTAGTGAAATATTTCATCACAAGCTTAATACCATTGAAACTTGACTGTCTTCTAAGTTAAATTGGTCAAAGAGGACGAGATAGATGAAAACCCTTCAACAAATCTCCTATTATAGCTAGCCAAACCAAAGAAAATCCTTATATTTGTTGGAGATATGGGTCTAGTCAAACTCTGATCTGCATCTATCTTATGGGAGTCAAATATAATCCCATCATGGGTAACTAAGTAGACTAAGAATTCCACAAACTAAAGCAAAAACTCCCACTTGGAGAACTATGAGTATAACTCCTTATCTCTTGAATACTGAAGAACTATCTTGGGGGGGCTAGCATGATATTCGTTATTCATTGAATAAATTAGTGCGTCATCGACGATGACAATGACAAATAAATCTAAATAAGGTTTGAAGACCCTATTGATAAGATCCATAAATATTGTCGGTGCATTTTTTAAAATCGAAGGACATAACTAGAGAGTCATAGTGCCCATATTTTGTTTTCAAATTTGTCCTTCAAATATCACCTTCCTTTACTTTTTAGAAGATGGTACCCTTATCTGAAGTTAAATTTATCGAAGAAAAAAACTTGCTAAAAATGGTCGAAAAGATCATCTATCCTTCCAAGAGGATACTTACTGTTTATGTTCACCTTGTTCCGCTAGCTAACGATAATATACATACAACCTAAGGGAACAATCTTCCTTTTCCACAAATAAGATTGGATCTCCCTAAGGTGATACACTTGGTCAAATAATGTCTTTGTCTTAAAAAAATTTCAATTGTTATATAAATCTTTTAGCTCTACTAGTGCCATTCTATATGTCGAAATAGGGACGGGTATCCTGAATGATTCCTATGTCAAAGTCTATTTATCTCTTACGAGGTACTCTGTGTAGATCATCACGAAAGACTTTTTGGAACTATTTTGTGATACGAACTACTGAAGGGAAGGTGCGGTAATACCTTGAATATACGAGACTCATAGAAAGGCCTAAGATAGGTGTCATAAAGTATAAACATTGTTTCTAAGTCCATTTTTAATGAATATAGATCATTTAGAAGGTTTAAGAACCAAAATGTCCGGGAAGTTGGTTTGAAGAAATGTTAGTGTTCCTTATCCTTTTTAACAACTTTTAGAAATCAAAAATGTACGAAAATCAATGGAAAGTTAACTAATTGGTGTTTGAGTTGTTTCATGATTTGGAACGTCTTTGAATGACTCCCCAAGGACCAGCAAAAGGACTTGAGGAGACCCCTGTCATTTGATGCAGCACTGACTGGCAGTGTGCATCGAGGAAGCAAACGACGGTTCGTAAGAGGCCCAATGGGGTATCGAAGTCCATCATCGTCCCTCACTCAGAAATATTATGGAGGCCTTTGTATATGTAGTTATTGTTATACTCGATGACAAGGACAAAGAGGCGTTGTGGGATCAACAGGCGTCGAGGCCACCTTCATCCCATACATATAAAACTGGGAGGAAAGCCTCGCCTGCAAAGTTTAACATAGAGACAACGGAAGTGAAGGATGGATGGAGAGGTGTCCGTTGACCCAGCGACTAACCATCGACGGGGTCACGTCGGTGATGGGTCAAATTTCACTAATGTATTTTAATTATTTCATTAAAATAATTAAAAGGTTTAGGTGTTGGTTTGTGATATAACAGAAACAAATGAAGTTAATTAAGACTCCTTATAAATATCCTTAACCCTGATTAACAAAAAGCCATCAATCAAAATAATTTGACTTCCTTCTCTCTTATGTCTCTCTCTACAAGAACAGACCATTGAAGGCTAGAAAGAACTGGGGTTTTTGTGGATGAAACCGGCTGGATTATTCAACACATTGTTATGTAACATTAAGGTATGGGTACTATTCACCTTTTAGATCCTTTCCTCAAAGGGATCCTTAAAATTGGATTTTAAAAGGTTGAGTTTTCTTATGGTTTTAATTCAATTACGAAATTGATGTTATGGATAGAGTTGTCAGTGAATTCTTAGGGTTATATTGAGTAGATTTACATATATTTCAACTTGTTTATGATAATTTTTTATGGTTTGGTCAAATTGAAGAACATGATCCTCTATCCCTAACCCTAGGTAGTGATCTTGACCTATGTTGTATGTTGATTATTCAATTGAGTTTGTTCTTGATTAATTACTATCTTATGGCGCTATTATGGTTGAAATAAGATGAGTTACAGGTATATCATGAGATTTTTGGAAACGTTATTTAGTTTATGAATTGTAATGTATAATAAGCCTATGTATCTTGTCCCAAGTTGTGATCTGAAGATTAATTCTGCTCTGGAAATGAAATTGGCCTTGTTATTATATTGATTATAATTGTGTGGTCATGTTACTTTCCATGTTGGTTTGAGATATGGGTTGATTGTAAGACCTTGATGGTAAACTATGAGAAAGACTTAGTTAGTCTTAAAATCCCTATATTTATTTCCAATTGTGATTAATTCTTTTAAAATTATGAAATTACGTTGGTGTATGTATTATATTGAGATTATAGGGTGGTATAACATTGAATTGAAATGTCTTGACTATTATATGAGGAAGATTAAGGTGTATGTGCTATAAGGATGGTGAAAACTATCTATGTGCCTTAATATGTTATGAAATGCTACAGTGTTAACCTCACTCATATGGATTGTGATGAAAGGGCTTACACTCATACAATTCTTATTGAGCTAGTGATGATGATGATTTTACAAGGGTTAGAACCTATGAACTAAACTAAGTAATAATTACAACAAGATTATAGGCATTTAAATAAAAGGGACGTCGCTTAGATCCAAGTAACATTGTATGTGAGGGGGTGACATCTTCTTATATAAGAAAGGTAAGGGTTCAGTACGGTCCTCACAGGGTGGATACCCTCTTGACCAAAGGTATGGTGTATAGTTGATATTTCAATTATTTATCCCCAATCTCCATATACTATGTTACCACCATAGGATACTAGCTAGTGGATCCACCTAGATAGCTACGTTTATGTTAGGTTCTACATTGGCCGGTAGACCACCTTCCATCGATGTAAGGTTTCATGACACAGGATTCCACATTAGCTCATATGGTCTATGTCGGTTAAGGCAAGAGTTCCTAAAACTAAAATTAATGAATAAAGTATAAACTAATTGAAGTGATTTGAGAGGTATGAGTTGAGCTTAGTTAGGGGTAGGTGACTCTTTCTATGCCTTGCACTAGTTTGCCTTGATAGAAGCTTTGAGAAGTTAATGTTATGCATATAAAAAACGATGTAATGTAAGTGACTTTATATGTTAAATGAGATGCTTATGAATATGAAATTTGTTATCATTGTTAAAGAAGAAATAATACATGAGATGGAAGACAATACTATGTGAAGTGAATTGCTAATTATGATCCTCGGTGGGTTACTTGTTAAGTAGGGTTATGGGGATTTGCTTGGTCATTGCACTTGTGGATTCTAAGGATTATAATTTGTTGGTTGGTGTGTTTTTCTATTTATGTGGTTTACACTTATTCATGTTTGTGATATTATTACGTGATCATAGAGCTACAGGAGATTATGGGTTGAGTATGATGATGTGCATATTGTATAATTAATTTGTTTAGTATGTTCAAAGGATTGGTTTAAATAACATGATTTCATTAAATTTCTCTTTCTAGCATAAAATGTTGGTATTTGTGCATATGGTCTCATACTTAGTACATGTGTCATACTAACCCCAAATTTCTCCCCTATTCCTAAAAATTTTTTGTTTCCGATCGTTGAATTTAATTTGAGGTGATTTGAAGGACGACTTCGATATTCTATCATCCAAGTGATAGGTCCTCACTTTCTCCGAGGACGATGAAAATATTCTCTTTGCAAAGTTACTTAGTTACTACAACTTTTGTATTGACTCCATTTCCTATTTAAGACAAAGTTGTATATATTCTATATGCGGCTTACTTTTATTCATGTAGGGCTATTCTCAATGTTATTGTCGTCGTTTAGATGGTTTATGAGATGAGACAGATTTATGAATCTATTTCTTTACTATACAAGTGTGTGAGATATGAGTAGAAGACTATCTAATCTTCTTATATGAACGAGTCTATGTATACTCGATATTATTATGATAATGTGTATGCAGAGGTCAATTAAAACCTCCGATTAGAAGTAGTTAAATTTTTTTAAATTCTTCCGTATTATAATAGATAAATGCAATGATGGAAGAATAAGATGTTGTCTTTGTCCTCTTTCAGGTCGACAACGCCGATTACGTCTATGGGGAAAAGTCGGATGTGAAAAACATGGTATTATATCATGTGGTTGAATTTCCTTGATGTTGACGTCTCTCTCAACCACGTCTATGTAGGTTTGTATTTATAATTATGAAGCGCTCCACACTTATGAGTAGGGACCTATATGATGCTTAGGAATCACTGTATTTCTTGGAAATCCTATATCGTGCCAATAGAGTATACTTATGGTGTTCTTTTTGAACTTATCATATTGATGTGATTATAGGAATCATGAACACTCGAAGGAACTTTGCTCGAAGACTAGAGGAGGGAGTTGCTAATGTGGGAGCTCCTCCCCATGATGAACAAGTTCCTCAACTAGAGGAAAATAGTAATGTTGATCAAGCCCGAGCTAATCGTCCACCTACGACGGAGGCCGAGATAAGGTCTATTATTGGTAAAATTGCTCAAGCCACGACTACACAAGAACAAGCCGCAAAAGTCCAAGATCAAGTTATGACTGCCCAAGCCAATCGGGATGTTGCACCTAAGATTCATGATCAACCTATGGATTCTCAACTTAAGGATTTCATACGTATGAATCCTCCTATTTTCTATAGGTCTATGTTTGATGAATACCCTCAAGAGTTCATTGACGAGGTTTATAAAATACTATGTGCTCTGGGTTGTCTTCCAATGAGAATGTCTAGTTGGTCTAATACAAACTCAAGGATGTGGTTCAGACGGAATGTACAATGAAGAGATAATATGCCACTTCAAGGTGGGCTGTTGACTTTGGAGATCTTCAAGAGGGCTTTCCTTGATCAGCTCTTCCCTAGAGAGATGAGATAAACTAAGGTTGTGGAATTCATTAACCTCAGCGAAGGAGGTATGAGTGTTCATGATTACTCTTTGAAGTTCATTCTTTTGGCCAAATATGCTCCTTCCTTGGTCTCCGGCACTAGAAACGAGATGAGTCAGTTTGTGACGGGTGTATCAAATGACTTGCAAGAAGAATGCCATTCGGTGATGTTACACGACATCATGAATATTAGTCATCTTATGGCGCATGCTAAAAGGATTGAGGAGGCTAGAGCAAAAAGAAAGGATAGGTATTCAAAAAGGACAAGGTCTCTTGATGGTGGAGGTACTAATGGGGATTCAAGACAAGCCTACTACAAGAGGTTCGCAAATCAAGTTCCATCCAAATATCTCAAGCGTAGGCAGGAGAGGGCCCCTAGGTCGAGAGTTCAAAAAGAGAAGAGTGAAAATTCGTCTAATGAGAGGCAACCTTGCAAGGAATGTTGAAGGAAGAACTTTGGTTCTTCCCTCCTTGGGTCAGACAAATGCTTTGGTCGTGGAAAGATTGGTCCCAAAGTTCGAGATTATCCTAATGCTAATGGGCAAAGAGAAGGGTGGACAGGCAAGTGGTTCTAGTAATGCTATAAAAAAGAACCGCTTCTAGCCTCTCCTAATGTGGTGATCGGTATGTTACGAATCTTTGCTATTGATGTGTACGCTTTGCTTGATCAGGGTGCTACTTTGTCTTTCGTTACTCTCTTAGTAACTAAAAAGTTTGATACTTTAACCGATGTTTATCTTGAATCTTTTCTGTATCTACTCCGGTGGGTGAGTCAATTGTATCAAAAAGAGTCTACAAAAAATTTCCTATTTTATTGCCCAATAGAATTTCTTATGTAGATCTACTTGAACTTGATATGTTGTATTTTTATGTCACTTTGGGTATGGATTGGTTGCATGCTAGTTTCTCTTATATTGATTGTAGGGCTAAAGTCGTTAAGTTTAGTTTCCCAAATGACCCCTTATTGAGTGGAAGGGTGGGAATTCTATTCCTAGAGGTGACTTCATATGCTGTCTAAAAGCATGCAAAATGATCTCAAATGGATGTATTTATCAAATTGTATGATTCCAAGAATTGGATTCAAAAATTCCTCCTATTGAGTCAGTCCCTGTGGTGAGTGAATATCCGAAAGTCATTCCTAATGACCTTCCGGGTATTCCTCCCAAACAGGAAATTTATTTTGGTATCGATTTGCTACAAGAAAAAAACCCTATATCTATTCCTCCTTATGGAATGGCTCTGGCAGAACTGAAGGAGTTGACGGTATAACATAAGGATTTGCTAGACAAGGGCTTTATAAGGTCTAGGGTTCTCCGGTCTTATTCGTGAAGAAGAAATATGTATCCTTGAGAATGTGTATTGATTATCGTCAACTTTACAAGGTTACTATCAAGAATGAGTATCCTCTTCCTCGGATTTATTTGACAAACTCCAAGGAGCGATTTATTTCTCAAAAATTGATTTGAGATCGGGGTATCACCAACTAAGGTTAAAGAATGAAGGTATTCCAAAGATAACCTTTCAAACTCAGTATGGACACTATGAGTTTGTGGTTATGTCATTTGGTATCACCAATGCTCCGGCGGCATTTATGGACCTAATCAATAGGGTGTTTTGAAACTATCTTGATTTATTCGCTATTGTGTTTATTGATGATATCTTGGTGTATTCAAAGAATGAGGTTGATCACATGAGTTACATAAGGATAGTGTTTCAAACCATTAAACAACATCAATTGTTCACCAAATATTGAAAATATGAGTTTTAGTTGAGGTCAGTGTCGTTTCATAGGCACATCATCTCTAGAGAGGGAGTTGAGGTAGACCCAAGGAAGACAGATACGGTGAGAAATTGTCCTAAACCTTTGACTCCGACATATATTAGGAGTTTCTTGGGTCTGGCAGGCTATTATCAAAGGTTTGTGGAGGGATTTTCATACATAAGATCTCCTTTGACCACATTCACTCAGAAGTGTAAAAAGTTTGAGTTGTCGAAGAATTGTGAGAAAAGTTTTCAATTATTAAAAGATAGGCTTACTTCTGCTCCGGTGTTGACTTTACCAGAAGGTTCTTAGGGGTTAATTGTGTATTGTTATGCATACCGCAGAGGTTAGGGATGTGTGCTTATGAAGAATGAGAACGTCATTGCCTATTCTTCAAGGCAACTAATGGTACATGAGAAGAATTACCCCACTCATGACCTTGAATTAAGGGTTGTGGTACTTACTTAGATGAAATGGAGGCATTATCTATATGGGGTTCATGTGGATGATTTTACCGATCATAATAGTCTAGAACATGTGATTACCCACAAGAAGGTAAATCTCTGACAAGGAAGGTGGCTTGAATTGTTGAAAGATTATGATATGAGTGTCCTTTATCACCTTGGCAAGGCTAATGTAGTTGCGGATGCCCTTAAGTCGGATGACTATGTGTAGTGTATCCCATATTGAAGAATAAAAAAGGACCTAGCAAGGGAAGTGCATAGGTTGGATAGGTTGGGGGTGAGGTTGGAGAGTGCTCTGGACGAGGGTGCCATAGTTAATCATAAATCCGAGTCATTGTTAGCGGTCTAGGTGAAGTTAAAACATTACCTTGACTTAGCCTTGATGGAGTTGAAAGAATTGGTTCTTAGCAAGTTGAGTGATTCTTTCTCCTCAGGGGAGGATGGTGTGTTGAGATATCAATGAGATATTGTGTTCCCGTTGTTGATTTGTTGAGGGATCGGATCCTTAAAGAAGCCCATGTTCCACTATTCCATTCATCCGGGTTCAACTAAGATGTACCATAACCTTCGGGAAGTATATTGGTGGGAAGGCTTGAAGAAGGACATAGCGGAATTTGTTGCTAAGTGTCCAAATTGCCAACAAGTGAAGGCGGAACATCAAAAGCCGGGTGGCTTACTACAAGAGATTAAAATTCCTACTTGGAAGTGGGAAGACATTAATATGGACTTTGTATTAGGGTTTCCTCGGACTCAGAAGTCATATCTTTCTATATGGGTGATTGTGGATAGATTGACTAAGTCAACTCATTTTATTCCTGTCAAGTCAAAATATTCGGTGAAAGATTATGCAAAGATATTCATAGATCAAATTGTGTGTCGCCATGGTATTCGGTTATGCATTATTTCGGATCGGGGTGCACAATTCACATATAGATTTTGGAGATCATTCCAAGAGATTTTTGCACTAGGGTAAAATTGAGTACCGCTTCTCATCCTCAAAAGGATGGTCAAGAAGAACACACTATTCAAACCCTTGAGGATTTACTTAGGGATTGCATTTTTATTTTAAAGGAAGTGTGAATAAACACATGCCGTTTGTAGAGTTTGCTGATAACAATAGCTTTAATACATTCATCTCAATGGATCCCTATGAAGCCTTGTATGGTAGGAGGTGTAGGTTTTCTATAGGGTGGTTTGAAGATTGTAAGCCCTCGATTCTTCATCTTGACTTGATTTATAAGACTTTCGGAAAAGTTCATATCATAAGGAACATGTTGCAAATGGCCTATAATCGACAAAAGTCTTACGCCGATAATAGGAGAAGTGATTTGGAGTTAGAAGAAAGAGATAATGTGTATTTAAAAATTTCAACAATGAAAGGGGTGGTTAGGTTTGGAATGAAAGGGAAATTGAGCCCCCGTTATGTGGTTCCCAATGTAATCTTGCAAAGGGTTTGGAAGGTTGCTTATGAATTGAAACTTTCTAATGAATTGTCTTCGGTTCATCCGGTTTTCCATGTTTCTGCGTTAAAAAAGTGTATTGGTAATCCCTAGTCCATTCTTCCTATTGAGCGTCTTGGTGTCAAGGATAACCTCTCTTATGAGGAAGTCCTGGTATAATTCTTGATGGGCAAGTCAAGAAGTCTAGGAATAAAGAGGTGGTTTTCGTAAAGGTGTTATAGAAAAATTAATTAGTCAAGGGTGTTACATGGGAGAACGAGGCCGATATGAAATCCCTATATCCTCATCTTTTTTTGAGAATTATGATTAGCCTTTCTTTTTAAATATATAATTATGACAAATATTTGTGTTCTTGATTTTTGACTGAAATGTTGCAGAAATGACATTTATCTTTTTTTTTTTAAAACCCTACAGTAAGTCTTACAGTGAAGACATTGTAGTATTGTTGTTCAAAAACTTAAAATTTTTCTTTTGCTTGCTCTAAGTTATGTTGTGCATTTTTATATTGTGAGTCTTCATGAAATGATAGGTAGCATGTTGACTTATACAGCGTATGTTGAGCTCATAAATGTTGTACGATGGAAATGCCTCTTGATGAAATTTTTGAGCCTTAGGTTTTGTGATATGGTTTTTGTTAAATGGATATTGTTGATTTAGTTGTGCTGCTAGTCTTGGGTCTATTCCTTCCTTTAAAAGAGTTTTAGATTCATTCGGGGAAGAATGTTCCTATGGGGGGATAATGTAATACCTTGAAAATCCGAGATTCATAGAAAGGCCTAACAGAGGTGTCATAAAGTATATACACTATTTCTAAGTCCATTCTTTATAAATATAGATCATTTAGAGGGTTTAAGAACAAAAATGTTTGGGAAATTGGTTTAAAGAAACGTTACTGTGTCTTAGACTTTTACTAACTTTTAGTAGTCGGAAATGTACGAAAATAGGTGGAAAGGTAACTAATGGGTGTTTGAGTTGTTTCATGATTTGGAACATCTTGGTACGAATTCCCAAGGATCAACTAAAGGCCCTCGAGGAGAACTCCTGTAGTTTGATGCAACACTAACTGGCAGTGTGCATCGACGATGCAGACGAGGGTCTGTAAGAGGCCCGACGGGGAATCGAAGGCCACTATCGTTCCTCTCTCAGAAAGATTGTACAGGCCTTTGTTTACGTAGTTACTGTTATACTCAACGAAAGGGACAACGGGGCGATGTGGGCTCGACAGGGCGTCGAGGCCACAGTCATCCCATACATAGATAAATTGGAGGAAAGCCTCTCCTACAAAGTTTCATATAGAGAAAACGAAAGTGAAGGATGGATGGAGAGGTGTCTGTCAACCCACCGACTGACTATCAACGGGGTCTCGTCAGTGAGGGGTTTTAATTTCACTAATGGATTTTAATGATTTCATTTAAAATAATTAAATGGTTTAGGGTTAATTAGTGATCTAAGAAACTAATTAATTTAGTTAAGCCACTCTATAAATACCCTTTACCCTCATTAACCAAAAGCCATCTATCAAAATAAATCCTCTTCATTCTCTTTTATTTCTGTCTCTACAAGAACCCACCATTAAATGCTAGCAAGAACTAGGGTTTTGGGGGCTTAAACCGGGTTAATTCTTCATCAAATTGTTGAGTTACATTAATTTATGGGTCTTGTTCACCTTTGAGATCCTTTCCTCAATGGAATTCTTCATAATGGATTTCAAAAGGTTGAGGTTTCTTATGGGTTTCATTCAATTACGAAATTGAAGTTATGGATTGAGTTGTTAGTGGATTCTTAGGGTTATATTTAGTATATTTAAAGGTAATTTAACTTTTTTGTGGTAATTATTGTTTGGTCAAATTGAAGAACATGATTCTCTATCCCTAACCCTAGATATTGATCTTGACCTATATTGTATGTTGATCATTCAATTGAGTTTATTGTTGATTAAAATACTATCCTATGGCGCTATTATGGTTTAATTAAGATGAATTATAGTCCTATCATGCTAGTTCTTGAGATATAATTTAGTTTATGAATTTTTATGTATAATTAGCCTATGTTTTTTGTATCAAGTTGTAATCTAAAGATGAATGAATTGGACTTGTTATTCTATTTATTATAATTGTGTGATGATGTTACTCCCCAAGTTGGGTTGAGTTATCGGTTGATGGTAAGACCTTGATGTTAACTACGAGACACACTTGGTAAGTCTTGGAATTTCTATCATTATTTACGATTGTGATTGATTGTTGTTAAGCTACGATATTACATTGGAGTATGCCTTATATAAAGATTATAGGGTGTTATAACGTTGAATTGAAATGTCTTGACTATGTTATGAGGAAGATTAAGGTGTATGTGCTGTAAGGATGGTGAAAACACTCTATATGCCTTAATATGTTATGAATTTCTAAAGTGTTAACCTCACTTATATCGATTGGGATGAAAGGTCTTACGCTGATACAATTCTTATTGAGCTATTGATAATGATGAATACACATGGGTTAGACCTATGACCTAAACTAAGCTACAATTAAAACAAGATTAAAAACATTTAAATAAAAGGGACCTCGCTTAATACCGAGTGAGATTGTATGTGAGGGGGTGACATCTTCTTATATAAGGAAGGCAAGGTTTAACTACGGTCCTCACAGTGTGGATAGCCTCATGACCCAAGCTAGCGTGTAGGCTTGATATTTCTATGATTTATCCCCCAAGATTCAAAAACTATGTTGCCACCATAGGATACTAGCTAGTGGATCCTTCTAGATAGCTATGTTTATGTTAGGTTCTACCTTTGCTGGTAGACCACCTTCCATTGGTGTAAGGTTTCATGACACAGGATTCCATATTAGCTCATGTGGTATATGTCTCTTAAAGAAGGATTTCCTTAAACTAAAATGAAAGAATGAAGTATAGACTAATTGAAGTTATTTGAGGGGTTTGAGTTTAGCTTAGTTAGGGGTATGTGTCCTCTACCTATGCCTTGCACTAGTTTGCCTTGATAGAAGCTTTGAGAAGTTAATGTTATGCATATGAACGACGATATAATGTAAATGACTTTATATGTTAAATAATATGATTATGAATATGAAATTAGTTATCATTGTTAAAGAAGGAATAATAAATGAGATGGAAGACAATTCTATGTGAAGTGAATTGTTAATTATGATCCTTGGTGGGTTACTTGATTAAGCTAGGTTATGGGGCTTTTCTTGGTCATTGCACTTGTGGCTTCTAAGGATTATATTGGTGTGTTGGTGTGTTTTTCTATTTATGTGGTTTATTCTTATTCATGTTTGTGATATCATTACGTGATGATAGAGTTATATGAGATTATGGGTTTAGTATGATGACGTCCATATGTTATAACTAATTTTTTAGTACGTTCAAAGGATTGGTTTAAATAACACGATTTCATTAAATGTCCCTTTCTAGCTTACTTTGTTAGTATTTGTGCATATGGTCTCATACTTAGTACATATGGCGTACTAACCCCATTTTCTCCCTTTTTCTAAAACATTTTAGGTTCCAGTCGTTGAAGTTGATTTGAGGTTATTTGAAAGAAGAATTTGGTATTCTATCATCCAAGTGGTAGGTCCTCACTTTCCCCGAGGATAATGCAAATATTCTCTTTGCAAAGTTACTTAGTTACTACAACTTTTGTATTGAGTCTAATTCCTATTTGAGACGAAGTTGTATAAATCCTATATGTGGCTTACTTTTATTGATGTAGGGTTATGCCCAATGTTCTATTCCTCGTTTAAATGGTTTATGAGATGAGAAAGATTTATTACTATTTCTTAACTATACAAGTGTTTGAGATAAATGTAGAAGACTATGTAATCTTCTTATACGAATGAGTCTATATATACTCGATATTACTATTATTATGTGTATGTAGAGGTGGACATAAACCTCCAAGTTGATGTAGTTTAAAAGTTGTAATTTCTTTCTTATTTTAATCGATGAATGCAATAATGTAGACTAAGAGGCTTGTCTTAGTCCTCATTGAGGACGACGACTCCAGTTACGTCTAGGGGGTAAAACCGGATGTGAGAAACATCACCACATGAGTCATTAACTAGGACAATGTAATAGATACACCCCTTGAAAGTATCTTCATCGCCTAAAGGTACGAAATGAAATGACTCTTGGGGACTGATGTAGTATTACTCCACTCTATGAATGGATCATTTGGAATATGAAACATGACAACTCGAGTTCAGTAATCTATTGATTCATAACAGGCATGGATCTAGTCCATACCTAGTATGACATCAAGATCTACCATGTCTAAGTCTATTAAATTATACATGGTACTCTTGTAAACAACAAAAACAGGAAAATCATGATAGAACCTTTCTACTAGAATGTATTAACTAACATGTTGGAGACACCGAATGCTTCCCTATATTCTTCTGGAATAATTTCAAAGTTCATAGCAACATAGGGAGTTAAAAAATATAAACTTTCTCTTGGATCTAACAATGCATAAACAGTAAAGTCACATACTAGAATCACACTAGTAACAACATATGGCGAATTCTTCTATTCTTTGAGATTATTGAGAGCATACAGAAGGTTTGTTCCTCTGCCAGCACTAGAAGTAGCTCCCCTTGGTGCAACCATGTCTTATGGAACAACTGATAAAAACTGAACTTTATTACCCCCCTTACCACCACCTTGCTTTCTCTTTGGATAGTCTCTCATAAAATTCCTAGTCTGACCATATTTGAAACAGCCCGCGGAGCCTTTACGAAAAATACCGTAGTGATTTTTAAAACTCTTGGCTCAGATGGGAGGCATGTTATCTCCCTGCACAAGACTACTTGAAATATTGACCATGAATTGTATCAAAGAGATCTAAAGGCCGATTGTGAAGTTATTTTTACCTTGCTTCTCACCAAACATGATGCTTATTCTATGCGCGACTCCGCTCACACAAGTTGGTAGTTCTTTGACCATCCTGAGGTTGGCATTACTTGGACTGTAACTTGGATTCAATATTGTCGTTTTCATCTTGTTCATCATATTTGCTTTTGCACCCATGTCGTCCATACCACAAGTGAATTTTTTTATTGATTGTGATGTCTAAAAGATTAGAGTTCTATGTTTGGAAGTGATAAGTCCTTCCATACTATGTCTGAGGGACAAGATAAGCCTAGAACTAAAACAAGATACTCTAGCCAAGATTCTTCAAAATCCTCTATTTTTGACAAGGAGAAGGGTAGTGGGTCTTCCTAATCTAGTTGCCCCAATTGTGGAAGGAGTCATTATGGTAAGTTCCTATCCGGCAAGGATGGTTGGTTTTACTGTGGGAAAGATGGGCATAAAGTGAGAGATTTTCCGGATCTTAAAACTATGGGAAGGGAGGATAAGAAAGCTAATCCTTGTAATGTAAAAGGTGTTCTTAAAATTAAAGGTAGGTTCTATGCTCTCTTATCCAAGGGTGATCAAGAATGATCTCCCTATGTCCCTTTTTGGTATGTTCATCTTTATTGATCTTTGAAAATTCTCACAATTTCCTCTGATTATAAATTGTCTTGTGGTTTTGTTGTTCCTTATGATGAGGAATAGAGGTTAGAGAAAAAACATTTGTGCCATTTTCCCAAATGGTTGATAAGGAGCCTTTGTATGAGGTCTTTATACAATTAAGTATAGTTATGATAATCATGGAATTGGATTGTTTCCTTGATTTAGGTATGTGCATTTTGGTATAATGCATTGATGAGTCTAGAGTAGATACTTTAAGAATTGTTAAAGAAGGTGTCAATCGGAGACGAATGTTTCCTAAGTGGGGGATATTTTAAGGACCCAAAATGCTATAGATTAAAAACAAATACTAACATGTGGTACTATGAGATCATGAGGTCCTTAAATTGTCAATTAAGATTTTGAGAGGCATTATATAATGTTTGAGAGAGTTTGTAGGTTAAGCGTCCAAAAACGTCCAGTGATGTTTGAAAGTTAACCTTGAGACGTGCTAGCGTGCCTTAGTATGTTTCATGATGTTTTGGGTAGTGTTTGTACCTAAAATTTATAGGAAGGTTTCCTAAAATCTACACATACATATTTGGGGTGGAAACATCTGGGCACAAATCCCCAAGGACACACCTAGGGGTCCTTGAAGAGGACCAAAGTTGAGAGAAAAATTGTCAAAACTTGTCAAAAAAAATGAGGGGCATCAACGTACTGTAGGTCCATCGACCCCCTATTGGTGAGGGGCGTTGGCTCAAACAAAGAATAATGAGAATAAGCCTTAAATTAAGGGTCATTGACCAAGACGACAGTTTAACAGCACGACCCATCGTCTGGTTTATGCTCCATTGGCGGCCCTCCGTCGATAGGTATGCAACTTCCACTAGCTTTGTTAAGTGAAGGGTTGAATTTCACCTCCAAACAACTATATGGGCGGTTATCTTATGTAATTTTAGGAATTAGATGAGTATTAAAACAATAAAAGACCCCCTATACTCTAGACTCCAAATAAAAAGCTATCTCTCACCTTCGAACTCTCAAAAACACCATTGAAGAAGAGGAGAAGTTTGGGCAGCAGCTTAGGACAAATTCACCAACGGTTCAAGCTGGAACTAAGGCCCTAATCTAATGTATGTGAAGCTTTTTCATTAATGGATTTTTCAATCCATTAAAGTCTGAATGACACACAAAATTATAGGTTATATAATATTTTAATATGTTCATTATTTTTTTTATAGTATGTACACTTGATTTGAGGTGATTTGGAAGTCAAACATCAAGGGATAACCAAGACGTTCGACGAGTAGTCACCAAAGGTATCTTAAGTGTTTTATGTTCTTATTCGTATGTCATGGGCTTATGAGGTCCTTATTTTTTTTATAAGGATGTTTATAGTCATTGTGTTAAGCTTCATGATGTTTGGAGGTCAAACGTCCAAGACATTCGAATGTTAGCTCCTTAAACGTGTGTGTGCCTTCTAGTTTCCTTGGTACACTTTCTATATTTTTTTATTCTCAAATTTGTCGGATAGGTTACTAATATTTATTCAAGAGTATTTAAGGTTGGAAAGTCCGGGTAAAATTCACCAAATACCAACCAAAGTGTCCTTAAGGAGGATCCAACCTTGCGCAAACAAGCTGGCCCCAGGAAGCATCGTTTGTTCCTTGGTAAAATAGGTCCGCGACGCGGACATGGTCCACTTTAGGTCAAAATGTATTTCCATATAACGGACACAATGCAGACTTAACTGCCCCGGAAGTTATTTTCAAAAAAATCATGCAGGAACAGCTCAGCGTCACGGACTTGTTTCGTAACGAATATTTTGAAATCAAAAGTTGAGTTTTACATTTCAAAAAGTCCAAGTAAGTGTGGGGGTGTTTTAGTAATATTTGAAGACGGTTATAAAAAGTTTATAAGACTTATTCAACCCCATTCCCAATTCAAAACCCCAACACCCAATAAGAAAAAAAAATCCCATAACTCTCTACTTTTCCAATTTCACTCAAACCTCCATTGGAGGGAAAATTCAAGTTCAAGCTAGGGGATGGATATTCATGGTTTCTTCTCAAGTTTATCATATATTCTCAATCACAAAGCTATGGTTATCCTTCATCCTTATTTATCCTTTCATCTAAGGAGTCAATCAAGGATTTTCAAATATAATTCAAAGAACAAAATTTCAAATTCTCAATCTAGTCGTGGGTTCTTTCTCAAATTGATTTCAAAATCATGTTTATGATAAATTGAGGATTATATAATGTTTTAAAAATGAATTTCAATCCATTTTTATGATGAACCCATGATTCTCCTAATTTCTCAAATAGGCCTATAATATGGGTATTGTGATATTAATTCTATGTTGAATGAATTATGTTTCAATTATGTTTAATTATCTATTAATATTGTTATTTGTGTGAATTGAATAGTAATTATTGATTATTGATCAATGAGGATCAATGTTTAGGGATTGGGTAAGTTTTTATATATTCCTTTACTTTTTATAGACTTGATGAAGTAGTGTACCTAATGTGATTTTCAACCATGATGTTTGAAGTAACATTTCGTTTATGTAATGGTACTATTAGATAATTTTTTATACATGTATTGATGTTGAATTATTGGAATTTATCAATTATTATTAAAGCCTCGAGGAATTCTATGTTGGCCTTATTCTCTGTACTCTTCTATAAAATTGCTAGATGCTATGTGTAAGAGCCCGAACTGACTTAGGTGAAGTAGATCCTAACATGTTGATCTTGATGGTATAAGGTCATAAATAGGTCTATTATATGGAATTGAGGCATTGTCTAAGAGTTTAGGTGCATTGGAAGTCAAACGTCATGGGACGACCAAGACGTTCCACGACTAAGTCACTTATGTGCCTCTTATGTTGTTCTATGTGGTTACGTGTGAATATTTATTTTATAAGGTTTTTAAATAAATTATTATAAAACATATATTATGTTTGTCATGTTTTGTGTCGTTTTGAAGTCAATCATCCAAGAACGTCCATGACGTGCAAAAGATGTGCCTTGAAATGACCTCGTGTGTCTAAGCATGTTTCATCGAGTTTTACGTGTTCGTTATGGGTGAAATTCATGTGAGAGGTGACAAATTAATAGACTATCATATTAGCCTTGGAAAATTAGGGTCAAACATCCCCAAGATCAAACAAAGGTCCTTGACAAAAGGACCTAATCTTGTAGACAAGACTGTCCACGGCAGCCCCAACCGACGGAGGAATCAACGGCTTGTGGTACAATTGACGGTACAGTCAATGGGCATGTGTGATGTGCAAATTCATTGCCAAGTTAGGGGTCAACTTGTAATTTCACCCCACATACAAATAAGAGTATTTGATGTTTTTAGGTGTATTTTGGGTATTTTAAATGTGTATATAAGTTTTTAACACTTAGAGGATTTGATTATTCCAAAACAAAACCCCATATCCCTTAGAATTCTCTCTAAGACTCCATTTCACTCCAAAATCAAGGAAGATCTTGATGTGACAAACTGAGTGGAGATTTCTTATCAAAGTGAAGAATTATAATCAGAGAGATATGAATTTTGATCCTTAAAAGTCATTTCATCAAGGAGCCCAACTCTCAAGATGTTTTCTAATATTTTCAAAGTTGAATTGTCCAATTTTATGATTCTACCATGGGTTCTTGCATCAATTGCTTTTTAAAGTTTATTACGAATTAAATTGATATTTTATTGATTATTTTAATCTAAATTACCTAAGAAACCATGAAATGGATGAACCCTAGTATTTGACTAAGATTTGTCTTGATATTGATCTAACATTGATAAATTCTTATGTAGTTTTATGTGGGATATTCGTTTATGTAATAATTGTAGTAAATTGATTTCTAGGTTGTGTTAGATTAATAAATTTACATTGAATTTACCTATGTTATTGATTATTGTAGTTTTAATGTTTAATTTTTTATGGCCTTGGGTAAAGATCTTGTGTTACCAAATTGAGTAAGTTGATTTTGGTATGAAGTGTAGAGGATGATGTGGGGGTATGCTGCATTATTTACTTTATTTTGTTATTTTTTATACTTAATTTCTATTTCAATTCGTATGGCCCAATTACGGTTGCGGTGTTATGTGATTTACTTGTGATATATGTGGCCTTGTCGGTGTTACTTTATGTTTTATGATGACCATGGCCTTGTCGGCAACTACTTGAAGTAATGTGGATAATTTTGTAGTTATTTGAATCATGAAAATATCTATCTACATGTGAAGTCATATATGTGTTCTTCTATTTATATTGTCTTAGGTAATCATGATAGAATATGACTTGACATTATGTGTATATTTTTAGGGTGGAGTCTTGATTTATCCCTACTTGACTATATGACTCTATATTGGTTACTTTGATGATGTTATGATAGTATATAGGATGATTTGAAAAAGTTAGGGGTGTTTCTAGGTGATTTTAGAATGACTTGGTTTATGAGGTAAAAGTGAAGTAGTGGTGTCTTGTCTTGGTTGAAGTATGTTGTGTCTTGTCTTGGGTTACTTGTTTCCCTTTCTTTATGTATATATGATTATGTATATGTGATGTCTTGATTTAGGTTATTATAACTCTTAGACTTAAATTTATGAATGACATGTAACATTAAATGAACTAAAGAGAGTCTTTAATGTGAAAACTTTGACTTAGAGGTAAAGCTAGGATTTGTTGAAGTCGTAAGACATAATGGTATCCTTCAAAGTAAAAGAATAATGGACTTACGATTTATTGTCTAGAACGGCCTCATATGAATCCTAAGGAAAGTCATCATGATCTTCTTGTTGCCATTGTGAGGTAGCCCTCTAGGGTAAATGTGATTGGGTTTTTACCTTGTTGTGGAACTCTTGTATATGAACCTAATGTGTGAATTATTGTAGGATAAAGAAGGCTAGCACCGAGTGAGTATGGTAAGGGGAAGATTATAGTCAAAAATAGAGACTATATAATTAAATATGCCCTTGATATTCCTTAACCATTTGTCTGCATGAGATGTGTGTAAGTTCTACCCTCGGCAAGTAAAACAACCTCATCGGAGTACGATAGATCTACGGATTCTATGTCTTCCTATCATTTTCTATGTCTCTTATTGTATATTCTCATCATATTGAATACCTATTAGCATTAGAGAAGTTTGATGAGGTTTAGGTGGTGGTATGGGGTTCTATCTAGACATTGCAAAATAGGCTTTAAAGGAATTATTGGGAGTTCCTAGGTCTTGTTCCAGACCATTACTTCAATGTCCTTTATGTCATGTATGTGTGCCTTAATGAACTAATGAACTAATGAATTATGTTATGAAGTGTATAAGTGAATGAGTACCTAATCTAAAGTGACTTTAGGATTCCTTCACTAAAGTGATAAGAGGGCATAGAAGATGATCTTTTAATGTTTGATCTTTGGAAGTCTTGAAGATGACTGTAATTAGAAAAGTTGGTTGATTTTCTTGACATGATCTACACCTTAGGTAGTCTTAAGCATTACATAGGTAATCTTGAAGAGGTCAATCATGGACGTTATCTTCTTGATTTACTTAAGTATGTCTTTTAATAGCCTTTGGAAGGATAATGTAATATTACCTATATGTTGATACTCTTAGTTGGAATGATTCTATCCTAGGTAGTCTATATTATCCCTTAAGATTGTGTGTAAAGAATTGTCTGTGCAGTAGCTTCACAACTCACTCAAGAGCGACTTAGAGTCACCTTTAGTAGAAGAATCTTACATTGATGTTTTTGATGTCTTGTAATGGTGTAGGTGTCTTATTATAAGTATTCATGAGGGTCATTTGGGTATGCTTAGGGAGGTTGTATGAGTTGTCTCTCTTTGTTTTTCTTAAGTGGGCCTTAATATAGCCTTTAGTGAGAAGACTACATATTAGAAAGGGTTAGGAAGAAAGAATAGCCAATTCAGTGTAACAGTGAATTATGTCACTATACAATAATATACCTCACTGTTAAGTGGGTAAAAATTATGATTAGTTGTTTAAATTGTTTACGATAAGTTCCTAAGTTGTGACATGCTGGTTTTATGTGTATAATATGATTTTTAAATTAAAAGATGTATATTTCCAATAAATGTCTAGTTTCATGATTTTTATGCCTAATGCAATACTTAGTACATGTGGTTGTACTAATTCATGTTTTTATCTATCTCCATAGTTCTTGGTAGGTGAGGCTCTTTTGGGAAGTGAAAACTTGGACCGTAGTATCGTTCAAGAGAAGTTGAAGTATGCCATCATTTGACTCGAGGCCATATATGTCTTTTATGTTTTACATTTGAAGTATTGTTATAGACTAATTATTTCTATATTGGTATTTTTTATGGGCCGTGTACCAAATATTCTTGTGTCTTAAGATGATAAGATTGATACTTAGTATTTCCTATTACTTTATATGAAAGTTTTTTTAAAGACTATGATATGTTTTGTGAAATTTTTAATTCCATGCGAATTTTCAATATGTTTATGCGATGAATAATATGTATGGGCTTGTTCAAGACCTCCGAGAGGTCAAGTTAGCCAGTCGCTATCTAAGATTTCCCCTAACTTCTAGGGTGTGATTTTTGGATATTACAAGATTGCTATCAGAGCATAGGTTGTTAAACTAGTATTAGAAATCGTAAAGTCTCATCAAATCACATCTAGTAGAGTTTTGACCATCCGTGTTAGCTGCATCACATCTATTGGCAAGAGGATATAGGACAATAGAGTTTTCCTTCTTTTCTACTCCTATATCATGCGGTAGAGTAAATGTTATGAATATTCTTCTTAACGTGTTAACTTGTGTTTCTAGGAATGAATACTAGAAGGATGTCCACTAGAAGATTAAAAGAGGAGAGCATGAACAAGGAGATTCCTCCTCAAGTTGAGGAAGTTGAGCAAGTTCCTCAAAATGGTGAAGGTGTCGAAGATTCTCATGTGCCTACCCAATGTGATCATATCCCTAATGTGGAAGGAGGTAATGAGGTGTCACTGGTTCATCTGGATTTGACAAATCAAGTGATTAGAGAGGCTTTGCCTTCTTTACGTTGAGTCGTGAATACTCAAGTGAATTTGAGTGTGATGCCTACGGCTAACGTGGTGGAGAGCACTATGACCTCTAGGTTGAGATATTTTTTGAGGGTGATTCCTCCTATCTTTTCGGATCCATGGTGTGGGAGGATCCACAAGAGTTTCTTGATAGCGTGTACAAGGTGATGAGTGCTATAGGGGTTAAATCTAGGGTGAAGGTGGAGTTTACTTCGTATCAATTAAGGGATGTTAATCAAATATGGTAAACTCAATGAAACTACAATAAGCCAGAGGAATCGGGTTCTATTGAGTTGAGCCAGTTTCTCAAAAGATCAAACCTACTTATGCAAAATGTGGAATGATGCATTATGATGAGTATCTATTAGATACCGGGAGTTGCTTTTGTTGTGGTAACGAACGAAAAAAGGTGAGAGATTGTGTTGTGATTGATTCTAGAGTAAGAGAGTGTAAACAAGTTTCTCCTAATGTTCCAAAGGATGATGCTCCAAGAAATGGGCGCTTGTACGTACTCCGGTGTAGAGGGGAGAAGCCGAATGAGAGTGATTATGATGATGGTAAGTTCTCTTTCTCTTGTTGTAATATGAGTTCCTTTTAAGTGGGGGAGTATGGTTAGAAGATGGGATGGAAAGTCACAGAAGTTGTTGCATGTGCATGGTGTTTAAGAGTTTCATTGAAATGCATTTGATTAACTCTATGAATAAGTATTTTATGAAGCCATCATTATGTTATAAGATGTTCTTATATGATGTCACTTTGTATATTGTATGTTTATATCATTAATTGCCTAAAAGTCGCATTTTTTAAATATTTGTTTAAATATTTGTAGAATTGTGAAACTTCTCACTGTTAAATTTTGGAAAAATGACTAATTGATTCTTGCATCTAAAATTTTGAAAGGTTGTTACTACTTATGTATATAAGTATGATATTGATTTTAAAAGGAGTTTTTACTATTTGAAATGAAGCTTGTGAATTTTGTATCATAATAAGTTATAGAATTGTTTTCTAGTTTCTTGTGGTATTATGAATTTCTTGACTATGTTAGATTAATGTTTTATTATTTTCTATGTGTTGTATGGAATGACTATTAGCTGCTAGTTGAATCTCTATTCTTTGAAGTGTTCGGAGAGTGGAAAATGTTATTTGAGGAGTGATATAGTCCAAGTGAGGGAGCTTGTAAGACCCCAATAATGACATAAGTGAACTAGTGTATAACATGTTTGTATTGATGGTCTAAGTTCGTAGGTAGGTCTATTATATATTATTGAGACAGTGTCAAAGAGTTTAGGTGCATTGAAAGTCAAACATCAAGGGACGACCAAGACGTTCGACGACTAAGTCACCTATGTGCCTAGCATGTGGTTCTATGTGTTTATGTGTGATTCAAGAGGTTATAAGGTTCTTAAAAGAGTTATTATAGAATATATAGGCAGTGTGTCATGTTTCGTGAAGTTTGGAGGTTAAACGTCCAAGAACATCCATGGTGTTCAAAAGATATGCCTTGAAATGACCTTGTGTGTCTAAGCATGTTTCATCCAGTTTTACATGTTCGTTTTGGGTGAAATTCATATGAGAGGTTCTAAAATCATAGACGATCATAGCTGGGTTGGAAACAATCGGGCAATCATCCCCAAGGACCAAAACCAAGGGTCCTTGAAGAAGGACCCAAACTTGGAGAAAGGATTGTCCCAGGCAGCCCAAAAGGATGGAGGCATCAAAAACTCGTGGGCCAATAGACGCCCCGCTGATGGGTGCCGTTGGTAGTTCCTTATTCTTGGGTCAAAATAAGACCTTGCAAACTCTCTGAACCAACCAATGGAAGGATAGGACGGTCCGCTTGTTTAGAAATGCTTCGTCGACTATCCAACCGTCGATGGGCCTGTGTGATGTGCAGGTTCACTTCCAAGTTAGAGGTGAACTTGTAATTTAACCCCACTTCCAAATAGTAGTATTGGAGGTTTATTAGGGGTATTTAGGTTATTTTAAATCTGTAGATAAGTGGTCTACACTTCGATGATTTAATTCTTTGAAAACAAAACCCCGAATCCTTTAGAATTCTCTCTAAGTCTCCATTGAAGTCCAAAATAGGGACGGAAAGGGGAGGGGGAAGGGGACTTGGGATGGGACGGGACGGGGGTTGGTGAAGGGGGATTTTGACAGGGACCGCAATTTGGGGGACAAAAATAGGTTCCATCCCTTCCCACTATATATACGGGATGAGATGGGATTCGGTGGAACGGGACGGGACGGGACATGGGATTTTTTTAGTTTTTTAAATACTTATTTATTATTAATAAAAATATATGTTTTTAGCTGATAAATTTTAAATTTAACTTCTAACTTTCAAATTAAATTTTCAAATTTCAAGTTTCAATTTTCAAATTTCAAGATTTAGGTTTCAAATTTAAAGTTTCAACTTTAAAGTTTTAAATTTCATACTTGAGAATTTTATATTTGTATTTTATATATATTAAAGTAATGTTAACTTGAAATTTTAAATCTCAAGTTACAAGTTGTAAGTTAAGTATTCTAAAGTTAGTTTAGTACTTTAGTAAATATTTAATTGTATATATTAAAATTAAAATCCAAGATAGTAATTGAGAAAAAATTTTAATAAAATCTTCAAACTTATTCTATAGAACTTAGAAGTTACAATTAACAAATATTAGTGGAGTAAGTAATCTATTCAGCCACCTTCTAGGAAGGGTTCTGTTTCAATTAGTTCTCGTATGTAATCTAAATATATAAGTTTTCTCCATTAAAATTCAATTCTCATTGTCACATCATATCGATGGTGATATCCTCCGGTGTTGGCAAACATGATAGAACCTCTCGTGACGCTAATTCATCATCGATGCATTAAATTTGCGTTTTTATCCAACTTGCTTGTTTGGAACATAAGTTTGGCAAGTTACTATTCCTCCTATCGGCTTTACCAGTGTCTAAATAAAAATGTTGTTTCCAAAGTGTCTTCCGCCAATGAATGTCTACGATCACCAATTTGACTCCTTGTCGCACTAAAAGCAGCCTCCGATGAAACTTATGAAGCTTGAATAGCTATAACATCATGAACCATTTTGCTCAAGGTTAGAAATGCAACTCTACCATCCTAATATATCTTTATTTTCATTTTTGATTTTCAATGCTTCAAAAGATTATTAATATATCCTTCAAAATCATCACGGTTAGTAGAATTAAGACAAACAATACCTCGCGTATAATTTTAAATTCGAAATTCAAAATCAATCTCATGATTAGAAGTTTTACCAACTTCTTTTTGAATAATTTTCGTAGTTCTATATTTTTCATACAACACTTTTGTTTGTACTTTTATGCTAGACTTCGACGTTTCACAATTTGAAGTTTTGTCTGGTAAAATTTCTAGAGTTTCATAAAAAGTGTCAACAATGCCCTGTACACATCCAATTTATTATCAGGATGAATTAAAGTAGAAGTTGAATAAAATTGATGAATACGAAAAATATATTTTTAAAATTTTCAACTGCAACTCTAAGTTTATCTATTTTCTTATATTTAGAAAATTTAATTGTAACAACACAAATATTTATTATACTGGTGAAATATTTGGATAATAAATTCCATAAAATATGGCTATAGCATCATAAAACAGTCTTAAAAATTGTAATAGTTCTTTAGTTTCTTCCCAATCTTCATCACAAATTCTATCTAATGGGTCAACATATCAGCAGTAAACACCATCTGTATGGGTCTTCTATATTTGTAAGAAACTTAAAGCATTTTGTAAAAAATAATTCCACCTTCTTTTAATATGTCTTGGAATTTTTCTACGTGAAAATTCACATCGTAAAAAACGCTCATTAAATTTCCTAATTCTAGTAGCATTGTTAGTATGAAAAATCAGTCAAGACAATATTCAGTTTTGATGCAACCACAATGAAATAATGAAATACCATCTTGTACAACTAAATTTAATACATGCGCAACACATCTAACATGAAAAACATTATTGTCAATTGGACATAATCTACCTTTTACTATTTTAGCAGCATTTGTATTATTATATGCATTATTTAATGCGTCAAACATTACTTTATCTATAACCATGTAATAATCTAAAATACTTAAAATATTTGAAGCAAAATATGCACCAGTTTTTTTCTTTATACATAGTTTATACGTTAATATTTATTTTTGCAAATTCAAATTATGATCAATCCAACGAGCGGTAATAGCTAAATAACAATTTCTATTAACACTATGACCCATATGCACAATTATAGAAACTCTACTATCTAATATACTAAATATACAACAAAGAAATTGACAATGTTTCCCTTGAATTTCGAAAATATCATATTTAATAGCATTTCTTGAAAAACCTCTAAAATTTGAATGATAAGTTTGTTGAATATATTCAATAAAACAGGGATTTCAAGGAAAACTGTAAGTCAAACAACAAAAAGACACCACTTTAGCTAAATTTTCGCGATCTAAATCCATATTATATTTACGTTGACCACTGGGGTTAAAAGGATCTAATGTTCCATGTACCATGTTAGAAACTCCTACCAATGCATTACGGATAATATCATATTCATCAACTCGAATTCCTTTTTTCTATTGTCTAGTGCTTTAAATTATCTATATTGCATAGGTACACAAGATAAGAAATGTCTATTTAATCACCTTGTCCCACCTTGACCCCCACTTTGTTTATGTTTATAAAGTTGCTTACACATATTACAAATAGAAACACTATTGTCTATCAAATGTAATAAATTGACACATAATATATGTTTTAGGACGTTCATACTTTACTGTATCCATTGTGGGTAGTATAAGTGGTGTACGTCCACAATTTTGGTTCGTTGAATTTATAGTGTCAATTGGAACTTGTGTCACCGGACTAGTAGGTGTATCTTCTAAATCCTCTTCTCCCAAATCAGCTTCGACTTCATCACCTGAATTTTTATCTATATTAGGATTAATATTATCAGAACATCGTTCTAATCTTTCGTGATCAAGTTGAACATTTGAATAAATATCATAGTCAGTATCATCAACATGAGTAGAATCATTTGTGTTAAATCTAACTCTAGACGTTTATTTATTTTAAGTACCACCATATTTACTACTATTTTTTACTTAAATATTTTTTATACAAAAATTAATTATTTTAAAATTTTCACTTTGTTCTTTAGCTTGTTATTTCTCTTTTCTTTTATCGGTATCTTTTTGCTAGAACTCATACTTAATTATATCTAAAGTATAATATAAAAATAATAACAATACAAAAAATATAGATGAAAAATAAAATGTAAATATTATGAAATGAATGTATCAAATGTCTGCGTTAATAACAGGCGTTAAATCGATTCGCGAAGCTTGTAGTTTATTGTAACTTGTAATTTAAAAATCCAACCCACACTTGATAAAAAATATAAGATTATATATATAATATAATATAATATAATATAATATAAAATATAAAAATGTAGAATGGAAAATTGAAATATATGGATTAAAATAATATGAGAATTAAAATGGAGTAAAAATAAAAATAAAAACTTAAGATTGAACTTTGAGAGTTGAGAGGATACAGAAAAATATACGAGAGAATTGATACTATATGATTTTGTAAGAAATTTTAAGGGATAGAGGGGTATTTATAACATTAAAAATGGGTTAAAGTTTAATTATTATAACTTCAGGGTTTAAATTAAAGTTTTAAAAGTAGGGGGTTTTTGGGAACTCATAGAGTGGGAAAAATCCATTAGAGGGGGGGGGGGGGGGGGGCTAGTCGTTTCCGTAATGGCTTGAACCGACTACTTTTTCGAATTTAAAAAAATTATACGAGGGGATACCACAAACTGGTCGGTTCAGCCGGGTCGGGATTGGGCCGTGTCGATTGAGACTCATGGGTGAACCAGCCCCTGACCGTTCCCCTCATCCCCACCCTTTAAACCCCTTAAAACATAGGGGACCGGGTCGGGCTGGACAATGATCGAGCTGGGCGTGGGCCGAGGCGGGATGACTCAATCTCCCTGCCAGCCCTAGTCAAAAATCAAGGTTGATCTTTGTGTGATGAATTGAGTGGAGATAATTTATTAAAATAAAGAGTTATCATCATTGAGGTATTGCTTTTGATCCTTGAAACTCGTTTCATGAAGGAGCCCAACTCTCAAGATGTTTTCTAAAGTTTTCAAAGTTAAATTATTCAATTTAATGATTATACCATGGGTTTTTGCATCAATTGCTTTAAAACGTTTATTATGGAATAAATTGACATTGTATTTCATATTTTAAACTAAATTACCTAGAACCCATGAATTCGATGAACCCTAGTATTTTACTTTGATTTGGATTACTTGATATTGATCTAATATTTATTAATTCATACATAGTTCTATGTGAGCTATTCATTGATGTAATAATTGTAGGAAATTGATATATATGTTGTGTTAGATTGATTAATTTACATTGAATTGACCTATTTCATTGTTCATTGTAGTTTTTATGTTCAATTGTTGGTTATGGCCTTGGGAAAGGGTCTTGTGCTATCAAATTGAGTAAGTTGACTTTTGTTTAAAGTGTAGGGGATGATGTGGGAGTATGCTGCCTTATTTACTTTCTTTTTTTATTGTTTATACTTAATTTCTATTGTGATGGATATGGTCCACTTATGGTTGCACTGTTATGTATTTTACTTACAATTGACGTGACCTTATCGACGTTACTTTATGTATTATAATGACCATGTACTTGTTGTCAACTACTTAAAGTAATGTGTCTAGTAGTGTAGTTGATTATATGAATTATGACAATATCTATCTACATGCAAATTCATATATGTGTTCTTCTATTCATGTTGTATTCGGTGATCATGTTAGACAATGACTTGACATTATGTGTATAGTGTTAGGGTTGAGTTTGTTATTACTACTTGACTATATGAGTAGATATTGGTTACGTTGAGGCTTTTATGATAGTATAAAGGATGACTTGAAGATGTTAGGGGTGTTTCTAGGTGCTTCTAGAATGATTTGCATTATGAGGTAAAAGTAAAGTATGTGGTGTCTTGTCTCTGTTGACTTGTGTCCCTTGCTTAACGTATATATGATTATTAATATGTGATGTCTTGATTTAGAGTGATAGATCTCTTATTCTTAAATGTATGAATGACATGTGACCTTAATGAACTTAAGAGAGTCTTCTATGTGAAAACCTTGACTTAGTGGTAAGGTTATTTGTTTAATTCGTAAGAAGTAATAGTATCCTTCAATGTAAAGGAATGATGGACATAAGGTTAATTTTATAGAAGGGCATCATATTAATCCTTAGGAAATTCATCATGAGATTCTTGTCTCCATTGTGAGGTAGCCCTAGTGGACCTTCTTTAGTACGGTAAATATAATTTGGTTATGAACTTGTAATGGAATCCTTTTATGTGAACCTAGTGTTTGAATTACTCTATGAGAAAGAGGGCTAGAACCGAGTGAATATGGTAAGGGGAAGAAGTTATAGATAAAGAGTGAGAGTAGATTACAGAGTATACTATTCATATTCCTTAACCATGTGCCTACGTGGATGCGTGTATGTTCTAGCCTTGGCAAGTAGAACAACCTCATCGGAGTAGGATAGAACTCTGGATTCCATGCCTTGCTATCATGGTTTATGTCGGTTATTGCCTATTCTCATAATATGGAATGCCTATTATAATTACAGAAGTTCTACGAGGTTTAAGTGGTTGCATGGGACGCTATCTAGACATTGCACAATAGGCTTTGAAGGTGCTATAGGGAGTCCCTAGGTCATGTTCAAGACCAATATTTGAATGTCCTTTATGTGATGCATGTGTCTCTCAATGAAATAATTAACTAATGACTTATGTTTTGAAGTATGTAAGTTAATGAGTACCTAATCCAAAGTGATTTAAGGATTCCTTAGCTAAAGGGTGAACAGGGCATAAGAGATGATCTCTTCATGTCTTATCTTTGGAAGTCTTGACGATGACTCTACTTACGGAAGTTGTTTGTTTTTGTGTACATGATCTAATCCTTAGGTATTCTTAAGGATTACATAGGTAACCTTGAAAATGTCGATCATGGACGTTATCTTATTGATTTACTTAAGTAAGTATTTTTATAACCTTTGGAAGGATAATGTCATATTACCTATATGTTGATACTCTTAGTGAGAATAATTCTATCTTACGTAGTCCATAGGATCTCTTGAGTCTGTGTGTAAGGGATTCTATGGGCGGTCGCTTTACCACTCACTCAAGTGAAACTTAGAGTTACCTTTGCTAGAAGAATCTTACTTTGATGTTTTTTATGTCTTGTATTGGTGTAGGTGTCTTATTATATGTGTTCTTGAGGGTCATGTGTGTAAGCACAAGGAGGTTGCATGACCTACCTCTCTTTGTGTTTCTTAAGTTGGCCTTAGGATAGCTTTTAGTGAGAAGACTATATATTAGAAAATGTTAGGAAGAAAGAATAGGCAATTCATTGTAACAGTTAATTAAGTCACTGTACAGTGAATATACCTCACTGTTAAGTCGGACAAAAATTATGATTTATTGTTTAAATATTTTCCTATATGTTCCGATGTTGTTACATGGTGTTCTTATGTTTATAATGTGATTTTTAAATGAAAGGATGTATATTTACAAAAAAATGTCCATTTTCATGATTTTTGTGTATAATAACATACATAGTACATGTGGTTTACTAATCCATGCTTTTATCTATCTCTATTTTTCTTTGTAGGTAAAGAGCTTTCAGGAAGTGAAGAGTTTGACCATAGCACCGTTTAAGATATGTTGAAGTGTGTCCTCATTTTACTCGAGGGCATATATGTCTCTTATTTTATCCATTTGAAGTATCGTAGTATATTAAGTATTTCTATATTGGTATTTTGTATGGGTCGTGTCCTAAGTATTCTTGTGTCTTAAGATGATGAGATTGAGACTTACTATTTCCTATTGCTTTATATGAAAGAGATTTTTAAAGACTATGATATGCTTTGTGAAAGGTTTCAATTCTCACTACTTTTCACTATGTTTATGCGATGAATGATATGTAAGGGCTTCTACAAGATCTCGGAGAGGTCAAGTACGCTTGTTTCAATCCAATACGATGTTGCCCCTAACTTCTACATACGGTTTCAGGATGTGACATTTGGCCTTATATGGCATTGTGTGGTACTGTCCACTTATGGTGGCAGTGTTTACCTTATTGTCAATCCTTATAGGTGTTATTAATGGACTTGAAGGCAATTGTATCTTGAAAGTATGGTTATGAAGATCAAACAATGTGAAATATTATGCAAAGTCTTCAATGTTTGTTCTTGATCTAGGTTATATGGATTGTAACACTTCGAAAATCCATGACGTGTTCTAGAGCCTAAAGCTAATGTAATAAGGTATAGACATTGTGTAATGTTCCATTTTAATGAAAATAAGTCATTTAGGAAGTCTAGAAACCAAAACATCAAAGAACGTCCATGACGTTTCAAGACTAGTTAAAGGAGGTCCTGGCGTTCCTTATCCTATTTGATTAACTTTTAGGAGTCGAAAATACATGAAATTTGGTGGAAGCGTCTCTAAATTTTGTTAAGGTTTATTTATGGTCAAAATGTTTTGGTATGATCCCCAAGGAGAAACCAAAGGCCCTTGAGGTGGACCCTTTCGTGTTAAGGTCAAAAGCACTGTGTGGGCAGTGTGCACCCATGAGGGGAGTCGACGAGGCTTGTGTTGATCGACGGGGCTTCAATGCATTCCTTTGAACAAACACAGACGTTTTGATTAATGGTCCATTTGAACACGCCTTTGAACTCATCAACTAAGTGCAGCATGGAAGGGGATATGAGTGGTCGACTTACATACGGACTGTTGGTTGAGGTCTTGAGTATGATGGTCAAACTTTGTTGCATGTTGTAAATTGGTTCCAATAAATTAATTAAGGGGTTAGGTCTTAATGTGGAAGTTAAGGGAAGTCTGATTATACTAATTAACACCCCATATAAAGACCCCAACCCCATTAGACTAATCTGAACTATCTTAGATCACAAACCCAAACTTTCTTCCTTTTCTCTTCATTCTCTCTCCCAAAGAAACCCCATTGAAAACAAAGCTAGAGGTGGATTTAAGGGATTCAAATAGTCAAGTTTCACCATCAATCTTCATCAATTAGAAAGGCATGCTATCTCTTTCACCATAGAGACCTCTTTCTTCAAAGGATTCAACCAAATTGATTTCAAAAGTTGTGGTTTTGAGTGGATTTTCATCCAATACGAAATTGATGTTGGGAATTGATTTCTTTATGATTTATTTTCTAACTTAATTATGATATATCTTGATGGTTTTGGTCTAGTTTGTAGAAGCCATAACCCTAGCTTATGATCTTGATATGAGTTATTCTATATATGTTCAACTGTCATGGTTATTGGTTAAATTACTACTATAGTATGTTGTTATACTAATAATTGATGAAAAATGGTGATTTATAGTCCTTTCAAGCTAGTTCTTGAGAAGCGATCTAGGTGATGAAGTATGTTATCAGTTTGACCTATGTATCATGTCTTATGTTATGAACTACTATTGAATTGTGATGTAGTAATTCATTTTCCCTTGTTATCATGTTGGTCATAGAACTCTGATGCTATTATACCTTAACTAGGTTGAATTGAGAGTTGATGGTAAGACCTTGATAATGAATTATGAAGGAGACTTGGTAAGTCTTCTGATCCCTATTCTTTACTTCAAAATATGTTTAATTGTGATCAAGTAATGATAGTGTATTGGAGTATGCCTTTTATTAGGATTGATAGGGTGGTATGATGTACAATTGAAATGTCTTGACCGTGGTTTGTGAGGTGTTGGTGTGAGATGTAAATGTTATAAGGATGGTGAATCATTTACCAATGCACCTTATTATGATGTGATATGTGAATGTGCTAAGCTCACTTATATGAATTGTAATGAAAGGATTATACTAATGAAATTTTTATTGACGTATGATGATGATGATGAATATAAAATGGTTAGACACTATGACCTACAATATGCTATCATAATTAATAAAGATATTTCAAAAGGGACTTAGCTTAACACCTAGTGAATTTGAAAAAGGGAGGTGATGACTTCCCATTGAGTAAGATTCACCCTATTGTTCCACATTTGGTGTTGTCTCCCCAATGAGGGATAGTCATCCAATGGATTTCCATGAGATGATGCCCCGATAGCCAAGTTGTATGTAAAAGGATTATAGTTATCGCTAGTTCTCGACTTTGTTGCCCCCACCGGAAGACTAGCTACTACATACACGTAGAAAGCTACGTTTATATTTTGTTTTACTTTGTCCTGTAGGCCACCTTCCATTGGTGTACTTTTTAACAACTCTGAATTCCACACTTAGCTCTTGCGGTCTATGTCAGTTAAGGCAAGTGTTCCATAAACTAAAATAATGGAACGAATTACAAATCAACTAAGGTGACTTAAGAGGTATGACTTAGCCTATGTAGGGGTATGGGAACCTATGTATGCCTTGAACTAGTTTCCAATGAGGGAAGCCTTTGAAGAATGTTCTTATGTATGTACATTGTTATAAATGTAAATGGTTATAATATGATGATCTTACATGTAAATGACATTATGTGATGTTGGTTCCTCTTATGAACATATGTTTGGTCTTGATTGTTATAGTATGATGATTTTTATTCTTAAATGATATGCGATGTGAAGTTGATATTAGTCATGGTTCTTGTTGGGTTGCATGACTGGGCAAGGTTATGGAGATTTTCTTGGTCATTGCACTACTTGACTTAATAACGGTTCATGTGTGACTTTCGTGCTTTGAATATGTTGAAATAAAGTCATATCTATGCTTGTTGCTATTATAACTTGATGATAGAATTATTTCATTAATTGTCCAATCATATGATATTCATGATGACTTGACAAAACATAGTATTGTCGGTCTTGTGGTGTACATGTTTTTGACTTAATTGATGTGCCTAATTGATTGGTAGGGTTGTCTTGAATGTGCATAAGTTTTTCAAAGTGTAAAATATCATGTTTATATGGAAATTACCCTTTTAGCATGTTTTCACGATATGTATGCATATGGTCACTTACAATTAAGAAGTGGTGTATTAACCCCATTTATTACTTTTCCCCAACATTTTAGGTTTCAGTCTTTGAAGGGCTTTTGGAGGCGACTTGAAAAACACTTGGATTTCTTAATCATTCAAGTAGGGTAGATCCTAACTTTCAAAGAGTGATGCCACTATCAACCCTATATTGTGCTTAGTGTTCAAGACTCTTATGTTTCTTTCAATTCATTTTAGTACAATACATTGTATGACCTATATGTGGCTTATTGAATTGATATATCGGATAGGCCCAATTTGATATGCTCTTGTTCGATGGTTATGAGATGAGACGACTATTTTGAGACTATGTTATATTCTATATATCTATGTGCAATAAAAGTAAAAGACTAAGTAATCTTCCTATATGAAGGTTCTATGTATACTCGATATATATATATATATATATATATATATATATATATATATATATATATATATATATATATAATGAAGAGGTCTATATAAACCTCCGAGTATAAGTAATTCAAAGTTTTAAATTTTCCTCTATATTGTAACTATGAATTAAATGATGCAAGTTAAGAGACTAGTCGTAGTCATCAAAGAGGACAAAGATGTTTGTTACGTCTAAGGGAGTATTCCTAGATGTGAAAAACATGGTATCAGAGCATGAGGTTAAATATCTCTCAGTCGATGTCTCTCTCAACTACGTCTATATTGGTTTGCATTCATAATTGTGAAGCGCGCCACACTTATTAATACAAATCTATGAGATTCTTAGGAAACCATCACTTTCTTCGAAGTCCAATATCGTGCCTTAAGAGTGTTAGCTCTATGTGCTTTTACATGTAGTCTTCTTATTGTAATTATAGACAATGATTACTCGAAGGAATGCAGCAGGGAGACTTGAAGAAGATATTGCCAATGTGGGAGTTCCTTCACGTGGTGAACAAGCTCCTCCTCTTGAGGAAGATATGAATGATGACAAAGCTCTGATCAATCCTCCTCCTTTGACAGATGGTGCCATAAAGGCTTCTCTCTTCCAAATGGCTCAAGTTATTATTACGCAAGCACAAGCTGCAACTCTAAAGCTCAAGCCATGACTGACCAAGATAATCCGGAGGTTCTACCCTGAGCAATCAAACAACTTTCTAACATGGCCTCTAGCCTAAGGGATTAAAGTAGGAGAATCCCCGTACTTTCTTTGGGTCTAAGGTTGAATATATCCCTAAGATTTCATTGAATAAATCTACAAAATCCTCTATTCTATGGGTTTTTCTACTAGTGAGAAGGCTGAATTGTCCACTTACAAACTCAATGATACGAACAAAACTTTGTATGTGTAATGGAGGGACAATAGGTCGTTAAGAGGTGGACCAATGACTTTGGAAGTGTTTAAGAAGGCATTTCTTAGAAGATTTTTTCATAGAATGAAGGCGGAAGCCAAACTAGTGGAGTTGATCAACATTCATGAAGGAGGTATGAGTATGGTTGAATACTCCTTCAAATTCACACAATTTTAAAAATATGCTCCTTCTTTGGTTTTCGACACTAGAGATGAAGTGAACTGTTTTATGACGGGAGTTCTGGATGATTTACAAGAGGAATGTCATTCGTGTATGCGATATGAGAATATGAACATTTGTCGTCTCATGGTTAATTCTATACAAGGGGAAGATACAAGGGATAAGAGGAAGATTAGAGATGCAAAGAGGGCAAGATCTTTTTATGGTGGTTCTTCAAAGTGTAGGCATAATATTTAAGACAAGCCTAGGTTTAAGAAGAGGGTTTCTAATCAAGTTCCTTCATAGTTCCGTAAGTATAAGGATGATAGGGTGTCTACCCCTAAGCCTAAAAAGTGAAAGGATACTAGTTCACCAACCAAAAAGACAACTTGTGGAAAGTGTGGAAAGAACAATATGGTATTTGTCTTATGGGAACAAATAATTCTTTCAATTGTGGTAAAAGTTATCACATGGTTAGGGATTGACCTAATGTAAGGGGTCAAGACAAGGGTAGTGGTAAAGCTCAAGAATGTTGTTCAAATGAGGCTCTGTAGAAGAATCACTTTTACGTTGTCTGTTGTAAAGGTGAGCAAGAGACTTCCCCCGACGTGGTGACCGGAATGTCGAAAGTTTTCTCTATTTATGTATATGCCTTACTTGATCCCAGTGCTACCTTATCATTCGTTACTGCTCTAGTAGCTATAAATTTTGACATTTTTACTGCTATATTGCAAGATCCTTTTATATTGTCTACCCCCGTGGGTGATTCGGTTGTTGCAAAAATGGTGTATAGAAATTGTCCTATAATATTATCCAATAAAGTTTCTTATGGTGAACTAGTAAAACTTTACATGCTAGATTTTGATGTTATTTTATGTATGGATTGGATGCATGCATGCTTTGCTTCTATTGTTTGTAGAACGAGGGTGGTGATAATTAAATTTCCAAACAAGCCCCTTTTTAGAGTGGAAGGGGGAAATTCTATTCATAAAGGTCATATCATCCCTTTTTTGAAAGCATGCAAATGATCAATTAATGGTGTTTATACCATAAAATAATAGTCAATGATTTAGAGTCCATACTTTCTTTCCATCGAGTCGATCCCTGGTCTCTTCTGCATTTTATCGCTCAAAATCTCTGCATTCATCTTTGGACATATTTCCTGCAAAATAAAGAGAAACTTATATAAACATTAGCACAACAATCTAGGTGAAAGCTGAACACCAAAATCTAGGTGGTTTACTACAAGAAATCCAAGTTCCTACTTGGAAGTGGGAAGACATCAATATTGATTTTCTGGTAGGTTTTCCGCGGACACAAAAGGAATATGACTCTATATGGGTGGTTGTGGATAGGTTGATCAAATCAGCACATTTTATTTCCGTATAGTCTACTTATTCGATGGAAGATTATGCAAAAAACTTTATAGATGAGATTCTGTGTTCACATGGTATTCCTTTATCCATCATATCGTATCGGGATGCACAATTCACATCTATGTTTTGGATGTCATTCGAAGAAGGGTTTGGTATTAAGGTAAAGCTAAGCACCACTTTTCTTTCCCAAACGGATGGCCAAGCGGAGTGTACTATTCAATCCCTTGAGGATATGCTAAGGTCTTGTATTATTGATTTCAAGGGAAATTGGGATTAAAATTGGCCTTTGGTGGAGTTTTCTTACAATAATAGTTTCCATTATCCATATCCATGTCTCCTTATGAAGCCTTGTATGGTAGGAGGTGTTGGTCTCCTATTGGGTTGTTTAAAGTTTGTGAGTCTTCCCTTCATGGTCCCAAATTGATTTATAAAACTTTGGAGAAAATTCATATCATAAGAAACCGGTTGCAAACAGCCTATAGTCGGCAAAATTATTATGTCGATAATAGGAGAAGGGATTTAGAGTTTTAAGAAGGTGATAAGGTGTATTTGAAAATTTATCCTATTAAAGGGATGGTTAGATTTAGCAAGAGAGGGAAGTAGATTCCTCGTTACGTGGGACTGTATGAAATCTTTCAATGGTTGGTAAGGTTTCTTTTGAGCTAAGCTTTCCTAGTGAATTGGCTTTGGTTCATCCGATTTTCCATGTTTTTATGCTTAAAAAGTATATCATTGATCACGAGTCTATTATTCCTATTGAGGTTCATGGTGTGAAGAAAAACCTCTCTTATGAGGATGTTCCGGTTCAAATCCTTGATAGGCAGGTAAAGAAATTTTGGAATAAAGAGGTTTTTTCCGTAAAGGTGTTATGGAAGATTCACCTAGTTGAGGGTGCAACATGGGAGGCCGAGGCGGACATAATGTCCGGTTACCCACATATTTTTTATCACTAAGGATAATTGTTCAGACTAATAAAGAAAATAATGACTAAAAATTGAAATTTCTTGATTTTTTTTTATGTTTTGCAAAATGTGCATTTTTTGATGTTGTTATAATGTTTACAGTGATATACGCTAATAATTTGCAATTTCTCTTGTTGTAGTTATGTTATGCGTTTTGATATGGTGAGTCTTCATGAAATTATATGTAGCGTGTTCTTAAGTTGAACTTTGGCATAATTGACTCATAATTGCTATGTTGAGCTCTTGTTGTGAGAAGGATGTTCCTCATAATGTAATATTGAGCCTTATTTTTGGTAATTGAGGCTTTTGAATTTCCCTCTTGTAGATGATGTGATTCATGATTTTATGTATTGTTGTTGGATGGGCTGCTAGTCTTGAATCTATTCCTTCCTTCGAATGAATTTTAATGTCGTTTGGGGACGAATGTTCGTAAAGGGGGATAATGCAAAATTTCAAAAATTCAAGGAGTATATTAGAGCCTAACATAATTTTCATACGGTGTATACACTGTTTTAAAGTCAATTTTAGTAAATATAAGTCATTTAGGCAGTCTAGAAACACAAATGTACAAGAACGTCCATGAGGTCCAAAAATTAGTTAAATGAGGTACTAGTGAGCCTTAACCTAATTGATTAACTTTAAGGAGTGGAAAATTCATGAAATTTTTTGGAAGGGTGTCTAACTTGTTTTAGGTTTGATTCATGGTTCAAACGTTTAGGTATGTCTCCCCAAGTACCAACTATGGGCCCATGAGGAGGACATTTTTGTTCTAGGGTCAAACTCATTGCCTGCGAAGTGCACCCCCGAGAGAAGTCGAGGGGGAGTGTGTGGATAGACGGGGCACCGATGCCACCTGTTGACCAACAATTATCTATTTTCGTACTGGTCCATTTGGACCAGCCTCTGAACTCATCTACGAAGTGCAGCACGGAAGGGGGCAGGATTCGTCTCTCTTCCGTCTCTCTTCTTTGTATGTCCTAAAGAAACAACCATTGAAGACCAAGATAAAGGTTTGTGTAAGGGATATAAAGATTTAAGTTTCACCGTCAATCTTCATCAATTAGATAGGTATGGGATCTGTTTCACCTTTGAGATCTCTTTTATCAAAGGGTTCCATTAAATTAATTTTAAAAGTTGGATTTTCAAGTGGGTTTTCAGCCAATATGAATTTGACGTTGTGAATTTATTTATTTATGATATCATATTGGTTCAATTGACCTGGTTATTGGTTGAATTACTACTATATGATGTTTTTATACTAATGATTAATGAATTAGTGTGATATATAGTCCTTTCATTCTAGTTCTTGAGAAATGATCTATGTTATGAAGTATGTTGTGAGTTTTACCCAAGTAGCTTGTCTTTAGCTATGAGCTATTAATGAACTATTATCTAGTTCTTATTTTAGCCTACTTATCATGTTGGTAATTTAATAGTGATGATCTTATACCCTAGTTTGGTTGAATAAGGTTTGATGGTAAGACCTTGATGATTAATAATTGAGGAGACTTGGTAAGTCTTGTGATCCCTATTCTTTACTTCAAATTATGGTTATTTGTGATTAAGTCATGATGTTGTATTGGATTATGACTTGTATTAGGATTGATAGGGTGGTATGATGTTGAATTGACATGTCTTGACTATGGTTTGTGAGGTGTTGGCTTAAGATGAAAATGTTATAAGGATGGTAAATGATTTACCAATGTTCCTTTTTATGAAGGGATACGTAAAGGTGGTAACCTCACTTATATGAATTGTTATAGAAAAATTATACTCATGCAATTATTATTGACCTATAATGATGATGAATATACATGGGATACACCCGATGACCTACAATAAGCTATGATGATTAATAAATACATTATACATATTTCACAAGGGACTTATCTTAGCACCGAGTGAACTTGAGAAAGTTAAGTGATGACATTTATTAGAGGAAGATTTACCCTATAGTTACACATATGGTGTTGACTCCCCAATGAGGGATACTCATCCAATGGATTCCAATGAGAGAATGCCCCAATTGCAAAGTGTTATGTAGAGGGATTATACCTATATCCTAGTTCTTAAACTATGTTGCCCCCATAGGAAGACTAGCTAGTGGATCCACCTAAAAAGCTACGTTCATGTTTGGTCTACATTGGCCGTTAGGCTATTTTCCATCGGTGTAAGGTTTCCCAACATCGGATTCCACACATAGCTGTTGTGGTTTATTTCGATTAAGGCAATTGTTTCATAAACTTAAATTAAGTAATGAACTACAAATAAACTAGGGTGATTTAACAGGTTTACTTAGCCTAGGTAGGGGTTTGGGACTCTACCAATGCATTGCACTAGTTTTCCTTGAGGGAAGTCTTAGGAGATTGTTCTTATATATGTACATGCTTATTAATGTAAATGGTGATAATATGATGGTCTTACATGTAAATGAGTTTATGTGATGTTGGTTACCCTTACGAACATATATTTGGTCTCTATTGTTTGAGTATGATGATATGTATTATTCAATTATATGCTATGTGAAGTTGGATATTAGTTATGGTTCTTTTTGGGTTACTTGATTGGTCAAGGTTATGGGGCTTTGCGTGATTATTGCACTTCATTACTTAATAAGGGTTAATGGGTGATTGTTTTGCTTAGATTATGTTCGAATGAACATATCTATGCTTATTTCTATTATGACTCGATGATAGAGTTGTTTTATTAACTTTGCAGTTATATCATATGCATGATGATTTGACTAGACTTAGTATTGTTTGTCTTGTGGTGTACATGTTTGGACTTAATGGATGTGCCTACTTGATTGGTATGGTCTTCTTAGAAGTGCACAAGGTGCATGTTTTTTATGAAAGGTCCCCTTTTAACATGTTTCTATGATATGTGTGAATGTGGTCTCATACTGAGTACTAGTGGTGTACTAACTCCATTTATTGTCTTTCCCCAACACTTTAGGTTCCGGTCGTTAAAGAGCTTTTGGGGACGACTTGAAGAAGACTTGAATTTCTTATTCATCCATGTTTGGTAGATACTAACTTTACGAGGATGGTGCAACTATCAAGCCTATGATATTGCTTAGATTTCAAGACTCTTATGTTTCTTTCTTTTAATTTGAGCATTAAACATTGTATGACATAGATGTGGTCTTATGGAATTGATGATTGGGTTAGGCCCAATTTTATATACTCTTATTAGATGGTTATAAAATGAGACAAATATTTTGAGACTATATTTTATTCTATATATCTATATACAATAATAGTAGAAAACTAAGTAATTTTCCTATTCGAAGGATCTATGTGTACTTGATATATATAAACTATGTGTATGTAGAGGTCTATGTAAACCTCTGAGTAGAATTAATCAAAAGTTTAAAATTGTCCTCTTAATTATACCTATGAATGTAATGATTTAAGCTAAGAGGCTAATGTTAGTACTCAAAGAGGACGATGATGCCATTTATGTCTAGGAGGTATTTGATACGCTCAAACTTACTTCTCAAATAAGAAGTAAAGTGGTCTTGTCAAGTAAGTAACCCAACTAGTGAGGTTGAGATCATTCCCTCGAGGAAAATAGTCTAGACTTAACTTCAATCTATTATTACTTTTTTTTAGTCCTTTGAAAGTAAAAACAATAAAAGGGGGGGTTTCTATTTCAAAATGAATGAAAATAACTACCTAAATTGAAAGAGACACTTAACAGCTTGAATGTTGGATTTTAATCAATTGATCAAAGTAAATAGGGTTTACGTGTTCCCCAACTGTTCATAACTTGATAATTCTAACTATAACAATTCTTTCCTACTATCTTGAGTGTAAAGTGATACGTTATGTATTTCTAAAGACTTGGTCCGGCATCTAGAAAAACTCACTCCGCACCTAGGTCCGGCTACGTGTGTTGCTATCCTAACCCTTATCTTTACCTCATTTAAGCATCGTATTCTATATTTGACTAAGTTATTACCTCGTACCAATCCATACTAGCCTATTAGATAGTATACACTAAATCTATGTTGATAATTCTTTTCCTATTATTTACCTCCTTGGTCCGGCAAGTAGCATTAAGGCGAATTCTAACGTTGGTCATCCGTTAAAAAGACTTCTAAGCGAAAGAATTATTAATACATGCAAGACACTATTCAAGAATTGTTATTTTAGTTAGGTTTTTTTTCATTATTTGCCAATGGTTCCCAGAACCCTAGTTATGGAGTTTAGTTACTCGTAGTCATAATCACAATGTTAAAATATATTTAAAAAGAATTCATGTACTTACTTCAATGAGAAAGTGTAAAATCCGAAAGTTTGCTTGATTAATCACCAAAAGTCACTTGCAAGAATCTCAAAGTAATCAATAATCTCACAAAAAGCCTAAGGATAATCTAGAATCTAACAATACAGTGTCTACTAATATTATGTCTAACAATACGGAGTCTAACTTCAAAAATGAGGTTTTTCGAACTATTTATGAAAAATAAAAACCTAATCAAAAAAGGACTCTATTTGCTGGAAATCTGCCAAAACGCGTCTGGGTTGACCGACCTCACGAAGGATCGTCGTGGTCACGACGGACCTCATGGACTGCGTCGTCCCATACTTATGCAATTTCTTCTGCTGCTCTCTTCATTACCCTCGACGGCACAACGGTCCGTCGAGGGTCTTCGTTCCAAAACACTTCAACTCTTTGAATATGGGTATTGGGATTACTTCTCTGAACTTCATGACGAACCTGCAGGACGGACTGTCATAGACACAACGGACCATCACAAGCTTCGTAAGCCCACACTTGGTAAGACTTCCCCATCTTCCTTCAGCAGCTGCACTACGGTGCCACCTACGGACCGTCACAAGCACGATGGATCGTCACAAGATCTGTAGGTGGTCTCTTCTGCATTTGTTCGCTCAAAATCTCCGCATTCATCTTCGGACAGATTTCCTGCAAAATAAAGAGAAACTTATATAAACATTAGCACAAAAAGGATTTTGGACACACTAAACTTAAGGAAAAGTATTAATAATACTGTGAAACCACGGTATATCAACACCCTCAACTTAAATTCGTTGTTGGTCCTCAAGCGACACACGATGACTCAATACAAAATCTTTGTACAATAGTATCCATGTTTTTCCTTTGCAATCATTTGACTATCAATCCCAATTAATCTCATCAAATCTATGCATACTATCACTATTAGGCTTTAATTAATTGGGATCAGAACATGACACAGACTCACCATGCACTAACACATATCCTCTTCAATTTCTCACCGAGGTGCTAACAATTCCGGTATTACAACTAGTGTCCTCACTTAAAAAAATCCTCATTTTTCACGCAATGATTTTAGTTTGAGTATAAGGATTACTTTTCAACACTCGCTCTCAGAACAAAGTTACACTCATTCATACCTATTGACATAAAAGCTTGCCCTTATTTTCACTGCCTTAAGTTCGCTATACAACCCTTAGGATCACAATAGGACTTTCTTAGCTCGTAACATAGAATTAGGGTCAGGTAGGGTATATTTAGGTATACTTTAGTGACTTTTTGCCCTCCTTGACATATCGGCTAAACCTTTCACTTTCTATCATTTATCTCGCCCAGTTTCTCATATACTTTCACCTTTCTATTTTCTCTTCTTTCTTCATTTGTGTAAGTGACTCTCTTCTTTTCTTGCTTGTATTTCTAGTATATTTTTCTTTTTCTTTACTTCTCTTTCAACTAATTCTTGAGTAACTTTACTTTTTTTCTCTCTCTCTCTTTTTTCTTTCAACCCCACTTTCCAGAGCATTCCTCATAATAGCCACCCTCAACTCATGGCTTTGGCATGAGTCAAGGTAAAAAATACCCAAAGTTGAGTTAGGGCCATAACGAAGGTTATTTACTGCATTAGCCACCCTCAACTTATGCTTTTGGCATAAGCTGAGGTGCATATGTCCAAGGAGGGACCAGGGCCAACACATTAATCCCAGAAAAAAGATCAGTCGGGGTTAAAAAGAAAGGTCTAATTTAATCTCAGATCATTTGGATCAAAGAAGGATAAATTTCATTTGGTTTTCTTTTATTTAGGCTAAAAATGGCTATATTGAATAAAGGCCTATGATCCTTTCCTAATTGTCTATTATAGATTAGTTTTAGCAGGACTAACCTGACAAGTTCTAGCTCAATACAAATAGTGGACTATTCAAATCTTTCTCACACTCACTCGACATTTAATCAATCTACAAGATCATCAGGAACCTAGTTCAAATTTAAAATTTAGGGTAATGCAATGGTGTACCTCTATGTCATGCTTAGAGCCACACATTTATCAGTTACTATGCCTAGTCATGCATCATTTTCCAATTTTTCAGGATATCATTTTAGCCATCATGCTCTAGAATTATACAATATATAAAAGATATAGACGTGCCGGTTCAACAGAAAAAGTAATCAGTCTTTTGGGGAAAAAGAACACAGGCAAGAAAACCCCAAAAGAGGATAGTGAATTGAGCTACTCAGCCGTCACCGTAACACTCACTTTCCATTTACCCCACCCCCCAAAAAAATGCAATTGTCCCCAATGCATAAATAAAAAATTTAAATACTAGAGTGGTAGGTGCAGCAAACCTGTGGCACAAAGCACCATCGATCAGCAAGCTGGTGGGTCCGGTTTCCCGAAACCCACGTCCTCTGCAATCTGGACACCCTCAGTGGTGTGCTCAGCAACAACCCCACTATCAGTAGTGCCTCCTGTGATCTCCACAGTTCGGGAGCTAGACGCCCCAGCCGCTAACTCTGATGCTCTCATCTGGTGCGCCTCCTCCTCAGCAAGTGAGGCTCTCCTCGCAACGTCCATCTCTTGGCGCTCCTTTTTTCGTACTACTGCCTCATCCTCTGCTCGACCCCTACGCCTCTTGGCATGCTCTCGAGGCGGAGGTGGTGGAATCTCTAACGTAGCAAATAGGTCCGCCAACACTGTGTCTTCAGTAGGCTCGATAGAAGGGGTCTCAGACTCCGGCACCCTAGATTCAAAGATCGTGTCAATATCTGCGCAAAGGCTGTCAACTGCAGCCTGAAGAGTCGACACACATCCACTGGAGGGGCTGTCTAGGCAACAACCCTCAACTCAAAGGCGTCCAAGCGCGGGTGAACCTTAGCGATCTTCCGCTATGTAAACTTGACAATTTTCCGCTCTAGGCGCTCTTCTGACTCAGTAACAGACTTATGCTTCCACAGCTGGATATGATGCAGAAGTGTAGCCATTTGCGCCCCTAATTTTTGAACCCTAGCAAGTGGGACCAGCGCCTGTAGAGGGGCTGTGCAAGAGGAGCTCGGGGCAGTGCTACTACCCAGGATAGACTCGACCGGGGTAGTGTCACTGGAAGTCGCCTGTGTAACTGTGCGGGCCTGGCCTACCATATCAACAAGCTCATCATTAAGTGGGGGCAGCTCTTGACGGGGCCCTCTGCGTGGAGCCAATTCATTGGCCTCATCTCTGATGAGGGTGACGTCAAAAGTGCCCTGCAGAGTCTTGAGCTGATATACGTGCCATATAGGCACACCTGTGGACCTGTAGCGAGAGAAGATCATGCACAGGAAAGGATAAGTATTAGTGACCTTGAAATCCCTCTCGTGCATGACTGCCCGTAGAAGCCACGCGAAATCTACCTCGAACCCGGCTATCATCGCTGCTATCAACACTGCTCGATCCCATGTAAAGATATTATTTGCGGCTGTGGGGGAAAGGCAGTAGCAAACAATCAGCCACAATAAATTCGCCGTGAAAGTGAGGTTGGCCTTCTTGATGGCCCCTTTTTGCTCGGTAACCCAATCGGCACCCTCTACATCAACTGACAAGTGCAGGGCCATACATCTCTTGATGGTCTCTCTCATCGACGGTTTGCACAGGAACTAGCCGTCTTTAACAATCTGCCATCCGTAGTAAAACTCGGCAGTGAGAGGGGTTCGAGTAGCATCAACACCCTCGCCGTATAGAAAACGGTGAATGGCAGGTAGGGAAATGTCAACCTGCACGCCCCGTACTCGGACCTTTTCCAGTGGGGCCTGTTTGGCGGGGGCAGCCCGCCTATCTATCTGTGATCGGAGAGTCGCTACATAGGATACGTAGAACTCTCGAACCATTTCTTCACTGTAACGGCCCAACGGACGTGCTGTCCACTCCAGGCGATGTCTGGTAAAGAGATTGTGGATCTCAGGCATCGTCGGAAGACTTCCTGTAAGGACCCGCTGCTCCAAGGTGAGTGTTCGAGTCATCACTCCTTTGTGGCTAACCCAGAGGGTGTGCCGGTCAGTGTGCGCTCCTCATCAGAATGGGAGGCAGTGACTACGCCAGATGCCACCTTTTTGGGTGTGGCTTTTGGAGCACGTGCAGCACGGGAAAGGGTGGAAGTGCTTGGGGGCACGTACTCGGGGTCCGGCTCATCATCAGAGCCAATGACCATGCCGAGAAATAGGGCGACAGACTTCGATCGCCCATGTGCATAGATTCGATCTTGCTTGTGTGCCATAATAGATATTACAAGTAAAGGATCAATATTAGTACAAGAAGTGGCAAAAAAACAAGCAAAACCACAAAAAAAATAGTATGCCATTTCTATGGTTACAGTGACACACGACGGGCCTGGTGATGGCTCGTCGTGACTATGATGGGCTGTCATGGGATCTGTCGTGTCTTACTAGATTATCTATATATGGAGAACCATGAAAGAGAGTCTCTGACTAGTATGACGGTATGTGCAGGACGGACCGTCACATGTACGATGATCCATCGTAGGTGTGCGTCAGAGGACACTTGGAAAAAAATGAGAGACCCTTAGGATAGGGGTCTCTTACCATCATAACGGTCATGCAGAATGGGCCGTCGTGGGTACGATGGTTTGTCACATGTGTCCGTTGAAGGACACTTAGAAAAAGTGAGAGACCCTCAGAATGAGGGTCTCTGACAACAAGAAAGGTTGTGCAGGACGGACCGTCGTGGGTATGACGGTCTGTCACATGTTTCCGTTGAAAGACACTTGAAAAAATGGACAGTGGGGTGTTAGGGCTTTTGGAAACGAACCCTACGATGGTTCGTCGTGGGTATGACGGTCCGTCATCGTGGTCTCGTTCTGTAGATCAGTGACAGAACTGGGGGCACCCCATGCATCCTCGATGAACCCAAATCGAAATTGTGGTGTTTAGGTACTACATCTTTCTAACCTAACTACCTAGGAAACTAGAAATGCAAAAGCACCTATGTCTAGGGTTGTAAACACGGCAAATTTGAACATTTTTAACCTAGATTTGGAAGAATCTTATATAAAAGAAATGTATATATCACAAAGAACTAAGCTAATACTAATTAATAAACAAAAATGCAGGATAATTGAGTAGAAATTAGAGATACATACCTTAGATTTAGAGAAAAACAAGATGGAAAAGTACTCGGTGACCAGGAAGACACCCACAGCATCAACTCCGACTAGTAGGGTATAACTTGTAGGGATTTGGAGAATTGTGGGTGAACAATGATCGATTGATAGAGGGAGAGATGGTTGAAGTTGAAAAGAGAGGGAAATGGGAGGAATCATGAAGGAATGGGATGAAATGAGAGGTTGGGGAGTTTAAATGGTGAAATTTTATAATAAACTCCAACCGGGTCGGGTTGGATACGTCTCATTAATCACGCGACGATTCCCCGACGACGGTCCGTTGCAGTTGTGACGACCCGTCGTGGGTTCCGTCGTGTGTGCCCTAGTTAAGTCACTGACTGCTGCAGAGTAATTTTCATCAGAATTTCCTGGTGATGTGCCTGCAAATTGAAAAACCCATTAGTAAAAAAATGCTACCATTACTAAAAAGACTATAAGTATTGGGTTGCCTCCCAACAAGCGCCTGATCTAATGTTGTGGCACGACTGGGGACACTTGATTACTCAGTCTTTATCAAGATGGCATGCCTCGATCACTTCATTCCCCGCTGCTTTATGCCCAAATTTGAGTTTTATTCGATCTCTATTCATCTTAAACCGCACTCCCTCCATGGCTTTTAACTCAACTGCTCCATGAGGGAATACTTGGGTAATCAAGTAAGGGCCAGCCAGTCCATTTGGACTTGAGCTTGCCTAGAAGACAAGGCGAACCAGAACTATCAACAAGCACCAAATCCCCAACCCCAAACTCTTGTTTTTCACTTTTTTGTTTATTCTCCTTCTTAATCTTTTTTTTGTTGGATATGGCGGATACCGATTGGAGCTCACCACTCTCCCTCATAGTCCTACACACGTTGAAGGTTGCTTCTTCATTGTTCAACCGAAATTTCATCTACCCCTTCTCCATATCAACTAATGCTCTACCTGTAGCAAGGAATGGCCTCCCCAGAATAATAGGCACTTCAAAATCGACTTCGCAATCAAGAATAACAAAATCAGGCAGAAAGATAAATGCCCCCACTTTTACTAGCACATCATGGAGTATCCCTATAGGCCTTTTCACTATCTGATCAGCCATCAAAAGCCGCATCGCAGTGGGTTTTGGATCCCCCAAACCAAACTTCTTGTAAATAGACAGGGGCATGAGATTTATGCTTGCCCCCAGATCACATAATGCTTTCGCGAAATGTAATGACCCAACTGTACAAGGAATATTGAACGCACCCGGATCTTGTTTCTTTTGTACGAGGGATCTTGTAGCAATAGCACTATAATGCTACAGTATATCATTATCCTCAAAAGTGACCGGTCTTTTCTTGGTGACTAGATCTTTCATAAATTTGGCATAACCGGGCATTTTTCTAGAGCTTCTACCAAAGGGACATTGATAGAAAGCTGCTTCAACATTGTTATGAAACGCCAGTACTTACCATCCTCGGTCTTTTTCACTAATCTCCGAGGGAAAGGTGGTGGTGGCCTAGGCATGGGAATTACCTTCATAGGTACTTCTGCATTTTTTCTATTACTTTCCTCTGCTTTACCACTACCCATTACCACATTATCATTATCCTTTCTCACATTTTGCTCACTAGACGGCATAGGTGGGTCAATGGTTTGCTTACCACCCTGAGTAGTGATTGCAATACAGTGCGCATCATTCTTTGGATTTTTGACAGTGTTGCTAGGAAGAGTGCCCGGTTGCCGTGTGTTCAGTGTCGCAAATAATTGGGCCATTTGCAACTCGATCTACTTAATCGAAATTGCATGTGTATCAACTTTTTTCCAAATATTAGCTAAATCACACCTCAACTCTTTAATGTGCTCATCACTAGCATGGAACCTCCTCATCATTTTGTGCAACATATCCTCAACTCGAGCCATGCTATCTCCACCATCCCTAGGAGTAACTTCACGATTTTGGGGAGGGACAAAGGGCCCATTACTATCATTTCTGTTACCGTAGTTACCCCAGTGGAAGTTGTTGTTGCGGTTGTAGTTACCATCTCGGACATAATGACCCTCACGGTTGTAGTTACCATAGTTCCGACCTTGGTACCCTTGACCTTGGCGCCAATTATCCTAATTTGAGCCTTGGGCGCTTGGTCGGAAACCCCCCGCCTGCTCATTTACTGCATAAGTGTCCTCCGCATAATATCATTCATCATTAGGAGGTTTTGACAAATAGTTGACTGCATTTATCTTTTCTACACCCCAGTGACATATTTTAGTACCAACCCAAGCTCAGTTCTCATCTGAGCCATTTCTTCACAAATCTCATCTGTGGCTGGGTTGTGAGTGGAGTGAACTGCGAGTGTGTTTCTCCCTGTATCTGACTTCCTAGTACTCCAAGCTTTATTATTCCGGGAAATTTTCTCTAATTTTTCAGCAATTTCAGCATAAGGATATTCCCCATAAGATCCACCTGCTATAGTGTCCAACACCGCTTTGTTATTATCATCCTGTCCCCGATAGAGGTATTCCTAGTGACTCATCATCTATACGGTGATTTGGAACACTTCTCAAGAATGAGGTGAATCTATCCCAAGAACTACTAACTGACTCTCTTGGTAGTGCCACAAAATTATTCACTCTATCTTTGTGGTTTATTTTCTTGGAGACCGGATAGTAGCGTGCTAAGAAGACATCCCTTAGTTGGTTCCAAGTGAAGATTCCGTTGTATGGGAACTCAATGAACCATATAGCAGCCTCTCCTGTTAGTGAGAGAGGAAACACTCTGAGACCTATTACATCTAAATCCAAATCAGGCCTCCCTACACAACTTTTACGCAATGCCTTTACCTTAGCTATATGGGCATGTGGATCTCAGAAGGTAGCCCTGAAAACAAACCTCTGGCAGTGAGCATTTGCATTAGGCTACTAGTTACCACAAAAGTATGGCCTGTGGATAGGGAAGGCAAAACAAGTGGCCCATCGAAGTCTGCTATGTTATCATAGCCTCTGTAGTATGCTTGGGGCCGTGGAGCGAGATTTTGTCCCCTCTGTTGGTGTTCACCCGGAGCATCGGGTAACATCTGACCATGAACATCAACCGGAGCTGGGATGTTCTGGTTCGGATCATCATCATTTATATCGATGTTTCGATTCATATTGCGCAGTGTACGCTCTAATTCGTGATCGTAGGAAAATAAGGGTTCTCTTCCTCTCCGTGTATTTGGCATAAAAGGAGGATAGTTCTTAAAAAAAATAAAAAACAATAAAACAAAGTAAAATTAAGAAAATATCAACTAAACTATAGTAATAAGGTCAAGTTAATCTAAAAGCTATAATTCCCCGGCAACGGCACCAAATTTGATACGCTCAAACTTACTTCTCAAATAAGAAGTAAAGTGATCGTGTCAAGTAAGTAACCCAACTAGTGAGGTTGATATCATTCCCACAAGGAAAATAGTCTAGACTTAACTTCAATCTATTATTACTTTTGTTTAGCCAATTACTTCCTTGGAAAGGAAAAACAATAAAAGGGGGGTTTCTATTTCTAAATGAATGAAAATAACTACCTAAATTGAAAGAGACACTAACAGCTTTGAATGTTGGATTTTAATCAATTGATCAAAGTAACTAGGGTTTACATGTTCCCTACAGGTTCATAACTTAATAATTCTAACTATAACAATTCTTTCCTGGTATCTTGCATGTAAAGTGATAGGTTATGTATTTCTAAATCCTTGGTCTGGCATCTAGAAAATCTCACTCCGCACCTTAGTCTGGCTACGTGTGTTGCTATCCTAATACTTATGTTTACCTCATATTAAGAATCATATTCGATATTTCACTAAGTTATTACCTCGTACCAATCAATAATAGCCTATAAGATAGTTTACACTAAATCTATGTTGATAATTCTTTTCCTATTATCTACCTCCTTGGTCTGACAATTAGCATTAAGGCGATTTCTAACGTTGGTCATCCGTTAAAAAGACTTCTAAGCGAAGGAATTATTAATACATGCAAGACACTAGTCTAGAATTGTTATTTTAGTTAGGTTTTATCTCATTATTTGTCTATGGTTCCCACGACCCTAGTTATGGAGTTTAGTTACTCAAAGTCAAAATCACAATATTCAAATATTTTAAATAAGAATTCATGTACTTACTTCAATGAGAAAGAGTAAAATCCAAAAGTTTGCTTGATAAATCACCAAAAGTCACTTGCAAGAATCTCAAAGTAATCAATAATCTCACAAAAAGTCTAATTATAATCCAGAATCTAACAATATAGTGTCTACTAATATGATGTGTAACAAAACGGAGTCTAACCCCAAAAACGAGGTTTTTTGAACTATTTATAAAAAATAAAAACCTAATTAATCAAGGACTCTATTTGCTGGAAATCTGCCAAAATTCGGCTGGGTCAACGGACCTCGCGACGGATCGTCGTGGTCACGACGGACCGTCATGGACTCCGTCATCCCATACTTATGAAATTTCTTCTGCTGCTCTCTTCATTACCCTCGACGGCAAGTATGACGGACCGTCATAGGCACAACGGTCTATCGAGGGTCTTCGTTCCAAAAAACTTCAACTCTTGGAATATGGGTATTGGGATTACTTCTCTGAACTTCATGACGAACCTGCAAGACCGACTGTCATAGACACGACGGACCGTCACAAGCTTCGTAACCCCACACTTGGTCAGACTTCCCCATCATCCTTCAGTAGCTGCACAACGTTGTCATCTACGGCCGTCACAAGCACGATGGACCGTCACAAGCTTCGTAGGTGATCTCTTCTGCATTTTATTGCTCAAAATCTCCGCATTCATCTTTGGACATATTTCCTGCAAAATAAAGAGAAACTTCTATAAACATTAGAACAACAATCTAGGTGAAATCCGAACACCAAAATCTAGGTGGTTTACTACAAGAAATCCAAGTTCCTACTTGGAAGTGGGAAGACATCAATATTGGTTTTGTGGTAGGTTTTCCTCGGACAGAAAAGCAATATGACTCTATATGGGTGGTTGTGGATAGGTTGACCAAATCAGCACATTTTATTTCCCTATTGTCTACTTATTCTACGGAAGATTATGCAAAAATCTTCATAGATGAGATTTTGTGTTCCCATGGTATTCCGTTATCCATCATATCGTATAGGGATGCACAATTCACATCTATGTTTTGGAGGTCATTCGAAGAAGGGTTTGGTATTAAGGTAAAGCTAAGCACCAGTTTTATTTCCCAAACGGATGGCTAAGCGGATTGTACTATTCAATCCCTCGAGGATATGCTAAGGTCTTGTATTATTGATTTCAAGGAAAAGTGGGAATAAAATTTGCCTTTGGTGGAGTTTTATTACAATAATAGTTTCCATTAATCATATCCATGTCTCCTTATGAAGCCTTTTATGGTAGGAGGTGTTGGTCTCCTAGTGGTTGGTTTAATGTTGGTGAGTCTTCCCTTCATGGTCCCAAATTGATTTATAAAACTTTGAGAAACTTCATATTATAAGGAACCGGTTGCAAACAGCCTATAGTCAGCAAAAGTCTTATGTCGATAAAAGGAGAAGGGATTTAGAGTTTAAAGAAGGTGATAAGGTGTATTTGAAAATTTATCCTATTGAAGGGATGGTTAGATTTAGCAAGAAAGGGAAGTGGAGTCCTCGTTACGTGGGACTGTATGAAATCTTTTAATGGTTGGTAAGGTTTCTTATGAGCTAAGGTTTCCTAGTGAATTGGCTTTGGTTCATTCGATTTTCCATGCTTTTATGCTTAAGAAGTGTATCAGTGATCACGAGTCTATTATTCCTATTAAGGGTCATGGTGTGAAAAATAACCTCTCTTATGAGGATATTCCGGTTAAAATCCTTGATAGGTAGGTAAAGAAATTAACGAATAAAGAGGTTGTTTCCGTAAAGGTGTTATGGAAGAACAACCTAGTTGAGGGTGCAACATTGGAGGCCGAGGGGGTTATAAAGACCTGTTACCTTCATATTTTTTATCACTTAGGATAATTGTTCACACTGAAAATGAAAATAAAGACTAAAAATTGAAATTTCTTGATTTTTTTTTATGTTCTGCAAAATATGCTCTTTTGGATGTTGTTATAATGATTTACAGTGATATATGCTAATATTTTGCAATTTCTCTTGTTGTAGTTATGTTATGCGTTTTGATATGGTGAGACTTCAAGAAATTATATGTAGCATGTTCGTTAGTTAAACTTTGGCATAATTGACTCATAATTGCTATGTTGAGCTCTTGTTGTGAGAAGGATGTTCCTCATAATGTAATGTTGAGCCTTATTTGTGGTAGTTGTGGCTTTTGAATTTCCCTATTTTAGATGATGTGATTCATGTTGTTATGTATTGTTGTTGGTTGGGCTGCTAATCTTGAATCTATTCCTTCCTTCGAATGAATTTTAATGTCATTTGGGGACGAATGTTCGTAAGAGGGGATAATGCAAAACTTCAAAAATTCAAGGCGTATTTTAGAGCCTAACGTAAGTTTCTTACAGTGTATACACTGTTTTAAGGTCAATTTTAGTAAATATAAGTCATTTAGGCAGTCTAGAAACAAAAATGTACAATAACGTCCATGAGGTCCAAAAACTAGTTAAAGGAGGTACTAGTGAGCCTTAACCTATTTGATTGAGGAGTCAAAAATTCCTGAAATTTTTTGGAAGGGTGTCTAACTTGTTTTAGGTTTGATTCATGGTTCAAACGTCTGGGTACGTCTCCCCAATTACCAATTATGGGCCCTTGAGGAGGACGTTTTTGTTTTAGGGTCAAAAGCATTGCCTGAGAAGTGTACCCACGAGGGGAGTCGAGGGGGAGTGAGTGGATAGACGGGGCGCCGATGCCATCTGTTGACCAACAGTTATCCATTTTCGAGCTGGTCCATTTGGACCAGCCTCTGAACACATCTATGAAGTGCAACACGGAAGGGGGCAGGAGTCGTCGACTTACACACAGATTGTTGGTCGAGGTCTCGTCTGTGATGGCATGACATTGCTGCTTCTTTTTAATTGTTTCCAATTAATTGATTAAGCTGTTAGGTCGTTAGTTAGGTGTTAAGGAATGTCTAATTAAGTTAATTAACACCCCATATGAAGACTCCAACCCCATTAGACTAATGTAAACTCTCATAACTCACAAACCCAAACTCTCTTCCGTCTCTCTTCTTTGTATGTCCCAAAGAAACAGCCATTGAAGACCAAAATAAAGGTTGGTGTAAGGGATGCAAAGATTCAAGTTTCACCATCAATCTTCATCAATTAGATAGGTATGGGATCTGTTTCACCTTCTAGATCTCTTTTATCAAAGGGTTCCATTAAATTAATTTCTAAAGTTGGATTTTCAAGTGGGTTTTCATCCAATACGAATTTGACATTGTGAATTTATTTATTTATGATATCTTTTGTATATTATGAATATAGTAACATGTATTCTACCTTAATTATTATATATCCTGATGGTTTGGTCTAGTTTGTAGATAATGATCTTAAACCCTTAACCATAAGTTATAATCTTCATATGAATTATATCATATTGGTTCAATTGACCTGTTTATTGGTTGAATTACTACTATATGATGTTTTTATGCTAATCATTAATGAATTAGTGTGATTTATAGTCCTTTAATTGTAGTTCTTGAGAAGTGATTTAGGTTATGAAGTATGTTGTGAGTTTTACCCAAGTAGATTGTCTTAAGCTATGAACTATTATTGAACTGTGATCTATTGTTTATATTAGCCTAGTTATCATGTTGGTAATTTAATAGTGATGAACTTATAACCTAGTTTGGTTGAATTAAGGTTTGATGGTAAGACCTTGATGATTAATAATTAAGGAGACTTGGTAAGTCTTGTGATCCCTATTCTTTACTTCAAATTATGGTTATTTGTGATTAAGTCATGATGTTGTATTGGATTATGACTTATATTAGGATTGATAGGGTGTTATGATGTTGAATTGAAATGTCTTGACTATGGTTTGTGAGGTGTTGGCTTAAGATGTAAATGTTATAAGGATGGTGAATGATTTACCAATGTTCCTTTTTATGAAGGGATATGTAAATGTGGTAACTTCACTTATATAAATTGTAATAAAAAAAATTATACTCATGCAATTATTATTGACCTATAATGAAGATGAATATACAAGGGATAGACCCTATGACCTTCAATAAGCTATGATTATTAATGAATACATTATAGATATTTCACAAGGTACTTAGCTTAGAACCGAGTGAACTTGAGAAAGGGAGGTGATGACATTCATTAGAGGAAGATTTACCCTATAGTTCCACATGTGGTGTTGACTACCCAATGAGGGATACTCATCCAGTGGATTCCCATGAGAGGATGCCCCAATTGCGAATTGTTATGTGGAGGGATTATACCTATATCTTAGTTCTTAAACTATGTTTCTCCCATAGGAAGACTAGCTAGTGGATCCACCTAGAAAGCTACGTTCATGTTTGTTTTACTTTGGCCGGTAGACCACATTCAATCGGTGTAAGGTTTCCCAACATCGGATTCCACACTTAGCTGTTGTGGTTTATTTCAGTTAAGGCAATTGTTTCTTAAACTTAAATTAAGTAATGAAGTACAAATAAACTAGGGTGACTTAACAGGTTTACTTAGCCTAGGTAGGTGTTTGGGACTCTACCTATGCATTGCACTAGTTTTCTATGAGGGAAGTCTTAGGAGATTGTTCTTATGTATGTACATGCTTATAAATGTAAATGGTGATAATATGATGGTCTTACATGTAAATGAGTTTATGTGATGTTGGTTACCCTTACGAACATATATTTGGTCTCTATTCTTTGAGTATGATGATATGTATTATTCAATTATATGCTATGTGAAGTTGGATATTAGTCATGGTTCTTGTTGGGTTACTTGATTGGTCAAGGTTATGGGGCATTGCGTGGTTATTGCACTTCTTTACTTAATGAGGGTTAATGGGTGATTGTCTTGCTTAGATTATGTTGAAATGAACATATCTATGCTTGTTTCTATTATGACTTGATGATAAAGTTGTTTTATTAACTTTCCAGTTATATGATATGCATGATTATTTTACTGGACTTAGTATTGTTTTTATTGTGGTGTACATGCTTTGGACTTAATGGATGTGCCTACTTGATTGGTATGGTCGTCTTGAATGTGCATAAGGTGAATTTTTTTATGAAAGGTCCCCTTTTAGCATGTTTCCATGATATATGTGCATATGGTCTCATACTGAGTACTAGTGGTGTACTAACTCCATTTATTCTCTTTCCCCAACACTTTAGGTTCCGGTCATTACAGGGATTTTGGGGAAGGTCCCCTTTTAGCATGTTTCCAGATATGTGTGCATATGGTCTCATACTGAGTACTAGTGGTGTACTAAATCCATTTATTCTCTTTCCCCAACACTTTAGGTTCCGGCCGTTAAAGGGCTTTTGGGGACGACTTGAAGAAGACTTGAATTTCTTATTCATCCATGTTTGGTTGATACTAACTTTACGAGGATGGTGCCACTATCAAGCCTATGATATTGCTTAGATTTCAAGACCCTTATGTTTCTTTCTTTTAATTTGAGCATTAAACGTTGTATGACATAGATTTGGTCTTATGGAATTGATGAATGGGCTAGGACAAATTTTATTTACTCTTAATAGATTGTTATAAAATGAGACAAATATTTTCAGAGTATATTTTATTCTATATATCTATGTACAATAACAGTAGAAAACTAAGTAATTTTCCTATTCGAAGGATCTATGTGTACTTGATATATATATATATATACTATGTGTATGTAGAGGTCTATGTAAACCTCCTAGTAGAAGTAATGAAAAGTTTAAAATTGTCCTCTTAATTATACCTATGATTGTAATGGTTTAATCTAAGAGGCTTATGTTAGTACTCAAAGAGGACGATTACGCCATTTATGTCTAGGGGGTATTTGATACGCTCAAACATACTTCTCAAATAAGATGTAAAGCGGTCGTGTCAAGTAAATAACCCAACTAGTGAGGTTGAGATCGTTTCCACGAGGGAAATAGTCTAGACTTAACTTCAATCTATTATTACTTTTGTTTAGTCAATTACTTCCTTGGAAAGTAAAAACAATAAAAGGGGGGTTTCTATTTCTAAATGAATGAAAATAACTACCTAAATTCAAAGAGACACTTAACAGCTTTGAATGTTGGATTTTAATTAATTGATCAAAGTAACTAGGGTTTACGTGTTCCCCACAGGTTCATAACTTGATAATTCTAACAATAACAATTCTTTCCTAGTATCTTGCATGTAAAGTGATAAGTTATGTATTTCTAAATCCTTGGCCCGGCATCTAGAAAATCTCACTCCGCACCTTGGTCCGGCTACGTGTGTTGCTATCCTAACCCTTATCTTTACCTAATATTAAGCACCGTATTTGATATTTGACTAAGTAATTACCTCATACAAATCAATACTAGCCTATTAGATAGTATACACTAAATCTATGTTGATAAGTAGCATTAAGGTGAGTTCTAAAGTTGGCCATACGTTAAAAAGATTTCTAAGCTAAAGAATTATTAATACATGCAAGAGACTATGCTAAAATAGTTATTTTAGTTAGGTTTTATCTCATTGTTTGCCTATGGTTCCCACAACCCTAGTTATGGAGTTTAGTTACACATAGTCATAATCACAATATTCAAATATATTAAATAAGAATTCATGTACTTATTTATATGAGAAAGAGTAAAATTAGAAAGTTTGCTTGATTAATCACAAAAAGTCACTTGCAAGAATCTCAAAGTAATCAATAATCTCACATAAAGTCTAATGATAATCTAGAATCTAACAATACAGTGTCTACTAATATGATGTCTAACAATACGGAGTCTAACCTCAAAAATGAGGTTTTTTGAACTATTTATAAAAAATAAAAACCTAATTAAACAAGGACTCTATTTTCTAGAAATCTGCCAAAAAGGTTGGGTAGAAGGACCTCGAGACGGATCGTCGTGGTCACGACGGACCGTCATGGACTCTGTCGTCCCATACTTAGGAAATTTCTTTTGCTTCTCTCTTCATTATGTTTGACGGCAAGTATGACGGACCATCATAGGCACAACGGTCCGTCGAGGGTCTTTGTTACAAAACACTTCAACTCTTGGAATATGGGTACTGGGATTACTTCTCTGAACTTCATGACGAAGCTGCAGGACAAACCGTCATAGACACGACGGACCATCATAAGCATAGTAACCCCACACTTGGTCAGACATCCCCATCTTCCTTCAGCAGCTGCACTACGCTACAACCTACGGACCGTCACAAGCACGACGGACCGTCACAATCTCCGTTGGTGGTCTCTTCTGCATTTCTTCGCTCAAAATCTCCGCATTCATCTTTGGACAGATTTCCTGCAAAATAAAGAGAAACTTATATAAACATTAGCACAAAAAGGATTTTGGACACACTAAACATAAGGAAAAAGTGTTAATAATACCGTGAAACCACGGTATATCAGTATTCCAAGATGTGACATGGATGATGCTTCCTATACGTGTGAATGACTACGTTAATCTATGCATGGTCTACATGTTGATGTTTGAATACTCTTGTGTAGTATGATCTATAATTATGAACATGTGACACCTGCAAAGCATACCCCAGATATGACCGGCGTCGTAGTCCTCTAAGAGGACTCAAAAAAGCCCTTAGAATTCGTTATAACATATGATCAATAAAATTGCAGAAAATTTATAACTTTTACATTCTTATTGAATTATACTTAGACTTCATACTTAACCTTCATAATGACATACGATATTCTAAAAACTTGTCTCACATATATTAAAACAATCTAAGAGTACAAACCTAGACTAAGCTAATAAATAATAGTTATGACATACATGCCTTAATACAAAATAATCCAAAGAACATAAAGGAAGTAACGTATAAAAATCTGCTTAAGCTAGAATCTTGAAAAGATAGCATCCCCAAACATGATGACCTACCAAGATTTGGAGAAAGAGTTCCAAACCTATTCAAATAGAACTCCTTAAACTTCAATGGTCGCCCCGTACATGATAACCTATCAAGACTTGGAGGACGAGTTCCAAACCTCTTCAAATAGACCTTCTTAAACTTCAATAGTCGGAACCTACAGTTGTAGTAATATAAAGAATAAGGTTAGTAGTCAACGTGAACTAAGTATGGGTATATGCACATAACATACAAGGACATGCATGAAAATGTAAAATTGATCATTTCTTTTGAAAGCATGCTAAGTCATATTAATGTCTTTAATGCACATACCATAGAACATATACAAGTTAAGGACTTCATCTACATAAAACATGATCATAATCAAATATATATTATTATGGAGTCATGTTAACATTTCATATTACAAAGATCATTTAAACATAACATACAAAACACTTACGAATGATCTCATTCCAAACCTACAAGTGCAATGGTCATCTTAAGCCCCATAACCCCACACAACGAAGTAGGTAAAATAGGGGACCATAAGTAAAGCTTTGCTTCATATAATTTGTAACATATGTAGTCATTTGTTCATATAATAATATAACCCAATTACATATTCATCATAATAACCAAAATCATATAAGAGTAACATCACTTATACTAAACATATATCTTTCATGTTATCATATTACATAAGAACAATCCTCTAGGACTTCCCTTAGAATCAACTTCTTCCATGTCAAGGTGGAGTCTCATACTCCTACCTATACTAAGTAGACTCATCATGTGACCCTAGTCAACGTTCATTTACTTATCATTGATTTTACATGAGGGAACATACGCCTTAGGAAAAATAGACCATGAGAGGTAGACATGGAATCCGGTGTCATAAAACCCCACACCAAAAGAAGGTGGTCTACCGGCCAAAGTAGAACTGAACATGACATAGCTTTCTAGCTGGATCCACTAGATAGTATCCTATGGTTGCAACATAGTTCAAGAACTATGAGATGTATTAGGGACCCAAATTTCAACATTACATAGGAGCCTTTATCTCATGAGAGTCATTATGAACCTACCTTAAAACAAGGGAAGGGAGACCTCTCATATGTAGTTCATCGTTTATTAGCTGAAGTTCCTTTCTTGAATAATCTTTATGTTTTCATTTTATAATATCTTATCATAGGTCATAGGATATTAACTCCTTCTATAAAAATTATAATGCTCTAGTTGGGATTAGATGAGAATTTCCATTTATTCTAACCCTTCGTATGTCACCTTAACCTAATATAGTCATCTTGTGTAAAGTATAAAAAAGAATATCATAACTTGCATTTATCGTGTTCTTTTTATGGTATCACAAATAACATGTTCATAGACCAACACACACATATAGAAACATCACACATACTTAAAAAAATAACATCATGATTTATACGCTATCATAACTGTTTTTGATAAATCACAACTTTAAAAGAGTTACCTCTTGCTTCCAATAACCTTATTCAAGAATTTACGTTCAACTTACAACATTCAAAATCATAACATAGTTAACTACTCAATAGCATAATCAAGAACTACAGAACTCATATACGAGATCAATGGATAATGTAGGGTAAAGGAAAGGCTCATTTAAGAGTTCATTCTAGTCTTGCTTCCAATCCCTACATTTTCATATTATCAAGTAGTACAAAATATCATACGAAACCAGCATCCAGATACGAACATTCTTCACTAAAAAATCAAGATAACTAACCACATAACCATAATAGAAAACATTTACTTTTCATTGAAAATCATAAATTTAGTGTTAGGAAGAAAATATGTTTTGTTGAGTAAAAATCATAGAATTGAAGTTCTTGAAAACCTATCTTTGAAAGGACGAAAGGAATACCAAGAGTTAAAATCCCTACTTTATAGATGAAGAATCCACAAAAAATTGATGAAAGAAGTGTTTGTCTCCTTCCTTAAGCTCTACTTGTTCTTCAATGGAGTTTGGGAAAAAGAGCATTTCTTGAGAGATTAGAGAATTTTCATTTTAATCTCATTTGGACGTGTAAATATTTTCTAAAACTGACCTAAATATCCATATATATTCTTCCAGTGAAATACCCAAAATACCCTCCACTTAAATGAGTCTTTTAAGAAGATAAATAACCAGAAATACGGCTTTAACGATTCCAAGAAGTGGCTGCGAGTCGCGGGGCCGATTCCCATTATTTTTCAGAGTTTGTGGGTTGATACAGGGTGGTGTGTGTTAACCTCGTGTCGCGAGGCTGCTTCTAAACTCTTGAGGCAGTGTCTTGCGTGACAGCTACGCGTCACACACATCAAGCCCAAATGTTGGTCCCGCAGTATGCTTTGGCAGCAGGCCAACCCATGTTGGGGTCCTCCCCAACGACCCTTCAGGTGGTCCTTGGGATGTCGTTGTCGGACGTTTTGACACTTTTTACTGCATAATACCTATCTATACATAGGGACGTCAACAAGATTTAATTAGCTAGTTTCCAAATGTTAAGGTCTTTCTTAGTTGTTATGGCCATAATGTTTTCCAAATGAGTTTATTACTTTAATATAGGTATAGAAACATAAATTTAAACAATATATAATGGATTAATATCTAGTAGAATTCATTGCAATTCAGGAGTGTTACAGTGGTCTTCCTTAGGAATATTCGTCCCCGAATGACCCTAAAATCTTTTGGAGGGTGAGGCATAGACTCAAATATAGAAGCCCAACCAATCAAAAACAAAAAATCATAATGAGTCACAATTGATAGGAATATTTCACACTCCACACAACACATACCATAACATTATATGTAGCACTCAATTCATGATGCACAACATATAAGAGCTCCATATTTGTAAGACGTAGTGAGGAATTTCCTTCTCAACCTTATCTTAAGCTGAAAATGAATAAAAGAGTTACCATGCTATTATTCTTCTTAAGACAATAACAAAACATCAAAATCTTAAGAAGACAGATGCATAAATATTTCACATAAGTGCAAGAATAGAGTATGAAGGCATTTTCTTAAATCTCTAGTTTGTACTAGGTTTTACAAAAAGATGCACCTATCTAGAAAAACTCAATTTCATGATTATGCATTAATTTCTCTTTTATGATGAATGTCTAATATTATGTAGTTCATAGATTAGGGTAGCTGGACTTCATGTAGGTTTCGGCCTCCCATGTTGAACCCTCAACAAGATGGTTCCTCCATAGATCTTTCACAGAGGCAACCTCATTGTTACTCAACTTCTTGACTTGGTAATCTAGTATATCTCAACCTGAACCTCTTGATGGGAGAGGTTTTCATCAACCCCTAAACCTTCAATAGGAAGAATAGACACCGGGCGCTTATGCATTTCTTGAGCACAGAAACAAAAACACCGGATGAACTGATGTTAGCTCACTAGGTAGTTTCAACTCATAGGAAAACTTCGAAAGTCGATGTAAAACCTCATAGGGACAAAAATACCGGGACTTAAATTCACCTCCTTACCAAAAATCATCACCCTTTCATAGGTGTAATATTCAAATAGACATCATCATAAGAATTTTGGCTACTACAGGTTGACTTCTATCTATCTCTTATGATTCGAACCTTCTTTATAGCCTCATAGATAATTTATGGACCAAGGAGCGAGGACTCACCAACCTCAAATAATACCATTGGAGATCTACACCTTCTAGCATAAAGAGCATCAAAAGGTGACATGGATATGATCTAATGATAGCTATTGTTGTAATAGAACTCAATCAAAGGTAAATGATCATCTCAACTTCCCTTGAAATAAATTAAACAGACTCTTAGCATGTCTTCAAGTGTCTGAAAAGTACGTTCCACTTGACCATCTGTCTTAGGATGAAAAGCGGTACAAAGTTTCACTTAAGTACCTAAACCTTTTTGAAAAGCCTTTAAAAAAAGAAGTGAATAGGGCACCTCTATCCGAAATGATGGACAAAGAAATCTTATGGAGACTCACAATCTCCTTAATGTAGATCCTTGCATAATCTTCAGCCTTTAGGAAGACTTAACACGAATAAAATGGGAAGATTTTGTCAATCCATCCACAATAACCCATATAGAATACTTTGCTTTCAAGTTCGAGGCAACCCAATAACAAATTTCATATTGATGGCTTCCCACTTCCATGTAGGAACAACCATGATTTGGGTTAAACCACCTGGTTGAAGATTCTCAGCTTTAGCTGTTGGAAGTTTGGACACTTACAAACAAACTCTGCTATTTCCCTTTTTAAACCACACCACCAAATTGATTTCTCTAAGATCATGATACATTTCTGTGGCACCCAGATGTATTGAATAGCGAGAACCATGAGCTTCTTCTAGAATTCAAATTCTGAAAATCCTTAACATCGGGTATACATAATCTCCCTTGGTACCAAAAAACACCACCCCCCTGGGAAAATAACACATTGAGCATACCTAGTATTGAATCCTTCAACTCCATCAATATAGGATCAAGATGTTTTTTATATTTAACTTCAACCAGTGATGATGAGTTGGAGTTATGATGGACCATAAAACCTCCATTTGGAGAATCTTCAAATCGCACACTTATGCGAGCCAGCCTATGAACATCTTTCACAAGTTCTTCCTTTTTTTCTTTCATATGAGACGTACTACCCATAGTTATTCGAATCAAAAAGCATCTGAAACCACATTGGCCTTACACGGGTGGTAAAGGATACTCATGTCGTAATCATTCAAGAATTCTGACATTCTTCTCTTTTGAAGATTCAACTCTTTTTGTGTAAATGCATACTGAAGACTTTTATTGTCAGTAAATGCATCAAACATGCACACCATACAAGTAGTGTCTCGATATTTTCTAGGCAAAAACTACAGTAGCTAACTCAAGGTCATGAGTTGGGTAATTCTTCTTATAAACTCTGAGTTGCCTAGAAGCATAGGCTATCACCTTATCATGCTGCATGAGGACACATCCTAAGCCCACAACATATGCATCACAATACCCCATGAAGCTTTCATTACCCTCCGGTAAGGTCATCACAAGAGCGGAGGTAAGGATTATTTATCAATTCTGTAAAACCTTTCTCACAAGCTTCCGACCACTCAAAATTAACCTTCTTTTGGCTCAAAGATGTAAAAGGGGAATCAATGGACGAAAATTCATCAACAAACCTTTTGTAATACCCGGCAACACCCAAGAAACATATTATGTTTGTGGGAGTCAAAGGTCCAGGACAATTTATGACCACATCTGTCGTCTTCAGATCTCTACACCAATACCAGAGATAATATGGCCAAGAAAAGCAATTGACATCAACCAAAGTTCACACTTACTAAATTTGGCATAAATTTGTTGTTCTTTAATGAATTGCAAGGACAGCCTCAAGTGATTGTCATGCTCATTTTCCATCTTGGAGTATATAAAAATATCATCAATGAACATATCCACAAACGAGTTGAGGTAATCTCGGAAAAAACTCTATTCATTAGGTTCATAAAAATCACCGGGAATTCATTAATCCAAAAGACATCACCAAAAATTCATACTAACCATATGTAGTTCGGAAAGCTGTTTTGGGAACATCTTCAACTCTGAGCATAAGTGGTGATATCTCGACGTGAAGTCAATCTTCAAAAAGTAACTAGCACCTAGCAGTTTATCAAATAGGTCATCAACCCTAGGGAGAGGATACTTGTTCTTTATGTTGACCTTATTGAGTTGGCGATAATCAATGCACATTTTAAGGGACCTATCCTACTTCTTAACAAAAAAGACCGGGTACACCATGGAGAAATACTAGGTTGAAAGAAACCCTTGTCTGGTAGATCTTTGAGTTGGAGCTTCAACTCTTTGAACTCATCCGGATCCATCCCATATAGGATAATTTAAATGGGATTTGTATCCGATAATAACTCTATGCCAAAGTCAATTTCCAGTTCGAGAGGAAATCTTGGAAGGTAATTAAGAAAAATCTCTGACTACATGATAATTTGATGCCAATGCCCAATGGGAATTCTCTCCCTATAGGGCATAACTCAAAAAAAAAAGGAGCTTCACATTCTAGGTCCTTAATTCTGACTACTTGATTATTTGACCTCTTGTCTATCATCTTACAAGTCTTCATACAAGAAATTATTTGACCTCTTTGCATAGAATTCCCCCCTTTCGACTCTAGAATAGGTTTCTTAGGGAATTAAACTTCACTACCCCTGTTCCACAATCTATGGAAAAAATAATTCATGAATCAAATCCATACGCAATATGATATCAAAGTCAAACATATCAAGTTCTACCAAATCAACAAGAGTAACTCTTTTGGGCAGCATTACATGAAAATTCCTATAGACTTTTTTTGAAACTGTAGAGTGACCCATTTGGGTACAAACTAGAAGGGTTCAATCAGAACTACGAAAAGTACATCAAATTTTATAGCTACCAAAGGTTTAACAAAAGAAAGAGTAGCACCTAGATAAAGAAATGCATAAACATTGACACTGAAAACTTGTCACATACTCGTCACAATGTCGGGAGACTTCTCTTGTTCAACCTTAGCCATGAGTGCATAGAAAAGGTTCCTCTTCGGAGCTTCAAAACTAGGACAAGTTTGTTGGGTTTGGATATTCCACATACCTTGAATTCTTATGACATCTTACATTCGGAAAATCTTTCACCACATTTCCACTTTTTCCATAACCATAGAAACTACTAGTTCCAACAATGTATTCACCAACATGTTTATTACCACAACTTGGTCTCTCTTTTGGTGGATCAACATTTCTCTTCTTTTGAGGTTTAGTAATAGAACATCAATAATTGTGATTCTTCAAGAAATTTGAAAGAACCTAATTTGATAACCTCTTATTGAACTAAATCTTGTCTTGCGCATTAAGACTATACATAGAGGAACTAGTTTCAAAAGACCTTTCCTTCTTATCTTCCCTATTTTTCTTCCTTAGAAGACTATCCTCAGCCTGTTGAGCATGAACCATCAACCTAGAAAGATCCACATTTTTATAAAGCATGGATGCCCAACATTCTTCTTCAAGATCTTCGGACAAGCCCATTACAAAAAGGCACATCTCATCACTATCATTCAAAAATAAAGAGTAAACATATTTGGAGAGCTTAACGAATTTCATGGAGTATTCCTTAACACTCATACCTCCTTGACGATGTTTGATGAAATCCTTTACCCTAACTTCTCTTTGCTACCTTGGGAAAAATCTATGAAGGAAGGACTTTTTGAAGATCTCCCAAGTTATGGGAAAACCTCCTAAAGCCCTACTATCGTTCCACTGATTGAAACATGTATGAGCCATGTCCTTGAGTTGATAGGTAGCAAGGTCAACCTTCTTATTAGTATTCACCTCCATTGAAAACAAGACCTTGTAAACCTCATAAAGAGAGTCTAGGGTTCATCGTTGACCTTAGATTTGAAACACATAGGAGGATTCATCCTCGTGACATCTCTCAAATGACTGGACATAGTGCTAGAATGTTGGTTATATCGAGGAACAACCTCCGTATCTGCTTGTGCCATAGTGGCTTAGGCATGGGTGGTGATTCCTTGGGCCGTTTGAAGCAGGACTTTGCTCACCTCACCATTCGTCATCGCTGGAGGATTCACCAGAACTTGTTTTTTGCAGATACTTGCACTTGAAGAACATTTCGATTGCCTTGGGGTGTACCTCCCACATTCACAATCTCAAATCCTACACTCCTCGCGGTTTTCCTTCTTGTGTTCATCGACTAAAACCACAAGAAAGGGATTAGATACTAAAAAACACATAGTTTCCAAATTTTAAAGGCACGCCATAGTATTATCAACAAAAAAGAAGTTTCCTAGTAATCACATAACCTCTTATCCATAGTTTTGGTGCTCTTCACAACCATAAAAAAATACTATGTATTGCTGTTTAGTGGGACAATAATGCAGAGAACATTTAACCTCATGCTCTGATACAATGTCTTTCACACTCGGAGAGCATACCCTAGATGCAAGCAACAGTTACGTCCTCTTAGAGTATTTAGAGTATCCCTTGGCATTCGTCATATACTTTGAGCAGTAAAATTACTGAAAATTTAAACCTTTACATTCATCATAATGACATACGATATTCTAAAAACTTGTCTTAAATATATTAAAACCATCTAAGAGTACAAATCTAGACTTAGCCAATAAATAATAGTTATTTCATATAGGCCTTCGTACAAAAGAATCCTAAGAACATAATGGAAGTGGTGTATTCTTCAATCTACTAAAAATCTTCATAACATAGAATTTTGAAAGGATAGCATCCCTGAACATGAGGACCTACCAAGTCTTGAAGAAAGAGCTCCAAGTTTCTTCAGATCCACCTCTTTAAACATCAATTGCCGGAACCTACCGTTGCAGTAATATAAAGTAATGGGGTTAGTACCTCACATGTACTAAGTATGGGTATATGCACATAACATATGAGGACATTCATGAAAAAGGATCATTTATCATTTCTTTTGAAGGCATGCTAAGTCATATAAATGTCTTCAATGCACATACCACCAAACATATACAAGTTAAGGATGCCATAAACATAAAGCATGATCATAATCAAATATGTATTATCATATAGAAATGCTAAGCTTGCATACCCATAAATAATATAAACATAACATACCAAACACGTACGAATGATCCAATCCTCAACCTACAAGTTCAATAGTCATGTGAAGCCCCATAACCCCACACAACCAAGTAGGTAAGATAGGGAACCATAAGTAAAGCTTAGCTTCATGTATGTTTTAACATAAGTAGTGATCACTTTATATAAAAATTTACCCAATAATATATTCATCAGAATTACCAACATCATATAAGAGTAACATCACATATCATACAAAATATATTTCATGTTATCATATTACATAAGAACAATCTCCTAGGACTTTCATTTGTTTCAACTTGTGAAATGTCTATGAAGAGTCTCATACCTCTACCTATACTAAGTAGAATCCTCAAACCACCCTAGTAAATGGTCATTTGTTTGTCTTTCATTTTACATGAGGGAACATACGCCTTAGCTTACATAGACCATGTGAACTACACATGGAATCCGGTGTCATAAAATCCCACACCGAAAGAAGTTGTTTATCGGCAAAAGTAAAACTAACCATGACATATCTTTCTAGGTGGATCCACTAGATAGTATCCTAAGGTGTCAATATAGTTTAAGAACTAGGACATGTATTTGAGACTCATAGTTCCACATTGCATGGCAGCCTCTATCTTATGAAATTCATTGTTAACCTACCTTCAAACTAGGGAAGGGACACCCCTCATATCTAGTTCATAAGTGCTTAGCTTAAATTCCTTTTTTGAATAACATTGAAGTATTATTCTTATCATAGGTAATAGTATATTAATTCCTGGTGTAAACATTATCATGAGCTTTTTGGTATTAGATGAGAATTTCATTTCATTCTAACCCTTCATATTTGAGATTAAATTAATAAAGTCATCTTATGGAAAGCATACAAGAGAATATCGTAACATGCATTTATTGTGTTCTTATCATGATCTCATAAATCTCATGTTCATATCCCAACATATACACATAGACATTGAAGACCTGTAACAACCGGGTTTACCCGCTAGACGTAATCAGCTTTGAAGTCCTGTTTTGATGACTAAGACTGGCCACTTACCTTACATCATTACATTCATAGGTAAAAAACACACAAAATTTAATACGTTTTACTACTTCTATTTTGAGGTTTACATAGACCTCTACATACACATAATAGATATTTCTCGCGTATATATAGACCCTTTGTATAGGAAGATTACTTAGTCTTCTACTTTTATTGCACATAGGTATATAAAATATAACATAGTGTCAAAAACATATCTCATCTTATAACCATCTAATAAGACTAAATCAAATTGGGCCTAGCCCATGCATCTATGAAAACAGACCACATATAGTCATACAAATCTTTAGTACTCAAATGAAACGAAAGGAACATAAGAGTCTTAATACTAAAATAACTTCATAGTTTGATATTGGCATTGCACTCGAAAACTGAGGGCCTACCAAACTTGGATGATTATGAATTTAAAGTCTTCTTCAAATTCATCTTCAAAAGTCCTTTAACGACCAAAACCTATAATATTTGAGAAAAGTAAGAAATGGGGTTAGTACAACACTTATACTAAGTATGAGACCATATGTACACATACTTTTAAATAATGCTAAGAAAAGAGACGTTTCATAAAGTATTCAAATTTTATTAAAAATCTCTATACACATTCAACAAGTCTAAACAAATCAATATGAAACAGTCATTAAGTCCAAAGCATGTACACAACAAGACCAACAGTAATAATTTTAGTCAATTTAACATGCATATCATTCCATTTGACACATGTAGTTATATCTACTCTATCATCAAGTCATAATAGCAACAATCATAGATAAAAATTCGTTAAAACATAATCAAAGCAAGACAATTACCCATAACCTCTTATTAAGTCAACAAGTGCAATGAACAAGAAAAGCCCTATAACTTTACTCAATCAAGTTACCAAAAAAGAATCATGACTAACATCCTACTTTACATAGAATATCATTTAGCAGTACATATCATCATACTTTAACAATATAGAACAACGCATATTCATAAGTAAAACTACTTAACATATATTATCAACTATGTGCAAAGTCATCATATACATATCACATATCATCACAAGCATATTCATGCATAAGAACATCATCCTAAGACTACCCTCAAGGCTTACAAGTGCAATGTTAAGGAAGAGTCACATATCCCTACCTAGACTAAGCTAGACCCCTTAGGTTATCATTGTTAGAGTTCATTCCTTTACTTCATTTTACCTTTTTGGAACAACATGCCCTAAACAACATAGACCACATGAGCTAATGTGGAATCTGGTGTCATGTAACCGAACTACTTTCCAAGGTAGTAGCAAAACATGAGCATAGAAACTATGTGCATCTACTAGCGAGTATTCCTATGGGGGCAACATAGTTCAAGAACTAGGAGATACAGTTGGGACCCACTTTATGATACATGTAGTATAGTCTCCAATCTAAAGAGTATATGAGTGATCTTACCTTCCCTATGTGGGAAAGGATACTCCTCATTCTAGTTCACTCGGTGCTAAGCTAGAGTTCTTTTTTGAAATGTCATTAATTAATTGTAAAAGCTTAGTTTAGTTCATATAGTCTAATACCTTGTATATTCATTGTAATTGTATCATTCGAAATTGCATGAGAATATCAATTCATGCCAACCCTCAAATGTGAGATTAGCATAACATCATGATCATGTCATAATAAGGCACATAAGCACTTCATAACCAACCTTATATCATTTCATCTTAATTATAATCTCACAATCACATAGTCAAGACATTTCAAGTCAACATCATATCATTATATTCGTAGGCTAATCACAAGGCGTGCTTCTATTGATGTGCATTATCAATCACAGGCCATCATAATTATAGTAAAGGTTAGGATCATAAGGACTTACTTATTGTCCCTTAATAGCCATCATCATGTTCTTACCATCAACAAACCAATTACTTCCAACAATAGGTGTAGGAATATCAATCAATAATAATTAATACAAGAACTAGGTCAATTGCATCATCACTATCCCAATTAATATCAATTCATAAACTAGGATTAGGGAATTTATGGTTAATCATGAATTCACTAAGAATTAGATCCAATCCAAACACTACATTATCGTAGTCAATCCATACATGAATTAGAACATATAAAACAAGTCTAATAATTCATTCATTCTTTAATTTCCATCAATTCATAACCAAGATCAAAAGATTTGGGAGATTGGGGAAGGGAACATGATCTTCATGAAATTGCACAATAAATACCAATTAATCAAAAATCCATATGCAATTACTCATAAGAAATCACAATTCATCATCAATTTGAAGTTTAGATGGAAACCAATTAGAATTGGAAAACCCCATGGAATTGGCAATGTGGAGATCAACTTTTAAAGGGCCTCTTTGGGAATGAAATCCCAAGATTGAAGAATCTATATCTTAATGAAGATTTACCCACAAAATTGAAGTGAAATTCTATAGAAATTTCCCTTCTTCTTCAAGCATCAATGGAGGATTTTGGGGAGAGAGAAAATATAGAGAGATGAAAGCTTTTTGAGTTTTGATTTGGGAATTCGGGTTTGGGTGAGTGATTTATGAATTGAAATTACCCTTAGTATAGATATAATAACCCCCTAAATTATCCAAATTACCCCTCACTTAAAATGGTCTTTATATGAAGTTTAAATGACAAAAGTACGATTTTACTGAATCTGGGAAGTGGCTCCGTGTCACTAGGACAAACACACACTTTATTCCCAAAAATTATTTTTGGACCAGTGAGGTCCGTGTGGGCTGTGCATCGCGCAGCGGCCCACTGAATTTTGACACCTCGCATGCTGCTTAGGCAGCCTTCTACCGATGTTGGGGTCCTATTCCTCGACCCTTAGGTTTGTCCTTGGGGAGTCGTTATGGGACGTTTAGACACTCTATACTAAACTCTACCTAACTAAAGTCTTTTTAAAAATTTGGACTTCATTTGACCCTTCAAAACCATCCCCAAACATAGCAACGTCAACTAGTTCAATTAGTCTAGTTTCAGGAGGTCATGGACGTCCTTTAACGCCTTGGCTCTAAAAATCCTCGGATGACTTCTAAAAATTATCTAAGGTCATAAAACCTTATCTAAATCTTTAGAAATTCATCTTAAGATCTAGAATGGGTCTTGACTTTTCTGAGTGTTACATTATCCCCAATTAGGAATATTCGTGTGTGAATGACAATAAACTTTTTTAAAAGGGAAATGATTGTCTCAGTACTGGCAGCCCAACAACCAATACCGAACAGCACCATGAGCTACAACTTAATTTAACATAACAATATGGAATTTTTTCACCATGAATCAAAACATCATTTTTTAGACATAAGGTTCAAAGTCACAACATAAGGAATTTCGGTCTCACCATGACAACATTAGCTCAACATTCTTTGCATGAGTCAATTATGTCAAATTTCAACTTACCGACATGCTACATATCATTTCAAAAAGACTCACAATATATAATTTCTCAACATAAATCAAAACAAGATAAATTCAAAAATTTCCACGTTGAAAGCACAATTCACAATAAGTCAATGTAACAACACCAAAATGAACATTATTGCTACATTTCACTAAAATTAAAGGAAACTTCAATTTTTGTCATTATTTTATTTTTTAATAGGAACAACTAACCTTTGTATCAAATAGGTGGGGGTAATGGGACTTCATGTCAGCCTCGGCCTTCTATGTTGCACCCTCAACTATGTTATTCTTCCGTAAAACTTTTACAGAAAACACCTCTTTCTTCCTCAATTTCTTTACTTGCCTGTCAAGGATTTCAACCTGAATTTCCTCATGTGAGAGGTAATCCTTTACACCAAGACCCTCAATAGGAAGAATAGACTCAAGATCACTGATACACTTCTTATGAATAGAAACATGGAAAACCAATTGAACCGAAGCAAATTCGTTAGGTAACCTTAGTTCATGGGTAACCTTCCCAACCCTTTGCAAAACTTCATAGGGACCCAAATAACGAGGACTTATCTTGCCTTTCTTGTCAAATCTGACCACACCCTACATAGGAAAAATTTTCAAATACACCTTATCACCTTCTTCAAACTCTAAATCCCTTGTCCTATAATTGGCTCAAGAATATTGCCGACTATAGGCCATTTGCAAGTGATTTCTTATAACATGGACTTTCTCAAAAGCATAATAAATCAAATTAGGTCCAAGAAGCGAAGACTCACCCTCTTCAAATCATCTAATTGGAGATCTACATCTCCTACAATACAAGTCTTCGTAAGGAGCTATAGATATGGACGAATGGCAGATATTATTGCAAGCAAACTATACAAAAAGGGAAATGTTTTTCCCAATTCACTTTAAAATCACTTATGCAATCTCTAAGCATATCCTTAAGGGTTTGAATAGTACACCGACTTGACCATCCATTTAGGGATGAAAAGCGTGCTTAATTTCACCTAGGTACGCAACCCTTGTGGGAATGACCTCTAAAATCTAGATGTGAATTGTGCACCCCAATCCGATATGAAGGATAATAGAATACCATAGAGACACACAATCTCATCTATAAATATCATTGCATAATGTTCTGTAGAATAGGTAGACTTGATGGGAATAAAATGAGTGGACATGGTAAACCTATCCCCAACCACCCATATAGAGTCATATTTCTTTTGAGTCAGAGGCAGACCTACTACAAAATGCACATTGATATCTTCCCACTTCCAAGTAGGAACTTTGAGTTCTTGTAGTAAGCCACCTGGATTTTGATGTTCGTATTTCACTTGTTGGCAATTTGGACACTTAGCAACAAACTTCGCTATGTCCTTCTTCAAACCTTCCCACCAAAATACTTCCTTAAGGTCATTATACATTATTGTCGAACTCGGATGAAGGGAGTAACAAGACCCATTCGCTTCCTCAAGGATCCGGTTCGTCAACCCATCTATATTTGGAACAAACAACCTTCCTTGATACCTCAAGACACCATCCCCTGTTAAGGAGATTGATTCATAAATTTTACCAAGAACTGATTCCTTCCACTCCTTCATTAATTGATCAAGGTGTTGTTTGGACTTTACCTCAACTACCAATGATGAGTCAGAGCTACTATGGACCATGAAGCCATCATTCGTAGAATCTTCCAACCTCACACCCAGTCTATACAACCTATAAACATCTATAACTAGGTCTTTATTTTTTTCCTTTATGTGATACACACTACCCATGGTCATACCACTTAGAGCATCCGCAACCCCGTTGGCCTTGTCGGGGTGATACAGAACACTGATGTCATAATATTTCAACAATTCCAACGACTTTCTTTCTCGAAAGTTCAACTCATTTTGAGTGAACACTTATTGGAAACTCATGTTATTGATATACACATAAACATGGACACCATACAAGTAATGCCTCCATATTTTAAAAGCAAATACCACTCCCGCTAATTCAAGATCATGAGCTGGATAGTTTCTCTCATGCACCTTATATTGCTTAGACGAATAGGCTATTACCTTCCGATTTTGCATAAGAACACACCCTAGACCCACTCGGGTTGCATAACAATACACAACAAAAAACCTTTGTACACACCTTCCTGGTAAAGTTAACACCGGAAAGGAAGTAAAAATATCTTTTAAAATTTAGAAGCTTCTCTGACATACCTTTGACTACTCCAATTTCTAACTCTTTTGGGTCAAATTTGTCAAAGGAGATTCAATGGACGCATAACCATCCATAAACCTCCGATAATAACCCACTAGACGCAAGAAACTCCTAATGTCGGTTGTAGTCAATGGACTAGGACAATTCTTGACTGCAACAATTTTCCTTAGATCAACCTTAACTCCTTCACTATAGATGATAAGACAAAGAAATTACACCGACCTTAACCAAAACTAACACATTTACTATATTTGGAAAATAATTGATTTTCCTTATGCACTAGTAACTCCACCGTCAAATGGTTCGTGTGATCATCCTGGTTTTTCAAATATACAAAGATGTCTTAAATAAAGACAATAACAAATGAATATAGGTAACATCAAAAACCCTATTCATTAGGTCAACAAAAGCCGCCGGGGCATTTGTGAGACCAAAGGACATTACTAAGAACTCATAGTTATCATATCTAGTCCGAAATGCCTTCTTTGGAATATTAACCACTCACGCAAAGCTGGTGAAATCCCAATCTCATGTTAATCTTAAGAAAGTAGCTTGCCCCTAAGAGTTAATGAAACAAGTCATCAATCCGAGGGAGATGATACTTGTTCTTAATAGCGACTTTATTCAGTTGGCGGTAATCGGTGAACATTCTAAGGAATCCATCCTTCTTCTTCACAAATAATACTAGATCACCCCATGGAGAAACACTAGGTCTTATGAAGCCTTTGTCTAGTAAATCTTTGAAATGAGGCTTCAACTTTTTCATTTCCGTCGGAGCCATCCAATAAGGAGGAATTGAAATGGGATTCGTATCCGGTAAAAAGTCGATACCAAAATCAATTTTCTTTTTAGGAGGAATACTGGCCAAATCATTAGAAAAAACCTCCGGAAATTCCCTAACTACGGGGACCGACTTAACGGGAGGAACTTCGGAGTGTGAATCTTGGACTTTTACTATATGATATAACCACCCTTTAGAAATTATTTTGAATGCTTTCAAACAAGATATTATACAATCTCTAGGAATAAAATTTCCCCCCTTCAATTCTAAAATGGGATCATTTGAAAGTTAAACTTCACCACCCTTGTTCTAAAATCAATAAAGGCAAAACAAGCATGCAACCAATCCACACCCAATATGATGTCAAAATAAAGCTTATCAAGTTCTACTAGATCAATATTAGAAACTCTATTGGGAAACATTATAGGACAAATTTCTACACACCCTTTTTGCGACAACCGGCTCACCCTCTGGGGTAGACACTACAAATAGTTCATGCAAAATATCCGGAAATATGTTAAACTTTTTAGCTAGTAGAGGAGTTACAAATGATAAAGTAGCAACGAAATCAAGTAAAGAATATGCATCAGCTGAGAAGACTTTAAACATACCGGTCACCACGTCAAAAGAAGTTTCTTGCTCACCCCTAGAGCAGAAGAGAATAGAAGTGGTTCTTCTTCGAAGCCTCATTTAAACCAATTGCTTGAGCTTTACCACTAAATTTATATTGAACCCTCGCATTAGGATAATCTCTAGCCTTGTGATAACATTTACCACAACCAAAACAATTATACGTTCCCTTAAGAAAATTACCATAGTTCTTCTTTCCACAATTTTCACAAGTTGGTTTCTTGGTTGGTGAACTAGCATACTTTTAATTATTAGGCTTAGATTTAGAAAAACTATCACCACTACACTCAGGGAACTGTTAAGGAATTTGATTAGGAACCTGCTTGTTAAATCTAGTCTTGTCTTGTATCTCAAGCCTATTATTTGAAGAACCACCATCCAAAGAACTTGCCAACTTAGAATATCTACTCTTCCTCTTAGCCTATTCCTCCTCCACATGTTGGGAATGCGCCATAAGAGGGGAAATGTTCATGTTTCCATGTAGCATAGACGAATGATACTCCTCTTTCAAATCATCCGACACTCCCGTCACAAAGCGGTTCATTTCGTCTATAGGATCGGAAACCAAAGAAGGAGCATATTTTTAAAATTTATTGAATCTCAACGAATAATAAAGCACACTCATACCTCTTTGTAAAAGGTTGATGAACTCCACCACTATAGCATCCGTCTTCTCCATAGGAAGAACCGATCAAGAAATTCTTCTTGAACACCTCCCAAGTAACGGGACTACCCCGTAATGGCCTATTGTCCCTCCGTTGGACATGCCATGCTTGAGCCACATCCTTAATTGGGAAGGTTTCTAACTCGGCCTTATGAATAGTATACAGCCCAATGGTGAAGAGGATCTTATAGATTTCATCGATGAATTCTTGGGGTTCTTCCTCAACCTTGTCCCCATAAAAAGTAGGAGGATTCATCGGAGTGAAATCCCTTAGACGAGAGGCCATGGTAGTTACGTGTTGGTGTGTTTTGGGTACAACCTCCTAATTATTTTGGGATGTCATCGCTTGGGCTAGAGTAGTGGCGGCTTGTGCTTGGGTAGTAATGGGAGAATGGCACTTATGTTCTCATCCGTAAAAGGAGGAGCATTGACCGGGGCTTGGTCATCATTAGCCACTTTCTCAAGAGGAGGAACTTGATCACCACGGGGAGGAACTCCCACATTGGAAATATCTTCTTCAATCTTTCGTACCGCATTCCTTCAAATTGTCATATCCTATAATCACAATAAGAGGATTAGATGTTAAAGGCACATTGACCCAAACCTCTAGAGGCACGATATTGGACTTCCAAGAAAGTGAGAGTTTCCTAAACATCATATAGATAACTATTCATAAGTGTGGTGCACTTCACAATTATGAATACAAACCTACATAGATGTGGTTGAGAGAGACATCAAATCAAAGATATTCAACCTCATGCTCTTATACAAAGTTTGTCACATGTGGGTTTACCCAAAAGACATAACCGGCGGCGGCGGCATCTTTGAGGACTAAGACTAGTCTCTTAGCATACATTAATACATTCATAGGTAAAAAACACAAAAATTTTAAACTTTTTACTACTTCTATATTGATGTTTACATAGACCTCTACATACAACATAATAGATATATTTCGAGTTCACATAGACCCATCATATAAGAAGATTTCTTAGTCTTTTACTTTTATGGAACATAAGTATATAAAAGATAACATAGTGTCAAAAACATGCCTCATCTTATCACTATTTAATAAGTCTAAATCAAATTGGGCTAGCCCGTACATTATAGGTCATACAAATATTTAGTACTCAAATGAAAGGAAAGGAACATCAGAGTCTTAATACTAAAATCACTTCATAGTTCTATATTGGCATTTCCCTCGAAAAGTGAAGGCCTACCAACATGGATGATTATGAATTTCAAGTCTTTTTCATATTCATCTTCAAAAGTCCTTCAACGACCAAAACCTAATATATTCGAGAAAAGGAAGAAATGGGGTTAGTACAAAAATTGTACTAAGTATGAGACCATATGTACACATACTTTTAAATCATGTTAAGAAAAGGGACATTTCATAAAGTATTCACATTTCATTAAAAATCTCTATACACATTCAACAAGACAAAACCAATCAATATTTTAGGAGACAACTAACAACTTCAAATGTTAGAGTTTAATCAATTAATAAAAGTAACTAGGGTTTTCGTGTTCCCCACAGGTTCATAACTTGATAATTCTAACTATAACAATTATTTCCTAGTATCTTGCATGCAAAGTGATATGTTATGTATTTCTAAATCCTTGATCCAGCATGTAGAAAATTTCACTCCGCACCTTGGTCCAGCTACATGTGTTGCTATAATAACCCTTATCTTTACCTCATATTAAGAATCATATTTGATATTTGACTAAGTTATTTCCTCGTACAAGTCAATACTAGCCTATTAGATAGTAAATACTAAATCTATATTGATAATTCTTTTCCTATTATCTACCTCCTTTGTTTGGCAAGTAGCATTAAGGCGAGTTTTAACGTTCACCATCCGTTAAAAGGACTTCTAAGTGAAACAATTATCAATACATGCAAGACACTATTCTAGAATTGTTATTTTAGTTAGGTTTTACCTCATTACTCGCCTATGGTTCCCACAACCCTAGTTATGGAGTTTAGTTACCCATATTCATAATCACAATATTCAAATATATGATATAAGAATTCATGCACTTACTTCAATGACAAAGAGTAAAATCCGAAAGTTCACTTGATGAATCACAAAAAATCACGTACAGTCAATTACTGAAATTAACACTCACTCTCAGAAAAAATTCACACTCATTCATACATATTGCCATAAGATTTCCCTTATTTTCACTGGTTTAAGTTCGCTATACAACTCTTACGATCACAATAGGACTTTATTAGCTCGTAACATAGGCTTAGGGTCACGTAGGGTATATTTAGGTATACTTTAGTGCCTTGTTTTCCTCCTTGTCATATCGGCTAAACATACCACTTTTTATCATTATATCTAGCCCAGTTTCTCATATTCTTTAACCTTGCTATTTTCCCTTCTTTCTTCATTTTTGTATGTGACTCTTTTTTTTTTGCTTGTATATTTTGTATTTTTCTATTTCTTTTTTTTCTTTTTTCTTTTTTGTTTTTCTTTCATCTAATTCTTGAGTAACTTTACTTTTGTTCGTTGTCCCTCTTTTTTTTTCAACCCCACTTTCCAGAGTATTCCTCATATAGCCACCCTCAACTCATAACTTTGCCATGAGTCAAAGTACACAATACCCAAAGTTGGGTCAGGGCCATAAAAGGGTTGTTTACTGTATTAGCAACCCTCAACTTATCTTTTTTGCATAAGCTGAGGTTCACATGACCAAGGAGGGACCAGGGTCAACACATTATTCTTAGAAAAGATCAGTTGGGGAGAAAAAGAATGGTCTAGTTTAAGCTCAAATCATTTGGATCAAAGAAGGATCAATGTTGGGGAAAAGGAATAAATGGGGTTAGCACACCACTTGTACTAAGTATGAGACTATCTGCACATATTCTTTGAAACCATGCTAAGAAAAGGGACATTTTATAAAGTATGCACCTTTCATTAAAGATAAATGGCATTATAATAAGAGTATCAAGTTCGATATTTAGATATCCAAATGTTAAGAATACTCATAAAACAATTTTCCACGATATCCAATAACAAGACTCACCCAATATATACATCATGTCGTCGCACCAAGCACAAGCAGTTATCAAGAAGGGTCGACGCCCTGTATCAAGAACGGCCAAAGCCCAATAATAAAGAAAACCAAGAACCATATTGAAAATGGCTTTCCAATTCGTACTTAAAATGGACAATTTCCATTCATAAGACGTAGTCAAAATCCAGAGTTAGAATGGAAAATGATCTGAATCAAGATGCATGACAATAGTAACAAAGTCATAGCCACAAGAAAGACTAGGTCCCAACAAGAGTGCCAAGTGATCAAAGGAAAATGATCTGAATCAAGAGGCATGACAATAGTAACAAAGTCATAGCCACAAGAAAGACTAGGTCCCAACAAGAGTGCCAAGTGATCAAATAATCCGTAAAAGTGAGAGAGTTACACAAATGTCTTTAATGTTGTAAAAGATAGCAACGCGATAATGCAAAGTGAAAAGAGGTAATCAAGGTACCAAGATAAATTTTCAGATATACCAATAGGTAAAAAGAGTATAAATACACTTTTTATACACATAACTCAGTTCTTTAGCACAGAAACTGTCCGACACAACTTCAAGAGTTCAAACCCAAGACCAACCAGCATATCAAGGTCTTCAACTTGTATACGAGTACATACAACCTTCAAAAAAAATATTTAATAACTTATTTACTTTCTAGTAGCTCAATAATGTTGATGTAACACATGGTTATCATCACAAGTAAGCCTAGTTGGCACAAATACGACTATGCTCCCAAAACATTAATTCTGGCCAACAAAGTACTTCTTGTCGCAACTTAGATTTGAAATGGAAAACGGCAAAAATGGACATTTAATCTTCATGGAAGATGTAGGCAAATCTCTTAAGGTTGCAAATTATAAAAAATCACCACGAAATATATTTTGTACAAAATGATATAATCAAAACACTAGCGATTTATTACACGGGATTACTAATCCCGAAATCTGGACAGAACTTGTCCTATGTTGCATCCCATATTTTGAATTCATAACAACGAAATTAAAGTTTTACATATGCATTAGAGTTGCAGGTCTACGAATTATCATTCCAAATCATATTTGTTCACTGTAAACGAAGTTTTATAGAACGAGATATGCTTAAACTAGCAAACACTACCAAAGAGAAGGCTGTGTCTCGAATTCCAGTCAAAAGGAAAAAAATTTGCTCTTGTGATTTTGAAGAACAAACCTTTTAGATATGTTTCTAAGGTTATAAGACTTGAGGAACGAATTCACTAAAAGAGGTGAGAAAATATATAATAGCAAAAGTGATGTTTATCACTTGTAAAACTGTCCTTCAAAGGTGCTGCCCAAAAAAAAGTAGGTTGCCCAAAAAGCATACATTTATACCTATATGTATATACCTGATATTTTATATGTAATTCAAATTAAAAATTTACATAAATACCTCCATATAATACCTTAAATTATAATCACAATTATTTTAAGTAAGGCTGCAAATATCACAAAATTTCAAGTTGCAAAAATGAGAATAAAACATATTATTAAGAAATGGTGTATCGACATGCGAATGTTGGTCTAGTATTTTAGGGGTGTTATAGAGAAAGTAATAGATGTATTACTTAGTGTGAGATTAAGTGTTTAATCTCAATGTTCGGGTTGTAATATATGTTTCACTTTTGCTTGAGTGGATTAGTAGAAACAGTTGAAAATCTTGTGTGACAATTTGTGGTTTTACTCTCTTAAGAAAGGAGGTTTCGCGTAAAATTTTTGTGCCTGTTTTACATTGTGCTATTTATTATCCGCACTTTTATTCTGTCAGAAGATCTGGCCCTATGATAAGTGGTGGATGCATACATTTAATAAATCAAACTTTTAAGGGATAACATAAATAAACTTTTTCTAAAAGTTCGATTATGTGGGTTGTGATATCAAGAAGGGTCAAGTAATATGAAAGACACGGAGTAAGAGAGTGGAGGAAGACAATAATATACACATACATGCATAAACACACTGTTTATTATATTATAATAAGGGTAAAATAGACATTGCATATGATAAAAGGGTGGGAGGGGGTTTCGATTATTGTTTAAAGTTGAGAAGAGAATTTAATTTTTAAATCAAAGTTGAAGGTGAAAATGATTTTCACCAGTTTCATATATATGTTTATTGTTTAAGATTTTCGTATTAACTAGTCTCTTGATCCCTAATGAGTTGTCCTCTTTTGAATTGACATACCTATAAAGAAAACAATAATTGATATAACGAATTTATCATTTTATCTCTATTAATTATGAAATAGATGAATTAAAACTTAAAATTTAAAAAGTCTTATACTTTTTAAAGTAATAAATTAAGTGTATAATAGAATTTTTTTTATATGACAAAATGAATAAGTAAAAATAACTAACAATTAAAAAGTAGACAAGTAATTAGAAAATATATAACAAAATTCGGGTGGTGTTTAACCTTACCGTCAATTTGGGCAACCTCAAAAATAAATTAAATATTGGAGGTTGAGGTCAATAACATATTTGGGACTTGATTGAAATAGCTGGTCCTACAGATCAGGCATGTGAGTGAAGATGCAGTCATCCAAAATTTACGTTAAAATTTATGATTCACCATCACCACCTGTTTCTCTCTCGTGAATAGCGTTAGCTACTCACTCAATCAGTAATAAAGAGAAAAAATCTGTTTGATATTTTTTCAATTCGTTTTTGTATTTTATCGAGAGAGACCCCAATTTTCTCATTCCTCATATTCTTCACAAAAACAAACCTCTGCACTAGTGGTGGTGGGACTTCATTCGACTAAAGGTAACAGTTCGACTTTTGCTCTACTTATTATCACTCTTATGTTATATCATTGTTCGCTTCTTTGTAATAAGTTTAATCAGCTCAAAATTCAATCTGACTATGGTACAGTTCTTCATATTTATGCCAAAACACATTTAATCTAATAGTTATATAACCACCCATATTCTTCATTTTAAAGTGTCTGGTTCACTTCATATTATAAGTGTTAAGTTTTGATTAGCCTAGGGTTTCAAAGTTGGTCCATGCATTTTATGCGAGTTAATTTGACCGGATTCGAAATTTAAGAAAGAAATAAGATTTTAAAAACTTATCCAAAATGAAAGATAGAAATTGGGATAGAGGGAGGATATGCTTTATGCAAATTCAATCTCTACATTGGATACTCTGAAACCGATTGACATTTTTTGTACAACTAATTAGTTGGTTTAGCTACATTTTGAGGAGTTCACTTGGTTTTATTCAGTTTAAGATGGTGAATTCGGGGTTGAAGTCAAGGAAGGTGAGCTTCAGAATCCCATACTATACTCAGTGGGGGCAGAACGTTCTCATCTGTGGTTCAGATCGGTTGCTTGGTTCATGGAATGTGAAAAAGGGTCTATTATTGAAGCCTTCTCACCAAGGGGAAGAGCTTATATGGTCTGGAAGCATTCCAGTTCCTCCTGGATATCAAAGTGAGTACAGTTACTATGTGGTGGATGATAGAAGAAATATCCTGCGATGGGAGGTTGGAAAGAAAAGGAAACTGTTGCTTCCTGATGGATTTCAGGATGGGCAATCACTAGAACTTCATGATCTCTGGCAGGTGCTAATTTTATTGCCTCTCTTCCTCATACTGTTTTTTCTATACTAAGCATTCGTTTTCCCTTGATGAACTTTGTTGTGGCTTATGAGAAAGGAAGATATGCCAGTTGTTCTGTGTTCTCTTCTCATACTGTTTCGTGAATACTGCACCACCTAGGATGCGTGTTCCTTGGATGAACTTAATTATGAGAAAGGAAGGTCTGCGAGTTGCTCCTAAAATTCTTTGTTGCGTCATACGACTCTTCCACTAGTATGTAGTTGTCAAAGACGTTTAGTATGAACTAAATGATGAATCAAAAGATGACATAAGTGTTCAATTTTTTTCTCTATTTCTCATTATCCTCATGTGTACCTATAATGTTCTTGTAGTATTCTCAATCCTTAATCCTCATTCTTTATTCATTTGGCTATTTTGCTTTAAAATTTAAAAAACAGGCATTTTCAGATACCCAGTGGTCGCTAAGTTTAATTCTCTTTGAATTGTGATTCCTGAAACAAAAAAGGATTGAAAACTTTAGGGATTCAGAAGCATTCTCCGTCCTGTTATTCTATATTCACGACCTTCTGTGATCTTCCCCTTATCACCCCGGAGAAGTTGTATTTGAAAAATTGCCGATATATTATTTTGGGTTGTTTCCAGATTATCTTAACTTTTTCTCTTTCATAAATGTCTATCATGTCTTCAGCTAAAACAGTAGTTCTAACTATTGACAGACAGAATAGAGAATCAACATTTTTTCATTTGACATTCTTCCTTTTAATGGCACCTGAAATCTTTTCCTCCATAGAAATTGCAATTTCTGTGTTGTATCGTACCAATTTAGTCAATTTAAATTCTGGTCTAGGCTTCATATTAACAATATGTAGGAGATTACATATATTGCTCATAAATATACATCTGCAAAAATATTATACTTGCGAAATTTAAAGGAGGATATTAGTAAAACCTTTAGGACTTCCTAAATTGTTTATCCAAATGACTCCACCTAAATACACTAGTTCTGTTTATTAATTCCTTAAGATTCTTGTTTTTTTTAAAACCTTATCACAAAAAAAAAATAGATATTATTATTATTATTTTTAAAAATATTTTCTAAAATAAATAGAACATGGGAAGTGAATGTATATGATAAATATATGAATGAATTATTGATTGGATATGTACTGTTTACACAACAGCGATGAAAGGACAAACGGAGGTTGGTCTAAAATGGAAGTGCATGTGTCACAGTCGTCCTTAGTAATTTCATTTCTTCTGTATCCGTGAAAAAATTGTATCTTTTGGGTGTTCTTCGGTGCTTACTTTTACTCCAGAATAACGAAGAAGAAGAGTTTATGATAGTTTTGAACTTTCTCCCCTCTGTTTCACTCATCCTTGGGACATCAGAATTTTGTAATGGAGTAGCCATTACATACTTTTCTCCTCCTCTAGTAGAGGTAGCATAGTCTTTTAAAGGGCTGACGCGAAATGCTGTCCTTTATTAACCATTCAAATTGATCACTTTAATTTGAGAATTGTAAAGATGGGTGGTTAATGTTCCAAGTGCCACAAGCTGTGAGGCTGGTTTGGGTTTGTTAAAAAGATACTTCATCATGGTTGTCTGACGTTACACATTCTTCTTCTAAAGCCTTCAGCGTTGGTTCACTTATTTAAATCCCAGTGAACTGACACAGGACTTCAATGTGGGGCATAAAACCTGTATACGAGGGGTTTTTGGTTCATTTGGAGGATCTGCAACAGGTTATGCTGTGGAGGAATTGGGAGAGTTAAGGTAGTAAAAGCCTTGTGAAATATGCCTGACACCAATTGTTTGTCTTGTACTGCTGTCCTGCATTACACAAGAACTATCAAGTAATATTATGGCACAATTGAAGGGACGAGTAAATGACTAACGAATGTGCCTTGCCTTAACACAACCCTTTAGAACCCCAAGTCTGGTAAGAAGGTTCTCATTATCATTGATGACAAAATGGTCATTTGCTTAAATGCCAAACAATCTTCTCACAAAATCTTTCGGGTAGATTGGCAAATTGTTTTTCTCTTTATATAAGTAGAGGTAATTTGTATAAACTCGCTTTAGTCACAAAAATGGGTGTAAGAAGAAGCTATAGGCTCATCAATACTCCATTTTACAAATTTTCTTTTCTATCTTAATAATTTTATTGTTGATGCTCGTCTTGGACCTGGCTGTGCCCTTTTTGGCTGGTCAGGCTCATGCGACACCAATATCAAAGGGGAATGCTGATGTTGATGAGCTTTACTTGAGCCAAGGGTCTATCGAAAACAACCTTTCCCACCTTCGCAAGGTAAGGGTAAATCTGTGTACATGGTCTTCTTTAAAAGGCATAATACATAAATGTGCCCTTTAACTTGGCCTCAAATCACATTTATGCCCTTCAACTTTGAATGTGCACAAATAGACACTTTAACTTGTATAAAGTTGAACAAATAGACACATATGTCCTACATGTCATCTTACATGTCATGTTTTGTCCTACGTGGTGTCCTACGTGTATTGTGCCATGTACACTCATGTGTTTATTTATTTAAAAGTTGGATAGTTAAAGTGCCTGTTTGTGCATTATGAAAGTTGGTGGTCAAAGTTAAAATTTAAAGCCAAGTTTAAGGTCCATATATGTATTATGCCTCTTTAAAAATGGGGCAGCAAAAAAAAATTGATTGAAATGAAATTTCAATAGCTTTCAGTTTGTTTATTAAGCATTGAGGGTGTTAAATAGCCAACACAAAATACAAAATCTGTATAATTTGAAATTTAAAACAACCTAATATATCTCAACAACTCAAACAACCTAGCTATAATTCAAAATTCAAATTTTCTTATTTTGCTAAAAACTACACCAGTAATTTAAAAGCAAATTTCAACACTCCTCCTCAGCTTTAGTTACTGCAATTAAAAAATGCTCCTCCTTAATTTTGCTCTTGCAGTTGATGCTGAATGTCTCTTGATTATTTTTGAACGTGCACATCTTTTGGATATTGATGATCTTTCTTTTATTCATTCTTTTTCTTCTTTTGATTTTGATCTTCAAAAACACCTTCCATGTCATTGTATTGTGTATAAGTTCTTCAGGAAGTGGTTTTATTTGGACAGTTAAAGGAGTTGCGAAGTATTGTTGCAAGTATTTTCTTCCATCAGAACAACACATATGACATAGGTTATAAAATATGATTTCATTTTCACTGCCAGTAAAACTTTTTTGGTCATTCAAAGAGAGATCGCTGCTTGCCCTTTTTGTAGGTTAAAAATTGGTGGAAAAAATCATGTGCATTGAAAAAGCATGGGTTGAAGGACAGTAGCCTTAATGGATTAAAGGATACCATTACGGGTTAAAATTTTTTTATGGTACTTCTTTTTGAAGATTTTACAGATCCCGGAAGATCAATGAAAGCTTTTGATACCATTGTTGGTGTTTTTAAAAAATGGGGCAGCAAAAAGAATTGATTGAAAAGTCTCTCAATGGATTGAAATGACTTTCAATAGCTCTCAATTATTTTATTAAGCAGTGAGGGCTTTAAATAGCCAACATAAAATACATAATCTACAAATTTGACATTTAAAACAACCTAAAATATCTCTTTACTCAAACAGCCTAACTAAAATTCAAAATTCAAAATTCAAATTATCTTAAATTAAACAACTTATTTTGCTATAAACTACTATACTAAGTTAAAAGCCAATTTCAACAGTACACACCACCCTCTCCACACCTCACTTAGGGGATTACATTGTGTATGTAATAGTTGATTGATATGATACTCAATATATTCTGCAAAATGACCTCAAACATGCTTATATATTTATGTTTCTTTGTAATCAACACCCTTTCCAACAATTTCCTTTTGTTTTGACTTTGATCTAGCAACTTAAGTTTTTTCTTCTCTTGCAGACTGGTTCTGACAATATCCCTTTTAGAAGTGCATTTAAGGATGTCATCTTTCGGACAAGTTGGAGTTTGGGCGGTGAAAGGCCCTTGGAGATCACTCAGAATAAGCTGGACCAGGATGGTAATTTTCTCTGTTGGATGCTCTATCTATAAAACAAACTTAGTTGAAATGTGCTTTCTAATGTTACTGCTGAAACAGGTTCAGTTAATCTGCAATTTAGAATTTGCTGCCCCTATTTAGAGGAAGGAACATCTGTAAGATCTCTTTTCACAGAACAACCTTTGCTTTTTTTACATGCATATGTTTTGTTATTTATGTGCCCATTAGTATCCTTGCAATCCATCTTGATGTCAGACCTGACATACTGTTATCCTGTAGATTTATGTGCTTGGCAGCTCCTTAAATCTTGGGCAATGGAAGATTCAGGATGGCCTTAAGCTTGCATATGCTGGGGATTCATTATGGCAGGCAGCCTGCGTTATGGGAAAAGATGACTTCCCTTTAAAATATCCTTTTGTCTGCCTGAGTTATAGGCTAAATGCAGTGCCATTTTATCATAAACTTGACAGTAATTTCTTTCATGTACACTCTTTCTTCCTTAATGATTTAAACATACAAGTACTGCAAACATAGTAAGGCTGGAACATCAGTGGAATGTGGTGCCAGTCGCGAGATTTCTGTTGATGTCACAATAGGTGAATCTAAATTTGTAGTTCTTTCAGATGGCTTAATGCGGGTAAGTCAGCTATAAGAAATCACCAGTGGCTTTCTATGTTTGTTAAACTGATATGGGAGTATAAGCTGAAAAGAAAGCCAATCTGTGTTATTATCAGGAAATGCCATGGAGGGGAGCAGGTGTCTCAATACCCATGTTTTCCGTACGGTCAGAGGCTGATCTTGGAGTTGGGGAGTTTCTTGACCTGAAGTTACTTGTAGATTGGGCCGTTGAATCTGGCTTTCATTTGGTTCAGCTTTTGCCCATCAATGATACATCAGTCAACTGTATGTGGTGGGATTCGTACCCTTATAGGTAATTTTCGTTGTTAAGGATTTTAATTTGAGCTCTGAATCATCATGTAGATCAGATCAATTCCATCTTGATAATTTATCAACAACATAAATAGTGGATTTGATGACAAAATATTGTTTATCCAGTTTTAGTGCTTTTGAACCTGCTTTATAATCAGTAAAAATGCCAACTTTCAGCTACAGAAATACAGTTCAAGTTCTAAGTCTTAGGGGTCGTTTGCTGTGAAGGATAATACCAAATAGTCCTAGGATTAAATTATAGTACCACTTAATTTGTTGTTTGGTTGGCAAGTCCGGGATAACTTATCTCAAGATTAATAATAAGTACCGGGATAAGTTATCCCTCCTCTTTGGTGGTATAGTAATCCCGAGATAACTTACCCCGGGATAAATAAGTAAACGTCAAAAATGTCTCTTTCAACCCTTTTGTTACATCACTTTTTACATTCATGAAGGGCATTTTTGTAAAAAAATAAATTGTTCTTAAAATTTATTATTTTTGAATAGAACAAACCAAACACTCAATAAAAAATAATCCCATCATAACTTATCCCATCATAACTAATCCCATCATAATTTATCCCATCATAACTTGAATTCAAACCAAACGACCCCTTAGTGTATGGTCAGCAATAGCAAAACTGGAATACACAAATTAAGTTGTCTGTATACCCAAACTCCTTCTCACTTTAGCAACATACTAAGTTACCTCTATCTAAAGCCTAAGCTGTGGAAAAAAGGAATAATGCCACATATATTCGTATTTGATCCTACATTTGGCGATTAAGATTTAGGTCTCCTATATGGATGAGGGAATGCTCCTTTGTTAGGTTCAACAGAAAAGGAAAATTTGATTCTAAAGAAGTATATGTATTTCTTGAGTTCTTTCTGAATGCTTTCTGATAGGGTTTGTTACTGCATAAACAATAAGATAATCTTAATAGAATGATCGTTTCTGTTTATTAAAAACAGACTGCATGAAATATTTGCTGTACCCCAGTTAAGCTTTGTTTTATAGAATTACTAATTTGATATTAGTTGTTCCATTTTCATGCTTGATGCAATGCAGCTCTCTCTCAGTATTTGCCTTGCACCCATTGTACCTACGGGTAGAGGCCATTTCAGCGAACATTCCAGAGGATATCAAGGTGTTAATTTTAGTCTTTATTATGTTGCATCTGTGTATAAAACACCTTTTTTTGTTAGATCAGCTGAACAGTGGAAATTCCATTTTTATACCTTGAACTTGTGTGACTATTTCTCTACTCATTCACAGCAAGAGATCAGGGAGGCAAGAGTTCAGTTGGATAAAAAGGTATTCACAAAATTCTTCGATTTTGAATCTGCTTTCAGAGATTGTTGGGAACAAAGGCATTCATGTACATCTTAACTGCTGCTTCTATACAAGCTCCTTGTTCCAACCAATTTCCTGTCAGATCACCTAGCTATGAAGTTTTTCATACAGCAAAATTGCTCTTAAACCTCCTAGACCTTGACTGCTGCCATACCAGTATTGATGTGACTATGTTGCATTGCCACTACTAATGGACCACCATGACTACAGCATGCCATTCCTTTCTCTACAGTCTTTTATGTGTAAATTTGTAGAACATTCTCTTAGGTCAAACTGTCAAACAGTTCCATCATGAAGGCCATATATATTCATAAATCTGATAATTTCCTTATCTTTTTGTCTGGCCTATGATTATTGCAGGATGTAGATTATGAAGCTTGCATGGCTACAAAACTTTCTATTGCCAAGAAAATTTTCGCTCGGGAGAAGGAGACAATACTAAACTCAAAATCATTCCAGGAGTTCTTCTCTGAAAATCAGGTTCTTCAGGATTTGATTTCATTACATTTGGGATTCAAAACTTTAAGTTAGCGACATTTTTTTTGGCTATGTTTACTCTAATGGCTGGCTGGAGTAAAGGAAATGAGAAGAAAAAAAAGAACCTTGACATCTTTTCAATGTAAATTTTAGTTTGTATGCATAATATAGTTAATATCTTTTCTCCCCTGCAAATTGACTGAAATATGTCGATCTTAATTATGCTTTTGCGTTGGTCCTTTATTGTTAAGTGCAGGAATGGTTGAAACCCTATGCTGCTTTCTGTTTTCTGCGGAACTTCTTCGAAACATCCGAGCGCAGTCAATGGGGCCGGTTTTCTGAATTTTCAAAAGAAAAGGTGATTCCGCTTAAGTTCAAGCATAGAAAAAGTTAAGTTCAGGTAGCCTCGTAATCCCCCTATTGGTTTCGTACTTACCATGTATTTCCTGTTACTGCAGCTTGAGAAGCTACTCTCTAAAGAAAGCTTGCACTATGAAGTTGTTAGTTTTTATTACTACATCCAGTTCCATTTGCATCTACAAGTAAACACAATCTTATGTATTCTGTATTCCTCTGTCAATTTTTTATCTTTTGTTGAATAAGAAAAGCTGCTATTATACACTTACGCTTCCCATATCAGTTATCAGAAGCTGCGGAATATGCACGAAAGAAAGGTGTAGTGCTGAAAGGTGACCTGCCCATTGGTGTTGACAGGAATAGTGTTGATACCTGGGTCTACCCAAATTTGTTTCGCATGAACACCTCAACTGGGGCCCCCCCTGACTATTTTGATAAAAACGGCCAGAATTGGGGATTCCCCACTTATAATTGGGAAGAAATGTCAAAAGATAACTATGGTTGGTGGCGTGCTCGTCTAACACAGGTACCTAAAACTTAGTTCTGGCTTTTTCCTTTCCTTCTCTGGTACTTTAATTTTTATGTGTGCATTTCAAACTTTATCAATGTTGTCATTTTATAGATGGGGAAGTACTTTACAGCTTATAGGATTGATCACATATTGGGATTCTTCAGAATATGGGAGCTCCCAGAACATGCAATGACTGGCCTTTGTGGAAAATTTCGACCTTCTATTCCTATTAGTCAGGTATCTAATACTTTACTTGTGAGAGTTACTGCTTTCTACAATTCTTTTAAGGTTTAGATTGTTCTTATATCATTTAGGTAAACAGAGTCTGTATTAAATCCAAGTTAATTTGTAGGAAGAACTCGAGTCAGAAGGATTATGGGACTTCAACCGTCTTACCCATCCTTATATTGGACAAGATCTTTTACAGGTATTGAATCTCTGTAGAATTTGAGAACGAAGAAAGACTTCTTTGTATTTTAGTATGTCTTTACATCCCATGAGAAGAGCTATTTATACAAGTGAATCGTAACTGATTAAGGAAAGACAATAAATTATTACAGTAAAAGGAAATATTCTAGTCTGAGAATTACGCTAGGATAAGGAAAAATAGTCTCCTAAAATCATACTAATTAATTCGCAGTTAAACACCAACGCTCCTCCCTTCAAGTTGGAGGAAAGATGTTACTCATATCTAACTTGTAAAGAAAATATGAAAAAGTTCTGTTGCTGAGGCCTTTTGTATGCACACCCCCCATCAGTTTTATTTTGACCGTACATAAAGTAAACTCAAGGTGCCACTAGAGTGCCTCTCTGTCTGATGAAGTGCTGATTGATTTCAATATGTTTTGTTGGGTCATTCTGAACATAATTTAGCTGTACTGATTGCATCTTTGTAATCACAATATAAGGGATGTTTCATGTTTTAGAAAAATCTCAATTCTTCTAGTAACTTTTGTAGGCAAAGAGGCTCACAAACATCCTGGGCCATAAATGGTTGTACCGAATTCCAATGAGGTTTCTTTTGGCTGTACTTGCTCCTCTTGACTTCCTTCAAACCTCTATGATGTTTCATCCCATTCCCACACTCGTAGAACAAGTTATAGCCGTCAGACACATTGGGTAATTACGAAAACGACACTAGTCCTTGGCTAAGTCAATCACATATCCAAACGACCTCCAAATGACCGCAAATTTGGTAAGCGAATAACCATTTTTAAAAACAAGCTAGGAACAAGTCCTTATCCTGGAATCCCTAGATTCCACCTTTAGCTCGAGAACGTGCGACAGTGACATACCTCGCCGCATGTGGCTTTCGCTGACGAGCTTGTCCCTTGTGTGCACCCGAAGTCATTGTGAAGTTTCTTTGGCACTCTAAAGGCATGTCATGCGATATCTCATATGGTTGTTGCGTCGTGCCATGTGTCTATGGCTCATATTCATACTTCAACCCCTCCTTAAACACATGTTGCCTGCATGGATAACACATGTGCGAGCTTCTTGGCCCGCACTTCCTAGCCTGAAAACAATCATCATCTTGTTTTTCACGACCCGAGACCACATCCTAGAAGTTAGGGCTAATCTCGAGCCATGGCACGGTGTACTTGACCTCTCGGAGGTCTTGTACAAGCCCTTCCGTATCGTTCATCGCATAAACATAAATGAAAAGTAGTACGGAATAAAATTTTTTCACAATATGCGAATAGTCTTTCAAAAACTCTTTTATATAAAAATCATATAAAATCATAGTAAATACTAAGTCTCATTTCATGAAATCTTTGACACAAGATTACTTGGGACACGGCCCATACAATAGAAATATAGTACTACTAAGTCTATTACAATGCTTCAATAAGAGAAATAAAAGACATCTATGTCCTCGAGTCAAATGAGGACATACTTCAACTTGCTTGAACGATCCTATAATCCAAGCTTAGCTCCCAAAAGCACCTTCACCTATGAATCACTTTAGAGATAGATAAAATATGGAATTAGTACCAACACATGTACTAAGTATGATATAATGCATAAAAATCATGAAAACAGACATTTAATGGAAATATGCTCTTTTTAATTTAAATATCGTAATATAAACATAAGAACAACCTTTAACACCTAAGAAACACATAAGAAATCACTCAAGCAATTTATCACATTTTTAAGGAACACTTTACAGTGAGCTAAGAATTCACTGTTACAGTAAAGTCCCTTAACTTTAATTGAGTCACTTTCTAGCATGTAATTCCCACACTAAAAACTATCCTAAGACTCACTTAAGTAAGACAAAGAGAGACCACCTATACACCCTCTCTAGGCACACCTAAATGATCTTGAAGACCACCTATAATGAGATACACACACTTACAATACACCAAACACATGAGTATGAGATCCTCCTACCAAAGGTGATTCTACGGATCACTTGAGTGAGTTGTGAAGCGACCGCCCATACAATCCCTTCACACACACTTACGGGATCCTTTAGATTACATAAGATAAGATCATTCTCACTTAATACAACAATATACATGTAATATGACATTCTCCCTTCCAAAGGTTATCAAAAGACTTACTCAAGTAAATCAAGAAGAGAATGTCCATGCTTGACCTCTTCAAGATTACCTAAGTAATCCGTGAGACTACCTAAGTTTGGATCATGTCTACATAATCATCCAATTTTCCTAATCTATAGTCATTTTTAAGACTCATCTAGGTAAGATATGAAGTGACCATTCCTATGCCCCCTTCACACCTTAACTAGACAATCCTTAACTACTCTAGATAAGTACTTATTCATTTAACATGCTTTTTAACTTAAGTCATTACATTCATTAGTTCATTTAAGAGACATTCATCTCATATAAGGACATTCAAGTAATGGTCTTGGAAAAGACCTAGGGACTCTCACTAACATCTTTAAAGGCTATTATGCAATGTCTAGATAGCGTCCCATACTACCACCTAAACTTCATAGAACTTCTCAAATACTAGTAGGTATCCCATATGATGAGAATATGCAATAACCAACATAGACCATGGTAGCAAACATTGAATCCGAAGTGGTAACCTACTCCGATGAAGGGTGTTCTACTTGCCAATGGTAGAACTTGGACACATCCCATGTAGGCGCATGGTCAGGGAATATGAAGGGTTGACTTTGCACTCTTGCCTCATCCTTTAACTAGAGCTACTTCCCTTACCATACTCACTTAGTGCTAGCCTTTTTTCTCGTAGAGTAATTTATATTAAAGGATCATACGAAGGGGTTCCATATCTAATTCATAACCCAATCACATTCACCCTACCAAAGAGGTCCCCAAGGGTTGCCTTACAATGGCGACGAAGATAGCTTAACGACTTTCCTAAGGATGATATGATGCCGTTCCAGCCAACCAACCTTCAGTCCAACATTCATTACAAGAAGGATACCATTACGACTTTCGACTTCAAGGTTCATAAACTTACCACTAGGTTTACGATTTCACATAAAGTACCATCTTAGCATCATTCAAGGTCTTATGTCATGCATACATACAAGACTAAGAGGCTTTAGCATCCAAAGTCAAGACATCTCATATTCACATTCATACATGTATCAAGTAAGGGACGTAAGTCTACCACACAAGACACACCATTGACTTCACTTTATCACATATAGCATATCATTCTAGAAGCACATAGGAATAACCATTATTATCTTTTAAGTCATCCTATACACTACTATAACGTCATCAATATAACTATCATAGACTCATATAGTCAAGTAGGAATAATCATGCATTAGCTCTAAGACTACACACATAAGGACATAATCATAGTCTAACATGATCACCTAATATCAAAAGAAGAACACATACTTTCACTTTACTTAACATGTAGGAGATATGATCATACTTCACATAATCAACTACACAAATCATCATAATACTTCAAGTAGTTGCCGACAAGGCCATGATCTTCATAATACATGAAGTAACGTTGGCAAGGCCACATCATTCACATAGCACCGCCACCATAATCGGACCACACCAATCACAATATAATTCAAGAACTACATTCCATAAAATAAAGAGAATTAGGGTAGTGTGTACCACCAATCCATTCTCTCCACTCCAATCCATGTCTAAATCAGCCAATTAAATACCATAAGACCCTTACCCATGACCATGAACAACAATTCAATACAAAAACCATAATACTCAATGAATCTAGGTTAATTCAATATAGATTTATCAATCTAAGACAACCTATACATCAATTGAATATAATTCTTACATCATTCAATAGCCCATAGAAAACTACACTAGAATTCATAAGCATTAAGTCAATATCAGGTCAATCATAAGGTAGTAAAAAACTAGGGTTCATGGATTACATGGGTTCATAGATTAATTGAGTTAAAATCATCTAATTAACAACAATTCAATCAATATACAACGATTCAAAACCTTTGGAAGACTTAGAGATTTTTGGGTTTTGATTTGGAATAATGAATTCATCTAGGTATTTAAGACTTATATATCCACTTAAAATGCCTAAAATACCCTTAAGTAACCGCCTAAACTCTTATTTGGACGTTGAGTGAATTTACCAATTTACTCTTGCAACTTACAATGAAGCTGCCCATTTGCAGACCTCACAAACGATTGGCCATCGACGGACTGTTAGTCCACAAACGGACCATTCTGTCTGGCCGTCGTTTGGTTCTGAGACTAGGCTAAGTCTTGATTAACGACTCCAATTGACGGGTGTGGACTAGCCAAAGAGCTGTCGTTTGCCTCAATCGATCGGGGCTGGTCTTGATATGATAGCCTTTGGCTCAAATGAAGGGTCCTTGGTTGGTCCTTGGGGACTTACACCCGGACGTTTCCAACCCGAATATGATCGTATACGAGTTTAGGATCTTTCATACCAATTTCATCCAAAACGAACACGTAAAATTCGACGAAACATGCCAAGACACACAAGGTTGTTTCAAGGCAAACCTTTCAAACACCATGGACCTTCTTGGACGTTTGACTTCCAAACTTCATGAAACTTAACACACTGCCTATAAACAATATTATAACTCATATAAGGACTTCATAAGCTCATGAAACACACATATATGCACATAACCACACATAAAGCACAAAGGTGACTAGTCGTCGAACGTCTTAGTCGTCCCTTGACGTTTGACTTCTAATTCACCTAAACTCTTAGACATTGCCTCAATACCACATTTTAAACCGTTTTAGGACCTTAGACCCTCATAACAACCATGTTAGGCTCTAGATTCACCTAGGTTGTTTTTGAGGTATTACATCAATGATATACGACACCAACAAACACTCGAAGTCTATACCTTTGAGGATTTAGACCATGCTTCCCGAGTCCATGTGTGATGGAACTCTTTCGAGCTCATGTTAAGTTGGATTTATGCCCCTCACACTTCCTCCCTCAAGTTTTGTCTAAGCTGCATGTGCATTTCACCTTTCGACGTTCACTTGGACGGTTCCTCCACACCTTCACTCTCTAGTGACTAACTTCGTGGTGACACTCACGTAAACTACACCATGATCCTCACGACCTACAACTGGTAGGAAGCCTATATCTTCCTTGTAATGCACTTGCAATAGTACTAGCGCTATAAACTATACAAAATTTTGAGGCCTCGTAAGCAGATACTTTGCATTTTGAGTATGACCTAGTAACTAGACACATCATGGTGCAAACTGTCGAGTACTGCTAACAAAACTAAAGCATTAAAGGCACCATAAGCATGCTCTTGACGTGTCGAGCCCGGTTGAGAATTTGAGAACCACCATAGATAACTCGCAGTCCCACTGTGCCTTACTTTTTTTAGATTACATCCGACATTTGCTTCAACAACACAAGTATACCTCGACCTGATTGGTCAGAAAGGTAGGGATCCCTCGATATGGCATCCATGCCAACCATACCTCTATAATCCTTTCACAAACACAATTTTGTCCCAATCGGCATACAACCCGACCTCTAGCATCTAATGCTTCAACATGGCACTTTTGGCACATCACGTGCCTTGCACCTGTAGGCCTTTGCACTTCCTTTGGGACATAATCAAAGTGTCGGTGTTAACATAAATCTATGAACTAGACTTCTTTGTCCAGAACATTTTCTTCCTGTTTGTAGCTCTTCGATACCCGAAGGTTAAGCTTATGATGAGGACCAACTTTGTGCTCCCAATTTCGGATGGCCTATTGTGAGGACCCTCTAGGTTCCCAATTATCTGTTGACCTATGGCGAGGCTTGCAAAACACTTCCTGGCTTGACCTTCTACTCTTGGGAATACTTCATTTGTGAACTTTTATACACATTACCTGGGCACTGTGCGTCCCCATGGAATGGTTCGGCAACCATGCCCCTCACACACCTGATGGTTGTCTCCACCTTTTCTTGACTCTACAACCCTTCATAAAAAGAACCACACCGATCCTACTTCACGTGGGTGGTGTGATATTTGCTAGACCGGTTCATGCCGTGAATAGCATTATCAACTTGCAAGCTGAGAGTTGCTGTAGGCTCAAACCTACTCTTCCTGCATGTTCTTATGCAGAGCCTGTCTTGCCATTCTTCGCAATCTATCATATGGCTAGGTATTCTCAATGCAACTATCCAGATGGACATGTTCAACCGCCCTCATTTAGTGTCCCTCAGATGTGGCTCAAGTCCATCCATCTTGGAAGGACACTCAAGTGGTCATCCAATGACTCATCGACACGTTCCTTTAATTTCACAAGGTTAGAATTTTCATGGCTGACAACTCAACTCGTTGTTTGCATGAATACACCTTGACTAACAAGTTTCTAATGCACTTACCATCTCTGCCTGATGTTCATCATCAAGTCTGCACTTCTTGCTAATCAAGCTGCCAACATACTACTTACAATGTTTTGGGAAAACTAACGATTGGTCACTATCTAGAACATTTGAGCAACAACTATCCAATTGTCCAATCTTGTGACAACACCTAAACAACATCACACGATGGCATTACATGCCAACCAAACGTGGCTTGACATAATCCCTTTGAGAGTTTACCCATTGATTGGAATTCATCCCTCGAAGATAGCTTGATCACATTCAGATGCTTCAAATTCGAATCAATCCACGCAAACAAATGTTGAATCAATGGTTGTTGAAGGGTGTGATTCTGGTTGTCATAGATATTGGCTGACAGAACTCAATCTAGCTTCATTGTATGCAACCAATCTTCCTTAGACAGTTGCATTGGGTTCACCGATTTTGGATGAGTAGGGCGAACAACTATATCTGCTTTGACGTAGTCTCAACAAAGTTCACAATTTACTCAACATTTGTAACGATTTTACTCTGATACCACTTGTCACAGGCTTATTTTCAATTGATTTAAACACAAAATTTACATGTGCGTCACCCAAAGCATCACCTGACTTAGGGCCAACCTTTCTCTTTTCCCAGGCTCCTCCATATGATCCTTGTACCTGTGCAAAGGTTGGCCTCAAGGCTCCCATCATTGTGTCGCTCGTTTGCTATTATGGCTATGACATGCATTCGACTCACGTGTCACCGTTACATGCTACGTCATATCAATGTGTGCCTTGGGGTTTGGCTAAGGACATGTTTATCTCTTGCTTAAACTTCAAAATCGCTACCGCGTGCACATTCTTATTCTCAAGCTTGCCAGTCACCTTGTGCATGCGCACTTGCCTGAGTAGGCTACTTCCAATCCTTGGTTTTAGCCATATGTGTCTTTATTACCGTGCCTTTCATTTTTTTAAGGCATAGCCCAACATAGCCCACATATGATACATACAAGTCCCACAGTGCAGCTTTGCCCAAGCATGCGTAGGCCAATGGACCCTTGCCAAGCTCACAAGTTAGCTCAAGAGGCTCATTAGTGAGTCCCACGATTGCCCAATCACATAAGAGGTTCTATCCCATCAATGGGGCGGCTCAGAGGGCCTGTTGTTCCAAATAGTAAGCCTCTTACCTTGTGAGGATGCCCAACGTTGACTTTCGAGCCACACGCCGCCTATAGAGCTCCCTAACTCATATGGGCACCTAGGATTCTTCTTTCACATGCCTAGGTTGGCCCTTAAGGTTCCCCATAAAGACTCTTGGGGCAAAATGCCCGGGGGAGGCTGGTTGGTCGTCACCATGTATAACCCCCCATATATGCTTAAAAAACCATCTGCCCAAGAGGCAGGAGTAGACATGCTTCAGCCAGAGAATCATAATGGGCCGTAGCCAATGACTCTTCCAAATTCCAAATGAGGTACCGTTTTGTTGTACTTGCTCCTCTTGACTTCTTTCACAGTTCCATGAAGTTTCATCCCATTCCTATTCTTGTAGAACGTGTTATAGCCTTCAAACACATTGGATAATTACGACAATACCTACTGGTCCTTGGCTAAGTCAAGCCCATATCCAAATGACTCCAAATTTGGTATGCCTTTGTAAGAACATGCTAAAAAAAAAGTCCCTAGCTCGGAGTCCCCAAATTGCACCTTTAGCTCGAGAACGCACAATAATGACATACCTCGCCTTACATGGCCTTCGCCGACGGGCTAGACCTTGGGTGCACCCCAAGTCCTTGTCAAACATCTTTTGCACCGTTAAGGCACGTCATACAACATCTCATATGGTTGTTTCCTCTTGCCAGGTCTCTATGCCTCATATTGCTACTTCAACCCCTCCTTCATCACATGGCGCCTCATAATTAACGTAGCTGCGACCTGCTTGGTTTGCACTTCCTCGCCTCTGTACATGCCCATATTTTTGGGGCATTACAAGGGATCTCCATAAACACGTGTTTTTCCAATTGTGTAACTATTGTAACTCCCAATCAAGATTAACTTTAGCTGACATGATAATTCTGATAGTGTTCATCTTTGCAACTAAGGCAAACATTTTATGATAATCAACTCCATAAGTTTGAATCTTCATTGCAACTAAGGCAAACATTTTATGACGATCAACTCCATAAGTTTGAGTGATTCTCTTAGTTACCAATCATGCTTTATTTTTTTCAATTGTGACATCATCTTTATATTTCATAGTGGGGATCCATTTGCAATGAACCAACTTTTTGCCTGGTGGTGAAGTGACAAGTTCCCTAGTCTAGTTTCTTTAACAAGGCCTTCATTTCTTCAATCATAACCCATTTAGGATCTGCAACTCCCTCCAATTTTGTGGAATATAAAGGAAGAATAGACAAGGCAGAAGCTCTATAGGAGTGAGACAGGGAATTCGGAGCCAAGATTAGTTAAAGGATGTTTGTTACAAGATTTGACTCCTTTCTATGAGCAATAGGCAAGCTGGAGAGGATTTAGCTTTAGCAGATTTTATAATGGCTTCTTCTGCTTTTTTCTTATTGAGTATGTTATCACGTCCGGCCTATCTTAATGCCCACCAGCCTCCCTGAATTCTTTCTCCAAAATTCACTTTCCACTATCATATGGAACTAGGGAAAATCATCTCTTCCTCCTTATTGCGCTCTCTTTGAAAATTGATGGTGTAAAATAGGAGAAATATAGGAAAAATTATTATTATTGAATTGTGTATCTATATTTTTACATTGAGCCCTATTTATAGGCACTCATAACAGCCCTTCTCTAAGTACAATATTATATGCAAAATATATTTCTATTCCTATACTAACACGTCCTTAACACTTTGTTTGGATCATTGTTATCCATTGTTTCATAATGTATTGTATTGTATTGTACTCTATTGTATTGTATTGTATGGTAGATACAATGTTTGGTTAGATTGTATTGTTTAGTAACATTTTAATTGTTTGGTTTGATTGTATCGTACTGTATTGTAATTTATAAATTTACTTAAACATCCTTAATTATTCTAGGGTAGGAGGTTTGATTAGGTTTAAATATTTAAGGTAAAGGGTAAAATAGTATTTTGAAATATTATGTAAAGATATAATTGGAAAAAGAAATTAAGTAACAATGGGAGCACACCAAATTGGTTGTTCCATAAAATAGGGGTTTCAATTGTTACATAATAATGAAATTTAACAATACAGTACAATACATTTGAAGAAACAATCAAACAAACATTGTAAGTATAGTAACGATACAATACAATACAATGAATAACAATGATCGAAATATAGTCTAAGAGAAAGAAAAATGATATTTGCCATGAACTTGAACCCTGATTTGATCATACTCTAGGTTCATCAAACAGGCCAGAAAATCATAATCATTTCAACTAATTATTGAAAGAAAATTGCAATATTGGTAAACTTCACTTAGAGATCTTTATAATTGTCGATCTCATTCCATAATCGACTTAACTCAGAATAATGATCGGTGATTGTTAATTGACAATGGTTAGAGGTTTGAATTTTATTTCAAATTCAAAGGTTTGGGCATCATTAACCTTGCAGTATCAATCAAGGAAAATGACATAGATAGACAACTGTTACATATAATTAGCAACGTATGGCCCCATATTTATTAGTAATTCATAGACAAATAATAGTATAGCAGATATTAGCCCAACGGTGTTTTAGTAGGGTTTTTTTTGCTTCACGTAACCAACTGGCAATAAACAACTATAAATAAGGAGATGTGGGTTAATGTTTTTCAGCCGTATTATTTATTCTTGTATTGAAGAAGATGGCAATTCAGTTTCCAAAAATTTTGCCAACCAAAAATCATTAATCTAAATAGAAACAACAATGCAGTTTAACAATGAACATCAAGATATAGATAACATCTTTGATTGTTTTGGTTCATCTTAGTGGCGAATGAGATAGTAAAATTAATTTTTTGGATTATTTCATGGAAGGGATGGTTATTACAACAAAAAATGATTTTAATGGATTCATTCAAAAGATTTTGACCCATATAAATGTCGATACTTCCATCAATTCCTTGAATTTCATAATAAGATTGATGATGATTCAACACCGATGTTGATACCGAACATTATGGGAATGTGAGTACACATGGAATTGAAGAAAGGATCAGGCAAATTCAAAAACGATCCATTATGCATAACTTGAAAAGTTATTGACATTCATTATCACTTCCAATGACTGAAGAAGATGATGGGATTATCAATACCCAATTAATTGCAACAACACCGACATTTCAAATCATGATCTAAAAGTTGCATACACTGCTAAAGGTATAATCCATGACATGAAAACCCAATTTGGCCTTGTATACACCTACTAATTGAATGAATACACAAGCCTAAAAAATTTATCGATACATGAATATGAATACACACCAGAAACCATACATTTAAATGTATACAAACTAATTGAATGAATACACAATACTCTCATGTATACAAAAACTACACTGTATACATAAATTTATAATTGATGCATAAATATTCTTTGAATGGAGCACTATGTATCAATAAAGAACTAATGGAATACATCAGCTTAATAAACTCTTCTCATAAGTATATACATCATTTATTTTAGAGGATAAATAATGTATAAGTAATCATTTCCCATGAAAATTAATACAAAAAATCAATCTATGACTTAATTTTGCGTAATAGAGATGAAACTTGCAAACAAACAATTCAAGAAATTTCAAAATACTTTTACAATGACAATGCAAGATACACACAGAGTGAATTTAGACGTGGAGGATAAAATTTAGGTGAAAAAGGCGTACCACCACAATTATTTCCAAAAGCAGTCGTTTAAAATAAGCAAAGAGAAGCATAAAGAATAAAGGATAAAGAACAAATCAAGAAAAACGTGTCTAAGGAAAAAATTAGTAAAAAGAACTCTTTCAGGGAAAAAAAGCAATGCCACTTCCTTATAGAAAAAGAGAATGGAGCTAATAAACTCCAAATAAATTTTAAAAAAAATTGTAGGAGGGTAATTCATTGCCGATTTAAGCTATAACATGTCATGCTGTGCCAATTTTCTACAAGCAAACTTAAATGGGCTTGATGTTTTAGACCATCTCCAACCCACCTCTATTTTACTCTCCATTCTCTATATTGGGAGAGTAAAATAGAGAATGACAGGCCAACCCACCTCCAAATCACTCTGTATTCTTCAAATTTAGAGAGTTGAATAGAGAGTAATATAATATTTTAAAAATATCTTTTAGTATATACTACTTTAGTTCTAAACTAATAGTGTTTTAATTCTTTTTCTAATTGTCATCAATAATAAATAATATTGATTTTCATTATAAAGATTGCATAAAATTAAAATGGAAAGATGAAAAATTTAATTTTAAAATACATACATGATATGATAATTTAAATATTAAATAACAGTACAATATATAACATAATAATTTGAATACAAGATAACAATACAATATAATACATGGCATATGACATACTTATTTTGGTTTGCCTGACACCAATAACAATATCAATGTTTTAGAGTCATCACATTTATTTTCCAATCTAAATAGCGGTATTGTGTCTCCCGCCCATTATGTTATTCAAGGAAACGAATACAATATGAGTTATTACTTAGATGATGGTATATATCCTAAATGGCCTACAATTGTTCAAACTATTGGTGATCCTCATTTTCAAAAGAAGAAATATTTCCCGATGAAATAAGAATCGTGCTGAAAAGATGTTGAACATGCATTTAGAGTTTTGCAATCACGTTTGCAATTATTGTAGGATCGTCACGTTTTTGGAGAACGGAAGTGTTGCATGATATAATGATTACATGCATTATACTACACAACATGATAATTGAAGATAAACGTGATCTCAAATCTCAATGCACCAATTAAAGATGTCGTAGAGGCTCCAACTCCAACCATAGAAATGGTGGTAGATGAAAATCTCCAGTTTGAACAATTTTTAGCTAGACATAAAAAAAATTAAGGACAAAAGTGCTCATTTTCAACTCCGTAATGCATTAATAGAGCATTTATGGGAGCAACATAATGATTTTGAAAATTGAGAGTTCATGTAATTGTATGTCATTTTTATTTGAATTTCTCCCCTAATTTATGTATTATATTATATTTTCTTGAAATTTATGTTATTTAAATATTTGGAATAAAATGTGATTTTATATCACATTAAAAATTATATAAAGTAATTATTTGGAAAAAAAATAAAGGATTTATATTATGAAATAAGAATAAGAATGAAATAGAAATAATAATATAATATTGAGGAGAGAGAAAAAGATTCTTTTTAGAGAGTAAAATAGAGAATTGGGTTGAAATTGGTTGTCTGAAAAAATAGAGAACTCTATATTTGGAGTGTAAAATAGAGGATTGGGTTGGAGATGCCCTTAGGGTAACAAACGATGGCAAATTAAAAAAGAACTTTATTGTAAGTGTCCAAAGGGAATTGAACCAGGAGAGCAACAAAACTTAAATGGGTTTCATTTCTGCTGCTGGGCCAAGAATCAACTTTGTTACTGAGTTCCCAATACATATTTCTTATATGTATTGTATATGAAGTATACACTACATATACATTGGTTGTATATGGTCTCTATGCGTTACGTATATGCAATTCTCGTGACAACAATATTCAGTTTTTTATTTACTCAATTAAATCGTTTTTGTGAAGTCATTTGTAATTCTTTGATTCCACTCGGTTGACTTTCTGTTGATAATTTTTGGAATCCTAGTAGGTATTTTATATATGTATAGGTATGTATATTTTATTTATACCTATAGTAAACTAGATGGCCCAAAGGTATCGTGCTGTAATTTTCTCTACTTTTAATAAGTTTTTAATATAAATAATTGTTTTGTCCAAAAGTTACCAGGTTCGAAAAAACGCGCCCAAATCCCTAGATCCACCCTTGCTATTCTTATTCTAACATAACTGAATCATGTATCTTTTTTGATCTTGTAAATTTGTTGGATATGCTCAAATTTGACCTCTCGCTGCTTAATTTACAGGAAAAATTCGGAGCTTCTTGGACTATAATTGCCTCTACCTTTTTGAATGAATATCAGAAGGGCTTTTACGAGGTGAATTTTCTTTTAGCGATGGTGTAGTGCTGAAATTTCTTCATCTGGTGCTTTATTTTAATTCTGTTTGGTATCTGTTTCAAACTACTTCTAAGTAGTTCAGAAGAAACATTTGAAATCGGGAAATTGTTGGTCAAATGGAACAGGTCAATCCTTTGTGGTTGCTCTTCTGTTTCTTCTCTCTCTCTTGGTCCTTTGGTGGGGTAGGGAGGAGGGAAGGTATGTGCATAGGTGATGAAAGTGTTACTAGTGCTACGTAAAATCCTAATCTTGTCCTTTAGAAGGGAGGCAAACTCTTCCGATCTCTATAAAATGCAGGCAGTTATGATAGTAGTATCAATATGCTATTAGTAGAAGATACATGTGCTCACCATGCTTGGTAAGCTAAAAGAGTTCTTCAAGTTCCCCTTATGTCATTATGCACTGTATCTGTGCTGTAACTAGTTTAAGGTGTCAATATCTTTACTGGATGATTGCAGCTTTTCCACTGTAATAGTACAATTGACTTATGGTATCTGATGTTTGGTGGATTTCCATTCAAAGATTGTTGGAATAATTAATGGTTACTTGTTCGAACTGCTGTATCAAATTTCTGGAAATAACGACTTTATGTGATTTCAACCTTTCAGTTGCACAACCTGCAAAAAGAGGTGAGGTGTGCTGTTACTCTTTTTGTCCTGGCCCCTTTTTGCCCAAAAATTCGTTATTCGTCACCTGTGATAAGTACCTGTTTAGTAGCCAACATACAAAATAAGAGGATGGGTTTAGGATCAAGAGACACCTAAAAGGTATAACAATATGTGGCTTGCAATTTATAAACTTATGTGAATAGCAAACCTTATATAATAATGTCATAGTTTACACAATTGAATGTAAAATCTAGTATGTAGAACATCTATCTCCCACCCTTGTACTTGTCAACTGATGTACTTTTATATTTTTTTCTTATTCCAGAATAAATAGTCTTAACTTTGGGTTTAATTTTATTAGTTATTTTCTTGAGAAGTAGACTTGTTATTTTTAGTTGCTACTCTAGTTTCTTGTAATTGTTTTGATTTACTAAATTAAATGGGGTTTCTCTACTTCTCTTTAAATTACTATTCCCTTTATCACAATTTTATGTGACACTTAGCTTTTTGAGATTCAAACTATGCAAACTTTGACCAACTTTTTTAAATGTATTTTTCATCACATTGACATGAGAAGAAATGCAACTTATAGCTAAGTTGCTCGGACTTGGGTGCAGGTTTCGACACGGGTGCAGATCTAGAGGTCGGATCCTCTATGATCTAAATGTTAAGATTCGAGGATACAGATCTATGCATGGATAAGGGTGCAGGGATTCGTCTAAAAATAGAGTTATAACGTTTAAATTATGAAATATTGTATGAAAAAGTTTAGGAGAAAATATTGATCAAGAGGAGGATCTGGTAAGCACATAAAACGAAAGGGAGTGATAATAGAAATTTATATATACAAGGTATCCATTTCTTCAATTTCACCTTAGGTCTTGTTTAGATTAAAGAATTCGTTGAATCTGTCCAGAATTTCTTCCTCAAATTTGGTCAAAGTACCTAAAACGGTTGACCAGATTGGGTATGGATCCCGCACCCACACCCACGTTGTGTCGACACGGGTGCGGCACCGAAAGTTAAAGAGTCCGAGCAATTTAGACTTATAGTACCTCTTGTATAGTGTTTGGATATTTAAATTTCAATTTTAGAATATTGTGTTGATCTTATGTAATTGATCTTCAAAGACTAGTCCAATTGTCTCTTTGGAGGTGAAAGTGCCACATAAATTGGGACGGGGGTTAGATAAAACATTTTTTCAAATTGCTTGTGTCCCTATTTTGGCGTTCATTTCCAGTAGGGAAATTGTATTTTTGATGAATCATTCATACACGTACATGACAAGGGTGTCACATCCCGAAATCACACCCTAGAAGTTAGGGACTGTCACTCCCCGAGCTCTCCCAAGACGCGGACACGAAACTTAGGACCACAAGTGATCCCAAGCTAAGCCTACTGCATGATCATGAGCATACTAAAGATAATAAACTGATGCGGGAGCTAAATCATAATTAAATCTGAAAAGATGGGGAATACCCATATTTTATAACTGAGATATTTGAAAATAATGAGTTTAATACAAAGGAAATATTAACTCAATACTAAGCTGAATCTAACTATGTCTAAAATAAGCTTCTAAACTAGACTAGAAATACTGGGACAACCCCCAGCTAAATCTAGCAAAAACTGAAACTAAATGCTTAAAGAATTAAATGAAACTCATGACTATTGTCGTCGAAGCATGAGGACTCACCACTGAATCTGCTGAACTAGAGATCGAAAATCGATCTATGCGTGATGTGGATGCTGAGAACCTTAACCTACATCACGAGAAGATGTAGCGCACGTATGCGTCAGTACTTGAAAGGGACTGAGCATGTAGGATAGAGTAAAGCTGAAATAAAAATAATTGAACAAGCGTAAAAGCAAGTATAATAATCCGACATGATAAACTGAATTCTGAGCTAACTGAATGCAATGACCAATTTATAACATGCTGAAACTAAATATTGAAAATATTGATAAATGGTCAATGTAGAAAATCTAACCGAACTATGGGAGCTACTAATAACGGATAATAAAACCACATGAGCTAAATGTGGAGTCCGATGTATTTGCCCTATTGAGAGGACCCAATATACCATGCCAAAGGTATAAAGGCAAGTTCAATTCAAGGTGCACCTTGCTTTTTTTTTTTCAGGTAGTGTTTTCTAACGCCTATTTAGTTAGTGGGGCATTGGTCATAGCCGAAATTCGTCGAAGGGATAAAACCAAAATAAAGACAAGCTGGCGTGATCACTAAACTGATTGCCCACAAAAAGGACTTACAACCTACTTGGCTAGTAGTTCTGGGACTATTTGGGTACGCTGAACCCTAGTCCAACTCGCAATTATGCTACTCCCATGAATTCTCTAAATTTACTGATTATGTCTGAGCTTCTGTAAATACCGGATAACTCGAAACTGAACATGCAAACTGAGAATGCAACAATTAATCTAGTAGTTATGCATTTATAACAGAGGCATATATATATGAAGTGTCTGAAATATGTGACCTAGCATGTGTAATTCAAGAACTAAAGAAATACAAAGCTAGGGTTTTAAAATTCATTCAATAATTTGATTTGGAACATATATATAATAAATTCATGAAGTTCTAACAATGTTCTAGAAACCCTAGGCTTAATCATGATAAGAGAATCAAGAATCTGACTAAAAAACTAGGGACCCAATGGGTGAAAGGAACTCACTAGTGAAATCCCACATACCTGGTGATGGAATCTACGGAAAAATACTTAAGTTTCGGGGCTGGAACTGCTGGATCTTGTGGCGTTCTTGAATTAGGGTTCTTGAGCTTTTTCTCCTTTCTTGCTTCTAGTTTCTAACTTTTGATTTAATGATTTGACTTAGATATGTATTAATTATGTTTCTAGGCTTAAACTGACTAAAATATGATGATTTAGGGTTAAAACGACGTAACTTAGGGTTTAAACGGAGTGGGAAAGGTCAAAAAGACCCCTAGGAAACTTGCTGTCGGACCAGACGACGACCAGGACTGACGGTCCGTCGTCTGCCCAACGCCCCGTCGTTGGGTCCGTCGTTAGGGCCTGTTCGACAGGCTTTTACTAAAATGGGCATAACTTTTTACTTGGAGGTCTGATTTTAGCAAGGTCGGTGGCTATGGAAAGCTAATTCAATTGTCTATCAATGAGCAGGTCATGGTACACCTAATTCATTTTGTGCTAAGAGTTAATATTTGAAATTGACCCAACTGCATTTCCTCTTAACTATCTGTAAATTTTCCACCTTCGGTCCGTGCTGGTCATCTGTAGCTCTTGTCAGAGAGTGGGTGAATGGGGGTCTCGATCGACGGTCACGGACTAAGGAGCGTCATCTGACCTATGGACCATTGGTTCGTTCGTCGATCAAGACTTAGCAATTTTTCTGGGCTGAAATTTTTGGGAGTTTCTGATCACATCGACGGTTGTGCAGGACGGGCCGTGGGTCAGGCTACAGTCCGTCGATTCCACCATTGGTTGCACCTGCAATTTTTTTCTTTAAAGCTGGTTTTTTTTTGGGTCTATTTTGGCTACGGGGTGCTACATGGACAATCTCGGATTGCAACCGGCGTACTTGATCTCTCGGAGGTCTTGTACAAGCCCTTACATATCATTCATCGTATAAACATTGTGAAAAGTAGTGCGAAAATTAAACTTTTCACAAAACATATCATAGTCTTCAAAAAGTCTCTTTTATATAAAGTCATAGGAAATACTAAGTCTCAATTTGATCATCTAAAGACACAAGAATACTTGGGACACGACTCATACAAAATACGAATATAGAAATACTTAGTCTATTGCAATACTTCTAATAGAAAACATAAAAGACATCTATGCCCTCGAGTCAAATGAGGACATACTTCAACTTCTCTTGAACGATGCTATGGTCCAAGTCTTCATTTTCCAAAAGCTCCTCATCTATCAAGAACTATAGAGATAGATAGAAGCACAGGAGTTAGTACAACCACATGTACTAAGTATGGCATAATGCATGAAAATCATAAAAACGGACATCTATTCGAAATATGCATCTTTTTATTTAAAAATCATATTATAATCATAAGAACAACATTTAACAACTTAGAAACACATAAGATAACATTTAGCCAATTATTTTCACTGTAACAGTGAAGTGCTTTCTCTACCTTTTAAACACTTTATTGCATGTAGTCTTCTCACTAAAAGCTTTCTAAGACCCACTTAAGCAACACAAAGAAAGACCGCCTGTACAACGTCCCTAAGCATACCTAAATGACCCTCAAGACTACTTATAATAAGGCACATACACACTTACAAGACATCAAACATCAACACATAGATATTATGACATTCACCTCCCAAAGGTTATCAAAAGACCTACTTAAGTAAATCAAGAAGATAACGTCCATGATTGACCTTTTCAAGATTACCTAAGTAATTCTTAAGACTACCTAAGGCTTAGATCATGTCCACATAATCAACCAACTTCCCTAACTATAGTCATTCTCAAGACTTCCAAAAATAAGACATGAAGAAATCATCCCTTATCCCTCCTTCTTCACACTTAAGCTAAGGAATCCTTAAGTCACTTTAGATTAGCTACTCATTCATTTACATACTTCATAACATAAGTCATTAGTTCATTAAGAGACTCATACATCACATATAGGACATTCAAGTTATGGTCTTGGTCAAGACCTAGGGACTCCAACTAACACCTTCAAAGCCTATTGTGCAATGTCTAGATAGCGTCCCGTACCACCACCTAAACTTCATAGAACTTCTCTAGTGCTAGTAAGTGTTAGACAATTGACATTTTTTCAGCTTATTATTATTTTTACTGTTTTTTACTTATTTCAATTTAGTGCTTCCTATTTTCTAGCTAAACTTAGTCAACTTTAGTTGCTCAACTTTCTGAAGTTAGTGGCCCCATTATGACTGTTAGTGGACCCCTTTTATGGTAGTTTGTGGCACATGTTCTTATTTTAGTTTTAATGTTTATGTTTTTTTACTTTGTATAAATTCAGACTTTCTGCAGATTAATATACACAAGAAATTTCATAAGTTCACTCTATTTTTATTTTTTCAAATCAGTTTCTTGAGTATTTTTGTTCTAACAATCGCATCAGAGCCTCTAGTAGATCTTACAGGATAAAAAAAAGTTTTATCCTACAACACAAATTACATCCAACAACCTACCTTTAAATCCACCATTCACTTTCATTGGTGAAAATTACCAAATTTGGTTTGTGAAGATGCAAGCTTTTTTGGAAGCGTGTGAACTTTGTGAAACTGTGACGGAAGATAAACCACTTGCTGCTCTACCAACAAATCCTACCTTGGCTCAGATCAAATCCAACAACGAAGAGAAGACAAAGAAATCTAAAGCCAAGTCGCTTATGCCGAATGCTATGGCAGATACTGTGTTTTACAGAATCATGGCTTGCAAAACTGCAAAAGAGGCTTGGGATAGGTTGAAAGAAGAATATCAAGGCAGCGATAGAACACGTCAAATGCAAGTGTTGAACCTGAAAAGAGAGTTTGAGTCCTTGAATATGCAGGAGGATGAAACTATCAGTAAGTATGCTGATCGAATCTCCTTAATTGTTAATAACATTAGACTTCTTGGTGAAGAATTTACAGATAAACGAATTGTAGAGAAAGTTCTTGTGACTCTTCCTGAGAGATTTAAATCTAAGATTTCCTCTCTTGAAGAATCCAAGGACCTGAGCAAACTTTCATTAGGTGAACTAATGAGTGTTGTTCAAGCACAAGAGCAAAGAAGGACTATGAGACGAGAAAAGCTCATTGAAGGAGCTTTCTCTGTACAACAGCAAAAAGGAAAGCAACAATTCCACCAAAAGGATAAGGGCAAGCATGATGGAGGAAACAATAGTGGAGATGTGAAGGAAAAGTTCCCTCTTTGCAAACATTGTAAAAGAAATATACATGTGGAGAAGTATTGTTGGTGGTGAGTCGATGCTATATGCGACAACTATAAGCAGACGGGACACGTATCCAAGGTTTGCTAATCAAGAGCAAAGGCCTCTGGTGCTTTGCAAGCACAAGTAGCAGAAGCTGCCGATGCACATGAAGAGCAACTATTTGCAGTTTCATACTTTTCAATTAGTGAATCCTCTGATTCATGGATTCTTGACAGTGGTTGCACGGATCTCTTGTGCAATAATGTTGAACTGTTCAAATTCCTAGATGATACTTACAAATATAAAGTAAAAGTGGTAAACGGTGAGGCAGTAGAAGTGACAGGCAGAGGTACAATGTCTATCTCAACAATATCAGGTATCAAAACTATTTCTGATGTTTTGTACACACCTGATATGAGTCAAAATTTGTTGAGTGTTGGACAAATTCTTGAAAATAATTATTCTCCGCATTTTAAGAATCGTGAATGTGTTGTTTCTGAGCCTTCTGGAGTAGAGTTATTTTATGTCAAGATAAGCAATAGAATGTTTTCAGTTGATTGGGAGAAAATAACTGAGCAGGCTTACACTATTACTTCAGAAACATGTACAAACCTATGGCACAAAAGGTTTGGTCACTTAAATCTGAGAAGCATCGCCGAGATGAAAAAAAAGGAGCTAGTGGAAAATATGCCTGAATTTCTTTCTAATGCTCAAGTTTGTGAAACTTGCCAACAGGGGAAGCAAACAAAATTGCCATTTCAAACAAATCAAGTACGAAGAGCTAACCAGAAACTTCAGCTCATTCATACAAATGTTTGCAGCCCAATGAAAACAGATTCGCTGAGTGGTAGCAGATACTTTCTCCTCTTTATTGATGACTACAGCAGAATGTGTTGGGTTTATTTCATAAGACTGAAGAGTGAAGTCTTTGATGTTTTAAAACAATTTAAAGCTTTAGTAGAAAATCAATGAGTATTAAGGCTTCGAGGTCTGACAATGGAGGAGAATACACTTCTTCTCAATTTGTGGAGTTTTATAATAGCACAGGTATTGAACGCCAATTGACATTACCATACACTCCACAACAAAATGGCGTGTCTGAAAGGAAGAACAGGTCAATAATGGAGATGGCCAGATGTCTTTTGCTCGAAAGAAAGATCCCAAATCAGTTTTGGGTTGAGGCAGTCAATGCCTCTGTATATTTGCTGAACAGATTGCCTACTAAGGCCTTGCAGGACTTGACTCCATATGAAGCTTGGTGTGGGAACAAACCATCAATACACCATCTCAGAATCTTTGGGTGTATATGTTATTATCGAGTTCCAGAAACAAAAAGGAGTAAGCTAGATAACAAGGCTTATAAAGGCATATTTACGGGCTATAGTTCATCCAAAGGTTACATGATTTTCTGTTTGAAATCAGACAAACTAATTCTCAGCCGAGAAGTGAAGTTTGATGAAGCAGCTGGTTGGGATTGGAAAATCAGAAGACCTCTTATTCTGATTCATTTTCAATAGAGCCGCCTCAACTTTTAGAAGATGAACTAGTGGATGATGTACCAGCGAGGGGAACTCGATCCTTAAAAGATGTCTATCAGCGGTGTAACTTGGTTAGCTCTGAACCAACAAGCTATGCTGAAGCACAAGACTCTCAGGCATGGAGGAGAGCTATGCAAGAAGAACTAGACATGATCGAGAAGAATGGAACCTGGCAGCTTGTTGACAGACCTAGAAATCGCAAGGTAATTGGTGTAAAATGGATTTTCAAGACAAAACTCAATCCTGATGGAACAATTTGCAAGCATAAGTCTAGATTGGTAGTGAAGGAATACACACAACGATATGGTGTGGATTACTAGGAAACTTTTGCTCCTGTAGCAAGGTATGACATAATCAAGCTTATTCTTGCATTTGCATCTCATAGTTCCTGGCAGATTCATCAACTTGATGTCAAATCGGCTTTCTTGAATGGTTTGCTTGCTGAAAGAGATCTATGTAGAGCAACCTGATGGTCTCTCAACTCTTGGAAAAGAGGATCAAGTTTATCTCTTAACAAAGGGCTTGTATGGCCTAAAACAAGCCCCAAGGGCATGGTATGAGAGGATTGACAATCATCTCATCCAATTTGGCTTTAGTAGAAGTCAAAATGAAGCTACTTTGTATGTGAAAGTCAATGCTGCAGGTGAGTCCTTAATTGTCTCAATTTATGTGGATGACATGCTTGTGACAGGAAGCAAATTGAACTAATCCAAAGGTTCAAGGATGAAATGTAGAAAATCTTTGAAATGACTGATCCTGGAGTCATGAAGTACTTTCTCGGCATGGAAGTGTTGCAGTCCAATGATGGAGTTTTCATATGCCAGCAGAAATACATTTCGAATATTCTAAACAGGTTCAAAATGCAAGACTACAAACCTGTGAGTACTCTACTATCTACTGGTGTGAAGCTTGGCAAGGATGAGGATTTCGAAAAAGTGGATGATAGTATATATAGAAGCTTAATTGACAGTCTTCTATATCTAACCGCAAGCAGGCCTGACATTCTATTTGTTGTTTAGAGACACACACCTCACAGCTGCTAAAAGAGTGTTAAGGTATATTAAAGGTGCTAGAAAGTTTGAAATTTTTTTCCCCAACATCTGCCGAAGTAACTATGAACCTGATCGGGTACTCTGATAGTGATTGGGGTGGTGGAGTTGATGATTCCAGAAGCACATCTGGATATCTTTTCTGTTTGGGGACAAGTTGTTTTAGTTGGAGCTCTAGAAAATAAGAAACTACAACTCAATCAACAGCAGAAGCTGAGTTCATAGCTGCTGTATCTGCTGTGAATCAAGTTATCTGGCTAAGGAAGATGATGAAGGACTTAGGCCATGAACAAACAGAATCTATCAAGATCATGTGTGACAACAATTCAGCAGTTTCAATCTCAAAGAATCCAGTGTTTCATGGTCGAACTAAACATATCAAGATCAAGTTTTATTTTATTAGAGAAGTCCAACAATCTAATGAAGTGTTGCTTGTTCAGTGTTCATCTGAGAGCCAGCTAGGTGACATTTTCACCAAGTCATTGCCAAAGGAAAGGTTTGAAGATCTGAGGCAAAGAATTGGTGTTTGCCACAAAAATGCCAAGGAGGAGTGTTAGATAATTTGACATATTTTCAGCTTATTATTATTTTTACTGTTTTTTACTTATTTCAATTTAGTGCTTCCTATTTTTTAGCTAGACTTTAGTCAACTTTAGTTGCTCAACTTTCTGAATTTAGTGGCTCCATTATGGCTGTTAGTGGCCCCCTTTTATGGTAGTTAGTGGCACATGTTCTTATTTTAGTTTTTAATGTTTATGTTTTTTTACTTTGTATAAATTTCGACTTTCTACAAATTAATATATATACACAAGGAATTTCATAAGTTCACTCTATTTTTATTTTTTCAAATCAGTTTCTTGAGTATTTTTGTTCTAACAATAAGTCTCCCACATGATGAGAATAGACAATAACCGACGTAGACCATGATAGCAAGACATGGAATCCGAAGTTCTAACCTACTGCGATGAGGGTGTTCTACTTGCCAATGGTAGAACTTAGACACATCCCATGTAGGCACATGGTTAAGGAATATGAAGGGCATGCTTTGTAATCTAGTCTCACTCTTTAAGTAGAACTACTTCTGTTACCATACTCGCTCGGTGCTAGCCTTCTTTCTCATAGTGTAATTTACACATAAGGTTCACATAAAAGGGAACATAATAAGTTCATAACCCAATCACATTTACCCTACTAAAGAAAGGTCCACTAGGGCTAACTCACAATGGCGACAAGAAGCTTATGATGACTTTCCTAAGGATTAATATGATGCCATTCCAGCCAATTAACCTTAAGTCTATCATTCTTTTACTTTGAAGGATACCATTACGGCTTACGACTTCAACATTCATAAACTTACCGCTAGGTTCAAGGTTTCACATAAAAGACTCTTAACATCATTTAAAGTCACATGTCATTCATAAATTCAAGACTAAAAGACTTTAGTATCCTAAGTCAAGACATCACATATTCACATTCATATATACATCAAGTAAGGGACACAACACAACTAAGACAAGACACCACATACTTCACTTTTAACTCATAACACATGTCATTCTAGAAACAGATAAACATAACCATATCATCTTGAAGTCATCCTATCCACTATCATACCATCATCAATGTGACGAACATGGACTCATATAGTCAATTAGGAATAACCAAGACTCAACCCTAAAACTTATACACACAAGGTCAAAGTCATAGTCTAACATGATCACCTAAGATAACATGAATAGAAAAACACATATATGACTTAACATGTAGATATATATCATCATGCTTCACATAATCAACTACAAAAATAGCAACATTACTTCAAGTAGTTTGCCAATAAGGTCATGATCATTACATTACTTAAAATAACGCCGACAAGGCCACATCAATTGCAAGTAAAACACATAGCACCGCCACCATAAGTGGACCATACCAATAACAATATAATTGAAGTATAAACAACATCAAAATAAAGGAAATAGGGCAGCGTACCACCACTCCATTCTTAACACCTCAATTCGATGCTAAATCATCCAATTCAATACCATAAGGCCCTTACCAATGGCCATGAACAATAATTCAATATAAAAGCTATAGAAATCAATGAACTAGGTCAATTCAATGTAAATTCATCAATCTAATACAACCTAGATGTCAATTGAATACAATTATTACATCATTAGATAGCCCATAGGAATCTGCACCATAATTCACCAAAATTAGGTCAATATCAAGTAACCCATAACTTAGTCAAAAACTAGGGTTCATCCAACTCATGGGTTCATAGGTAATTTAGGTTAAAATCAACAATACAATATCAATTAAATCATTATCCAATGTTTAGAAATCATTAATGCAAGAACCCATAGTAGAATCATGAAATTTGGCCTATTCAACTTGAAAACTTTAGAAAACTTCTTGAGCGTTGGGCTCCTTGATGAAGATAGTTTCAAGGACCAAAATACATACCTTGATGAAGCTAATTCTTCACTTTGATGAAGAATCTCCATTCAATTCGTCACACCAAGTCCTTCTTTGAGTTTTGACTCCAATGAAGTTCTAGAGAGAATTCTAAGGGATTTGAATTTTTGATTTAGAAGAATGAAGTATTCAATGTGTTTAAGACTTATATACACATTTAAATGCCCAAAAGACCCCTAAATAACCGCCAATACTCTTATTTGGAAGTGGGATGAAATTCCCATTTCACCCCTCACTTAACAGTGACCTGCGCAAGAACACAGGCCACCAACAACGTTTGCCCATCGACGGGGCGTAGGTCCATACACGGCCGTCCGGTCCTCCGTCGATGGGTTCAGAGGCTTGGAATTGGTAGCTTAGCTTCCCACGACACCCAGCACCTACGGGGCGTCGACCAGGCCACTGGCCGTCGATTGCCATCCGTAGGTGGACTGCCTTGGGCAGTTTTGGCCACCAACATGAGTCCTTCCTCAAGGACCCTTGATTGGTCCTTGGGGATGTTTGCCGGACGTTTCCAACCCAAACATGACCGTATATGAGTTTAAGTAGGAGGTGGTTTGGAATTTTGTGTGAGGTATCTGTCCATCACCTGGTTAGTGACAGAGCTTCTAAATTCTTCTTTTTTCTGTCTTTTGATTTTTTTATACATCTTTGGTTTCAACTTATGCACAATCATCTCAGTTCTAGCTTCAAAAAAAATAAAGAAAAAAGAATCCAGCTATCTTGTCGAAAGTAAATTATTTTCTTTTGCAAAGGACTTATTTCGGCAGTTCTCTTGGTTGCATTATTTACCTATATCTTTATGCCATAGCCTAGTAAAGCTCAGATATACAGGGCTGGAGTGTTCTTTTATCAAGGTTTTTATGCGCTTATTTTCAAGTGAGTTCATATTCTACTTTTATCAATGTAGTTCAAGGACAAATGCAATACTGAGAAGAAAATTGCATCTGCGCTGAAGTCAGTCTTGGAAACATCCATGTTAGTAGAGAGTGAAGTGAAACTACGACGAAAACTCTTTGATCTTCTGCAGGTACATTGCTTTGATGTCCAGAAGTCTAATTTTGTGTATTCTTCTCCTATTTTAAAACTATGCTTTTAATCCTTTTTTAAAAAATATTATGCTTTTTCTGCACCGATGCTTATTATTCTACACTTGACTGTTATGTTCATGATCCAATCTTTATCACAGAATGTGGCGCTTATTAACGATCCAGAAGATCCAAGAAAGTTTTACCCTCGCTTCAATGTTGAAGACACAACAAGCTTTATGGATTTGGATCAGCACAGGTACCTCATGCGTTTTTCTTGTTCACATTATCTGATGTCGGATTTGATAAATTGCAGTGACATTTTTAAAGTAAACACCAGTGTTTATCTTTCATCCTTTTAGATGTCTACACATTTGCTGTGCATGTATAGAATACTAGGGTTTTAGCCTCTAATTTAAGGCAGTTATGCTAATTTTTATGGTTATCTTATGATCTGTTTGCTGGTGCAGTCAAAATGTCCTAAAAAGATTATACTATGATTACTACTTCCATCGACAAGAAGGTCTTTGGCGTGACAATGCCTTTAAGACTCTGCCTGTTCTTTTGAACTCATCAGACATGCTCGCTTGTGGGGAAGACCTAGGCCTAATTCCCTCCTGTGTTCATCCTGTATGCCACTCAGAACTATCATCCTTGTGAATCATTATGTCACATCACTTCTTGCATCTCAATGTATGATTTGAGTTATGACCACTTTGATGCAGGTTATGCAAGAACTGGGCTTAGTAGGCCTACGCATTCAACGCATGCCAAGTGAACCTGATCTAGAATTTGATATTCCTTCTCAATACAACTACATGACGGTAAAATTCTCTGAGATCTCTTCTACTACATCCCAACTTATTTGATATGAAAGATGGTCTTAGTTACTGCAGCTTCTATGATAATCTACTATAAAAACCTTTTCCCGTGAAATTTAAAATATACTTTACCTAATAGAGAAATTTTATTCATATGATCATACATCGATTTACTTTAACATTTGTTCAAGTGCTCCCTTTGGCTATAAGAAAAAGCACCTGGAGGCATGACAAAATGCTTTATTGTTATGCTTGTTGTTTATGATATAACCTTTTAAGTGAAAACATATTGATGTACTGGAAATCTGCTAAAAGTCATTGGATAGTGGAAACTAGAATGCAAACTCTAATTTTGCTTAGCATGAAAAAAAAATTGCATCAACCAACTGTTGTGCTGCTTTTAATGTTTTATTAGTTAATTCTTGTTATAAAGCTGCCCCCCGGGAATATATTAAAGATAGAGGCTGTCAAGACACCTTTGAGTATGCCTCCCTTTTCCTCCGTATATCTTGTAAATGATTTTTAAGAGTGCTTTTACACTCAAGTATTTATCTGTTTTCAATGCATATTAGTCCTTGTTGATCAAAGACTGGACAATAATGTTAGTACTTCAAACTTAGGTTTGTGCTCCATCATGCCATGACTGTTCTACTCTACGTGCTTGGTGGGAGGAAGATGAAGAGAGAAGGCACCGCTTTTTTCAAGCAGTGATGGGATCTGATGAGTTGCCACCTGATCAATGCACTCCTGAAATTGTGCACTTTGTCTTGCGACAGCATGTTGAAGCCCCATCAATGTGGTCAATATTTCCCCTCCAGGTACTTAATTGATATAAGGATCCTACTTCTTTTGTAGCATGTAATTAATTCTTTAGTAGTAGTCTTTGCTAAATTGATTCGCTCCATATTTGCCTCAAAGCTTCATAGTGCTGAACTACTGGCCAGGGTGATTAGTGAGTTCTATGTCCTTCAAATAATTACTTAAGTCCTTCTAAAGGCGTCAGCTCTCTAGGCTTCTAAAGTATAATGTTTTTGTCCAAAGTGCAAGAAAAAAAGTCAGAATTCCTTTTCTTGGGGAGGTTTGAGCCAATCAAATTCAATTTGAAAAGGGCTGCTGTCCAAAGATATTAATAATTACTTATGACCTCCCTCTTCTCCCAAAAGAAAGAATTCCATAAACAAATTCTTTTGATTATTCACCATATTGACATTGTATGAATTCTAAGTTCTATCAAAGAGATTGTGATTTTGTATCTCGGAATAGATGTTTTCAAACAATACGGAGATATATGGATTTGGTAGCTCTGTAGAAATGGTCGATTAATTATGTTTTGTCTCCTAGTGTCCGAAAATTTGGACTTTGTACTTATTTAAGGACACATGGTAATTTGTTAGCACTATGGTTCAGTCAGGCTTACTAAACCTCCTTCATGACTAAATATGCCACTAATAAGCATCTTTTTTGCCCTACTCTGAACCATTCATGAGAAACAATTTAGGTGGTTGTTTTTCATGGTATCATTCAGTTTGAACTTTGAAGAACATAATCTTGACATTATGCTACATTGTGCAATTTATTTCTGATGCAAGTGAGCTTCCCAGCGAGATTAATGTCTCAATGCTCATCTCAGCATTCAGGATTTTCTTCCACGGCACTGACACCATTGCTAAATAATATACAGGATTTGCTAGCACTTAAAGAAGATTACACGACACGGCCTGCAGTGGAAGAGACTATCAATGATCCAACAAACCCAAAACATTATTGGCGATATCGTATGTGCCTTTGTCCTCTTTGTTGTCTCTCTATCCCCAATTCCCCGCCTACCTCAAAAAGAAAAAGAAACATGAGAGTAAACTTTATTCATCTGGTCTGATCAAAAATATTTTTTTTGAGGTGGTTAAATTCAAATACGCAAAAAAATGTGTGTAACATGTTCCTGTAAAAAGTTCCTCCACTTCCTTTACATTACTAGACCTTTGTCGATACTGCTGGTTCAATTTCAACTTGTCTATGTTATTTGAAATGTTCAAGAGAGAAGAGAAAGTTAACCTTTCTATTAAATCCATCCACCTTAATAGTTATAGTAACTACTCCTTCAAATTTAGTTTGCCTAGCACACTTAGGACATTAATTGTCTGCACTTGGACTAATCCTTGGAAATACTGTTCTGAAACGAGAAAGCCTCACAACTAGACTCCATGTTTCTTATTTTAAATCAAACCCCTGTCTGATCATTAATCTAAAAAAAGATTATTATTTTTTTATTAATATAAAGTTCTCTATCAATTATCCAATTATCCAATTATCTTGTTCATTTCCCTTGTTATTCTTTTTTTATTCTCTTACTAGTTATGGAAACGTGCGTCAAACGGTTGACCATTATTATTGTATTAAATTAATATGGGTCTAACTGGTCATACTTTAAATCTAAAACCTTCCACTTTTAATATAAAAAGCATTTGTAATATCAACCAATTAACGTGAAAAGCAACAAGATGAACCTTTCATAATATCATGGAAAAAGTTAAACTAAGAAACTTATTAATAGTTAAAAAATAATAATGACCAATAAATAAAAAATTACAAGGGCTGATCTTGATCGTACTTGAATTTGAACTTTATCTGGATCTTGACTTTTAGTTGAATCCAAGGGTGTCGAGCTTGATCTTGAATCCGATTGCCTTTATCTTGATCGTTCTTGAACTTGAACTTTATTTTGATCTTGACTTCTAGTTGTATCAAAGGGCTTCGAGCTTGATCTTGAATCCGACAGTCTTGAACTTGAACATTATCTTGATCTTGACTTCTAGTTCAATCCAAGGGCTTCGAGCTTTATCTTAAATCCGGCGGTCTTGATCGTTCTTGAACTTGAGCTTTATCTTATCTTGACCTCTAGTTGAATCCAAGGGCTTTGAGCTTGATTTTGAATCCAATGGTCTTGATCTTGATCGTTCTTGAACTTTAACGTTCTTAAACTCTCGAATTCATGAACTTGTAAAGGAATTTGTGCCTTTTGATCCATGAGCTTTGTCTAGCTTCTTGTCAGAATTATTGAACTTGTAGAGATTTTGTGGCTTTTGATCCACGAGTTTTCTCTAGCTTCTTGATTAGACTTCTTGGTCCTTGTAGAGAAATTTGTGGCTTTTGATCCACAAGTATTCTCTAGCTTCTTGTTTAGAATTCTTGGTCCTCTATTCCGAATTTGAGGACGCCTATTTATATTTTTAAAATGGAGGACTTGTGTTTAGAAGAGGACTCCCTTCGGCCAATCAGATATAAATGACGTGAAATATGTGTTTTATGGAGTGATATCTTTAATTAAATTCATATTTATTGCATTTAAATACTAATTATATTAATCTATAATATTTTGTTTGGACTAATATATTCATGAATTGAAATCATTTTATAAGTTTTTTTAAATAAATTTTAAATGATTACAACGTGAAACACCGTTAGTGCTTGAAACACTGCACTTCAAATTCTTTTTTTGGGAATGAAAATGATTGGTTAAAGCTGTCTTTGATCAGACTCTTCAAATTCCTTACCGAACCCATGCTGACCCGACATGGGGGTGTGGGTGTGGGTTCTACATTGGATTTGGTCAACCTAATTTGGGTACTTTTAACTATACCTATGACCAAGAAGTATATGTTGATTAGGTATTTTGTTTGATATTGGGTTTATGTTGTACTCATATTCACATAAAATACTACAAAGTCATATACAAGATACCTTATGAAATAAATTTTAAGTATTTACAAAGAATTTGATTGTATATATAAACTTTCATATATTGTACTATACATTTATTTGTTGTAACTTAACACCTATAGAAATGTTTGTATTGAATGATATATCAAAATTTGGGTGAATGAGAGAATGAGAGATGAAGAAAGAAGAAAACATGTGGCTTTTTAGTTCTCTTTAAGTCATTTCTCATTAACTAATTAATCAACAATAATGTATTCAGGTCACCTTGTTAATCAAAATATAAGTTATTTGTAACTAATTATCATAACCATTATTTTTATGTATTATTTATTAGTTGTAGCCTAGCACCCATATCCTTACTTGGATCTTGTGTTGGTCGGACTCTTCAACAATGTCAACGGGTGCGTGTTGGATTCTAAAAGTAGTGTATTTTTGGTGAATTAGACACGGGTGCGGCATCAAAAGTGAAGAGTCTGCGCAACTAAGTTGGGGTCCATACTTACAAATACAAGTTATGTAATACAAAATCCGAGATCTAGATCCGCACCTGCATCGAATAGCCGCACCAGACTTAAGAGTAATATAGGGTAAAAGTGTTCTTTAAGATGCTAAAAGTGTCTGCAGAACTAACAAATCCTCACCCCAGTATAGGCTGGAACACAACTTACTTCCGGTAACAAGTATATTTTACTTGGCTTTCAAGGCGATTCTTATGTTCTATGGGCTGGAAGTCTTACGATTTTTGGCTACTTTTGGCTGATAGCACTGTAACGATCTGCAATGGACTTATGGCGAACATCTTCTCTTGCAATGTCCTTGAGATAAGAATATATGTTTCGCGTGGAAAATACTTCGCTCTTTCTTGTGGTTTCTGGTGTCACTTGAAAAAAGCTATTGCATATATGATAGAGAAAGATGAACAACATAAATTTGTCTGTAAGTTGGACTATTAGAGTAAAATCTCGATTCAGATATAAATTTACTAGTTTATAGCGTATATTTTAGACTTGAAATTGCACTTATTAAAGACATCAATGTGGATGGAAGTGCAAGAAAACTCACTTTGTTATGTGTTATGATTTTGTTCCATTGTTTTAACTTCACTCGCTCTCAAAATTTTGTTTACACTTGAGTGACATACCATTTTGCTACATGCTGATGATAGTATAATTGTTTTTTTAATATTGTTCTTACTCTTCTTTTCACTTAGGTGTACACGTGACAATGGAGTCCTTGCTTAATGATAAAGACCTCACAAAAACAATAAAGGATCTCGTCCATGGGAGTGGAAGGTTTTACCCTCAGAAAGATCTGGAATCAGGTCACACAATTGGTGAAGGATCAGCAAAGCTGCAGCTACAGAGTGAACACCCTTCACAAACACAGAAAAATGGACTCTCCAACAAATAAGCCGTGGCATTTGTATGACTATAAAACAATTTCCGTCTTTTAGATGCTCAGGTCAAAGACGAAACAAATAAATCCTCCATGGCCTAGTCCGTCATGTGGTTCAATAGCTTGTCTTGCTTCATCATTAAACTGGATTTGAAGCTATATTTCATCAAAGAAATAAAGGAATCATTGTATGTTACTCTTTCGATTCTCTTCAAGTGATGAAACTTGGTCAAAGATCAAGCCCTTTACTTGGTGTTAAATATTTGTATATGATTTATCTTTAATCTTCCATACTTCTAGGGTGGCCCGAATTCAGGAAACTTTTAATTTACATTAAAATACTTATTATTGAGCATTAGATTTAGATTTTAGATGACCCAATCCAAGTAATTTAAGATATAGATGTGATATAAGACTGTTGAGCTGGTTATTCAGTTATTACTGTCATTCAGATTGTTAGTTTGTATTGTTAGTATAGTTAGTTACACAGTTCCCGCCTAATTGAACAGATACAGTTTGTGTTGTATTGATGGATCTATATTGCAATGCTTATAGATAGGGGTGTGAAATGGACGGGTTGAGTTGAAATTGGAGATATTAAAATTGGTTGAGATAGAAGTTGGGTTGAGTCTTGACCCGCTCAAGTTTACGTTGGGCTCGAATTGGTTGGGTTTAAATGGGCTTTAAAACGGGTTGGGTTTTGACCTGTCCAATTTGACCTGATTAAACTCAATAATTTAAAGTAGTAATATTTAACTTTCATAATCACAATTTGAATTTTCGCTCAATTTTTTTTAATAAAAAAAGTAACAAATGATAACAAGTCCTAAAAATGTTAAATAGATAATAATTTATACCTATAATATAGAGGAACTTATTTGAGTAGAGAATTTTGAAATGAGTTGAAATTGGAGATTGCATTTGGCTCAATTGAGAATTCTCTTAAATTGGGTTAGGCTTGAATGAGTAGAAATTGAAGTCAATTCAAATTATTATCAGTCCAACCCTAATTATGGGCTGATTATCTATATTTGGGTTCATTTTTGACGCCCTAGTTACAGACATGGGGGAATGAATTATAGGTGTCAAAGAAGTTTTAAAAATTAAAAAGAGTGACACTGGTATTAATTATTAAGTGTAGGTGATAAATTTTAATTAATTTTCAAAAATAGTTAAATAGATCCTCAAGTTTTTGTTTTTATACTTTCACCCAAATTTAATTAGAACCCTAAATTTCTAAATTGGCAGATCCTCAAACCCGTTTTTTTTTTCTCAACCAACTCCCGCTCTTTTCACGTTTTCTTTTATTGCTTCTCATCTTCATCACTGGCTCTTCTTCCTCCTCCTCCTCTCTCTTCTTCTTCTTCTTCTTCTTCTTGTTTATTTCTTGGAGTTGCAGCTTATTGTAGATTTCTTATTTGAAGAATTTGAGAAGGGAAAATCTCAAATTTTAATCTAACATGTGATTTGAAAAGGTCTAAAGCTTTAGAAATTACTTCTTAACTAGTAATTTTCAATCATTTTAACAAGTTAATAGTATTGTTTGATTATATTATTCATTTCAAAATTTGATTTTTGTGTTATTGTTCTTGCCACTAATGTATAATAAATTTCATCAACTGATAGGACTGTTTTAGTAATTTACAGCAATTGCTGATTGATGTTGATAAATAATTGCCGCAATTGCTATATCTATTTCAGCAGTTGCGGAATAACTTACAAGAGTTGTGATATTTTAATAATTTTTGTTATGGTCAATTTCTTAATTCTAAGTTAGAATATTTTCAGGTATCTTCAACATAATTAATGGGAGATAGAATAGAACTACTAGTTGATTGTAATGGTGAATGGGTCGAGTCCAACAATTGTTATATTAGACATTGGAAGAGTAAAGAATTGCCCAGGACAATTGTGATGATTGTGCATCGAGATATTGCATATGATGATTTTGCGAATAAACTTATTACTTGTTGTAAATTAAATTCTGAGTTGAAAGATATTGTGATCACTTACCTGCATAGTTGTGGTGAAAAGCATAAGACGGCTCCTTTCAAGATAAATGATGAACTTGGTTTAAATACTTATTTGGAAGATGAACCTAGAGGTGTTTTAAGGATCTACATGGTCGAAAGATTGGTGGCGAGTCAATATTTTTGTGATGACCAACAAGTGTTGAACGATGAATTGAATAATCTGAAAGAAGAGAGGGAAGGTCAAGATATGCTTCCTCCTGAAGTTCGGAATAGATTGCACATTATTGGTGAAGTTGCTGATAGGCAAATATATGAACTTATAAATTTACTTATTTCTAAATTTTCATTCTCTTTGTACACTTAATTAATTTTTGTTATAGTTGATAATTAATTAACTTAATGCAGTCATGCTCAAGAACATGGAACATGCTTTCACAAATATATGTCGTTCAAGAATAAAGAAGAATTAGATATTGCATTGAAAATTGCATGTGCCAAAAAAGATTTTAGATTGAAGAAGGTAATTAATTCGCGTTCAGTGTATTGTGTCAAATGTGAGCATCCTGACTGCCAGTGGTGGCTAAGAGCGGTGAAAATTGAAAATTCTGATAGATTTTATATTAAAAAGTATAAAAGATGCATACTTGTGGCTCAGAACATCTCACGAGTCATAATCCACATGCCACAACAAAAGTCATTGGAGCATACTTCAAAGATATATATCCCGAAGATAAAGGTCCATCTACAAAAGATTTGAACAACTCTATCGGTATTGAATTGGGATGTAAGGTTAGTTATTGAAAAGTTTGAAGGGATAGCGAAATTGCAAAGTATTTGGTAAGAGGGACACATCAACATTGATATAGAGTAACTGGTGTGTATAGTCATATGCTTAGGACATCAAATAAGGAAAGTAAAACATCACTGAAGATTAATGAAAACTACATATTCAACTACTTTTTTGTGGCATATGGGGCTTGGATTCTTGGTTTCGCACAAGTAAGAAAAGTCATAGTTGTTGATGGAACATTTTTGAGAAGTAAATACAAAGGTGTGTTGTTGTCTGCTGTTGCACAGGATGCGGAGGATCATATTTTTTCGGTGGCATTTTGCATAATAGACTTTGAATGTGATGCTTCCTACCGATATTTTTTTGAGCAATTGAAAATTTTTGTACTTGATACTCCTGAATTGTGCATTATCTCTGATAGACATCAAAGTATTGAAAAGATGGTTTCAATTGTGTTCCCTTCCACTCATTATGGTTGTTGCATGAGGCACTTAGGAGAAAATATTCAAAATAACTTTCACAATGTGAGTGTTTTCTTCCACTTTTATAAGGAGACAAAACATATAACATTGATGTGTTCAATTATCATTTTAATCAAATAAGAAAATTTGGTTCCACAGGCTGCCACACATCTTGAATGCGTTGGATTTCACCGATGGAGCATGTCATTCTTTCTTGGATATAGGTAAACTACTGCAATTGTCTATACTATCTATACTGCTGCAATTTTGATAGTTAGCTACTGCAATTGTTTATAGCAATTGCTGCAATTATTTATAGCAATTGTTGCACTTATTTCAGCACCTGCTGAAAAATCTACAACAATAGTTATAAAAACTATACAACAATTATAAACACATACTATATGTTACATGCACAATATAATGACGACCAATATTGCTTAGTCGGTTAACTCAATGTTTCTTGATGAAAGAGAATATCCCATTACTGCTCCATTTGATGCAATAAATAAGCGAATTGCGAAAAAATTTCATGAGGCGTATGAAATTCATTAATACACCAATCATCTTTGTTCCTTCGATAGAAAAACACATTGCAAAAAATATTAATTTGGGGAACAAACTATTGGTCCATCAAATTTCCAACTACAAGTATATTGTAACCCGTCACTATGAAGTTGCAAGAGTTGATTTGCCAGCCAAATCTTTTACTTGTAAAGTCTTTGACATTGACAAGTACCTTGTCCACATACTATGAGAGACACATTTATGAATACTCTTCTTCGTATTACAAAGTAGAGAGATACCTTATTGCATATGTTGAGGAAATTAAACTGGTGCCATCTGAAGAAACTTGGGAAGTTCCTATTGATATTTTAGAGCGAAAAATATCTTCTTCATTTGTTGAACCAGCATGGTTGGAAGAAGGTCCTCAAAAAGACATAAAGAAATTGGGGAATCATTTTCAATGAAGAAAAATAAATGTTCTTTATGCAAAAGAATTGATCACAAGAGGACTACATGCTCCGAGCGAAATGTTGCATAAAAACACATTGTTCTTCTTATTTTTTTGTGAACTTATTTGATCTTATTTTTTTTTTGGGTACTAATTGTTTTTTTTTTTGTGATTATTTGTGAAGACATTTGATGTTACCTATTTTGGTACTAATTGTTGTTATTTTGATTGTAAAAATCATATTTCATTTTATTGTTATTTTTATTATAACTTTATTACTTGTTTTAAAGAATTTTAGAAATTGTTGTATACAACAATTTTCTTGCTTGTTGTAGAAAAGTTCAACACAGGTTAAATTTGTTGTAGAAATGTTCAGCAACTGCTATGAAATTTAAACAATTATTGTAAAATTATACAGCAACTCATTTAATTATTGTAGAGAATTGTAGCAATTGCTATGAAAAGTACAATGATTTGCTTGTTTGTTGTAGCGTATTCCTATAAAATTACTAGTTATTCTAGATTTCCTTTTAAAATTAACAAAAACTATTCTATTTATCATGGAATATAATTAATATAACTAATTATTAATCAATTTAAGTAGATTATACGTGAAATTTCTTAATTGATCGTTTGTTATCTCAAATAACTATCTCATTAAATAAGATCACTATCGAATATAAAATTCATTTTTAATTAAATCAACACTATTCTACTTATCATTAAATATGAGTGTTACAACCAATAGACAATCAATTACTCATTATAATATGATTACATGTGAAATTGTAATGGAATTGATCGCCTGGTATCTCAAATATCTATCTCATTATACAAGATCACTATTTAACATAAAATTTATTTTTAATTTAAATCAACACTACTCTACTTACCATTAAATATGAGTATTACAAGAAATAAACAATCAATTAGCCAATTAATTGGCTTACTTGTTAAAAAAATATTTAGCAATTGTTATATAAAGTACAACAACTTTTAAACTTGTTGTAGAAATGTTTAGCAACTGCTACGGAAAATACAATAATTTTTGTGTTTGTTGTAGAAATTTAAGCAATCGTTATTGTTGTAGAGAATTGTAGCAGGTGCTACGAAAATACAACAACAATTTGCTTAATTGTTGTAGAGAATTTCAGCAGTTGCTATAAAAAATATTACATCTCGTTTAATTGCAGAAGAAAATTTCAACAATTTGATGAGTCAAATACTCACCACCTTTAATTTGTTCACTAACAACATCACTGTTCTATATAACTGTAGAGAATTTTAACAATTGATGAGTCAAATCCTCACCTTCAACTAGTTCACTAACAACATAAAAAAAATTCTTTTTTTGATCAAAATAGCAATTCATCAAATTGAAATAACATATTCACTAATGTACAACGAAAGTGAATTAAATGTGTGGGAAAATAGTGGTAATAATGCATATTCACAAGCAGCCCCTTGAATTCATCAAATTCAAAATATCATATTCACTAATGTACAAGAAAAGTGAATCAAAAGTATAGCAAAATAGTGGTATAAATGCATTTTCACAAGCAACCCCTTCTTCACCACTCTTTCAACTCTTTTTTGAATTTGAATCAGCCCCTTCATCTGCAATATCAACCCCTTCATATGTAATATTAAAAAAAATAAATTTCACATGTGAAAATGGAATATATATAACACAACATAAATCTTATAAATATGATTATAATCTAAATTTAACTTTACTATCTCCGGACACCAAATTTTTTTGATAATGATCTCAATCACTTTTCCTTTTTTTCGAGAACTTGACAATGCCTTCGAAATTTGTCTCTTTGTTCTTTTAACATAGTCGGGAGTATATGGATGAGAGATATTTGATGATGACCTAATACCTCTTTTAGACTTCATGGTGACGATAACTTTTTCTAAAGACTCAATCTTACATTCATGGTGACAATAGTCTTCTCTAAAGACTCTACCCTGACATTCAATAAATATATCGTCTCCTTAGTGGATGGAGTTTCTTGAAGACAAGGAATATTCTCATCGATCGTAGAAGATGTTTCTACTCCAAAACCACCACTAATATCACTGTAGTCTCCTCTTCTTTGGAAATCAACACCATCAGTACATCTATCAACATTTGGAGTAAATTCTCCTCCTCCTCCATCACCAACACTACTAAAAACTCTCTCAACATTTGGAGAAGATGCTTCTCCACCTCCTACATCAAGATTAAGCTCATCATAATTGATGTCTCTCTTTATAGCTAAAACACCATTCCAATCCATCTCAAGCTTTTCAATCTTATCATCCTTGGTCAATTTCTTAGGCACAAACTTAGTGAAAAATTCCATTTCCATTTCACAAAATGTAAGAACTATCCATGGATGTAGTACATTTAAAAGTAATAATAATTAAAAAGTAATAAAGCAACTGATGCATTTGAAAATTATTATATACTAGTTGTTTTAATTGTTCCAGCAATTGTTGTAATAACTTCGACAATTGACAACAACTAACTAAACAAAGAAAACATTTGTTTAAAAGGCTACAGCACAAACAAAAAAGAAACAACTATTCGACCTTTAACTAAAAATGTTTAAAGAATAATGCTTACCAAATCACGAGGGCGATAAAATAACTCATTAATGTCAATGATTCATTATTAGTTGCCAAAAGCCATCGAAAAATCCTTGGTGAAGACACTTGTTTTGAAAACACCTTATATTTCTTTTGAAGGAAAGGAACAACTTCAAATGCCCAACAATACATAAAATAATCATAAAAATAGATCAAAATATTGAAAGCACCCAAAAATAATGTGTCACGACCGGGGAGTACCCCCTAGAAGTAACATGTCGTACTTGACCTCTCGAAGGTCTTATACGAGCCAATAGTTATCATTCATCGTATCGACATAGTAAATTTAGCAGAAAATTTAAAACTTTTCAAAGCACCTCATATGCTAGAAGCTTTACTTCATATACTTATAAATTATAAGTCATAATACATATACAAACTCTAAGTCTCTTTGGAATCTTAGACTCAATAACATTAGAATACATTAGGGATACGACCCTTAATACATAATACAAAACTATACAATATTTAATAGACTTTACAATAAGTACATATTAGGACATCCTTCGACTTAAGGATTCCTTTCCTTGAGATTGGGATATTCACCTATCAAGCTCTTCATCATTCAAGACATCCTTTAAGAATCCATAACTACACTTTGTGTAAAAAGTAGAGAAGAATGGGAATAGCACAAGAATGTACTAAGTATGGCAACCATGCAAAAACATGCATTAAAAAGGGAGAATTTCTTTGAAATCATACTTCATGCTATTTTGAGTAAATCATCATAAAACATTTATCAATAGCATAAAGCATTTTCATAGAATCACAATCAAAGACCAAACATCATAGAAAAGTACATATAGAATTTATGTCCAAATTGAGGTCACTTTACTCTAAACTCAACTTCCTTATAATAAACTCTTCCTTTTAATTCATTAGTCTTCAAAGAAATCCTTTAGGGATACTTGGTGCAATGTATCACCTTAGGACCACAAGGAAAATCATATATATTATCTACACAAGACAACACATACCATCATAGAAGTATTATACAACATAGACATAGTTAAGTCAAGACTTTTATCATATAGTTAACAAGATCAACATCATGCATAAAGACTCATATCATGGACATCTTCATAAAAAGGAGACAAATACTACAATGTCATGCATAGGGAACACATACATAGTGACATGCATTAGAAAACCTTCCTAGAACTTCCTAAGGAGCTACTTGTACAATGTCTAGATGGGGTCATTACTTCAACCTATCCTAAGTAACCTCCCTTACGTCATTCTATTTAGGGTCCTAGTCATTAACTTCCATTGTCCATTTTAGTTTAGGGAAACTATAACCTTAACCGACATAGACCATGTGATGCTAGACATGGAATCCAGTGTCATAGAACCCCACACCGAAAGTAGGTGGTCTACCAGCCAAAGTAGAACCAAATGTGACATAGCTTTCTAGGTGGATCCACTATATAGTATCCTATGGTGGCAACATAGTTATGGAACTTGGAGGTACATGTGAAAACCCTGTTTATGCCAAGATTAGGCATTGTAGTTATTCACTTATGGAAACCCTATTTATGTCCATTGAGTCATTGTGGTTATCCACCTCATGAGACTTATGGTGACCTACCTTCCTACCATGGGAAGGGACATGATATACCGTGGTTTCATGGTATAATTAATACTTTTTCCTTAAGTTTAGTGTGTCCGAAATCCTTTTTGTGCTAATTTTGATATAAGTTTCTCTTTGTTTTGCAGGAAATCTGTCCAAAGCTGAATGTGGAGATTTTGAGCAAAAAAATGCAGAAGAGACCACCTACGGAGCTTATGACGGTCCTTTGTGCCTGTGACGGTCCGTAGGTGGCAGCGTAGTGCAGCTGCTGAAGGAAGATGAGAAGTCTGACCAAGTGTGGGATTACGAAGCTTGTGACGATCCGTCATGGCTATGACGGTCCGTCCTGCACGTACGTCGTGAAGATCAGAGAAGTGATCCCAGTACCCAGATTCCAAGAGTTGATGTGTTTTGAAATGAAGACCCTCGACGGACCGTTGTGCCTATGACGGTCTGTCATACTTGCCGTTGAGGGGAATGAAGAGAGCAGCAGAAGAAAATGCTAAGTATGGGATGACAGAGTCCATGACGGTCCGTCGTGACCACAACGGTCCGTCGCGTGGTCCGTCGACCCAGCCGCGTTTTGGCAGATTTCCAGCAGTTAGAATCCTTGTTTAATTAGGTTTTGATTTTTTATAAATAGTTCAAAAAACCTCGTTTTTGAGGTTAGACTCTGCTAGATTAGACATCATATTATTAGACTTTGTGTATTAGTGTTTGATTTTTTGAGATTCTTACAAGTGATTTTTGGTGATTAATCAAGCAAATTTTTGGACGTTATTCTTTCGCATTGAAGTAAGTGCATGAATTCTTATTTAATATATTTGAATATTGTGTTTATGACTATGAGTAACTTAACTCCATAACTAGGGTTGTGGGAACCATAGGCAAATAATGAGATGAACCCTACCTAAAATAACAATTCTAGAATAGTGTCTTTCATGTATTAATAATTCTTTCGATTAGAAGTCTTTTTAACGGATGATCACCGTTAGAACTCGCCTTAATGCTACTTGCCAGACCAAGGAGGTAGATAATAGGAAAAAAATTATTAACATAGATTTAGTGTATACTATCTAATAGGCTAGTATTGATTGGAACGAGGTAATAACTTAGTCAAATATCGAATACGATGCTTAATATGAGGTAAAGATAAGGGTTAGGAAAGCAACACACGTAGCCGGACCAAGGTGCGGAGTGAGATTTTCTAGATGCCGGACCAAGGATTTAGAAATACATAACTTATCACTTTGCATGCAAGATACTAGGAAAGAATTGTTATAGTTAGAATTATCAAGTTATGAACCTGTGGGGAACAAGTAAACCCTAGTTACTTTGATTAATTGATTATAATTCAACTTTCAAAACTGTTAAGTGTCTCTTTCAATTTCGTTAGTTATTTTTACTCATTAGGAAATACAAAACCCCCTTTTTATGTTTTTACTTTCTAAGGAAGTCATCAACCGAACAATAGTAATAACAAGTTGAAGTTAAGTCTAGACTATTTTCCTCGTGGGAACGATCCCAACCTCACTAGTTGGGTTATTTACTTGACGCGACCGCTTTACTTCTCATTTGAAAAGTAAGTTTGAGCGTATCAAATTTTGGCGCCGCTGCCGGGGAAAGTAGCTTTTAGATTAACTTGAACTTATTACTAAAGTTTAGTTGATATTTTCTTGATTTTACTTTGTTTTATTGTTTTTGATTTCCTTTCAGAACTATCCTCCTTGTATGCCAAATACACGGAGAGGAAGAGAACCCTTGTTTTCCTACGATCACGAGCTAGAGCGTATACTGCGCAACATGAATCGAAACTTGGGAATAAATGATGAGTATCCAAACCAGAACATCCCAGATCAAGTGGATGTTCATGGTCAGATGTTACCCGACGCTCCGGGTGAACATCAACAGAGGTGACAAAATCCCGTTCCACGGCCCCAAGCATACTACAAAGGGTATGATAACATAGCAGACTCGGATGGGCCACTTGTCTTGCCCCCTCTACCCACAGGCCACACTTTTGTGGTGACTAGTAGCCTGATGCAAATGCTCACTGCCAGAGGTTTGTTTTCAAGGCTACCTTCTGAGGATCCACATGCCCATATAGCTAAGGTAAGGGCAGTGTGTAAAAGTTGTGTGAGGAGGCCTGATTTGGATCTAGATGTAATAGGTCTCAGAGTGTTTCCTCTCTCACTGACGGGAGAGGCTGCTATGTGGTTTACTGAGCTCCCATACAACTCCATCTTCACTTGGAACCAACTACGGGATGTCTTCTTAGCACGCTACTATCCGGTCTCCAAGAAATTAAACCACAAAGACAGGGTGAATAACTTTGTGGCACTACCAGGAGAGTCAGTTAGTAGTTCTTGGGATAGATTCACCTCATTCTTGAGAACTGTTCCAAATCACCGTATTGATGATGAGTCACTGAAGGAATACTTCTATCGGGGAAAGGATGATAACAATAAAGCGGTGTTGGACACTATACCAGGTGGATCTTGTGGAGAATGCCCTTATGCTAAGATTGCTAAGAAATTAGAGAAAATCTCCCGTAACAACAAAGCTTGGAGTACTAGGAAGTCCGATACAGGGAGAAACACCTTCGCAGTGCAATCCACTCACAACCCAGCCACAGATGATATTCGTGAAGAAATGGCTCAGATGAGAACTAAGCTTGGGTTGGTACTAAAACATGTCACTGGGGGTGCAGAAAAGATTAATGCAGTCAACTACTTGGCTAAACCACCACCTCCAAACGATGAGTGTTATTATGAGGAGGATTCTTATGCAGTAAATGAACAGATGGGGGGTTTCCGACCAAGTGCCCAAGGCTCTAATCAGGAGAATTGGCGCCAAGGTCAAGGGAACCAAGGTCGGAACTATGGTAACTATAATCGTGAGGGTCATTATGTCCGAGATGGAAACTACAATCGCGACAACAACTTCAACAGGGGTAACTATGGTAATAGAAACGATAGGAATGGACCCTATGTTCCTCCTCAAAATCGTGAAGTTACTCCTAGGGATGGTGAAGGTAGATGTCGCGAGTAGAGGATATGTTGCATAAAATGATGAGTAGGTTCGATGCTAGTGATGAGCACAATAAAGAGTTGAGGAATGATTTAGCGGGTATTGGGCAAAAAGTTGATACACATGCAATATCAATTAAGCAACTTGAGTTACAATTGGCCCAATTATTTGCAACTGTGAACACACGGCAACTGGGCACTCTTCCTAGCAACACTGTCCAAAATTCGAAAAATGATACACATTGTATGGCAATTACTACTCGCGGTGGCAAGCAAACCATTGACCCACCTATGCCATCTAATGAGAATAAGGTGACAAAAGATACTGATAAAGTGGTAAATGTTGATGCTGATTTAGAGGATAACATTACAAAAGATGCTGAAGTGCCTAAAAAGGTAACTCCTATGCCTAGGACACCACCCCCATTTCCTCAAAGATTAGTGAAAAAGACCGAGGATGGCAAATATCGGCGTTTTATAACAATGTTGAAGCAACTTTCTATCAATGTCCCTTTGGTAGAAGCTTTAGAACAAATGCCCGGTTACGCCAAGTTTATGAAAGTTTTGGTCACAAAGAAAAGATCGGTTACTTTTGAGGATGATGATAGAATGCAGCATTGTAGTGCTATTGCTACAAGATCTCTGGTCCAAAAGAAAGAAGATCCGGGTGCGTTCACTATTCCTTCTACAATCGGGCTATTACATTTTGCGAAAGCATTATGTGATCTGGGGGCAAGCATAAATCTCATGCCCCTCTCGATTTACAAGAAGTTGGGTTTGGGTGACCCAAAGCCCACTGCGATGCGGCTACTGATGGCTGATCGAACAGTAAAACGGCCCATAGGGATACTTCATGATGTGCTAGTAAAAGTGGAGTCACTCATCTTTCTGGCTGATTTTGTTATTCTTGATTGTGAGGTTGATTTTGAAGTGCCTATTATCCTTGGGAGGCCATTCCTAGCTACGGGAAGAGCCTTAGTAGACATGGAAAAGGGGCAGATGAAATTTCGGTTGAACAATGAGGAAGTGACCTTTAATATTTGGAGGTCCATGAGGCAGAGTGATGAGCTCCAATCGGCATCTGCTATATCCTACAACATGGGTGAGACATTTGAGACACAAATAGAAGAACGTCTAGGTGTCGAAGCATTAGCGGCAGTGATAATGAACTTTGATAGCGATTGCATTGAAAAGTATGAGTCATTAGTTGCGGCTCTTCACCGAGGTGATGTTCGGTTTAAACCAAAGATATTTGAGCTTGATATGAAAAATTGCGAGTCCCCACCCGCGAAACCATCGATAGAGGAGGCTCCAAAATTTTAATTAAAAGCTCTCCCACCTCATCTTAGGTATGAATTCTTAGGAAATGGTGACACTTTGCTGGTAATCATTGCATCAGACCTGGATGAACAACAGGTTCAGAGTTTGGTGAAGGTACTCAAAAGGTTCAAAAGATCTATTGGGTGGACCATTGCGGACATTATTGGGATCCCTCCTGGTATTTGCTCTCATAAAATCCAACTCATGCCTTATCATAAGACGAGTATTGAGCACCAGAGACGCTTGAATCCTCCTATGCAAGAGGTTGTGAAGAAGGAAATCATCAAGTGGTTGGATGCCGGAGTAATCTATCCAATCGCCGATAGTAGTTGGGTATGCCCGGTTTAGTGTGTACCTAAGAAAGGGGGAATGACTGTGGTCCCCAACGAAAAGAATGAACTTGTTCCAATGAGACCGGTTACTGGATGGAGGGTGTGTATGGATTACCGTAAACTGAACTCATGGACTGAAAAAGACCATTTTCCTATGCCCTTCATGGATCAGATGTTGGATAGACTTGCCGGAAAAGGGTGGTATTGTTTTCTTGATGGGTATTCGGGGTATAATCAGATTTCTATTGCACCAGAAGATCAAGATAAAACCACTTTCACATGTCCATATGGGATTTTTGCGTTCAGATGAATGCCGTTTGGGTTGTGCAATGCACCCGCAACCTTTCAGAGATGTATGATGTCAATATTTTCTGAAATGGTGGAGGATACTATAGAAGTTTTTATGGATGATTTTTCTGTGGTTGGTGATTCATTCGGGCGGTGTTTGACCAATTTATCTGAGGTTCTTAAGAGATGTGAAGACTGCAATTTGGTACTAAACTGGGAAAAGTGTCATTTCATGGTGAAAGAGGGTATTGTGTTGGGTCGTCGCATTTCAGAAAAGGGCATAGAGGTTGATCGAGCTAAAGTTGAGGTAATAGAGAGACTTCCCCCGCCGATCTCTATGAAAGGTGTGAGAAGATTTCTTGGGCATGCAGGTTTTTACTGAAGATTCATCAAAGACTTTTCAAAGATTGCACACCCATTGTGCAAATTGCTGAAGAAAGAATGTAAATTTTGTTTTGATGAATCCTGTCTTAAAGCATTCGGTGAGCTAAAAGAAAAGTTAGTGTCTGCGCCTATCATTATTTCTCCGGATTGGAACAGTCCATTTGAGCTAATGTGCGATGCTAGTGGGGTGGCTCTTGGTGTAGTATTGGGACAGAGAATAAACAAAATCCTTCACCCAATTTACTATGCTAGTAAAGCCCTAAATGAAGCTCAGAAGAACTACACAGTGACTGAGCAAGAACTCCTTGCAGTAGTCTTTGCTTTTGAGAAATTTTGCTCCTATTTGGTAGGTACTAGAGTAATAGTGCATACTGACCATTCGGCATTGAGATATTTGATGGCGAAGAAGGATGCGAAACCTAGGCTGATTCATTGGGTATTACTGCTGCAAGAATTTGACTTTGAAGTGCTGGATAGAAAAGGGACTGAAAATCAAGTTGCTGATCATTTGTCTCATCTAGAGGATGAAGTTATGAGAGAGTTAGGGAATAAGACTGACATTGATGATACTTTCCCCGATGAACATGTATTGGCTGCTTCACAAGACTTGATTCCATGGTTCGCAAATTTTGCGAACTATCTGGCTAGTGACATTGTTCCATCAGACTTGTCCTTTCATCAAAGGAAAAAGTTCATGTACGATGTGAAGAAGTTCTTTTGGGATGAACCATACTTGTATTGGAGTTGTGCCGACGGGCTTATTCGGCGTTGTGTGCCAGAATGTGAAATGTTGAGTGTATTGGAGGCATGCCATTCTTCACCTGTTGGCGGACATCACAGTGGTATCTGAACCGCTCACAAGATATTACAATGTGGTTACTATTGGCTAACTCTTCATCAAGATGCTCATGGGTTTGCTAAAGCATGTGACAAATGTCAACGAGATGGTGGTATTTCAAGAAAGCAAGAGCTCCATCTAAACCTCATTCTTGTGATTGAGCTATTTGATGTTTGGGGTATTGACTTTATGGGCCCTTTCGTGAGTTCTCATGGAATGAAGTACATTCTAGTAGCAGTTGATTATGTATCTAAATGGGTCGAAGCCATAGACCTCGCAAACAATGAAGGGAAGAGTGTCACTGCATTCTTGAAAAAGAATATATTCTCCCGTTTGGGCACCCCAAGGGCCATTATTAGTGATGGGGGCTCCTACTTCTGCAACAGATTGTTCAAGGGGTTATTGGAGAAATACGGGGTTCGCCATAATGTGGCCACTCCTTACCACCCTCAAACTAGTGGGCAAGTTGAAGTATCGAATCGGGAGATCAAACAGATATTGTCCAAAACAGTGAATACTAGTAGAACGGATTGGTCAAGGAGGCTTGATAATGCTCTTTGGGCCTACCGGACAGCATATAAGACTTCCATAGGTATGTCTCCATACCAACTTGTATATGGGAAAGCTTGTCATCTTCCGGTTGAGTTAGAGCATAAAGCCATGTGGGCTATGAAGAAGTTAAAAATGGATTGGAGCGAAGCTGCAGAGAAACGGTTAAATGGGTTGAATGAACTTGATGAATTTCGCTTGAAAGCCTATGAAAGCTTAGCCCTATACAAAGAAAAGATGAAGAAGTATCATGACAACAAAATTGAAAAACGAGAGTTTATGGTCGGGGATTTGGTGCTTTTATTCAATTCCAGATTGCGCTTGTTTCCAGGCAAACTCAAGTCCAAATGGACTGGTAGTTACACGGTTACCCAACTATTCCCTCATGGAGCAGTTGAGTTGGAAACTAAGGATGGTGTGCGGTTCAAGGTGAATGGACAGCGCATAACAATCTATCTCGGGCATGCTGAATCGGCGAATGAAGTGATCGAGGCATACCATCTTGATGAAGTCTGAGTAATCAAGTGGCCCCAGTCGTGCCGCGAAATTAAATAAGGCGCTTGTTGGGAGGCAACCCAATTCTTGTCGTTTTTTTGGTAAAGATAGCATTTTCTACTAATGGGTTTTTAAATTTGCAGGCACATCACCAGGAAATTCTGCAGAAAACTACTCCGCAGCAGCCAGTGACGGATACATCGACGGACCGTTGCGCATGCGACGGACCGTCGTATGCATCCGTCGTCCAGGTACGTTTTTCTGATACGTCGAAATTAGGCCACACACGACGGAACCTACGACGGGTCGTCACAACTGCGATGGACCGTCGTCGGGGAACCGTCGCGTGATTAATGAATTATACCCGACCCGGCTGGACCCTTTTTCAAAATCTGACCGTTTAAACCCCCCAACCCCTCATTTTCACCCCATTAATTCCTTATTCCTCTCATCTCCCCTCTATTTTCAACTTCCACATTTCCCCCTCACTGATCATTACCCCCACAATTCTCCAAAGCCTTAAAACTATCATCTACTAATCGGAGCTGCTGCTGTAGGTGTCTACCCTGCCAACTGAATCATTTTCCATTTGCTTTTTCTCCATTTCTAAGGTATGTGTCTCTAAATTTATACTCATTTATCTTGTATTTTTGTGTATTAGTTAGTATTACTTAGTTCTTAGTCGTATATTGTTTCCTTTATATGATTATGTCTAAACCTTGGCTCAAAATGTTCGAATTTGCCATGTTGACAACCCTAGACATAGGTGATTTTGCATTAATAGTTTCCTAGGTAGTTGGGATAGACACATATAGGTCCACAACACTACAAGACGATGTGGGTTCATCGGGGTTTCTTAGGGTATCTACAGTTCTGTCTCTGTCATTCAGAACGAGACCCCGATGACGGACCGTCTTAGCCACGACGGACCGTTGTAGGGTCCGTTGCACAAGCCCTAGCACCCCTGTCCTACTGGACACATGTGACGGATCGTCGTTCTCGCGATGGTCCGTCCTGCATAACCGTCATGCTAGACAGAGACCCTTTTTCCAGGGGTCTCTCATTTTTTTTCCAAGTGTCCTTCAACGGACACATGTGACGGACCGTCGTACCCATGATGGTCCGTCCTGCATGACCATCATAGCATTCATAGACCCCTCTCCTAAGGGTCTCCATTTTTTTCCCAAGTGTCCTACGATGGATATCTACAACGGAACGTCGTAACTGTGACGGTCCGTCCTGCACACACCATCATGCTAGTCAGAGACCCTCTCTCAAGGTTCTCTATTTATACAGACTCCAAGTACACCACGACGGACCTCACGACGGTCCGTCATAGTCACGACGAGCCGTCACCAGGCCTGTCGTGTGTCACTGTTTATACAACATTTACATATTATTTTCACTGCTTTATATCCTATGGTTTTGCTTGTCTTATTTGCCACTACTCGTACTAATAGTGATCCTTTGCAGGTACTATCTACTATTGCAACCAAGCAAGACCGAACCTACGCACACGGGCGATCAAAGTCTGTTGCCCCGTCTGCACGCTTGATCATTGGCTCTGATGATGAGCGGGACCCTGAATATGTGCCCCCAGGCACTTCCGCCCCTTCCCGTGCTGCCCGTGCTCCCAGAGCCACACCTAAAAAGGTGGCGTCCGGCGTAGTCACTGCCTCCCAGTCTGATAAGGAGCGCACACTGACCGGCACACCCTCTGGGTCAGCCGAAAATGAGGAAGGAGCGTCTGGCTCCTTAGGACTATCATGGTCCGAGGAGGCTTCAGGCTCTGCTGCGGTTCCCGCACCCGCCACTGCTGCAACGTCGGCCTCGTCTGATGAGGCTGACAGTTCAGACTCTACATCCAGTGCACCACCTCAAGTCCCCACACCAGCCTCTGACCAGCCATACCGGTGGTGTGTCGACGGCCAGTTTCATGTTTACTCCGATGCCAAGTTCCTGACTGATAAAGGAGTAGTGACTCGGACACTCACCTTGGAGCGGCGGGTACTTACAGGGAGTCTCCCATCGATGCCGGAGATCCACAACCTCTTCACCAGGCATCGCTTAGAGTGGACAGCCCGTCTGTTGGGACGATACTGTGAGGAAATGGTCTGAGAGTTCTACGCATCCTACATAGCGACTCTCCAATCACAGATCGATAGGCGGGCTGCTCCCACTAAACAGGCCCCACTGGAGCAGGTTCGAGTCCGGGGCATGCAGGTTGACATTTCCCTGCCAGCTATCCGCCGGTTCCTATACGGCGAGAGTGTATATGCTACGCGGACCCCCATCACTGCCGAGTTTGGCTACTGTTGGCAGATAGTAAAGGATGGACAGTTCTTGCGCGAGCCAGCACTGAGAGAGACCACCTAGAGGTGGATGGCCCTGCACTTGTCAGTAGATGGATAGGGTGCCGATTGGGTCACTGAGCCGAAGGGGGCCATCAAGAAGGCCAACCTCACGTTCGTCACAAAGTTCTTGTGGCTGCTCGTCCGTCACTGCCTTTCCCCCACAGATGCTGATAACATCGTCACCTGGGATCGAGCAGTGTTGATGGCGGCGATGATAGCCGGATTCGAGGTGGACTTCGCATGGCTTCTCCAGGCAGTCATGCACGAGAGGGCATTCAAGTTCACTACTACCTACCCCTTCCCGTGTATGATCTTTGACCTCTGCAGGTCCGCATGTGTGCCCATATGTCACATTGATCAGTTGAAGACCCTACAGGGCACCGTTGACGTCGGCCTCATCAGAGACGAGGCCAATGAGTTGGCCCCACATAGAGGGCCCCGTCCAGAGCTGCCACCACTTGCTGATGATCTTGTGGATACAGTAGCCCAGGCCCGCACAACGACACAGGCGTCCACTGAACTACCCCGATCGAGTCTATCCCGGGTAGTAGCCCAGCCCCGAGCTCCTCTCGCACAGTCCCTCTACCGGTATTGGTCCCGCTTGCTAGGGTCCAAAAACTAGAGGCACAGATGGCCACTCTTCTGCATCATATCCAGCCGTGGATGCAGAAGTCGATTACTGAGTCTGAAGCGTGTCTAGAGAGGAAGATGTAGCAGTTTACAGAGCGGAAGATTGCTGAGGTCAACCAGCGTCTGGACAGCTTTGAGTTGAGAGTGTTAGCTCGTCCAGCCCCTCCGGTGGATGTGTCGACTCTTCAGGCTGCAGTCGACACTCTTCGTGCCGACATCGACACGATCCTAGAGGCGAGGGTGCCGGAGTCTGAGGCCCCTTCTGTCGAGCCTGCTGAGGACACCGTGCTAGCAGCCCTATTTTACTACTTCAGACATTCCACCACCTCCCCCTCGAGAGACTGCCAAGAGTCGTAGGGGTCGAGCAGAGGATGAGGCGTGAGCAAGGAAGAAGGAGCACCGAGAGATGGAGGCTGCGAGGAGAGCCTCACTTGCTGAGGAGGAGGCGCACCAGATCAGAGCATCACAGTTAGCGGCTGGGGCGTCCAGCTCCCGCACTGTAAAGATAGCAGGAGGCACTACTGATGGTGCGGGTGTTGCTGAGGACACCACTGAGGGTGTCCAGATTGCAGAGGACGTGGGTTCCGGGGAACTGGACCCACCATCTTGCTGATCGACGGTGCTTTGCGCCACAGGTTTGCTTCACCTACCACTCTAATATTTAGATTTTTTTATGCATTGGAGACAATTGCATGTTTTTTTTGTTGGGGGTGGGGTAAATGGAAAGTGAGTTTAGGGTGAAGTCTGAGTAGCCCAACTCACTATCCTCTTTTGGGGTTTTCTTGCCTGTGTTCTTTTCCCCAAAAGACTGATTACTTTTTCTGTTTAACCGGCATGTTTATATCTTTTGTACATAGTGTAACTCTGAAGCATGATGGCTAAAATGATATCCTGAGAAAACTGGAAAATGTTCCATGACTAGGCATAGTAATTGATAATTGTGTGGCTCTAAGCATGAAATAGAATTACACCATTGCATTACCCTAAGTCTTCAATTCGAACTAGGTATCTAATAATCTGGTATAGTGATGAGATGTCAAGTGAGTGTGAGGAAACTTGAATAGTCCACTATTGGTACTGAGCTAGAACTTGCCTGGTTAGTCATGCTAGAAGTAAGCTATAACAGACAATTAGGAAAGGATCATAGGCCCTTATTCAAGATAGCCCATTTCTAGCCTAAATAAAAGAAACCAAATGAAAGTTATCCTTCTTTGATCCAAATAACCTGAGCTTAAAATTAGACCTTTCTTTTTCACCCTAACTGATCTTTTTTTGGAACAATATGTTGGCCCTGGTCCCTCCTTGGACATGTGCACCTCAGCTTAAGCCAAAGCATAAGTTGAGGGTGGCTAATGCATAAACAACCTTCGTTATGGCCCTGACCCGACTTTGGGTATTGTGTACCTTGACTCATGGCAAAGCCATGAGTTGAGGGTGGCTGTTTTGAGGAATGCTCTGGAAAGTGGGGTTGAAAGAACAAAGAGAGAGAAAGAACAAAAGCAAAGTGACTCAAGAACTCGTTGAAAAAAAAAGAAAAAAAGAGAGAGAAAAAAAAGGAAAAGAGTCACCTGCACAAATGAAGAAAAAAGGGATAATAGCAAGGTTAAAGAATGGGAGAAACTGGGTGAGATAAAGTGATAGAAAATGGAAGGTTTAGCCGATATGTCAAGGAGGGCAAAAAGTCACTAAAATATACCTAAATATACCCTACCTGACTCTGAGCCTATGTTACAAGCTAAGAAAGTCCTATCGTGATCCTAAGGGTTGTATAGCGAACTTAAGGCAGTGAAAATAAGGGCAAGCTTATGGCAATAGGTATGAATGAGTGTGACTTTTTTCTGAGAGCGAGTGTTGAAAAGTAATCCTTATACTCAAACTGAAATCATTGTGTGAAAAATGAGGATTTGTTTTGAAGTGAGGACACTAGTTGCAATCCCGGAATTGTTAGCACCTCGGTGAGAAATTGAAGAGGATAGGTGTTAGTGCATGGTGAGTCTGTGTCATGTTCGAATCCCACAAAATTCAAGCCTAATAGTGATAGCATGCATAGATTTGATGAGATTAATCGGGATTGATAGCCAAATGATTGCAAAGGATAAAACATGAATACTATTGTACAAAGATTGTGTAGTGAGTCATAGTGCGTCGCTTGAGGACAAACAATGAATTTAAGTTGAGGGTGTAGATATACCGTGGTTTCATGGTATAATTAATACTTTTTCCTTAAGTTTAGTGTGTCCGAAAGCCTTTTTGTGCTAATTTTGATATAAGTTTCTCTTTGTTTTGCAGGAAATCTGTCCAGAGCTGAATGTGGAGATTTTGAGCGAAAAAATGCAGAAGAGACCACCTACGGAGCTTATGACGGTCCGTCGTGCCTGTGACGGTCCGTAGGTGGAAGCGTAGTGCAGCTGCTGAAGGAAGATGGGGAAGTCTGACCAAGTGTGGGATTACGAAGCTTGTGACGGTCCGTCATGGCTATGACGGTCCGTCCTGCAGATTCGTCGCGAAGATCAGAGAAGTGATCCCAGTACCCAGATTCCAAGAGTTGAAGTATTTTGAAACGAAGACCCTCGACGGACCGTTGTGCCTATGACGGTCCGTCATACTTGCCGTTGAGGGGAATGAAGAGAGCAGCAGAAGAAATTGCTAAGTATGGGACGACGGAGTCCATGATGGTCCGTCGTGACCACGACGGTCCGTCGCGTGGTCCGTTGACCCAGCCGCGTTTTGGCAGATTTCCAGCAATTAGAATCCTTGTTTAATTAGGTTTTGATTTTTTTTATAAATAGTTCGAAAAACCTCATTTTTGAGGTTAGACTCTGCTAGATTAGACATCATATTATTAGACTTTGTATATTAGTGTTTGATTTTTGGAGATTCTTACAAGTGATTTTTGGCGATTAATCAAGCAAATTTTTAGACTTTATTCTTTCTCATTGAAGTAAGTGCATGAATTCTTATTTAATATATTTGAATATTGCGTTTATGGCTATGAGTAACTAAACTCCATAACTAGGGTTGTGGGAACCATAGGCAAATAATGAGATAAACCCTAGCTAAAATAACAATTCTAGAATAGTGTCTTGCATGTATTAATAATTCTTTCTATTAGAAGTATTTTTAACGGATGATCAACGTTAGAACTCGCCTTAATGCTACTTGCCAGACCAAGGAGGTAGATAATAGGAAAAGAATTATTAACATAGATTTAGTGTATACTATCTAATAGGCTAGTATTGATTGGTACGAGGTAATAACTTAGTCAAATATCGAATACGATGCTTAATATGAGGTAAAGATAAGGGTTAGGAAAGCAACACACGTAGCCGGACCAAGGTGCGGAGTGAGATTTTCTAGATGCCGGACCAAGGATTTAGAAATACATAACTTATCACGTTGCATGCAAGATACTAGGAAAGAATTGTTATAGTTAGTATTATCAAGTTATAAACCTGTGGGGAACACGTAAACCCTAGTTACTTTGATTAATTGATTATAATTCAACTTTCAAAACTGTTAAGTGTCTCTTTCAATTTCGTTAGTTATTTTTACTCATTAGGAAATACAAAACACCCTTTTTATGTTATTACTTTCTATGAAAGTCATCAACCGAACAATAGTAATAAAAAGTTGAAGTTAAGTCTAGACTATTTTCCTCGTGGGAACGATCCCAACCTCACTAGTTGGATTATTTACTTGACGCGACCGCTTTACTTCTCATTTGAGAAGTATGTTTGAGCGTATTAGGACACACACTCATATTCAAGTTCACTCGGTGCTAATCTAACTTCCATTCATTGAAAACCTTTATTATTATTTTTCTTTATAAATCATAGGTTTAAGAGAGTCATCCCCTCATATACTCAACTCATAGGTCATAGATGGAAGTTCATCAACCTAAATCATGTAAAGAATGCATTCACATGAACATAGCATATGTAAGCATCATCTTGTTTAGAGTACACATGAATACACCATTTAAGGCCCCTCTCTTGACTAGATCTTCATATATGTGTGTGTATGCATACATATATGTGAGCAAATCTTTCACATAACACATTAAGTCCCACAAGTTCATATATCAATGCATGAGTCTATAGGCATAACAATATGAGCAATCCTTTCATATAAACCAACTAAGACACATGCACATTCGTAATTCATCCTTTCATACACATTATATTCATAACAAGTTCATATATTCATCTTTCATATGCATAGAAACAAAACATATGAACTATCCTATCAAGATACACATGTGCAATGTATAGACAAGGTCCCATACCCTTTCCCATACTAGTACATCTATCAAGTCATCCTATCAAGTAATACATAACATACTTAACATACATATACTTTACATGCATAGCAGTAGATATTAGTGAATATGAGAAGTACCTTTCATTTAGACACAATGACCTATACTACTTGTAACATGCATGTAAGTGAGTGTGTGTGTACATTGGTCAACATGATCACATAATGTCTATCAGCAACATATTGAGGCAGACACCCTCTTAGACCATAATATACTTTCAAGCATAAACCACACAACACACAATAGCATAGGAGACAAGACAACTTCATATTACACTTAAGCTCCTAACTTGTGCTATTCATGCATTTACATAGGGGTACATAGGTAAGGGATTATTAACCATTTTTAATCATCAATGGAAGCACCTATAATTCACCCTAACATGGATATACACATGCCTACACAATAGCCATACAACCTAAATCACAACTAGAATAGGAAAATAGGCATAAGCTTCACATAGTATCATCATAAGCACGTGCTCATATATTCATCAATTTGCCTTCATGGCCATGGTAAAAATATATATATAGATTGAAAATAAATTAAAAACCTCCACCGTAAGTGAACCATTCCACACAATGCCATACAAGGCTTTATCAATAATTCTATAAAGAATAGAGAAGTAGAAGAGTAGAGGGAATAAGCAGTCTTACCATCTCCTCAACCTTTGATCCTGATTGATCAATACACCTTGTTTACCAATAATTCATATATATGGAAGTAGCTAAATTCACTTTAGACATATAAGAAACCATGTACAAGTCGCTACAAGATTATACTATAACATAATACAACACATCAACATACTAAGGAAGTAGAATAACTTAGATCATTAGCTAATTTCCCTTGCATTGATTTAGATCATATTTCATATATAATATAAATATAAGGCAGTAGATAAACCTACATTTAAGCATATTGAAATCATGATTACACACCCTCAAGATTAAGGGTACAACACAGACATTTAGGCTTGTCGATTTTCTAGGTATAGGTGAATTTACCAATACATTGAACTTTCTAAGGCTTTGATCACCATTCATATTTTGATCAACAATATAATCATTAGGCAGTATCTAATTCAGTAAGAAATCAACAAGAAACCATGCTTGATATAATGACAGCTCAAGAACCATTATAAACATGGCTTTTTGACTTCATAGCCTAAAGGAATCTAGATAAATTCATGCAAGCCTTTCTTAGATTGTTCATTAAGGATTTATACCTACAAAATTCATCCATTATATCACCCTAATACAGTAGCTACAACAGTTCATCATAATCAAAACTCTACACAATCGATCTCACCATCGACTTCAAGGCAACATGTAGAAACATAGGCTATTCATGTTCATATCTTCATATAGTGATATTCATGGATACTTCAACATCAATAAACATAAATTTATGTAAATAACATCATATACAATCACTACAATGAAAGAGAATCATAATTCAATCGATAACAATTAAAGATCATAAAGCCCATGCAAGGCTAAATCGTTTGCTGATGGATCATGGGTTCTTCATGCAATTAGATTGAAAACCACTTCTAAATCAGTAGAAAATAATCAATACAATTCATATTTTTCCTTTGAAATCAGTTTAAGAAAGAAGCCATGGTAGATTCAATAAGAAAGTGTTTGATCAAATTTTTCTCTTTTGAAATCTTTGAGAATGACTCTCTAGATGAAAAGATAACTAGAGATGAAGATGATCATAACTTTTTCTAGTTGAAAACCTATAAGAATTGATGATTCATTCATAGAAAACCCAGCTTGAATCTGTTCTTGAGCTTCACCAACAATGGTGGTTTCTAAAGAGAACATTTTTCGGAGGGAAGAGCTCAAAATATGTGAGTTGATTTTTGAATAGGTTGATCACTTCTTAGATGACTTATATACACCCAAAATCACTTAAATGACCCCTTAATAATCAGGTTAATACGTGGGGTGAATTTTCCATTCACCCCTTTAATTGGCAGCAGACCTGTGTAGGAGACAGTCACGCGACAGATTGGCCTTGACGGGGCGTCACAGCCACCACGGACCGTAGTCCTCCATCGTTGGCTACAGTGTCTGCCCAGGGTTTCTCCCTTCACCCTTGGCTAACTCCCTCAGGACGGGACCCTTTGACGTGACGTCACATCCATGACTGGCCGTTGACTGCTCCGTGGACAGGGTTTTCCTGGGACAGCCTGCACATAGGTTTTGGGTCCTTCTTTTGGGGCCTCTTGTCGAACCCTTTAGACGTCGTTTGACTCAATCGATCGAGGCTGGTCTTGATAGCCTTTGGCTCAAATGAAGGGTCCTTGGTTGGTTCTTCAGAACATTCACCCAGACATTTTTAACCCGAATATGATCGTATACGAGTTTAGGATCTTTCACACCAATTTCATCCAAAATGAACACGTAAAACTCGACGAAACATTCCAAGACACACAAGGTTGTTTCAAAGGCACACCTTTCAAACACCATGGACGTTCTTGGACGTTTGACTTCCAAACTTCATGAAACTTGACACACTGCCTATAAACAATATTATAACTCATATAAGGACCTCATAATCTCATGAAACACACATATATGAACATAACCACACATAAAGCACAAAGGTGACTAGTTGTCAAACGTCTTAGTCGTCCCTTGACGTTTGAATTCTAATTAGCCTAAACTCTTAGACATTGACTCCATACCACATTTTAAACCATTTTAGGACCTTAGACCCTCATAACAACCATGTTAGGATCTAGATTCACCTAGGTTGTTTTTTGTTTTTGAGGTATTACATCAATGATATATACGACACCAACGAACACTCGAAGTCTATACCTTTAAGGATTTAGACCATGCTTTCCAAGTCCATGTGTGATGGAACTCTTTTGAGCTCATGTTTAGTTGGATTTATGCCCCTCACACTTCCTCCCTCAAGTTTAGTCTAAGCTGCATGTGTATTTCACCTCCCGATGTTCACTTGGACGGTTCCTCCACACCTGCACTCTCTAGTGACTAACTTCGTGGTGACACTCACGTAAACCACACCATGATCCTCACGACCTACAACTGGTAGAAAGCCTATATCTTCCTTGAAATGCACTTGCAATAGTACTAGTGCTGCAAACTATACAAAATTTGGAGGCCTCGTAAGAATGTAATTTGCATTTTAAGTACGACCCAGTAACTATACATATCATGGAGCAAACTGTCGAGTACTTCTAACAAAACTAAATCATTAAAGGAACCATAACCATGCCTTGACGTCTCGAGCCCGGTTGAGAATCTGAGAACCACCATAGATAACTCGTAGTCCCACCGCGCCTTACTTTTTTTAGATTACATCCATTTCCTTCGAGACATTCGCTTAAACAATACAAGTATACCTCGACCTGATTGTCCAGAAAGGTAGGTATCCCTCGATATGGTATCCATGCCAACCATACCTCTATAGTCCTTTCACAAACACAATTTTGTCCCAATCGGCATCAAACCCGACCTCTAGCATCTAATGCTTGCACATGGCACTTTTGGCACATCACGTACCTTGCACCTGTAGGACTTTGCACTTCCTTTGGGACATACTTCTGGAAAGTACTTCACATATAAAAGTGTTGGTGTTCACATAAATCTATGATTTAGACTTCTTTGTCCAAAACGTTCTCTTCCTGTTTGTAGCTCTTTGACACCCGAAGGTCAAACCTATGATGAGGACCAACTTTGTGCTCCCAATTTTGGATGGCCTATTGTGAGGACCCTCTAGGTTCCCTATTCTCTACTGACCTATGGAGAGGCTTGCAAAACACTTCCACACGGCTTGACCTTTTAGTCTTGGAAATACTTCATTTGTGAACTTTGATACACATTACTTTGTCACTGTGCATCCCCATGGAATGGTTCGGCAACCATGCCCCTCACACACCTGATGGCTGTCTCCACCTTTTCTTGACTCTACAACCCTTCATAAAAATAACCACATCAATCCTACTTCACGTGGGTGGAGTGATATTTGCCAGACTGGTTCGGGGAATAACATTATCAACTTGCAAGCTGAGTGTGATGCTGTAGGATCCAACCAACTCTTTCTGCATGTTCTCATGCAGAGCCTGTCTTGCCATTCTTTGCAATCTATCGTATGGCTAGGTATTCTCAATGCAACTATCCAGATGGACACGTTCAACCGCCATCATTTAGTGTCCCTCAGATGTGGCTCAAGTCTATCCATCTTTGAAGGACAATCAATTGATTCATCGAATGAATCATCGACATGTTCCTTTAATTTCACAAGCCTAGAAATGGCTGACAACTCAACTCGTTGTTTGCATGAATATACCTTGACTAACAAGCTTCTAATGCACTTACCATCTTTGCGTGGTGTTTATCATCAAGTCTGCACTTCTTGCAAATCAAACTAACAATTGGTCACTGTCTAGAACATTTGAGCAACAATTATCCAATTATCCTATCTTGGGACAACACCTAAACAACATCACACGATGGCATTACATACCAACCAAACGTGGCTTGACATAATCCCTTTGTATGCAATCAGTCTTCCTTAGACAGTTGCATAGGGTTCACTGATTTTTGATTAGTAGGGCGAACAACTATATATTGGCTTCGACGTAGTCTCAACAAAGAAGTTCACAATTTACTCAACATTTGTATCGATTTTACTCTGATACCACTTGTCACAGGCTTATTTTCAATTGCTTTAAGCACAAAAATTTACAAGTGCGTCACCCAAAGCATCACCTAACTTTGGTCCAACCTTTCTCTTTTCCCAGGCTTCTCTATATGATCCTTGTACCTGTGCAAGGGTTGGCCTCAAGGCTCCCATCATTGTGTCACTCGTTTGCTATTATGGTTATGACATGCATTCGACTCACGTGTCACAGCGTTACATGCTACGTCATATCAATGTGTGCCTTGGGGTTTGGCTAAGGACATGTCTATCTCTTGCTTAAACTTCAGCATCGCTACCGCGTGCACATTCTTATTCTCAAGCTTGCCAGTCACCTTGTGCATGCGCACTTGACCTTTTCTTTACTTGAGTAGGGCTACTTCCAATCCTTGGCCTTAGACATATGTGTCTTCATTACCGTGCCTTCATTTGTTTAGTAAATATCCCAACATAGCCCACATATCATACATACAAGTCACACACTGCAGCTTCGCCCAAGCATGCGTAGGCCAATGGACCCTTGCTAAGCTCACAAGTTATCTCAAGAGGCTCATTATTGAGTCCCTCGATTGCCCAATTACATAAGAGGTTCTATCTCATCAATGGGGCAGCTCGGAGGGCCTGTTGTTCCAAATAGTAAGCCTCTTACCTTGTGAGGATGCCCAACGTTGACTTTCGAGCCACACGCCGCCTATAGATCTCCCTAACTCATATGTGCACCTAGGACACTTCTTTCACATGCCTAGGTTGGCCCTTAAGGTTCCCCATAAAGACTCTTGGGGCAAAATTCCCGGGGGAGGCTGGTTGGTCGTCACCATGTATAACCCCCCATATATGCTTAAAAAACAATCTGCCCAAGATGCAGGAGTAGACATGCTTCAGCCAGAGAATCATAATGGGCCATAGCCAATGACTCTTCCAAATTCCAAATGAGGTACCGTTTTTTGTACTTGCTCCTCTTGACTTCTTTCACAGTTCCATGAAGTTTCATCCCATTCCTATTCTTGTAGAACGTGTTATAGCCTTCAAACACATTGGATAATTACGACAATACCTACTGGTCCTTGGATAAGTCAAGCCCATATCCAAATGACTCCAAATTTGGTATGCCTTTGTAAGAACATGCTACGAAAAAGTCCCTAGCTCGGAGTCCCCCAATTGAACCATTAGCTTGAGAACGCACAATAATGACATACCTCGTCTTACATGGCCTTCGCCGATGGGCTAGACCTTTGGGTGCACCCCAAGTCCTTGTCAAACATCTTTTGCACCGTTAAGGCACGTCATACAACATCTCATATGGTTGTTTCCTCTTGCCAGGTCTCTATGCCTCATATTGCTACTTCAACCCCTCCTTCATCACATGGCGCCTCATAATTAACATAGCTGCGACCTGCTTGGTTTTCACTTCCTCGCCACTGTACACGCCCATATTTTTGGGGCATTACAAGGGATCTCCATAAACACCTATTCTTTTAAGTGTGTAACTATTGTAACTCTCAATCATGATTAACTTTAGATGACAAGATAATTCTGATAGTGTTCATCTTTGCAACTAAGGCAAACATTTTATGATAATCAACTCCATAAGTTTGACTGATTCTCTTAGTCACCAATCCTGCTTTAAAATTTTCAATTGAGACATCATCTTTATATTTCACAGTGAGGATCTATTTGCAATGAACCAACTTTTTGCCTGGTGGTGAAGTGACAAGTTCCCTAGTCTAGTTTCTTAACAAGACCTTCATTTCTTCAATCATAACCCATTTAGGGGAACACACCAAATTGGTTGTTCCATAAAATAGGGGTTTCCATTGTTACGTAACAATAAAATTTAACAATACAGTACAATATATTTGAAGTAACAATCAAAACCAACATTGTAGAGAAAGGAAAATACAGTACAATATATTTGAATACAATGAATAACAATGATCAAAATATAGTCTAAGAGAAAGGAAAATGATATTTGCCATGAACTTGAACCCTGATCTGATCGTACTCTAGGTTCAAACATGCCAGAAAATCATAATTGTCGATCTCACAAGGGTTAATGGCAGGAATTTTATTTCAAATTCAAAGGTTTGGGCATCATTACCCTTGCAGTATCAATCAAGGAAAATTACATAGATAGACAACTGTTGCATATAATTAGCAACATATGGCCCCATATTTAGTATAATTCATAGACAAATAATAATAAAGAACATATTAGCCCAACAGTATTTTAGTAGGTTTTTTTTTGCTTCACGTAACCAAATGGAAATAAACAATTATAAATAAGGAGATGTGGGTTAAAGTTTTTCAGCCGTATTATTTATTCTTGTATTGAAGAAGATGGCAATTCAGTTTCCAAAAATTTTGCCAACCAAAAATCAGTAATCTAAATAGAAACAACAATGCAGTTTAACAATGAACATCAAGATATTGATAGCATCTTTGATTGTTTTTTTTCATCATTGTGGCTAATGAGATAGTAAAATTAATTTTTTGGATTATTTTATGGAAGGGATGGTTATTACAACAAAAATTAATTTTAATGGACTCATTCAAAAGATTTTGAACCATATAAATGTCGATAATTCCATTAATTCCTTGAATTTTATAAGAAGATTGATGATGATTCAACTCCAATGTTGATACTGAACATTATGAGAATGTGAGTACACATGGAATTGAAGAAAGGATCAGGCAAATTCAAAAACGATCCATTATGCATAACTTGAAAAGTTATTGACATTCATTATCACTTCTAATGACTGAATAAGATGATGGGATTATCAATACCCAATTAATTGCAACAACACTGACATTTCAAATCATGTTCAAAAAGTTGCATACACTGCTAAAGGTATAATCCATGACATGAAAACGCAATTTGGCCTTGTATACACCTACTAATTGAATGAATATACAAGCTAACAAATTTATGGATACATGAATATGAATACACACCAGAAATCATACATTTAAATGTATACAAACTAATTGAATGAAAACACAATACTCTCATGTATACACAAACTACAATGTATACATAAATTTATAATTGATGCATAAATATTCTTTGAATGGAGCACTATGTATGTACTACTTTAGTTCTAAACTAATAGTATTTTAATTCTTTTTCTAATTGTCATCAATAATAAATATTATTGATTTTTATTATAAAGATTACATAAAATTAAAATGGAAAGATGAAAAATTTAATTTAATAATACATACATGATATAATAATTTAAATATAAAATAACAATACAATGTATAACATAATAATTTAAATACAAGATAACAATACCATATAATACATGGCATATGACATACTTATTTTGGTTTGCCTTACACCAAAACAATATCAATGTTTTAGTGCCATCACATTTATTTTCCAATCTAAATAGCGGTATTTTGTCTCCCGCCCATTATGTTATTCAAGGAAAATAATACAATATGAGTTATTTCTTAGATGATGGTATATATTCTAAATGGCCTACAATTGTTCAAACTATTGGTGATCCTCATTTTCAAAATAAGAAATATTTCTTGATGAAATAAGAATCGTGCTGAAAAGATGTTGAACGTGCATTTAGAGTTTTGCAATCACGTTTGCAATAATTGTAGGATCATCACATTTTTGGAGAACTGAAGTGTTGCATGACATAAAGAATACATGTATTATACTACACAACATGATAATTGAAGATAAACATGATCTCAAATCTCAATGCACAAATTAAGGATGTCATAGAGGCTCCAACTCCAACCATAGAAATTGTGTTAGATAAAAATCTCCAGTTTGAACAATTTTTAGCTAGACAATAAAAAAAATTAAGGACAAAAGTGCTCATTTTGAACTCCTTAATGCATTAATAGAGCATTTATGGGAGCAACATAATGATTTTGAAAATCGAGAGTTTCATGTAATTGTATGTCATTTTTATTTAAATTTGTCCCCTAATTTATGTATTATAGTATATTTTCTTGAAATTTATGTTATTTAAATATTTAGAATAAAATGTGATTTTGTATCACATTAAAAATTATATAAAGTAATTATTTGGAAAAAAATAAAGGAGTTATATTATGAAATAAGAATAAGAATGAAATAGAAATAATAATATAATATTGAGGAGAGAGAAAAAGATTCTTTTTAGAGAGTAAAATAGGGAATTGGGTAGGAGTTAGTTGTGTGAAAAAAATAGAGAAGTCTATCTTTGGAGTGTAAAATAGAGGATTGGGTTGGATATGCCCTTAGGGTAACAAACGATGGCAAATTAAAAAAGAACTTTATTGTAAGTGTCCAAAGGGAATTGAACCAGGAGACCACCAAATTTAAATGGGTTTCATTTCTGCTGCTGGGCCAAGAATCAACTTTGTTACCAAGTTCCCAATACATATTTCTCATATGTATTGTATATGAAGTATACACTACATATACATTGGTTGTATATGGTCTCTAGGCGTTACGTATATGCAATCCTCGTGACAACAATATTCAGTTTTTTATTTACACAATTAAATCCTTTTTGTAAAGTCATTTGTAATTCTTTGATTCCACTCAGTTGACATTCTGTTGATAACTTTTTGAATCCTAGTAGGTATTTTATATATGTATAGGTATGTATATTTTATGTATACCTACAATAAACTAGATGGCCCAAAGTATTGAGCTGTAATTTTCTCTACATTTAATAAATTTTCTTAATATAAAGAATTGTTTTGTCCAAAAGTTACCAGGTCCGAGAAACCGCACCCAAATCCCTAGATCCGCCCTTGCTATTCTTATTCTAACATTACAGAATCCTGCATCTTTTTTGATCTTGTAAATTTGTTGGATATGTTCAAATTTGACCTCTCGCTGCTTAATTTACAGGAAAAATGTGGAGCTTCTTGGACTATAATTGCCTCTACCTTTTTTAATGAATATTAGAAGGGCTTTTACGAGGTGAATTTTCTTTTAGTACTGGCGTAGTGTTGAAATTTCTTCATCTGGTGCTTTATTTTTAATTCTGTTTGGTATCTATTTCAAACTACTTCTAAGTAGTTCAAAAGAAACATTTGAAATCATGAAATTGTTGGTCAAATGGACCAGGTCAATCCTTTGTGGTTGCTGTTCTGTTTCTTCTCTCTCTCTCTTGGTCCTTTGGTGGGGTAGGGAGGACGGATGTTAGGTTTATAGGTGAAAAAAGTGTTACTAGTGCTACGTAAAATCCTAATCTTGTCCTCTAGAAGAGGGCCAAACTCTTCCGAGCTCTATAAAATGCAGGTAGTTATGATAGTAGTATCAATATGTTATTAGTAGAAGATACATGTGCTTAGCATGCTTGGTAAACTAAAAGAGTTCTTCAAGTTCCCCTTATGTCATTATGCTCTGTTTTTGTGCTGTAACTAGTTTAAGCTATCAATATCTTTGCTGGATGATTGCAACTTTTCCACTGTAATAGTACAATTGACTTATGGTATCAGATGTTTGGTGAATTTCCATTCAAAGATTGATGGAATAATTAATGGTTATTTATTCGAACTACTGTATCAAATATCAGGAAATAACGACTTTATGTGATTTCAACCTTTCAGTTGCACAACCTGCAAAAAGAGGTGAGCTGTGCTATTACTCTTTTTGTCCAGGCCCCTTTTCGCCCAAAAATTCGTTATTCGTCGCATGTGATAACTACCTGTTTAGTAGCTAACATACAAAATAAGAGGATGGGTTTAGGATCAAGAGACACCTAAAAGGTATAACAATATGTGGCTTGCAATTTATAAACTTATGTGAATAGCAAACTTTATATAATTATGTCATAGTTTACACAATTGAATGTAAAATCTTGTATGTAGAACATCTATCTCCCACCCTTGTACTCGTCAACTGATGTACTTTTATATCTTTTTAATTCCAGAATAAATAGTATACTTATTATTTTAAGTTTCTACTCTTGTTTCCTGAAATTGTTTTGATTTACAAAATTAAATGGGGTTTCTCTACTTGTTTTTAAATTACCACTCCCTTTGTCACAATTTTATGTGACACTTAGCTTTTAGAGATTCAAACTATGCAAACTTTCATCAACTTTTTTAAATATATTTTTCGTAACATTGACATGAGAAGAAATGCAACATATAGCTAAGTTGCTCGGACTCGGATGCGGGTTTCGACACGGGTGTAGATATAGAGGTCAGATCCTCTATAATCTAAATGTTAAGATTCGAGGATACATATTTCTGCATGCATAGGGGTGAGGGGATTCGTCTAAAAATAGAGTTGTAACATTTAAATTAGAAATATTGTCTGAAGAGTTGAGGAGAAAATATTGATCAAGAGGAGGATCTGGTAAGCACATAAAACGAAAAGGAGTGATAATAGTAATTTATATATACAAGGTATCCCATTTCTTCAATTTCACTTTAGGTCTGTTTTGATTAAATAATTCATTGAATCTGTCAAGAATTTCTTCCTCAAATTTTTGTCAAAGTACCTAAAACACTTGACCTAATTGGGTACGGATCCGGCACCCACACACACGTCGTGTCGACACGGGTGAGGCACCGAAAGTTAAATAGTTAGAGCAATTTAGACTTATAGTACCTCTTGTATAATGTTTGGATATTTAAATTTCAATTTTAGAATATTGTGTTGATCTTATGTAATTGATCTTCAAAGACTAGTCCAATTGTCTCTCTGGAGGTGAAAGTGCCACATAAATTGAGACGGGGTTAGTAAAACATTTTTTCAAATTGCTTGTGTCCCTACATTTCTAGTAGAGAAATTTAATTTTTGATGAATCATCCTGGAACAACCTAGAAGTTACACAGCATATTCGACCTCATAGAGGTTCGGTACAAGCTGTTAGACATCATCATATATATGAAAAGTAGTGCGGAATTAAAACTTTTCACAACAATAGTCAAAACTCTTTTATGGATATATAAGAACTAAGTCCCGTTCGAAGCCATCATTGAAACATATAATATCATAGGGTCACAACCCTTATATCAATTTGAAAGATAGCTATAGTCTATTACAATGTCTTTTAAAAAAGGAAACTAAAACATAAACTATGTCCTCAAATCATATGAGGACATACCAATCTTCTTGAGAGAATACTATTCCAAAGCTTCAACTTCTAATAGAATCCTCTCTTGCCGTACACTTGAAGAAATAGAACATATGGAATTAGCACATTGAATGCACTAAATATGGTGAACATTCAAGAAAACCATGCTAAAACGGACATTTACTTTATGATATGCTTTTCATGCTCTTTTGATTGAAATCTCATAATAACAAGTATAAGAACATCATCAAGCCAATATTGACATACAAGACATTATACTCAAGTAATCCACAACATATGACCATAATCTTTAGAACCCATTTAAGCATTTAGACCCCCTACCAAAGGTTATCCCAAGACTCACTTAAGTAACTCAAGAAGAGACCATCCATAAACCCTTTTCAAGCACACCTAAGTAATCCTTAAGACTACCCAAAGTTAGAATATGTTTTACATCACAATAATACATAGTGCCATATTCATTAGGTAACCCTTTTGATCATTTGGACTCTTCACCTAAGTGAGAAAGGAACCTTTCTACACAACATACTTCAATAAGTAAACCATGTTCATTTAAGGCCATTTAAGAGACAAGAAATCAAATAAAGGACTTCACATAATGGTGTTGGAAACATAGGGAAGTCACCTAGCATCTTTAAATCTCACTCGTGCAATGTGTAGATAGCGTCCCATTCCACTATCCACACGTTGTAGAATCCATCCAATAACTAGAGTGTACATCCCATATGATGAGAATAGACATTAACCAATATAGACCATACTAGCTAGGTATGGAATCTGGTGTCAAAAGGACCGCACACCGTGCAAGGTGTTTTATTTTACAAGGGTAGAACTAAGACACATCCCATGTTGGAACATGGTTAAGGGATATCAAGGGTTTCTTTTAACTCTAGTCTCATCTAAAGTAGAGCTACTACCACAAGAATATATGCACTCGGTGCTTTGCCATGTATCTCATAGAGTAAATTATTCCCTAGGTGTATTAGAGTAGGTATCATCACTATGTCCTACAAACTCATAATAGTATTTCCAAGGATAGCTCTAATGACTTCCTTAGATATGGTTTCATGTCGTTTCGGCCAACCTACCGCTAAGTCCATCATTCCACTCAAGAAGGGAACCATTACACTCTACCGGACAAGGCTTCTATCAACCTTATTTTACATTCAAGGTTTCACGTACTCAACCTTCTTCTCCTATTCAAGGTTCTACATATAAGTCTTTCATAGAAGGTCACCTACCTTAGGTCTAATGTTCCTTGACTTCCATTCATTTATACACGTACATGACAAGGGTTTCACATCTCGAAACCACACCTTAGAAGTTAGGGACTGTAACACCCCGAGCTACTCCAAGACGCGTACACAGAACCTAGGACCCCAAGTGATCCCAAGATAACCCTGTTGGCATGATCATGAGCATACTAAAGATAATAAACTGATGCGGAATCTAAATCATAATTAAATTTGAAAAGACGGGGAATACCCATATTCTATAACTGAGATATTTGAAAACAATGAGTTTAATACAAAGGAAAATATTAACTCAATACTAAGCTGAATCTAACTATGTCTCAAATAAGCCTCTAAACTGGACTAGAAATACTGGGACAAGCCCCAGCTAAATCTAGCAAAAACTGAAACTAAATGACTAGAATGAAATGAAACTCATTACTGTTGTCCTCGAAGAATGAGGACTTACAACTGAATCTACTGAACTGGAGATTAGAAATTGATCTATGCTTGATCTGGATGCTGAGAACCTAAACGTACATCACGAGAAGATGTAGCGCACGTATGCGTCAGTACTTGAAAGGTACTGAGCATGTAGGATAGAGTAAAGCTAAAATGAAACATAACTGAACAAGTATAAAAGCAAGTATAACAATCTCACATGATAAACTGAATTCTGAGCTAACTGAATGCAATGACCAATTTATAACATGCTGAAACTGAATATTGAAAATACTGATATATGGTCAATACAGAGACTCTGACTAACCTGTAGGAGCTACTAATAACGGGTAATAAAACCACATGAGCTAAATGTGGAGCGATGTATACACCCTATCGAGAGGGCCCAATATACCATGCCAAAGGTATAAAGGCATGCTGATGTGATTACTAAACTTATTGCCCACTGAGGGGACTTACAACCTACTTGGCTAGTAGTTCTAGGACTATTTGTGTACACTAAAACCTAGTCCAACTCAGTATTATGCTACTCCTATGAACTCTCTAAATTTACTGATTATGTCTGAGCTTCCGAAAATACTGGATAGCTCGAAACTGAACATGCAAACAAAAAATGCAACAATTAATCTGGTAATTATGCATTTATAACTGATGCATATATATCTGAAGTGTCTGAAATATCTTACCTAGCATGTGTAATTCAAGAACTAAAGAAATACAAAGATAGGGTTCTGAAATTCATGCAATAATATTTTGGATTATATATTTAATAAATTCATGAAGTTCTAATAAAGTTCTAGAGACCCTAGGTTTAATCATGATAAGAAAATCAATAATCTAACTGAAAATTAGGGTCCCAATGGTTGAAAAAGGAACCAACTAGTGAAATCCTACATACCTGGATCTTGTGGCGTTCTTGAATTAGGGCTCTTGAGCTTTTTGTCATTTCTTGCTTCTAGTTTTTTGAATTTTGATTTAATGATTTGACTTAGATATGTTTTAATTATGTTTCTAGGATTAAAGTGACTAAAATATAATGATTTAGGGTCAAAATGATGTAACTTAGGGTTTAAACGGAGTGGGAAAGGTCAAAAAGACCCCCAAGAAAGTTTCTGTTGGACCAGACGATGGCCAGGACTGACGGTCCGTCGTCTGCCTAACGCCCCTGTTATGCCTCGTATTTTTTATACATAGTGCGCATCATGATCTAGTAGACGTAAGTCCGGGGAATGAGATTTAATTTTAAGTTCCAAGTGATTAAAGAAATATTAGGCAAGGATGTTAATTCCAAATGTGATATTAAGTATGATTTGGCTAATGTAAGTGCCATTAACTTTAAGTGAGGGATTAATTAGTGGCTGATTAGGATTAATTTAATCCAGTTGGCCCCACCACTCAAGGTAAAAATTTAAAGGGGATCAGATTGTGAGCTGGCCTTAGTGGACAAGTGTAGAGGGGGGCTGCCTCCACTTCATACTATTAAATGAGGTGGAGAAATCCACTCCATGCTAAATAAAATGGTGAAATGCATTGCTGCATATCATCTTCTTCTTCACCACTTGTCTTAGGCAGCCATGGAAATGGAGAAACTAACCCTGCAACTCTTGGCCAGCAGCTGCAAATAATTTGGTTAGTAATCTCTTTGTTTGGTGTGTTAATTCTTTAGAATACCTTTGTTAATTATCCATTAATTTTAAGAAGGGGGCGTGACCAGTAGCTTAGGAAGTTTGTTTTAGTTATTGAATGTGCTAAGTATGAACGGAAACAATAATCGGATTATTAGTGGTGTCGTGTTGGTGCTTGGGCTGTTTTGATTAAAGCAAACTGCAGGAAAATTCTGTTTTGGCATTATGTATATGTTAAATGTGATTATGAGTATATACTTCAAAGGATGAATACGATAAGGTAGATGTGTTGTGAATTATAAAACGAGTTATCGCTCGGTGTGTCGTTGCTTCGCTTCTATGGTTGCCGAGATGGAACTGTTTTGGGGAGGGGGCTGTTTAATATGATTCGTTGGGTTATATGTGTTGTTGGTATTGCTGTGGATAATTTGGGTTGTTATCAGATTGGGACGAAGTAAGGAAAATAGGGGAAGTGCTGCCGAATTTTCGTTAGATTATTAGCTAGCTTACAAGAAAGTAAACCGTGATGTTTATCTAATTACGGCACGATTGTTGCTTGTTATAGATTAATAGCTTGAGCAGTAAATATTGGACGTGCGGCTCAATTATACGGTATGTATACTGTGGTTTCACGGTATAATTAATACTTTTTCCTTAAGTTTAGTGTGTCCGATAGCCTTTTTGTGCTAATTTTGATATAAGTTTCTCTTTGTTTTGCAGGAAATCTGTCCAAAGCTGAATGCGGAGATTTTGAGCGAAAAATGCAGAAGAGACCACCTACGGAGCTTATGACGGTCCGTAGGTGGCAGTGTAGTGCAGTTGCTGAAGGAAGATGGGGAAGTCTGACCAAGTGTGGGATTACGAAGCTAGTGACAGTCCGTCATGGCTATGACGGTCCGTCCTGCAGGTTTGTCGTGAAGATCAAAGAAGTGATCCCAGTACCCAGATTCCAAGAGTTGAAGTATTTTGAAACGAAGACCCTCAACGGACCGTTGTGCCTATGACGGTCCGTCATACTTGCCGTTGAGGGGAATGAAGAGAGCAGCAGAAGAAATTGCTAAGTATGGGACGACGGAGTCCATGACGGTCCATCGTGACCGCGACGGTCCGTCGCGTGGTCCGTTGACCCACCCACGTTTTGGCAGATTTCCAGCAATTAGAATCCTTGTTTAATTAGGTTTTGATTTTTTATAAATAGTTCGAAAAACCTCGTTTTTGAAGTTAGACTCTGCTAGATTAGACATCATATTATTAGACTTTGTGTATTAGTGTTTGATTTTTGGAGATTCTTACAAGTGATTTTTGGTTATTAATCAAGCAAATTTTCGGACTGTATTCTTTCTCATTGAAGTAAGTGCATGAATTCTTATTTAATATATTTGAATATTATGTTTATGGCTATGAGTAACTAAACTCCATAACTAGGGTTGTGGGAACCATAGGCAAATAATGAGAGAAACTCTAGCTAAAATAACAATTCTAGAATAGTGTCTTGCATGTATTAATATTTCTTTCGATTAGAAGTCTTTTTAACCGATGATCAACGTTAGAACTCACCTTAATGCTACTTGCCGGACAAAGGAGGCAGATAATAGGAAAAGAATTATTAACATAGATTTAGTGTATGCTATCTAATAGGCTAGTATTGATTGGTACGCGGTAATAACTTAGTCAAATATCGAATACGATGTTTAATATGAGGTAAAGATAAGGGTTAAGAAAGCAACACACGTAGCCGAACCAAGGTGCGGAGTGAGATTTTCTAGATGCCGGACCAAGGATTTAGAATTACATAACTTATCACTTTGCATGCAAGATACTAGGAAAGAATTGTTATAGTTAGAATTATCAAGTTATGAACCTATGGGGAACACGTGAACCCTAGTTACTTTGATTAATTGATTATAATTCAACTTTCAAAACTGCTAAGTGTCTCTTTCAATTTCGTTAGTTATTTTTACTCATTAGGAAATACAAACCCCCCTTTTTATGTGTTTACTTTCTAAGGAAGTCATCAACCGAACAATAGTAATAACAAGTTGGAGTTAAGTCTAGACTATTTTCCTTGTGGGAACGATCCCAACCTCACTAGTTGGGTTATTTACTTGACGCGACCGCTTTACTTCTCATTTGAGAAGTAAGTTTGAGCGTATCAAATTTTGGCGCCGTTGCCGGGGATCTTAGCTTTTAGATTAACTTGAACTTATTACTAAAGTTTAGTTGATATTTTCTTGATTTTACTTTGTTTTATTGTTTTTGATTTCCTTTCAGAACTATCCTCCTTGTATGCCAAATACACGGAGAGGAAGAGAACCGTTGTTTCCCTACGATCACGAGCTAGAGCGTACACTGCGCAACATGAATCGAAACTTGGGAATAAATGATGAGGATCCAAACCAGAACATCCCAGATTTAGTGGATGTTCATGGTCAAATGTTACCCGACGCTCCGGGTGAACATCAACAGAGGGGACAAAATCCCATTCCACGGCCCTAAGCATACTACAGAGGGTATGATAACATAGCAGACTCGGATGGGCCACTTGTCTTGCCCCCTCTACCCACAGGCCACACTTTTGTGGTGACTAGTAGCTTGATGCAAATGCTCACTGCCAGAGGTTTGTTTTCAGGGCTACCTTCTGAGGATCCACATGCACATATAGCTAAGGTAAGGGTAGTGTGTAAAAGTTGTGTGGGGAAGCCTGATTTGGATCTAGATGTAATAGGTCTCAGAGTGTTTCCTTTCTCACTGACGGGAGAGGCTGCTATGTGGTTTACTGAGCTCCCATATGACTCCATATTCACTTGGAACCAACTACGGGATGTCTTCTTATCACGCTACTATCCGGTCTCCAAGAAATTAAATCACAAAGACAGGGTGAATAACTTTGTGGCACTACCAGGAGAGTCAGTTAGTAGTTCTTGGGATAGATTTACCTCATTCTTGAGAAGTGTTCCAAATCTCCGTATTGATGATGAGTCACTGAAGAAATACTTCTATAGGGGATAGGATGATAACAATAAAGCGGTGTTGGACACTATAGCAGGTGGATCTTATGGAGAATGCCCTTATGCTGAGATTGCTGAGAAATTAGAGAAAATCTCCCGTAATAACAAAGCTTGGAGTACTAGGAAGTCCGATACATGGAGAAACACCTACGCAGTAAAGTCCACTCACAACCAAGCCACAGATGATATTCGTGAAGAAATGGCTCAGATGAGAACTGAGCTTGGGTTGGTACTAAAACATGTCACTAGGGTGCAGAAAAGATTAATGTAGTCAACTACTTGGCTAAACCACCACCTCCAAACGATGAGTGTTATTATGAGGAGGATTCCTATGGAGTAAATGAACAGATGGGGGGTTTTCGACCAAGTGCCCAAGGCTCTAATCAGGAGAATTGGCGCCAAGGTCAAGGGAACCAAGGTCGGAACTATGGTAACTATAATCGTGAGGGTCATTATGTCCGAGATGGAAACTACAATCGCGACAACAACTTCAACGGGGTAACTATGGTAATAGAAATGACAGGAATGGACCCTATGTTCCTCCTCAAAATCGTGAAGTTACTCTTAGGGATGCTGGAGGTAGTATGTCGCGAGTTGAGGATATGTTGCATAAAATGATGAGGAGGTTCGATGCTAGTGATGAGCACAATAAAGAGCTGAGGAATGATTTAGCGGGTATTGGGCAAAAAGTTGATACACATGCAATATCGATTAAGCAACTTGAGTTACAATTGGCCCAATTATTTGCAACTGTGAACACACGGCAACCGGGAACTCTTCCTAGCAACACTGTCCAAAATACGAAAAATGATGGACATTGTATGGCAATTACTACTCGCGGTGGCAAGCAAACCATTGACCCACCTATGCCATCTAATGAGAATAAGGTGACAAAAGATACTGATAAAGTGGTAAATGTTGATGCTGATTTAGAGGATAACATTACAAAAGATGCTGAAGTGCCTAAAAAGGTAACTCCTATGCCTAGGACACCACCCCCATTTCCTTAAAGATTAGTGAAAAATACAGAAGATGGCAATTATCGGCGTTTTATAACAATGTTGAAGCAACTTTCTATCAATGTCCATTTGGTATAAGCTTTAGAACAAATGCCCGGTTACGCCAAGTTTATGAAAGATTTGGTCACAAAGAAAAGATCGGTTACTTTTGAGGATGATGATAGAATGCAGCATTGTAGTGCTATTGCTACAAGATCTCTGGTCCAAAAGAAAGAAGATCCGGGTGCGTTCACTATTCCTTGTACAGTCGGGCTATTACATTTTGCGAAAGCATTATGTGATCTGGGGGCAAGCATAAATCTCATGCCCCTCTCGATTTACAAGAAGTTGGGTTTGGGTGACCCAAAGCCCACTGCTATGCAGCTACTGATGGCTGATCGAATAGTAAAACGGCCCATAGGGATACTTCATGATGTGCTAGTAAAAGTGGAGTCATTCATCTTTCCAGCTGATTTAGTTATTCTTGATTGTGAGGTTGATTTTGAAGTGCCTATTATCCTTGGGAGGCCATTCCTAGCTACGAAAAGAGCCTTAGTAGACATGGAAAAGGGGCAGATGAAATTTCGGTTGAACAATGAGGAAGTGACCTTTAATATTTGTACGTCCATGAGGCAGAGTGATGAGCTCCAATCGGCATCTGCTATATCCTACAACACAGGTGAGACATTTGAGACACAAATAGAAGAACGTCTAGATGTCGAAGCAATAGCGGCAGTGATAATGAACTTTGATAGCGATTGCATTGAAGAGTATGAGTCATTAGTTGCGTCTCTTGACCGAGGTGATGTTCGGTTTAAACCGAAGAAATTTGAGCTTGATATGAAAAATCGCGAGTCCCCACCCACGAAACCATCGATAGAGGAGGCTCCAAAAGTTGAATTAAAAGCTCTCCCACCTCATCTTAGGTATGAATTCTTAGGAAATGATGACACATTGCCGGTAATCATTGCATCAGACCTGGATGAACAATAGGTTCACAGTTTGGTGAAGGTACTCACAAGGTTCAAAAGAGCTATTGGGTGGACCATTGCGGACATTATTGGGATCCCTCGTGGTATTTGCTCTCATAAAATCCAACTCATGCCTGATCATAAGCCAAGTATTGGGCACCAGAGACGCTTGAATCCTCCTATGCAAGAGGTTGTGAAGAAGGAAATCATCAAGTGGTTGAATGCCGGAGTAATCTATCCAATCGCCGATAGTAGTTGGGTATGCCCGGTTCAGTGTGTACCTAAGAAAGGGGGAATGACTGTGGTCCCCAACGAAAAGAATGAACTTGTTCCAATGAGACCGGTTACTGGATGGAGGGTGTGTATGGATTACCGTAAACTGAACTCATGGACTGAAAAAGACCATTTTCCTATGCCCTTCATGGATCAGATGTTGGATAGACTTGCCGGAAAAGGGTGGTATTGTTTTCTTGATGGGTATTCGGGGTATAATCAGATTTTTATTGCACCAGAAGATCAAAAGAAAACCACTTTCACTTGTCCATATGGGACTTTTGCATTCAGAAGAATGCCGTTTGGGTTGTGCAATGCACCCGCAACCTTTCAGAGATGTATGATGTCAATATTTTCTGATATGGTGGAGGATACTATAGAAGTTTTTATGGATGATTTTTCTGTGGTTGGTGATTCATTCGGGCGGTGTTTGACCAATTTATCTGAGGTTCTTAAGAGATGTGAAGACTGCAATTTGGTACTAAACTGGGAAAAGTGTCATTTCATGGTGAAAGAGGGTATTGTGTTGGGTCATCGCATTTCAGAAAAGGGCATAGAGGTTGATCGAGTTAAATTTGAGGTAATAGAGAGACTTCCCCCGCCGATCTCTGTGAAAGGTGTGAGAAGCTTTCTTGGGCATGCAGGTTTTTACCGGAGATTCATCAAAGACTTTTCAAAGATTGCACACCCATAGTGCAAATTGCTGGAGAAAGAATGTAAATTTTGTTTTGATGAATCCTGTCTTAAAGCATTCGGTGAGCTAAAAGAAAAGTTAGTGTCTGCGCCTATCATTATTTCTCTGGATTGGAATAGTCCATTTGAGGTAATATGCGATGCTAGTGGGGTGGCTCTTGGTGTAGTATTGGGACAGAGAAGAACCAAAATCCTTCACTCAATTTACTATGCTAGTAAAGCCCTAAATGAAGCTCAGAAGAACTACACAGTGACTGAGCAAGAACTCCTTGCATTAGTCTTTGCTTTTGAGAAATTTCGCTCCTATTTGCTAGGTACTAGAGTTATAGTGCATACTGACCATTCATCATTGAGATATTTGATGGCGAAGAAGGATGCAAAACCTAGGTTGATTCGTTGTGTATTACTGCTGCAAGAATTTGACTTTGAAGTGCTGGATAGAAAAGGGACTGAAAATTAAGTTGCTGATCATTTGTCTCGTCTAGAGGATGAAGCTATGAGAGAGTTAGGGGATAAGACTGACATTGATTATACTTTCCCCGATGAACATGTATTGGCTGCTTCACAAGACTTGATTCCATGGTTCGCAGATTTTGCGAACTATCTGGCTAGTGACATTGTTCCATCAGACTTGTCCTTTCATCAAAGGAAAAAGTTCATGTACAATGCGAAGAAGTTCTTTTGGGATGAACCATACTTGTATAGGAGTTGTGCCAACGGGCTTATTCGGCGTTGTGTGCCAGAATGTGAAATGTTGAGTGTGTTGGAGGCATGCCATTCTTCACTTATTGGCGGACATCACAGTGGTATCCGAACCGCTCACAAGATATTACAATGTGGTTACTATTGGCCAACTCTTCATCAAGATGCTCATGGGTTTGCTAAAGCATGTGAAAAATGTCAACGAGATGCTGGTATTTCAAGAAAGCAAGAACTCTCTCTAAACCCCATTCTTGTGATTGAGTTATTTGATGTTTGGGGTATTGACTTTATGGGCCCTTTCGTGAGTTCTCATGGAATGAAGTACATTCTAGTAGCAGTTGATTATGTATCTAAATGGGTCGAAGCCATAGCCTTCGCAAACAATGAAGGGAAGAGTGTCACTGCATTCTTGAAAAAGAATATATTCTCCCGTTTTGGCACCCCAAGGGCATTATTAGTGATGGGGGTCCCACTTCTGCAACAGATTGTTCAAGGGGTTATTGGAGAAATACGGGGTTCGCCATAATGTGGCCACTCCTCACCACCCTCAAACTAGTGGGCAACTTGAAGTATCAAATCGGGAGATCAAACAGATATTGTCCAAAACAGTGAATGCTAGTAGAACGGATTGGTCAAGGAGGCTTGATGATACTCTTTGGGCCTACCGGACAGCATATAAGACTCCCATAGGTATGTCTCCATACCAACTTGTATATGGGAAAGCTTGTCATCTTCCGGTTGAGTTAGAGCATAAATCCATGTGGGCTATGAAGAAGTTAAAAATGGATCGGAGCGAAGCTGCAGAGCAATGGTTAAATGGGTTGAATGAACTTGATGAATTTCGCTTGAAAGCCTATCAAAGCTCAGCCCTATACAAAGAAAAGATGAAGAAGTATCATGACATGATAAATTGAAAAACGAGAGTTTATGGTCGGGGATTTGGTGCTTTTATTCAATTCCAGATTGCGCTTGTTTCCAGGCAAACTCAAGTCCAAATGGACTGGTCCTTACACGGTTACCCAACTAATTCCCTCATGGAGCAGTTGAGTTGGAAACTAAGGAGGGTGTGTGGTTCAAGGTGAATGGACAGCGCATAAAAAAATCTATCTCGGGCATACTGAATCGGCGAATGAAGTGATCGAGGCATACCATCTTGACGAAGTCTGAGTAATCATGTGGCCCCAGTCGTGTCGCGACATTAAATAAGGCGCTTGTTGGGAGGCAACCCAATTCTTGTCGTTTTTTTTAGTAAAGATAACATTTTTCTACTAATGGGTTTTTAAATTTGCAGGCACATCACCAGGAAATTCTGCAGAAAACTACTCCGCAGCAGCCACTGACGGATACATCGACGGACCGTTGCACATGCAACGGACCGTCGTATGCATCCGTCGTCCAGGTACGTTTTTCTGCTACATTGACATTAGGGCACACACGACGAAACCTACGACGGGTCGTCACAACTGCGGTGGACCGTCGTCGGGGAATCGTCGCGTGATTAATGAATTATACCCGACCCCACCCGGCTGGACCCTTTTTCAAAATCTGACCGTCTAAACCACCCAACCCCTCATTTTCACCCCATTAATGCCTTATTCCTCTCATCTCCCCTCTCTTTTCAACTTCCACATTTACCCCTCACTGATCATTACCCCCATAATTCTCCAAAGCCTTAAAACTATCATCTACTAGTCGTAGCTGCTGCTGTAGGTGTCTACCCTGCCAACTAAGTCATTTTCCATTTGCTTTTTCTCCATTTCTAAGGTATGTGTCGCTAAATTTATACTCATTTATCTTGTATTTTTGTGTATTAGTTAGTATTAGCTTAGTTCTTAGTCGTATATTATTTCCTTTATATAATTATGTCTAAACCTAGGCTCAAAATGTTCGCATTTGCCATGTTGACAACCCTAGACATAGGTGATTTTGCATTAATAGTTTCCTAGGTAGTTGGGATAGACACATATAGGTCCACAACACTACAAGACCATGTGGGTTCATCGGGGTTTTTTAGGGTATCTACAGTTCTGTCTCTGTCATTCAAAACGAGACCCCGATGACGGACCGTCGTAGGGTCCGTTGCACAAGCCCTAGCACCCCTGTTCTATTGGACACATGTGACGGATCGTCATCCTCGCGACGGTCCGTCCTGCACAACCGTCATGCTAGACAAAGACCCTTTTTCCAGGGGTCTCTCATTTTTTTCCAAGTGTCCTTCAACGGACACATGTGACTGACCGTCATACCCACGACGGTCCGTCCTGCATGACCGTCATAGCAGTCAGAGACCCCTCTCCTAAGGGTCTCCATTTTTTTCCCAAGTGTCCTACGACGGATATCTACAACGGACCGTCGTAACTGTGACGGTCCATCCTGCACACAGCGTCATGCTAATCAGAGACCCTCTCTCAGGGTTCTCTATTTATACAGAGTCTAAGTACACCACGACGGACCTCGCGACGGTCCGTCATAGTCACGATGAGCCATCACCAGGCCCGTCCTGTGTCACTATTTACACAACATTTACATATTATTTTCCCTGTTTTATATCGTATGGTTTTGCTTGTCTTGTTTTCCACTACTCGTACTAATAGTGATCCTTTGCAGGTACTATCTACTATGGCACCCAAGAAAGAACGAACCTACGCACACGGGCGATCAAAGTCTGTTGCCCCATCGGCACGCTTGATCATCGGCTCTGATGATGAGCGGGACCTTGAGTATGTGCCCCCAGGCACTTCCGCCCCTTCCCGTGCTGCACGTGCTCCCAGAGTCACACCCAAAAAGGTGGCGTCCGGCGTAGTCACTGTCTCCCAGTCTGATAAGGAGCGCACACTGACCGGCAGACCCTCTGGATCATCCACAAATGAGGAAGGAGCGTCTGGCTCCTTACTAGTATCATGGTCCGAGGCAGCTTCAGGCTCTGCTGAGGTTCCCGCACCCACAACTACTGCAGCGTCGGCCTCGTCTGATGAGGCTGACAGTTCAGACTCTACATCAGGCGCACCACCTAAGGTCCCCACACCAGCCTCTGACCAGCCAAACCGGTGGTGTGTCGGCGGCCAGTTTCAAGTTTACTCCGACGCCAAGTTCCTGACTGATAAATAAGTAATGACTCGGACACTCACCTTGGAGCGGCGGGTACTTACAGGGAGTCTCCCATCGATGCCGGTGATCCACACCCTCTTCACCAGGCATCGCTTAGAGTGGACAGTCCGTCCGTTGGGACGATACAGCGAGGAAATGGTCCGAGAGTTCTACGCATCCTACGTAGCGACTCTCCGATCACAGATCGATAGGTGGGCTGCTCCCGATAAACAGTCCCCACTGGAGCACGTTAGAGTCCGGGGCGTGCAGGTTGACAATTCCCTGCCAGCTATCCGCCGGTTCCTATACGGCGAGAGTGCATATGCTACGCGGACCCCCATCACTGCCGAGTTTGACTATCGCTGGCAGATAGTAAAGGATGGACAGTTCTTGCGCGAGCCAGCACTGAGAGAGACCACCAAGAGGTGGATGGCCCTGCACCTGTCAGTAGATGGAGAGGGTGCCGATTGGGTCACTAAGCCGAAGGGGGCCATCAAGAAGGCCAACCTCACGTTCGTCACAAAGTTCTTGTGGGTGCTCATCCGTCACTACCTTTCCCCCACAGCTGCTGATAACATCGTCAGCTGGGATCGAGCATTGTTGATGGCAGCGATGATAGCCGGATTCGAGGTGGACTTTGCATTGCTTCTCCAAGCAGTCATTCACGAGAGGACATTCAAGGTCACTACTACCTACCCCTTCCCATGTATGATCTTTGCCCTCTGTAGGTCCGCAGGTGTGCCCATATGGCACATAGATAAGTTGAAGACCCCATAGGGCACCTTTGACGTCAGCCTCATCAGAGACGAGGCTAATGAGTTGGCCCCACGTAGAGGGCCCCATCCTGAGCTACCACCACTTTCTGATGATCTTGCGGATACGGTAGCCCAGGCCCGCGCAGCTACATAGGTGTCCACTAACACTACCCCGGTCGAGTCTATCCCGGGTAGTAGCCCAGCCCCGAGCTCCTCTCGCACAGCCCCTCTACCGGTACAGGTCCCGCTTGCTAGGGTCCAAAAACTAGAGGCACAGATGGCCACTCTTCTGCATCATATCCAGCCATGGATGCAGAAGTTGATTACTGAGTGTGAAGCGCGTCTAGAGAGGAAGATGCAGCAGTTTACAGAGCGGAAGATTGCTGAGGTCAACCAGCGTCTGGACGCCTTTGAGTTGAGAGTGTTAGCCCGTCCAGCCCCTCCAGTAGATGTGTCGACTCTTCAGGCTGCAGTCGACAGTCGTCGTGCCGACATCGACACGATCCTAGAGGCGAGGGTGCCGGAGTCTGAGACTCCTTCTGTCGAGCCTGCTGAGGACACCGTGCTAGCAACTCTGTTTACTACGTCAGATATTCCATCACCTCCCCCTCAAGAGACTGTGCGAGCAAGGAAGAAGGAGCGCCGAGAGATGAAGGCTGCGAGGAGAGCCTCAATTGTTGAGGAGGAGGCACACCAGATCAGAGCATCACAGTTAGCGGCTGGGGCGTCTATCTCCCGCACTGAAGAGACAGCAGGAGGCCTTACTGATGGTGCGGGTGTTGCTAAGGACACCACTGAGGGTGTCCAGATTGCAGAGGACGTGGGTTTCGGGAAACTGGACCCACCATCTTGCTGATCGACGGAGCTTTGCGCCACAGGTTTGCTTCACCTACCACTCTAATATTTAGATTTTTTTTATGCATTGGGGACAATTGCATGTTTTTTTTGTTGGGGTGGGGTAAATGGAAAGTGAGTGTAGGGTGAAGTCTGAGTAGCCCAACTCACTATCCTCTTTTGGGGTTTTCTTGCATATGTTCTTTTCCCCCAAAAGACTGATTACTTTTTCTGTTGAACCGGCATGTTTATATCTTTTGTGCATAGTTAAACTCTGAAGCATGATGGCTAAAATGATATCCTGAGAAAACTGGAAAATGTTGTATGACTAGGCATAGCAATTGATAATTGTGTGGCTCTAAGCATGAAATAGAATTACACCATTGCATTACCCTATGTCTTCAATGCGAACTAGGTATCTAATAATCTAGTATAGTGATGAGATGTCAAGTGAGTGTGAAGAAACTTGAATAGTCCACTATTGGTACTGAGCTAGAACTTGCCTGGTTAGTCCTGCTAGAAGTAAGCTGTAACAGACAATTAGGAAAGGATCATAGGACCTTATTGAAGATATCCCATTTCTAGCCTAAATAAAAGAAACCAAATGAAAGTTATCCTTCTTTGATCCAAATAACCTGAGCTTAAAATTAGACCTTTCTTTTTCACCCCAACTGATCTTTTCTAGGAACAATATGTTGGCCCTGGTCCCTCCTTGGACATGTGCACCTCAGCTTATGCCAAAAGCATAAGTTGAGGGTTGCTAATGCATAAACAACCTTCGTTATGGCCCTGACCTGACTTTGGGTATTGTGTACCTTGACTCATGGCAAAGCCATGAGTTGAGGGTGGTTGTTTTGAGGAATGCTCTGGAAAGTGGGGTTGAAAGAACAAAGAGAGAGAAAGAACAAAAGCAAATTTACTCAAGAACTCGTCGAAAAAAAAAGAGAGAAAAAAAAGGAACACAGTCACCTACACAAATGAAAAAAGAAGGGATAATAGCAAGGTGAAAGAATGGGAGAAACTGGGCGAGATAAAGTGATAGAAAGTGGAAGGTTTAGCCGATTTGTCAAGGAGGGCAAAAAGTCACTAAAGTATACCTAAATATACCCTACCTGACTCTGAGCCTATGTTACAAGCTAAGAAAGTCCTACCGTGATCCTAAGGGTTGTATAGCAAACTTAAGGCAGTGAAAATAAGGGCAAGCTTATGGCAATAGGTATGAATTAGTGTGACTTTGTTCTGAGAGCGAGTGTTGAAAAGTAATCCTTATACTCAAACTGAAATCATTGTGTGAAAAATGAGGATTTTGTTTTGAAGCGAGGACACTAGTTGCAATCCTGGAATTGTTAGCACCTCGGTGAGAAATTGAAGAGGATAGGTGTTAGTGCATGGTGAGTCTGTGTCATGTTCGAATTCCAAAAAGTTCAAGCCTAATAGTGATAGTATGCATAGATTTGATGAGATTAATCGAGATTGATAGCCAAATGATTGCAAAGGATAAAACATGAATACTATTGTATAAAGATTGTGTAGTGAGTCATAGTGCGTCGATTGAGGAATAACAACGAATTTAAGTTGAGGGTGTTGATATACCGTGGTTTCGTGGCATAATCCTTAAGTTTAGTGTGTCCGAAAGGCTTTTTGTGCTAATTTTGATATAAGTTTCTCTTTGTTTTGCAGGAAATCTGTCCAAAGCTGAATGCGGAGATTTTGAGCGAAAAAATGCAGAAGAGACCACCTACGGAGCTTATGACGGTCCGTCGTGCCTGTGACGGTCCGTAGGTGGCAGCGTAGTGCAGCTGCTGAAGGAAGATGGGGAAGTCTGACCAAGTGTGGGATTACGAAGCTTGTGACGGTCCGTCATGGCTATGACGGTCCGTCCTGCAGGTTCATCGTGAAGATCAGAGAAGTGATCCCAGTACCCAGATTCCAAGAGTTGAAGTATTTTGAAACGAAGACCCTCGATGGACCGTTGTGCCTATGACGGTCCGTCATACTTGCCGTTGAGGGGAATGAAGAGAGCAGCAGAAGAAATTGCTAAGTATGGGACGACGGAGTCCATGACGGTCCGTCGTGACCACGACGGTCCGTCGCGTGGTCCGTCGACCCAGCCACGTTTTGGTAGATTTCCAGCAATTAGAATCCTTGTTTAATTAGGTTTTGATTTTTTTATAAATAGTTCGAAAAACCTCGTTTTTGAGGTTAGACTCTGCTAGATTAGACATCATATTATTAGATTTTGTGTATTAGTGTTTGATTTTTGGAGATTCTTACAAGTGATTTTTGGTGATTAATCAAGCAAATTTTCGGACTTTATTCTTTCTCATTGAAGTAAGTGCATGAATTCTTATTTAATATATTTGAATATTGTGTTTATGGCTATGAGTAACTAAACTCCATAACTAGGGTTGTGGGAACCATAGGCAAATAATGAGATAAACCCTAGCTAAAATAACAATTCTAGAATAGTGTCTTGCATGTATTAATAATTCTTTCGATTAGAAGTCTTTTTAACGGATGATCAACATTACAACTCGTCTTAATGCTACTTGCCGGACCAAGTAGGTAGATAATAGGAAATGAATTATTAACATAGATTTAGTGTATACTATCTAATAGGCTAGTATTGATTGGTACGAGGTAATAACTTAGTCAAATATCGAATACGATGTTTAATATGAGGTAAAGATAAGGGTTAGGAAAGCAACACACGTAGACGAACCAAGGTGCGGAGTGAGATTTTCTAGATGCCGGACCAAGGATTTAGAAATACCTAACTTATCACTTTGTATGAAAGATACTAGGAAAGAATTGTTATAGTTAGAATTATCAAGTTATGAACCTGTGGGGAACACGTAAACCCTAGTTACTTTGATTAATTGATTATAATTCAACTTTCAAAACTGTTAAGTGTCTCTTTCAATTTCGTTAGTTATTTTTACTCATTAGGAAATACAAAACCCCCTTTTTATGTTTTTACTTTCTAAGGAAGTCATCAACCGAACAATAGTAATAACAAGTTGAAGTTAAGTCTAGACTATTTTCCTTGTGGGAACGATCCCAACCTCACTAGTTGGGTTATTTACTTGACGCGACAGCTTTACTTCTCATTTGAGAAATAAGTTTGAGCATATCAGTAACGTTGTCCCTTCTTTCTTTGTTTGGCATGACTTTTAAAAATAAGCGAATAACGGACAGGTTTGATACTTACCTCTAGAGCGTCTAGGTGATATATATTCTTGTTCCACAATTATTCCTCTATATATCGGCTATGTCTAAGGCTATGATGATCTCTAATATCTATGGTAGTGCTTCTTAGAGTCATTGAGATTTTATATTTCCATATCATATTAAAGGTTCCTAATCTTGATAAAACATTAATCTTTGGTAATACTCCTTGCTGGCTCACGTTGATTGTTCTATTGAGTTATAAGAAATGATTTTAATTATATATGGTTGCTCATAATATTTTGCTCGTGCATAGGGTCATTTATCATTTCACCGAGTCCCGGGCCGGGTAATGTTTGTGCGGAGTTTCTTGCATATGTCACCGAGTTCCTCACTAGAGGGCCGGGTATGTATATTATATATATGATTGGTGATGAGGATGGTTATGATGATGATGATGATGGAGATGATTATTTTGCCGAGTTCCTTACTAGGGAAGCTGGGCACCTTATATGTTAGAGATATGCATGATTTTCACTTAAAAGGGTACATGTGTAGCGATATTTTGTTTCGACTTGCCATATTGGTATCTTGTCATCTTTACCTTATGATTTACATACTCAGTACATTGTCCGTACTGACCCCCCCTTTCCTCGGGGGGCTGCGTTTCATGCCCGCAGGTGTAGACGCACAGTTCGGTGATCCCCCCACCTAGGATATCTACTCTGCTGATTGGGAGAGCTCCACTGTTCTGGAGCCCAGTCATTTTTGTACATAACTTTTTGTGTAGTCTTTTACTCGTCTATGGGTATGGCGGGGCCCTGTCCCGTCGAGTTTCACTACTGTAATCTTAGAGGTCTGTGGACATTATGTGGGTTGTATATATATGTTTTGGATAATGGTCTGGACATGGTTTGTTTGGGATGTCCGCTTGTACAGGGGCAGCCTTGTCGGCTGCGTACATCATTGTGTATTGTGTAGTGGTAGCCTTGTCGGCTTACGTATTTTATTATGCTTTGAATAGTGGCGGCCTTGTCGGCTCGCATATGCTGTTACGGTTGAATGGTTATGAATCCTTATGAGACAGGTCCTCTTTATATATATATATGACGTTGGGGTTGGCTTGATTTGATTAAATTCCATGTTGTCTTAGTTTCAGTTCGTTATACTTAGCAGGTTTGTATGTGGGTGTCCAAAACGGGCACTAGTCACGGCCCATCGGGTTGAGTCGTGACAAAGAGTGGTATCAGAGCGGTTCTTCCTCGGAAGTGTCTACAGACCGTGTCTAGTAGAGTCTTGTTTATCGTTGTGTTGTGCACCACATCTATAAACAGGAAGCTACATGAAATTTAGAATGTCATCCTTTCTTCTTATTCTAGATCGTACGATAGAGCTATATTAACAGGATAATCCCTCTCTAACGAATCCGTGTGTTTTCAGCTACGCCTCAAAAGAAAGCGACAGCCGCCCAGAAGGGCAAATCGGTAGCAGAAGGTACTATTCAGACCCGGAGAGTTACTAGGGCCCGTGCCCAGTCTATGCCTGGTATTATGCTCCAGTCGGAGAGCTCTGCTACACCGCCACCGCCAGAGGAGCTTAGAGCAGCTGCAACTCCAGTTCGGGGGACACCATCAGCCCCCGAGGCCCCAACACCTGAACCTCCAGCTCCTCAGTCAGGGGCGGAGGATAGGGCCATGAGAGATGTGGTTCAGTTGCTGACTAGATTAGTGGCAGGTAAGGCTCGCAGGCATGGACTAGGAGTTGATCATGTGGACAGATCTGATAGCTTAAGGGCTCGTGACTTATTAAGTTGTAATCCTCGAGAGTTCTTTGGGTGAAGGCCCCAGGATGATCCGCGAGAGTTTATTCGTCAGATGCAGCGTACATTGAGGATAATCAAGGCTTCGGAGACAGAGTCTGTTGAGTTGGCTACGTATCGTTTGCGAGATGTAGCTATTAATTGGTATGAGTCTTGGGAGTTATCTAAGGGTGAGGGTGCTCCTCCAGCGGTATGGGATGAATTTGTGGAGGCTTTCCAGGGCCACTTCCTGCCTCCAGAGATGAAGCGAGCTAGAGTCGATAGATTCTTGCGTTTGAAGCAAAATGGCAGGAGCGTTCGAGAGTATAGCCTCGAGTTTGATTCATTGGCTAGGCATGCGCCTACTATTGTGGCTGATATGGCAGACAGGGTACATCGTTATGTGATGGGATTGGATCGTTATCTGATTGACGGTTGTATGGCAGTGACTCTTCAGCCAGGTATGGACATTGCTCGGGTGTAGGCATATACAGGGGGTAGAGGATCGGCACCGGAGACGTCAGCCAGATAGAGATTATAATAGAGGCCAGCATAAGAGGGCTAGATCAGCAGGTTATCCTGACAAGTTTCGAAGTGGGCAGTCTCAGCAGCATGTTAGATTTTCTTCACAGCCAGCACAGAGTGCACCCCCACGTTTCAAGGGTAGGGGGTTCGATCTTATGGGATATTCGGAAGCTGGTCAGAACTCTAGGGCGTCAGGGTCACAGATGGGCAGGGGTTTGAGCCAGTCGAGGCCACCTTTGCCTCGGTGTTCTCGCTGTGGTAAGTCCCATTCTGGGGAATGTCGTTGGGCTATAGGTGCGTGTTTTTCTTGCGGCCGTCAGGGCCATACTATGAGGGAGTGTCACCTTAGAGGTAGTGCAGGTGGTATGGCACAGCCTAAAGGGTCCATTGCTGGTTCATCTTCTTCTGTGGCTATGCGCCCTACAGGGTAGGGTATTCAGGCGCCAGCAGGCCGTGGTAGAGGACGTGGTGGAGCTTCCAGTTCTAGCGGTCCCTCGAACCGTATATATGCTTTGACTAATAGGCAGTATCAGGAGGCGTCACCTAATGTGGTAACAGGTATATTATCACTATTCTCCTGAAGTGTGTATGCATTGATAGACCCAGGTTCCACCTTATCATTTATATCTCCCTTTGTTGCTAGTAGGAACGGAATAGAGTCTGAGTTAATAGAACCATTTGAGGTAGCTACACCTGTAGGAGATTTTGTCATAGCTACGCGAGTATATAGGAATTGTTCAGTACTTATATATAGTCGTCGTACCGTAGCAGATCTAATAGAGTTAAATATGATTGAGTTTGATATTATCATGGTCATGGATTGGTTGGCTGCTTGTTATGCTAATGTTGATTGCAAAGGAAAGATAGTTCGATTTCAATTTCCACGGGAACCGATTATAGAGTGGAAGGGGAGTACAGTATCACCGAAAGGTAAGTTCATTTCATACATCAAGGCCGGGAAGATGGTTAGAAAAGGCAATATTTACCATCTGATTCGGGTGCATGACATAAAGGCAGAGGCACTAAGTACTCTTCAATCAGCCCCGGTAGTTAATGAAGTTCCCGATGTATTCCCCGAGGAACTTCCAGGCCTTCCTTCGGAATGAGAGATAGAATTTACTATAGATGTACTGCCAGATACCCAGCCTATATCTATACCTCCTTATGGAATGGCACCTGCTGAGTTGAAAGAATTAAAAGAGCAATTGAGGGATTTGTTAGAAAAGGGCTTCATCAGGCCTAGTACGTCACCTTGGGGAGCACCGGTACTGTTTGTAAGGAAGAAGGATGGGTCTCTGCGGATGTGCATTAAATTATAGGTAGCTGAACAAAGTAACAATAAAGAACAAGTATCCCCTCCCAACGATGACGATCTATTTGACCAGTTGCAGGGTGCAAAGTGTTTTTCAAAGATAGACTTGCGGTCAGGTTATCATCAGGTGCGGGTAAGGGAGGCAGATATTCCAAAGACGAAATTCTGGACCCAATATGGGCATTATGAGTTTAGAGTGCTGTCTTTTGGGCTGACTAATGCTTCAGTGGTGTTTATGGATTTAATGAATCGAGTATTCAAACAATTCCTTGATATGTTTGTTATTGTATTTATCAACGATATTCTGGTCTATTCACGTTCAGAAGAGGAACATGCAGACCATTTATGGACGGTACTTAGGGTGCTTCAACACCAGAAGTTGTATGCTAAATTTTCTAAGTGCGAGTTCTGGTTGACTTCAGTGGCATTCTTGGGGCATATTATTGGAGCTGCTGGTATTCGGGTTGACATGCAGAAGATTGAGGCGGTAAAGACTTGGTCCAGACCTACGACACCTACTGAGATACGCAGCTTTTTGGGGTTAGTAGGATATTACAGGAGATTCGTAGAAAAGTTTGCCTCAATTTCAGCGCCTTTGACAAAGCTAACTCAAAAGGCAGCCAAGTTCTAGTGGACTGATGCTTGTGAGCGAAGCTTCCAGCTATTGAAAGACAAATTGACTACAGCTCCAGTCCTAAATCTTCCGGAGGGACCAGACGGCTATGTTATTTATTGTGATGCTTCCGGTGTTGGGCTAGGATGTGTATTGATGCAGCATGGCAAAGTTATAGTCTATGCCTCCCGACAGCTTAGGAAGCATGAAAAGAACTATCCTACTCACGATGTGGAGTTAGCGGTCGTGGTTCATGCCTTGAAGATATGGAGGCATTATTTATATGGTGTCTTGTGGACATCTATACAGATCATAAGAGTCTCCAATATATCTTTAAACAGAAGGAGTTGAACTTACGACAGAGTCGGTGGTTAGAGTTGCTAAAGGATTATGATGTTGATATTTTATATCATCCAGGGAAAGCGAATGTTGTAGCAGATGCTCTTAGCCGTAAGTCCATGGGTAGCTTGATAGATGTACAACCAGAAAGGAGGGATATGGTTCGGGAGATTCAGCGGCTATCCATCCTTGGAGTCCGTCTGGCTAATTCAGAAGATAGTGGAGTTTCTATTCGAGAGGTTGTTGAGTCCTCAATCATAGATGAGTTAAAGAGACACCAATGCAAGGACCCTATTGTGGCACAGTATAGAGATGCAGCTCTTCAAAAGAAAAGACCCCATTTAAGGTTACATCTGACGGAGTGTTACGATATGAAGGCAGATTGTGTGTACCCGATATAGCGGAGCTACGACGGCAGGTTATGGGAGAGGCACACTCTGACCATTATTCTATTCACCCAGGGTCAACAAAAATGTATCATGACCTCAGATGCTTATATTGGTGGGATGGCATGAAAAAGGACATAGCGGAGTTTATTGCTCAGTGCCCAAATTGTCAACAAGTCAATATTGATCATCAAAAGCCTGGTGGATTATTACAGGATATAGAGATCCCAACTTGGAAATGGGAGATGATTAATATGGACTTCATTACAGGCTTACCTCGCACTCAACGGAAGTATGACTCTATATGGGTTATTTTAGATTGGCTGACGAGATCGGCCCATTTTCTTCCAGTAAGGACTAGTTATTCGGCTGAAGATTATGTGAGGTTATATGTCAGGGAGATAGTGAGACTTCATGGGGTTCCCAAGTCCATTATATCAGACAGAGGAGCTCAATTTACAGCCAATTTTTGGAGATCGTTTCAGAAGGGATTGGGGACACAGGTGAACCTTAGCACAACATTTCACCCTCAGACTGATGGGTAGGCTGAGCGTACTATTCAGACACTAGAAGCTATGTTGCGGGCCTGTATTATTGACTTCAAAGGTAGCTGGGATGACCACTTGCCGCTCATTGAGTTTTCCTATAACAATAGCTACCATTCTAGTATCTAGATGACACCGTACGAGGCCTTATATAGGAGGAAGTGCAGATCACCTATTGGTTGGTTTGATGATGGCGAGACTAGGTTAATAGGCCCGTATGTGATTCAGCAAGCTGTTGACAAGGTGAAGCTTATTCAAGAAAGATTATTAGCAGCCCAGAGTCGACAGAAGTCATATGCAGATAATCGGCGTCGAGATTTGGAGTTTCAGATTGGTGACTGGGTATTCCTGAAGGTATCACCCATGAGGGGTGTGATAGGATTCGGCAGGAAAAGAAAGCTCAGTCCGAGATACATTGGGCCTTATCAGATTGTTCGTAGGATAGGAAAGGTTGCCTATGAGTTGGATCTACCATCTGATTTGGAGGCGGTACATCCAGTCATCCATGTATTGATGATACGTAAATGTATTGGTGATCCTTCTAGAGTATTCCCCGTAGATGATGTTTAGGTAACAGAGGAGTTGTCATATGAAGAGAAACCCGTAGCTATACTTGATCGTCAGGTTAAAAGGTTACGTACTAAGGATGTGGTTTCCGTCAAAGTGTTGTGGCAAAATAACAATAGGGAGGAGATGACTTGGGAAGCGGAAGACGAAATGAAGAATAAGTATCCTTACTTGTTCCCCGTACCTGCAGGTAATTCAATTCCTAGCTTGACTATATTGATAGATAAACGAGATTATGTAGTAAGTTGTGACTCTGTGAGGCATCTGTAAGCTACGGAATGCAGTTTGATAGGTATAACTGTTAGAGAGACCTCGCTGGAATTGTTTTTTTGTAAGACGCTAACTTAACATTCGAGGACAAATGTTCCTAAGGGGGGAAGGATGTTATGCCTCGTATTTTTTTATACGTAGTGAGCATCATGATCTAGTAGACGTAAGTCCGGGAAATGAGATTTAATTTTAAGTTCCAAGCGATTAAAGAAATATTAGGCAAGGATGTTAATTCCAAATGTGATATTAAGTATGATTTGGCTAATGTAAGTGTCATTAACTTTAAGTGAGGGATTAATTAGTGGCTGATTAGGATTAATTTAATCCAGTGGGCCCCACCACTCATAATTGGTGGCTGATTAGGATTAATTTAATCCAGTGGGCCCCACCACTCAAGGCAAAAATTTAAAGGGGATCAGATTGTGAGCTGGCCTTAGTGGACAGGTGTAAAGGGGGGCTGCCTCCACTTCATACTATTAAATGAGGTGGAGAAATCCACTCCATGTTAAATAAAGTGGTGAAATGCATTGCTGCATATCATCTTCTTCTTCACCACTTGTCTTAGGCATCCATGGAAATGGAGAAACCAACCCTGCAACTCTTGGCCAGCAGCTGCAAATAATTTGGTTAGTAATCTCCTTGTTTGGTGTGTTAATTCTTTAGAATACCTTTGTTAATTATCCATTAATTTTAAGAAGGGGGCGTGACCAGTAGCTTAGGAAGTTTGTTTTAGTTATTGAATGTGCTAAGTATGAACAGAAACCATAATCGGATTATTAGTGGTGTCGTGTTGGTGCTTGGGCTTTTTTGATTAAAGCAAACTGCAGGAAAATTCTGTTTTGGCATTATGTATATGTTAAATGTGATTATGAGTATATACTTCAAAGTATGAATACGATAAGGTAGATGTGTTGCGAATTATAAAATGAGTTATCGCTCGGTGTGTCGTTGCTTCGCTGCTATAGTTTCCGAGATGGAAATGTTTTGGGGAGGGGGCTGTTTAATATGATTCGTTGGGTTATATGTGTTGTTGGTATTGCTGTGGATAATTTGGGTTGTTATCGGATTGGGATGAAGTAAGGAAAATAGGGGAAGTGCTGCCGAATTTTCGTTAGATTATTAGCTAGCTTACAAGAAAATAAAGCGCGATGTTTATCTAATTGCGGCACGATTGTTGCTTGTTATAGATTAATATCTTGAGCAGTAAATATTGAACGTGCGGCTCGATTATACGGTATGTAACGCTGTCCCGTCTTTCTTTGTTTGGCATGACTTTTAAAAATAAGCGAATAACGGACATGTTTGATACTTACCTCTAGAGCGTCTAGGTGATGTATATTCTTGCTTCCACAATTATTCCTCTATATATCGGCTATGTCTAAGGCTATGATGATCTCTAATATCTATGGTAGTGCTTCTTAGAGTCATTGAGATTTTACATTTCCATATCGTATTAAAGGTTCATAATCTTTATAAAACATTAATCTTTGGTAATACTCCTTGCTGGTTCACGTTGATTGTTCTATTGAGTTATAAGAAATGATTTTAATTGCATATGGTTGCTCATAATATTCTGCTCGTGCATAGAGTCATTTATCATTTCACCGAGTCCCGGGCTGGGTAATGTTCGTGTGGAGTTTCTTGCATATGTCACCGAGTTCCTCACTAGAGGGCCGGGTATGTATATTATATATATGATTGGTGATGAGGATGGTTATGATGATGATGATGACGGATATGACGTGATGATTATTTTGCCGAGTCCCTTACTATGGATGCTGGGCACCTTATATGTTAAAGATATGCATGATTTTCACTTAAAAGGGTACATGTGTAGCGATATTTTGTTTCGACTTGCCATATTGGTATCTTGTCATCTTTACCTTATGCTTTACATACTCTGTACATTGTCCGTACTGACCCCCCTTTCCTCGGGGGGCTGCGTTTCATGCCCGCAGGTGTAGACGCACAGTTCGGTGATCCCCCCACCTAGGATATCTACTCTGCTGATTGGGAGAGATCCACTGTTCTGGAGCCCAGTCATTTTGGTACATAAATTTTTGTGTAGTCTTTTGCTCGTCTATGGGTATGGCGGGGCCCTGTCCCGTCGAGTTTCACTACTGTACTCTTAGAGGTCTGTGGACATTATGTGGGTTGTATATATGTGTTTTGGATAATGGTCTGGACATGGTTTGTTTGGGACGTTCGCTTGTACAGGGGCAGCCTTGTCGGCTGCGTACATCATTGTGTATTGTGTAGTGGCAGCCTTGTCGGCTACGTATTTTATTATGCTTTGAATAGTGGCGGCCTTGTCGGCTCGCATATGTTTTTACGATTGAATGGTTATGACTCCTTATGAGACAGGTCCTCTTTATACATATATGACGTTGGGGTTGTCTTGATTTGATTAAATTCCATATTGTCGTAGTTTCAGTTGGTTATACTTAGCAGGTTTGTATGTGGGTGTCCAAAACGGGCACTAGTCACGGCCCATCGGGTTTGGTCATGATAGCCCCGTCGTTGAGTCCATCGTCAGGGCCTGTTTGACAAGTCTTTACAAAAATGGTCATAAATTTTTACTTGGAGATTTGATTTTAGCAACGTCGGTGGCTAGGGAAAGCTAATTCAATTATCTATCAATGGGTAGGTCATGGTACACCTAATTAATTTTGTGTTAAGAGTTAATATTTGAAGTTGACCCAACTACATTTCCTCTTAAATGTCTGCAAATTTTCCACCTACGGTTAGGCCTACGGACTGTAGGTCCACCTACGGACCGTACTGGTCATCCGTAGCTTTTGTCAGAGAGTGGTGAATGGGGGTCTCAATTGACGGTCATGAACTAAGGACTGTCGGTCCGTTCGTCAATCAAGACTTAGCCAATTTTTCTAGGCTCAATTTTTTGGGAGTTTCTGATCCCATCGACGGTTGTGAAGGACGGACCGTGGGTTAGGCTACGGTCCGTCTATTCCACCGTTGCTTGCGTCTGCATTTTTTTCTGTAAAGCTGTTTTTTTTTGTTTGTTTTGGCTACGAGGATTTACAAGGACAATTTCGAATTGAAACCGGCGTACTTGACCTCTCAGAGGTCTTGTACAAGTCCTTACATATCATTCATCGCATAAACGTTGTGAAAAGTAGTGCGGAATTAAAAGTTTTCACAAAACATATAAAAGTCTTTATAAAGTCTCTTTCATATAAAGTCACAGGGAATACTAAGTCTCAATATCATCATCTAAAGACACAAGAATACTTGGGACACGGCCCATACAAAATACGAATATAGAAGTACTTAGTCTATTACAATACTTCTAATAGAAAACATAAAAGACATATATGACCTCGAGTCAAATGAGGGCATACTTCAACTTCTCTTAAACGATGCTTTGGTCCAAGTCTTCTCTTCCCAAAAGATACCTACCAAGAACTACAGAGATAGATAAAACCATGGGGTTAGTACAACCACATGTACTAAGTATGGCATAATGCATAAAAATCATAAAAATGGACATTTATTCGAAATATGCATCTTTTTATTTAAAAATCATATTATAATAATAAAAACAACATTTAACAACTTAGAAACACATAAGATAACATTTAGCCAATTATTTTCACTGTAATAGTGAAGTGCTTTCTCTACCTTTTAAACACTTTATTGCATGTAGTCTTCTCACTAAAAGATTTCTAAGACCCATTTAAGCAACACAAAGAGAGACCGCCCGTACAACGTCCCTAAGCATACCTAAATGACCCTCAAGACTACTTATAATAAGGCACATACACACTTAAAGACATCAAACATCAACACATAGATATTATGACATTCTCCTTCCAAAGGCTATCAAAAGACCTGCTAAAGTAAATCAAGAAGATAGCGTCCATGATTGACCTTTTCAAGATTACCTAAGTAATCACTAAGACTACCTAAGGCTTAGATGATGTCCACGTAATCAACCAACTTCCCTAACTATAGTCATTCGCCAGAATTCCAAAGATAAGACATGAAGAAATCATCCCTTATACCCTCCTCACACTTTAGCTAAGAAATCCTTAAGTCACATTAGATTAGCTACTGATTCATTCATATACTTCATTACATTAATCATTAGTTCATTAAGAGACTCATGCATCACATATAGGACATTCAAGTAATGGTCTTGGTCAAGACCTAGGGACTCTAACTAACACCTTCAAAGCCTATTGTGCAATGTCTAAATAGCGTCCCATACCACCACCTAGACTTCATAGAACTTCTCTAGTGCTAGTAAGTGTTAGACAATTGACATTTTTTTTAAGCTTATTATTATTTTTACTGTTTTTTACTTATTTCAATTTAGTGCTTCCTATTTTCTAGCTAGACTTGTCAACTTTAGTTGATCAACTCTCTGAAGTTAGTTGCCCCATTATGGCTGTTATAGATCCCCTTTTATGGTAGTTAGTGGCACATGTTCTTATTTTAGTTTTAATGTTTATGTTTTTTCACTTTGTATACATTCAGAATTTCTGCAGATTAATATACACAAGGAATTTCATAATTTCACTCTATTTTTATTTTTTCAAATCAGTTTCTCGAGTATTTTTGTTCTAACAATTGCATCAGAGCCTCTAGTAGATCTTACAAGATAATTTTTTTTAACCTACAACACAAATGGCATCACAACCTACCTTTAAATCCACCTTTCACTTTCACTAGTGAAAATTACCAAATCTAGTTTGTGAAGATGCAAGAGGGGACACGTATCCAAGGTCTGAAAATCAAGAGCAAAGGCCGCCGGTGCTTTGCAAGCACAAGTAGCAAAAGTTGACGATGCACATGAAGAGCAACTATTTGCAATTTCATACTTTTAAATCAGTGAATCCTTTGATTCATGGGTTCTTGACTGTGGTTGCACACATCACTTGTGCAATAATGTTGAACTGTTCAAATTCCTAGATGATACTTACAAATCTTATGTAAAAACGGGAAATGGTTAGGCAGTAGAAGTCAAAGGCAGAGGTACAGAGTCTATCTCGACAATATCAGGTATCAAAACTATTTTTGATGTTTTGTACACACCTGATATGAGTCAAAATTTGTTGAGTGTTGGACAAATACTTGAAAATAATTATTCTCTGCATTTTAAGAATCGTGAATGTGTTGTTTCTGACCCTTCTGGAGTAGAGTTATTTTATGTCAAGATGAGCAACAAAATGTTTTCAGTTGATTGAGAGAAATTAATTGAGCAGGGTTACACTATTACTTCACAAACATGTACAAACCTTTGACACAAAAGGTTTGGTCAATTCTATCTGAAAAATATCGCCGAGATGAAAAAAAAGGAGCTAGTTGAAAATATGCCTGAATTTCTTTCTAATGCTCAAGTTTGTGAAACTTGCCAACAGGGAAAGCAAAGAAAGTTTCCATTTCAAGAAAATCAAGTACGAAGAGCTAACAAGAAACTTCAGCTCATTCATACGGATGTTTGCGGCCCAATGAAAACAGATTCCCTTAGTGGTAACAAATACTTTCTCCTCTTTATTAATGACTACACCAGAATGTATTGGATTTATTTCATAAGACTGAAGAGTGAAGTCTTTGATGTTTTAAAACAATTTAAAGCTTTAGTAGAAAATCAATAATTATTAAGGCTTCGAGGTTTGACAATGGAGGAGAATACACTTCTTCTCAATTTGTGGAGTTTTATAATATCACAGGTATTGAACGCCAATTGACATTACCATACACTCCACAACAAAATGGTGTGTTTGAAAGGAAGTACAGGACAATAATGGAGATGGCCAGATGTCTTTTGCTCGAAAGAAAGATCCTAAATCAGTTTTGGGCTGAGGCAGGCAATACCTCTGTATATTTTCTGAACAGATTGCATACTAAGGCCTTGCAGAACATGACTCCATATGAAGCTTTGTGCGGGAACAAACCATCAATACACCATATCAGAATCCTTGGGTGTATATGTTATTATCGAGTTCCAGAAACAAAAAAAAAGGAAGCTGGATAACAATACTCATAAAGTCATATTATGGGATATAGTTCATCCAAAGGTTACTGGATCTTTTGTTTAAAATCAGACAAACTAATTCTCAACCGAGAAGTTCTGTTTGATTCAGCTGGTTGGGATTGGAAAAATTAGAAGACCTCTTATTCCGATTCATTTTGAATAGAGCATCTTCAACTTTTAGAATATGAACTAGTGGATGATGTACCAGCGAGGGGAACTCGATCCTTAAAAGATTTCTATCTGTGGTGTAACTTGGTTAGCTCTCAACCAACAAGCTATGCTGAAGCACAAGACTCTCAGGCATGGAGGAGAGTCATGCAAGAGGAACTAGACATGATCGAGAAGAATAGAACCTGGTAGCTTGTTGACAGATCTAGAATCGCAAGTAATTGGTGTAAAATAGATTTTCAAGACAAAACTCAGTCCTGATGGAACAATTTGCAAACATAAGGCTAGATTTGTGGTGAAGGGATACACACAACAATATGGTGTGGATTACCAGGAAACATTTGATTATGTAGCAAGGTATGACAAAATCAAGCTTATTCTTGCATTTGCATCTCATAGTTCCTGGCAGATTCACAACCTGGATGTCAAATAAACTTTCCTGAATGGTTTGCTTGCTGAAGAGATCTATGTAGAGCAACCTGATGGTGTCTAAAATCCTAGAAAATAGGATCAAGTTTATCTCTTAACAAAGTCCTTGTATGGCCTAAAACAAGTCCCAAGGGCATGGTATGAGAGGATTGATAATCATTTCATCCAACTTGGCTTTAGTAGAAGTCAAAATTAAGCTACTTTATATGTTAAATTCAATGCTGCAGGTGAGTCCTTAATTGTCTCAATTTATGTGGATAACATGCTTGTGACAGGTAGCAAAATTGAACTAATCAAAAGGTTCAAGGATAAAGGGAGAAAATCTTTGAAATGACTGATCTTGGAGTCATGAAGTACTATCTCGGAATGGAAGTGTTGCAGTCCAGTGATGGAATTTTCTTATGCCAAAAGAAATACATTTCGGATAGTCTAAACAGGTTCAAAATGCAAGACTGCAAACCTGTGAGTACTCCCATATCTACTTGTGTGAAGCTTGGCACAGATGAGGATTCCGAAAAAGTGGATGATAGTATTTTAGAAGCTTAATTGACTTCTATATCTAACCGCAAGCAGGCTTGAAAGCCAATTTGTTGTTAGTTTGCTCTCTAGGTTCATGCATTTGCCTAGAGACACACACCTCACAGCTGCTAATAGAGTGTTAAGGTATATTAAAGGAACTAGAATGTTTGGAATTTTTTCCCCAACACCTGCCGAAGTAACTATGAACCTGATCGGGTACTCTGATAGTGATTGGGGTGGTGGAGTTGCTGATTCTAGAAGCACATCTGGATATTTTTCCTGTTTGGGGACAAATTGTTTTAGTTGGAGCTCTAGATAACAAGAAACTACAACTCAATCAACAACAGAAGCTGAGTACATAGCTGCTGCATCTGCTGTGAATAAGGTTATCTGGCTAAGCAAGATGATGAAGGACTTAGGCCAAGAACAAATAGAAGCTACCAAGATCAAGTGTTACAACAGTTCAACAGTTTCAATCTCAAAAAATCTAGTATTTCATGGTCGAACTAAACATATCAAGATCAAGTTTTATTTTATTAGAGAAGTCCAACAATTTAAGTGTTGCTTGTTCGTTGTTCATCTGAGAACCAGCTTGTTGAAATTTTCACCAAGTCATTGCCATAGGAAAGGTTTGAAGATCTGAGTCAAAGAATTGGTGTTTGCCAAAAAAATGCCAAGGAGGAGTGTTAGATAATTGACATTTTTTCAGCTTATTATTATTTTTACTTATTTCAGTTTAGTGCTTCCTATTTTCTAGCTAGACTTAGTTAACTTTAGGTACTCAACTCTCTGAAGTTAGTGGCCCCATTATGGCTGTTAGTGGCCCCCTTTTATGGTAGTTAGTGGCAGATGTTCATTTTAGTTTTAATGTTTATGCTTTTTTACTTGGTACAAATTCAGACTTTCTGCAGATTAATATATATACACAAGGAATTTCATAAGTTGACTCTATTTTCATTTTTTCAAATCAGTTTCTTGAGTATATTTGTTCTAACAATAAGTATCCCACATGATGAGAATAGAAAATAACCGACTTAGACCATGATATCAAGACATGGAATCCAAAGTTCTAAACTACTCTGATGAGGGTGTTCTATATGCCAATGATAGAACTTAGACATACCCCATGTAGGCACATGGTTAAGGAATATGTATGGCATGCTTTGTAATCTAGTCTTACTCTTTAACTAGAACTACTTCCCCTACCATACTCACTCGGTGCTAGCCTTCTTACTCATGGAGTAATTTACACATAAGGTTCACATAAAAGGGTTCTATAACAAGTTCATAACCCAATCACATTTATTTTACGAAAGAAAGGTCCACTAGGGCTACCTTACAATGGTGAAAAGAATCTCATGATGAATTTCCTAATGATTAATATGATGCCATTCCAGACAATTAACCATAAGTATATCATTCCATTACTTTGAACGATACCATTACGGCTTAAGACTTCAACATTCATAAACTTACCACTAGGTTCAAGGTTTCATATAAAAGACTCTTAACATCATTTAAAGTCACATGTCATTCATACATTCAAGACTAAAATACTTTAGCATCCTAAGTCAAGACATCACATATTCACATTCATATACACATCAAGTAAGGGACACAACTCAACCAACACAAGAAACCACATACTTCACTTTTAACTCATAACACATGTCATTCTAGAAACTGCTAAACATAACCATATCATCTTGAAGTCATCCTATCCACTATCATACCATCATCAATGTGACCAACATGGACTCATATAGTCAATTAGGAATAACCAAGACTCAACCCTAAAACTTATACACACAAGGTCAAAGTCATAGTCTAACATAATCACCTATGATAACATGAATAGAAAATCACATATATGACTTAACATGTAGATATATATCATCATGCTTCACATAGTCGACTACAAAAAAACCTTTTTACTTCAAGTAGTTTACCAACAAGGTCATGATAATTACATTACTTAAAATAACAGTGACAAGGCCACATCAATTGCAAGTAAAACACATAACACCGTCACTATAAGCGGACCATACCAATCACAATATAATTTAAGTATAAACAACATCAAAATAAAGGAAATAGGGAAGCGTACCACCAGTCCATCCTCAACACCTCAATTCGATGCTAAATCATCCATTTCAATACCATAAGGCCTTTACTAATGGCCATGAACAATAATTCAATATAAAAGCTATAGAAATCAATGAACTAGGTCAATTCAATGCAAATTCATCAATCTAATACAACTTAGATGTCATCATTAGATATCCTAAAGGAATCTACACCATAAATCACCAACATTAGGTGAATATGAAGTAACCCATAACTTAGTCAAAAACAAGGGTTCATGAGACTTATGGTGACCTACCTTCCTACCATGGGAAGGGACACACACTCATATTCAAGTTCACTCGGTGCTAAACTAAGTTCCCTTCATTGAAAACCTTTATCTTATTTTTTCTTTATAAATCGTAGGTTTAGGAAAGTCATACCCTCATATGCTCAACTCATAGGTCATTGATGGAAGTTCATCAACCTAAATCATGTAAAGAATGCATTCACGTGAACATAACATATGTAAAGCATCATCTATTTTAGAGTACACATGAATACACCATTCAGGGCCCTTCTCATGACTAGATCTTCATACAAGTGTGTGTGTGTATACATATATGTGAGCAAACCTTTCATATAACACATTAAGTCACACAAGTTCATATATCAATGCATGAGTCTATAGGCATAACTATATGAGAAATCCTTTCATATAAACCCACTAATACACTATGCACATTCATACTTCATCCTTTCAAACACATCATATTCATAACAGGTTCATATATTCATCTTTCATATGCATAGAAACCAAACATAGGAACTATCCTATCAAGATACACACGTGCAGTGTATAGACAAGGTCCCATAACCTTGCCCATACTAGTACACCTATCAAGTCATCCTAGCAATAAATACATAACATACTTCAGAAACATATACTTTACATGCATAGTAGTAGACATTAGTGAATATGAGAACTACCTTTCATTTAGACAAAATGACCTATACTACTTTTAACATGCATGTAAGTGAGTGTGTGTGTACATTGGTCAACATGATCACATAATGTTTATCAACAACATATTGAGGCAGCCACCCTCTTCGACCATAATATACTTTCAAGCATAAACCACACAACACACAATATCATAGTAGACAAGCCAACTTCATATTACACTTAAGACTCCAAACTTGTGCTATTCATGCATTTACATCGGGGTACATAGGTAAGGGATCATTAACCATTTTTACTCATCAATGTCAGCACCTATAATTCACCCTAACATGTATATACACATTCTTACACAATAGCCATACAACCTAAATCACAAGTAGAATAAGAAAACAGGCATAAGCTTCACATAGTATCATCATAAGCACAAGCTCATATATTCATCAATTTGACGTCATAGACATGGTCAACATATATATAGATTGACAATAAAGTAAACACCGCCACCATAAGTGTACCATACCACACAATGCCATACAAGGCTTCATCAACATTTCTATAAAGGATAGAGAAGTAGAAGAGTAGAGGGAATAAACATTTTTACCAACTCCACAACCTTTGATCCTCATTGATCAATACACCTTGTTTACCAATAATTCATATATATGACAGTAGCTAAATTTACTTTAAACATATAAGAAACCATGTACAAGTCGCTAGAAGATTATACTATAACATAATACAACACATCAGCATACTAGAAAAGTAGAATAATATAGATTATTAGCTGATTTCCCTTGCATTGATTTATACCATATTTCGTACATAATATCAATATAAGGCAGTATATAAACCTACATTTAATCATATTAAATCATGATTACATACCATCAAGATTAAGGTTACAACATAGGCATTTAGACTTGTCAATTTGCTAGAGTATAGGAGAATTTAACAGTACTATGAACTCTCTAAGGGTTTCATCATCATTCATATTTTATCAAAAATATACTCATTAGGCAGTTTCTAATTCGGTAAGTAATCAAGAAGAAATCATGCTTGATATAACGAAAACACAAGATCCATCACACACTTGGATTTTTCACTTTATAGCCTAAAGGAATCTAGATCAATTCATGCAAGCCTTTCTTAGATTGTTCATTAAGGATTTATACCTACAAAATTCATCCATTATATCACCCTAATACAGTATCTACAACATATTGTACATAATCAAAACTCTGCACAACCGATCTCACAATCTACTTCAAGGCAACATGTAGAAACATAGTCTATTCATGTTCAAATCTTCATAGATTGATCCTCATGAATCCCCTAAAAAAGAGTCATTTATATGCACTCCGTTCTAGGGTGGAGAAACCGTATGAGAAGGAGAGTGATGATGATGTTGGTATATTCTCTTTCTTTTGTTAAGATATGAGTTCCTTCTAAGTGGGGGAGTGTGGTTTGCAGATGGGATAGAAGTCCTTGAAATTGTTGCTTGTGTATGATGTTTAGGAGTTTGGTTGAAATTGAATTTCATTAAATTCTTGCATTGTGTTTTTTATGAAGCTTTGATTATGTTGTAACATGTGTTTATATGGTGTTACATTGCATATTAGCATGTTTATATCATGAATTGCCTAAAAGATTTTTGAAAATTGCATAAAATTACTGTAACCTAAGAAACACTTCACTGTAATATTTTTGTAAAAATGACTATTTGATTTTTTTCGTCTAAAATTGTTTTAATGTGGTTAGAACTTATATATATAATCATGATATTGAATCTCTTGACTATGTTATATTGATTTTTTCTTTTGAGTTTTTATTATTTTGGATGAAGCATGTGAGTTTTGTAGCATAATGATCTATTGAATTGTATGCTAATTTCTTGTTATGTTACGAACCTCTTGACTATGTTAAATTTATTTTTTCTCTTTGATTATGTGTTTTATGTAATGTTTATCAGCTTCTAGATGAGTCTCTAATCTTGGAAGTGTTTGGAGAGTGGCACGTGTCATTCGAGAACGAATGTTGTCCAAGTGGGAGGGATTATAAGAACTTGAAAATGAACTAGGTTAACTAGATCCTATTATGTTGGGATTGATTTTCTAAGGTCCTAAATATGTCTAATATATGGCATAGAGGCAGTAGCTAAAGAATTAGGTGTGTTGGTATCCAAACGTCAAGGGACGACCAAGATGTTCGACGACTAAGTCACCTCAATGTCTCATATGTGGTTCTACGTTTTTATGTATGTTTAATGATATTTTAAGTTTCTCAAATGAGCTATTATATCATGTATAGGCATTTTTTAAAGTTTCGTGATGTTGGGAGGTAAAACGACCAAGAACGTCCATGACGTCCAAAAGATATGTCTTGAAGTGACCTTGTACCTCTAGGCGTGTTTTGCCGAATTTACATGTTTGTTTTGGATGAAATTCATGTGAGAGGTGTTAAACTTATATACAATAATATTTGGGTTTGAAAAGTCCTGGAAATTATCTCAAATGACCATCAAAGGGTCCTTGAGGAAGGATCCAAACCTGTTGCAAAAAATAATCTCAGGCAGACCTTGGCGATTGAGCAATCAACGACCCGTTGGCCTGATGCCGCCCCTTTGAGGGTACCGTCATGGGGGAATTAACCAAGGATGAATTTTTTTTAATTTTTCCAGCCACTGTAGCCACTAATGGAGGGATGTGACGCCCCGTCGTGGCTGTGATGGCCCGTCAAGGCTAGTCGTTGCACATAATTCTGTTCCTGCGCAGGCTGTTGCCAAGATAGGAGTGAATTGGTAAATTCACCCCAATTTTAAATTAATTCATTGGCAGTTTATTAAGGGTCTTTTGTTTATTTTAATTAAGTATATAAAGGGTAAATACCTTAAAGACTTCATTCTTCAAAATTGAAAACCCAAAGCTCTTAGAAAATTCCCAAAGACTCCATTGATGTCCAAATTGAAGAATCATCTTGCTGTGGGGGTCTTAAGTTGAAATACTTCATCAAAGTGAAGAATTATCATCCTTGAGGTATGGATTTTGATCATTAAAACTTTTTTCATCAAGGATCCCAACTCTGAAGATGTTTTTCAAAGTTTTCTTAAGTGAATTGTCCAATTTCGGGATTCTACCATCCGTTCTTGCATAAACGATTTCTAAACATTTAAATTTGATATAATTGATATTTTAACATAAATTACCTATGAACCCATGTAAATTGATGAACCCTAGATTTGACTACTTATTGGGGTACTTGATATTAAGCTAATATTATTGAATTTTATGTAGTTTCTTATGGGCTTTCTAATGATATAAGAATTGTAATAAATTTATATCAAATTAATCTTAGATTTTTAAACCTAGATTGAATATATTTAGATTCATTGAGTTTTATGATTATTTCTTTGAATTATTATTCATGGTCATGGGTAAGGGCCTTGTGATGTTGAATTGGTTGATTTGGCATTCAATTGAAGTTGGATGAGGGGATGATGGTATGCAGCCCCATTTTCTTTAATTTGATATGAATTATACTTCAATTCTATTTTGATTGGTATGGTCCACTTATGATGGCAGTGTTATGTGTTTTACTTGCAATAGACGTGGCCTTGTCGCCGTTACTTTCTAGAATATTGATGATCATGGGCTTTTCGGCACAGCTTGAACTTATATGGCTATTTGTGTAGTTCATTTTATGATGTGAGATTATATCTACCTACATGTGAAAGTATGTGTTAGACTATTGATACTATTTAGTTAATAATGCTATGTTATGGCTATGTGTTAAGTGTGTAGTCTTAGAGTTGATACATGGTTGATCCTAAGTTTGCTAAATGATTCTAAAATTATTAGGATGATAATCTTAAGGTAATGAATAGGATGACTAAATAAGGTTAAGGGTCTTTCCTAAGAGTCTAAAGGAAGTTAGCCAATTTGTGTTAAATGGAAGTATGTTGTATCTTGTTTAGGTAGACTTGGGTCCCTTACTTGATGTTTATGTGAATATTTGATATCTTTACATAGGAACCTAGGGACAACCGACTACATTCAAAAAGTCTTAACGATTGTCCATGAAAATTTTTGGCAATTTTGAATTCGGTAATCCTGATTACCAACAAAGATGGTGAGCTATTTTACACCATCATGGGCAAAAAAGGTGGTTGCGCACTTCGGGACTTGTTTGACCTTGAAAATAGGTCGGCAGGGCCGTGAGGGTTAATTGACTGCATAGATACAGGGCCCGTTTGGATGGGCTTGATAAAAGCAGCTTTAAAAAAGTACTTTTGAAAGTGCTGAAATTTATTTTTAAAATAAGCGGTTATGCGTTTGGATAAAAGTGCTGAAGTTAAAAAAAAGTTGTTGATGTGTTTGGTAAATAAGTGCTGATAAACAGCTTTTTAAATCAAAATGTCTGAAATACCCTTAAAAACTGTTAACATAATAAAAGTAAATTAATTTATATTTATCCATAAATAATTATATTTTGCTATCATTCACATATTTCTGTCTCATTACAAATTATTTATAAGAGGAATATAAACTTATTATAGATTTTAAAGATATATAATTTGAATAGATTAAAGAACGATTTAAGATTTTATTTTAGTTTCATCCATAGGTAATAATAATTGTCTATCATTCACATATTTCTTTATTATCACATTATTTATAAGAGGAATATAAATTTTTATTGAAGTTATATGTGCAACTTATTTTATGTTTTAATAATATATAATTTGAATAGATCACTTGAAAGATTTAAGATTTATTTTGTTTTCATTCATTAGTAATAGTAATTGTCTATCATCCACACGTGAAAAGGGAAATATAGAAGAAAGAGCTGTTAGGGTTATGTGGGTAATTTGGAGATTGTATAAAAATATTAAGGTCAAAAAGGTAAAAATGTGGTCAACTTAAAACAGCTTATAAGCTGGAAAAAAAAGCAACCCTACCCCAGCTTTTAACTTTTGGCTTAAAATAAGTTTTTTTTAACTTAAAATAAGTTGTTTTGAGTATTGCCAAACAACTAAATAAGTCAAAAACCAGCTTTTAAGTCAGTTTGACCAGCTTTTAACCTGAGCCAAACAGGCTCACAGTGTTAAAAGACGTCCATGAGAAACTTCGGATTTTTTGAAGTCTAAAATCCAGACCAGCAACAAATATGGTGACCTATAGGATATGATCGTTGGAAAAACAGGGGGAATGGGCGCTTTGGGACTCGTTTGACCTTGAAAATTGTATGTCATGGCCATGAGGCCTAACTGGTTGCATAGCCATGTTCTTTATGTATGTCCACAGCAATTTTTTACATTTTTTTTGTCAGAAATTGGAATTACTAATAGATATGATGAGCTATAGAACATGATCATCGACAAAACGGGTGGTATGTGTGCTTTGGGGCTCGTTAGACCTTGAAAATTGGCATGCATAGCCATGACGTCCAATCGACTGCATAGCAAAGATCTTAACGGATGTCGATGAGAAATTTCAGCATTTTTGAAGTAGGAATTCTATATCACCAACATATATGGTGAGCTATACCACACGTCATCGGCAAAATGAGAGGTACGTGTTCCGAGGCTCGTTTGACCTTGAAATATGATTGTGTGCTTCGAGTTTCGTTTGACCTTGAAATATGGCTGGCATGGATTTGAGGGTAATTCATCTGCATATCTAAGGTCTTAACGAACATTCACGAGAAATTTCATCATTTTAAAATATGGAATTACGGATTACAAACAAAGATGGTGAGCCACAACACACGATAATCAGCAAAACGAGTTATGCTCACTTTGGAGCATAGTTGACCTTTAAAATGGGCCAGCATGGCCGTGAGGGATAACCGGATACATAAACAAGGTACTAATGAACGTCTATGAGAAATTTCGCCATTTAAGAAGGTGAAAATCTAGATCACCAACAAACATGGTGAGCAATAACATACGATCATTGTAAAAACGAGGGGTATGTACGCTTTTGGGCTAGTTTGATCTTTAAAATTGGTCGGCATGGCCGTCAGGACACAATGTATGCATAGCCAACGTCTTGATGGACATCCATAAAAAATTTCTGCATTTTAGACGTCGGATATTCGGATATTCGGATCTCCGACAAAGATAGTGAGCTATAGCAAACGATCATTAGCAAAACAGGGGGTATGCACGCTTCGGGGCTCGTTTGACCTTCAAAATGTGCAGGAATGGCCTTGAGGGACAACCGGCTATATAACCATGCTCCTAGCAGTCCTCCATGATAAAAATCAGTAGTTTTGAAGTCGAAATTTTGGGTTACCAAGAAAGATTGTGAGCTATAGTACATGATTCTCGGGAAAAACAAGTATGCGCGCTTCGTAGATCGTTTGACCTTGAAATTAGGCCAGCAACTCCGTGACGGCCAACTATCTACATTGCTAAGGTCTTAATGTATGTACACTTGAAATTTAGGCATTTTTGAATTCAAAAATATGGATTACCAATAAAGATTGTGAGCTATAGCAAACGATCATCGGCAAAACGGGGTGTATGTATGCTACGAAGCTCGCTTGATCTTGAAATAGGCTGCCATGGCCGTGAGTGTCAAACGACTGGAAAACAAAGGTCTTAACTGGCGACCACGAGAAATTTCTGCATTTTTTAAGTCATCATTCTGTATCACCAATAAAAATAGTGACATCTAGCACACCATCATCAGAAAAATAGGGGGTATGAAGGCTTTAGGGATCATTAGAATAGGAAAATGGGCCAACATGGCTGTGAGGGAGAAACGACTGAATAACCAAGGTTTACTTGACGTACACAAGAAAATACACGATTTTTAAAGTCAAAAATCTGGGTCACCATCAAAGATGGGATCTATAGCACACGCTGATAGACGAAACGGGTGCTATGAATGCTTTGGGGATTTTTTTATCTTAAAAGTTGACCGGCATGGACTTGAGGGCCAGTCAACTTTATAGACAAGATTTTAACGGGTATGAATGAGAAATTTTGAAATTCTTGAAGACGTAAATCCAGATCACCAACAAAGTTGGTGAGCTATAGTACACAATCATCAGAAAAATGAGGGGTATGCGTGCTTCGTGGCACTTTTTACTTGAAAATAGGCCGGCATGGACGTTAGCTCCAACCGGCAGCATAGCTAATGTCTTAGTGGACATCTACCAGACATTTTTACATTTAAAAGTCATAATTCCGGATCACCAACAAAGATGGTGAGTTATAGCACATGATCATCAGCAAAACAGGGGTACGGGCGCTTTCGTGCTAGTTTAACTATGAAAATGGGTCGTCATGGCCGTGAGGGCCAACCGTATACATATCCAAGGTCTTAACAGACATCCATAATAAATTTCATCTTTTTTGAAGTTGAAAATCTAGATCATCAACTAAGTTGGTGAATTATAGCACACGATCATCAAAAAATTTTGGGGTATGCACGCTTCAAGGCTTATTTGACCTTTCAAATGGGCCTCCATGGCCGTGAGGGTGAACCGTATGCATAAGCAAGGCCTTAAAAGACGTCCGAAAAAGATTTTGACATTTTTATGTTGGAAATCTGGATCACCAACAAATATAAAGATATATGGCACATGATCAAGAGTATGCACTCTTCGGGGTTGTTTTGACGTTGAAAATCCACCGCCATTGCTATGAGGGCCAACTGGCTACATAGACATGGTACTAACGGATGTGCACGACAAATTTCAGCATTTTTGAAGTCGAAAATCCGGATCACCAACATAGATATTGAGAAATTGCACACGAGCATCTACAAAAATAGGGGGTTATGAACGATTTGGAGCCATTTGTCCTTGAAAATGGTTCGGCAAGGGCGTGAGGGAAAACTGAGTACATAGCCAAAGTCATAACTAACGTACACGATAAATTTACGCATTTTTAGGTCAGAAATCCATATCACCAACAATGATGGTGATCTATAGCACACGATCATCGGTAAAACAGTGTGTATGCACGCTTAGAAGCTCGTTTGACCTTGAAAAGAAGTTGGCATGGCCGTGAGTGCCAACCCGCTTCATAGCTATGGTCTTAACGGATGTCCACTAAAATATTTTGCATTATTGGAATCAAAATTCTGGATCACTAACAATTATGGTGAGCTATAACACACAATCATCGGCAAAATGGCGTTATGCACGTTTTGAGGCTCGTTTGACCTTGAAAATGGGCCAGCATTAATGTGACTGCAAAACAAATGCATAGATAAGGTTTTCACTGAAGTCGACAAGATATTTCAGCATTTTTGAAGTCATAATTCCGGATCACCAACAAAGATGTTGAGCTATAGAACACGATCATCAGCTAAATGGGAAGTATGCGCATTTTAGGTATCGATTGACCTTGAAAATTTGCTAGAATGGCCATAATCCCAATCAATTGTATATCAAAGGTCCTAACGGATGTCAAATTGAAATTTTTGCATTATGAATTTGGATATCTGGCTCAAAACCAAAGATTGTGAGCTATAGCACATGATCATTGGTAAAAGGATGTTATGCGCGATTCAAGGGTCGTTTGACCTTGAATATGGGCTAGCATGGCCGTGAAGGGCAAATGGTTGCATAGCCAAGATCTTAATGGATGTCCACAATAAATTTGAGTATTTTTTAAGTCAAAAATTTGGATAACCAAATAATATTGTAAGCTATAGCACATGATCAATGGAAAATAATATTGGAGCACACAGATCCCAAAACTTCTTTCGAGGAATGGGCCAGACCGGGTCAATTCTCAAGAACAATAGCTAAAGGGCCTGATACTACCACTTGGATATGGAACCTACATGTTGATGCTCACAATTTTGATAGCCATACAAGTTATTTGGAGGAGCTCTCTCAAAAAGTATTTAGTGCACATTTCGGTCAACTCTCCACCATCTTTCTATGGCTGAGCACCATGTATTTCCACGGTGCTCGTTTTTCTAATTATGAAGTGTTGATAAGTGATCCAACTCACATTGGGCCTAGTGCCCAGGAGGTTTTGCAAATAGTAGGCCAAGAAATATTAAATGGTGATGTAGGCGAGGTTTCCGAGGAATACAAATAACCTCTTGTTTTTTTCAGGTTTGGCGAGCATCTGGAATAACTAGTGAATTACAACTCAATTGTACAACAATTGGGTCATTGGTCTTTGCAGATTTAATGCTTTTTGCTGGTTGGTTTCATTATCATAAAGCGGCGCCAAAATTGGCTTTGTTTCAAGATGTAGAATCTATGTTGAATCACCATTTGACAGGGCTACTAGGACTTGGGTCTCTCTCTTGGGCGGGGCATCATGTACATGTCTCTTTACCCATTAACGAATTTATAAAAGCTTGAGTAGATCCTAAAGAGATACTACTTCCTCATAAATTTATCTTGAATCGAGATCTTTTGGCTCAACATTATCCCAGTTTTGTCGAGGGAGCAACCCCATTTTCACCTTAAATAGGTCAAAATATGCAGACTTTCTTACTTTTCGTGAAGGATTAGATCCTGTAATTGGGGGTCTGTGGTTGACTGATATTGCCCATCAACATTTAGATATTACAATTCTTTTCTTGATAGCGGGTCACATCCATAGGACCAACTGGGTATAGGACATAGACTAAATGATATTTTAGAAGCCCATAAAGTTCCATTTACAGATCAGGGACATAAAGGCCTATATGAGATACTAACAACATCATGGCATTCTACTGACTGTGGTACACAACTGTCATTGTTCACACATCACATGTGGATTGGTGAATTTCTCATATTATGTGTTCCCGCGCATGCAGCTATTTTTATCGTATGAGATAATGATCCAACTACTCGGTACAACGATCTATTAGATTGTGTCCTTAGGAATCGTGATGCAATCATATCCCATCTCAACTGGGCATGTATATTTCTAGGGGGTATGCACGCTTTGGGGCTCGTTTAACCTTGAAAATAGGCAGGCATGGCAGTGAGGGGCAACCGAATGAATAGAAAAGGTCTTAACGGACGTACACAAGAAGTTTGTGCATTTCTGAAGTTGAAATTCCGGATCACCAACAAAGATGGTGAGTTATAGCACACTATCATCGGCAAAACGGAAGGTATGCGCGCCTTGGGGCTCGTTTTACATTTAAAAATTGGCCGGCATGTTCATGTGGGCCAATAGGCTGCATACACAAGGTCTTAATGAAAATTTACAGATAATTTTTTATTTTTTAATATGAAAATCTTGATCACCAACCAAGATGGTGTGCTACAGGACACGATTATTGACATAACGGTGGGTTTGCACCCTTCGAAGATGATTTGACATCTAAAATTTGTTTGCATGTCCATGAGGGCCAACCAGCTCTATAGTTAAAGTCTTGAAGGACCTCCACCAGAATTTTCAACATTTTTTGAAGTTGGAAATTCAGATCAGAAACAAAGATGCTGAGCTATAGCACATGATTATCGGCATAATGGGGGGTATGCACACTTTGGGGCTTTTTTGACCTTGAAAATGGGCCGCCATGGCCGTATGGCCAACTGGCTGCATTTTCATGGTCCTAAGGGACGTCCATGAGAAATTTTAGCATTTATGAGTTCGGAAATCTGGATACCAACAAATATGGTGAGCTATAGCACACGATCATTGGAAAAATGGGGGATATGCACTATTCAGCGCGCATTTGAACTTGAAAATGGGCCGATATGGTAGTGAGGGCAAACCGTCTGTATAGAAAAGGTCTCAACGGACGTCCACGAGAAATCTTGGCATTTTTGAAGTCTAAATTCCAGATCATGAAGATAGATATTGAGTTATAGCACATGATCATCAGCAAAATAGGGTGTATGCACGCTTGGGGGCTCGTTTGACCTTGAAAGTGGGCTGTCATTTCCTTGAGCGCGATGTGACATATATGACAAGGTTTTAATAGAAGTCCTTGAGAAAATGCAGCATTTTGGACATAAGAAATCCTGATCACCAATAAAGGTGGTGAGCTATAGCACACAATCATCGACTAAACGAGGGGTACACATGCTTTTTGGCTTGCATGACCTTGAAAATAGGTCGGAATAGCCTTAAGCCCAACCGAATACATAGGCAAGGTCCTACAGGACGTACACGAGCAATTTTTTCATTTTCGATGTCCCAAATGCTGATCACCAACAAAGATGGTGAGTTATAGAACACGATCATCGATGAAACAGGGGGTATGCACACTTCGTGGTTCGTTTTATCTTGAAAATTGGTGGGCATAGCAGTGACATCTAACCTGCTCCATAGCCAAGGTCTTAACAGATGTCTACACAAATATTTGGAATTATTGAAGTTGGAAATCTGTATCACGAACAAATATTTTTAGCTATTGAACACGATTATGGGAAAAACGGGAAGTATGCGTGCTTCAAGGCTAGTTTGACCTTGAAAATGGGCTGGCATGACCTTGAGATCCAATTAGATGCATATCCAACGTCTTAATGGACATCCAAGAGAAATTAATGCATTTTTTAAATTTTATATCCGGATCACCAATAGAGATGGTGAGCTATAGTCTATGATCATCGGTAAAATGGGTGGTATGCACGCTTTGGAGCTAGTTTGACCTTTAAAGTGGGCCAGCATGGCCGTGAGATCAGACAAGCTCCATAGCGAAGGTCTTAATAGATGTCCACGGAAAAGTTTTGCATTTTTTAAGTTGGATATCCGTTTCACCAACAAAGATTACTAGCTTTAGAACACGATCATCATTAAAAAATAAGGATGGGCGCTTTCAGGCTCGTTTGGTGTTAAAAATGGTACGGCATGGCCAACAGACTAGATACAAATGGTCTTTGAGGATCTCAACGAGAAATTTTAATATTTTTAATGTCCAAAATCCGGGTCACGAATAGATATGATGAGCTATAACATACGATCATCAGCAAAATGGGGAATATGCACGCTTGGTTGTGAGGGACAACCTATTACATCTACAAGGTCTTAAAGGACGTTAATGATAAACTTCTACTATTTGAAGTCGAAATTCCATATCACCGACATATATGGTGAGCTATTGTAAGACCCAAATTACTAAAGTGAAGCTAGATCCTATCATGGTTTTCGTGATGGTCCAAGGTACTAAAATGGTTTATAAGGGGCCCTAAAAAAGGACCCCAACTTAGAGCTCAACATTGCAAAACAATGGCAATAGACCGGTCTAAACGACTGCCAGTCGACCAGACGACGGACCGTCAATGGGTCTCGTCAATGGCGAGACTTTTCTTGCAGGTTGAAGAGTTGCAGGTGCGACCCAAGAGACCCCATCGACGGGTCCTGGGTGAGACCACAGACAACCAATGATAGCGTCGATGGAGCTATGTCTTTTCTTGCCAGTTTTCTTTAGAGTTGAGGGGTGAAGTTGTAAATTCACCCCAAGCCTCAATAAGTCCTTGGATGGTTGTTTTGAGTTTTTAGGGGTATATTCGAGTATATAAGTCATTAAACTCTTATTATAACCCTAACACCTATATCAAAACACATTCCCTCAAAAAGTTCCTCAAAAAACCTCCAAGTGATTTCAAGGTGAAGATGGATCTTAATATGGTTCTTAAATGGAGTTGCTTATTCACTTTTCGTGGGGTTCTTCAAATAATGTATGGGAGTTTTTCATCTAAGGCATGCTTTTACCTTAGAGCCAATTTCAAAGATGATTTTTCATAGTTTTCAAAAAGAAGAAAAAGTCCAATTTCTACTCTAGGTCTTGGGTTTTTGCATAAATGGTTTTCAAACATTAAGTTATGATGTAATTGATATTGTTGAATTAATGATTATTATGGGCTTTTGATTCATGTATATGCTATGATTAATTGATTTATAGGATTTTTCAATTTTTTCAATTGAATATTGTACATTCTTAGATTTATTGAATATTAAGCTTATTGAATTGGTATTGACTTAAGGTCTATAAATTCTAATGTAGTTTGTCATAGGATCTTAATTGATGTAATGATTATAGTAAATTGATATCAAGGTTGTATTAGATTGATGAGTGTTAAGTAAATTGACCTTGTTTCATGCATGTTGTTATAATTATGTTTATATTATTTGTTTTGGCCATAGCTAAGGACTTTATAATATCGAATTGGATGTTTTAGCCTTGAAACGAAGTGCTAAGATTAAGTGGGGTATGCTGGCCTAATTCCTTTTATTTTATGTTAATTAGACTTTGATTATGTTGTGATTTGTATGATCCACTTATGGTAGCCGTGCTATGCAAATTGATGTGGACTTGTCGGTGTTATTTTATGTGATATGATGATCAAAACCTTCTCGGCACTAATTGAAGTATCATGATGCTTTGTATGGTTGATATTCTTTTAATATGATCATATCTATGTTTATTTGAAGTAAAGTTAAAGTATGTGTTCTTTCTATGTGTAGTCTTAGGGTTGATACATGGTTGTTCCTACTTAACTATATGAGTCTATAATGCTAATATTGATAATGATACGGTAGTGTATAGGACGACTTAAAGATTTTAATGGTTATTCCTACATTTTGTATATAATGAGACAGAATATGTCTTAAGGTGATATATGTGGTGTCTTGTCTTCCCTTACATGATGCTTATATGAATATGATTATGTGATGTCTTCACTTAGAATGCTAAGTCCTCTTATTCTTGAATTTATCAATAACATGTCACCTTGAATGATGTTAAGAGAGTCTTTAAGTGAAACCTTGAACCTAGTGGTAAGATTATGAATGTTGAAGTACAAAGTCGCAAATGGTATCCTTCTGTAACATTCCAGAAAATGTACTTGTCGAGTGAAGAGTATATAAGATTTTAAGAATATATATTGGGGTACATAGGCATCCCAATGCCAAATATTGAGTAATATTGGGCATGTTAGAGAAAATTGGCTTAAGGGTGTTAGACGATTTCTATGTATTAGCAAGTAACTTAAAATACACTTTGTTTAAAATACCCCAATTCAAGCTTGTTTAGGAATTGTACATGCAATAAAGACCCCAAACTAAAATTCTTGATTCCTTAACTCACAAATTAGGTACGAGACATCCAAGTGTCAAGCACTTCTACCGTAGCACATGATCATTTAAAATGATCGTGTAGAGTAAGAAATACCCAAGGATATAGTGAGGATGCTTGGGACAACAAAAAAAATGAGCAGCAACACATACAAACTCATGTGCTAACTGGCAAAGATACAAGCCCAACCGAATTCAGTTAGGGCGGTTAGGGGCAGGCGCACGTGTGGGGTTAAGCCACGTGGGTCTGAGCTTCCTAACAAACCCTAGTATCTAACTAGTGTACTTAACTAGCTAACTAATATAGGACTAACCGAAATAAACAAACTACTGTACCCCAAATCCTAAAACCAAACCGGGTGACACTAGCCGTGTAACTACCTAAAGAAACATCATAATGCCTAACCTAGGATATTCCAAAGAGGTTGGTTATGGTCTTTGTGACATAGCGATACTCTAGTAATTTCACTAGGTTACTAAATTAATTAAATTAGCAACTTAATTAACTAATTTAAAATAATTGTCAAGGCCGAGACCTTTAGAAATTTTTTTAGATTTTGCTATGTCAAATGCTCTCCTATTTTTAGTCTATTTAGGAGGGGCATTTTTGTAATTAGCTAATTTATTTATCTTATTAATTTAATTAGTCTTTGTTGAATTAGTGTATATTCATTTCCTAAGACCTAGAATCATGTTATTCTAGTAGAAACGGACGACTGAAAATAGTGAGAAAAATGCAAGAAAAACAAAAAATACTCTCTAGTTCTCTTAGGCGATTTCAAGGCTAGTCTTCAAGTTTTTCATGCGAAGTTCAAGGGGATATTCATAGATTCTATTCTAAAGTAAGGTATGTGTTTTCTCATTTGGATTATTTTCCCCAAGAGGCATTTCAAACGTTTTAAAATTAAGGAATATCGAAACTAGTGTTGTTCCCAATGACATTGTATAAAGTACCCTAGTTCTCCCTATTTCATTATAGTAGTATGTATAATGTAAATCTCAAACATGTTTTTCGTATGTGCTGGTAACTTACAATTATGTGTAGGTTTCTATGATTGGATAATGTCGAATGAGACCTATAAGTTAGGTCCTTATGATTAGAGTATTATCTATATGAGATAAGAAATGTTTTTAATACCAATTGTGTTTGAGAAAATTAAATTATTAAAAATTGTCTTGCTTGAATAATTAGACTACTATAGTATATACATGAAGTTAATTGAATTGGCTAATGATATTCTTATGAGCAGTGTTCAGTGAAAGTTTTGTTTATGCCAAAAAATTGGCTTACAATGTATTTCCAAAATATGATATAAAATTTGGTAATGACTAATTTATACCAAATTAGGCATGACCAATGTAACTCAATGAAACTCATAACCAAGGGTATGCCAATGATTGGAACAAGTCCCAACATATCCAATCTAAATAAACTTGTGAACATAGTTGCATAATAAATAGCTACATAACATTCACAATGAATGGTACAAGTCTACCAAAGAACATTGAAAAAGATAAGGTGATAATGACATAACTAAAAGCTTATTAGTTATGAAATTGACATAGAATGGGGTATTAAAGGAAGTGAGACAAGTCTCACTTGCACCTAAACCATTATGTTAAAGATACTCACATAAGTGGGTGTTAGAATTCTTGAGACAAGTCTCACTCACACCATAATGATAATAAAAGACTTAAGTTCACATTCATCCACTTAAGAAAGGGGTAACAAGTCATCCATTGAGCTATGTTAAAGAGACTCACATAAGAGGGTGTTATATATCGTGAGACAAGTCTCATTCACACCATAATGGTAATGTAAGATTAATTTCACATTCATCAAGAAGAGAATAGGATGATAAGTCATCCATTGAGTCAATCACACCTCATATTAGAAGCAAAGTTCCATAATGTATGAGTCAACTCTAAAATTTATAAAGTATATGCAATTGAGTAAAAAACTGATAGACTAGCAATGAAATTGTGCAAGAACATGTAATCCTCATGACATGATGCTACCACCATGGTGGATAAGGGTCTCCAAAATCTTCTAGTGTTTGAACTATGTTGCCAAGATAGGAACTAGCCAGTGGATTCCACCTAAGAGAGCTAGGTAGTATTCGGTTTCACTTTGTCCGGTGATCCACCTATTTTCAGTTTCGGAAAGACACTAGATTTCATATTTAGCTTAAATTATCTGTGTCGGTTAAATACTTAAGAAAGTATTCGATTTCACTTTAACCGTGAACCACCACTTTTTGGAGTGGGGAAGACACTATACTTGGTTTAACTTTAGTCGGTGAACAACCTCTTTTCATTGTGGGGAAGAGACTAAACATGGTTAGACTTTTGCCAGTGAACCACCTCTTTTCATTTTGGGGAAGACACTTGATTTAATGTTAATTCAGATGATCTAGGTTAACTTTAACTTGTGAACAACCTCTTTTTAGTGTGGGGAAGACAATGGATTTTATGTCAGCGCACATGATCTATTTCAGTATGAAAGATGTAAGAGTGAAAGTAAGAAAGAAAGAAAGTACCATGTTCAAAATGAACAACTGATCAAAGAAGAAGAAATCTGATTTCAAAGTGAACTAAGTAAACAAGATCTTAAGAATATCAATCATCAGTGAATGATAAGAATGATGTTTTAAAAGTTATTGGCTTATGCCAATAAAGAGAGTTAAACAAATAATGGGCATAGCCAATAATCTTTACACCATGCAAATGATCAAATAATGGGCATATACAATAATCATTATATCATGCAAATGATAAAATAATGGGCATAGCCAACAATCTTTATATGATGCCAATGATCAAATAATGGGTATAGACAAATATATGAATACATTCCCCAACAACATTATATTATCCAAAATAATCAAATAATGGGCACAGAAGATAAAGATAGTCTTATAAAGATATCATGCCAATTTAACAAGAATTGAAGAAGTAACTTGTGAGTAGAATAGTCAAATCATTTCATTAGTCTTTTGTATACTTACTTTATTAATTGTAGGTATGGGACTACAATGATTCATTGCGCTCATGTGTAAAACATAGGATCAAAGGAGATTATAGAACTACAAAACAAAAAGAAGAAAAAACTTAAAAATAAACTAAGGCATGGGAGAAGAAGCTCTCGGCCTAAGCGAGCAAAATTATTATGTTTTTGTTTGAGTTGTTCTAAAATTATGTTCATGATTCGAAGGTATTGTCTTCATATAGAAAATGAGTTGTGCACTTAAAATGCATGAAAACCTGCATATCCATAGCATGATTCATAAATAAAAAATTAGGAAAGTATAGTGACTTTACTTTCATGAAACGGCGTGTTGCTATAGGAAGAGCTTTCCTTAATCATGCACACTCCTTATGTTTTTATGTGCATACACCCATACATAGTACAAGTATGTACTAACCCATATACTATTACTATTTTCATAGGCGCATGTCCTTAAAGATGGTTGAAGATCCATTTGAAGATGTTTGGACTAGTACCTCAAAACTTTTGTGGGTTCTCTTGAGTTCTAGGATGCCCACACATTATTTCTAGCCTTTGTAAATTAAATATAGATAGTGGATGTTGTACCTAGTGCTTCCTTTCAAACATTTGTGTAAGTGTTTGTATTAAGTCATGTTTGGCAAACTATTATTAGTATTATGATTCCTTATTTCAATTGTTTAATCTATTGATAGATGGTTTTTGAGTTTGAGCTTTTTAGTATATCACTCTTATGCAGTAATTATATAAAGTCTAACTATACTTAAATAAGTATTAAATTTGTTTAATTTTCTGCAAATTTAACTGTACTATAGTGACGAAAGCTAAAAAGAGGCTTGTTTGTGACCTATGAGAGGTTAACAACGTCGGTCTCATTTGTGGTCTAGATTCCGAATTTGAAAAAACTTGGTATCAGAGCATGATGTTAATTTAGCTCTAAACTAAGTCTAAAAACAACCATGTCTAATTTGTATCTTATGGTTGTGAAGTGCAGCACACCCATGACATAGCATTAGTGATGTTAAGAAACTTTCTTTCTTCTACTATTTATTGTTCTTTTTAGATTTTTGACATTTTGTATCATTCTAGAATCTAACTCCTTCTTGTGTATGCGTGAACTCAAGAAGAATCGCAGGAAGGATAATTGGAGAATCAACTGCTGAGGAAACTAAGCTCCTTCTCAAGCACCATCTACTGGAGTGTGTGGTAAGTGTGGTCGTTTGTACGTAGGTGAGTGTTTGGTAAGTTCTAATGCCTTCTATGGGTGCGGCAAGAGTGGGCATATGATTAGGGACTGGCCACATTTTAAGAATCATGCCAAGGCAGATACTTATCCTCAGCCTAATAATACTGGTGCAGTCGAGCCCTATAAGGAGGAATAGGTTATATGCTTTGAGAGGAAGCGAGGAGCAAGAGAAGTCAACTAATGTTGTCACTGGCAAGTACTTGTCTTTTCTTTTCCTATGTATGCATTGTTAGATACAGGATTTCCCTTGTCTTATGTTACTCCTTTAGTATCTAGTAAATATGACTTGCTTTTTCAGATCTTGCATGAGCATTTTTCTAGTTAGTACTCCCATAGGAGACAACATTAGGGCCAAAAGAGTATATAGAGATTGCCACTGATTTAGTTATCTTATAATAATAGCTACCATTCAAGTATTTGAATGGCACCTTTTGAAGCACTGTATGGTAGGAGATGTAGGTCCTCATTTGGGTGGTTTGAAGTAGGAGAGTCTGCCATCCTTGGCCCTGAGATCATCCATGAGGCTGTGGAAAAGGTGAGAATGATCATGGATAGATTGGCTAGGTCTTAAAGTCGTCCAAAATCCTATGCTGATAACAGGAAGAGGGCTCTTGATTTTGAGGTAGTTGATCAAGTATACCTGAAGATATCACCCATAAAGGGGGTGATGAGGTTTGGTAAGAAAGGGAAGTTGAGTCCGAGGTATATAGGTCCTTATGAGATCTTACAGTGAGTAGGGAATGTTGCCTATGAACTTAAGTTACAAAATTACATGGCTTTTCTTCATCCAGTGTTTCATGTTTCGATGATTGAAAAGTATCTAGGTGATCAAACATCCATCCTACCTGTTGAGGGGTTAGGAGTCGATGAGCACCTTTCTTAATAAAAGGTTCCAGTTAAAATTTCAGACAGCCAAGTGAAGGGGATGGAAACAAAGAGGTTACCACCATAAAAGTGTTATAGAGGAACCACCTTGTTTAGGGAGAAACATGAGAGGCTAAGTTAACCAATAAATTTTAGTGCATTAGTCGGTTTTGGTGTTTTAAGTCCATAACTGCGTATGAGTTAATATAAGTTCATGCTTGCATAGATGTTTCTGTTTTTGTATAGCGTTGACATGATTTTTGTCTTGCATAAGTTGTGATGCTTATTAAGTCAAAGTAAGATTGAGAAGGAAGTTCTTCAATCTCACATATGAAACATCAAATAATCATTGAGTGATGTGCATCGTGAAGAGTAAGTTTTGAATCAGATATTCACAAAGAGTAAAGTTTCAGTATATGATGTGTTTCTCTAAAATACACTCTTTGTTTCCAAATGATGTATAGTGTCATTCGGGGAAGAATGTTCCTAGGGGGGAGAATGTACTTGTCTAGTAAAGAGTCTATAAGAATATAAGAATATGTATTGGGTTATATAGGAATCCCAGTGCCCAATATTGAGTAATACTGGGCATGTTAGAGAAAATGGCTTAAGGGTGTTAGCCAATTTCAATGTATTAACACGTAACCTAAAATACACATTGGTTAAAATTCTCCATTAAAGCTTGTTTAGGAATTGTACCTGCAATGAAGACTCTAAACTATAATGATTAATTTCTTAACTCGCACATTAGGTACGAGTTATCCAAGTGTCAAGCCTAGGTACCATAGCACATGACCATTTAAAATTATCATGCAAAGTAAGCGTTGCCCAAAGATATAGTGAGGATCCTTGGGAAAACAAAAAAAATAAGCAGCAACACATGTGCAAGATCATGTGAAACATATGTGCAAGCACATGTGCTAACCAGCTAAGAGACAAGCCTAACCGAATTCGATTATGGCGGTTAGGGGCAGGCACATGTGTGGGTCAAGCCATGTGGGGATGACCTTGCTAAAAAACTCTAGGCTCTAACTAACTTAACTCACTATCTAAGTAAGCTAGGAATGACACAAATAAACTAACTAGTGTAAAAAAATCTTAAAACCTAGAATAGCCGGGTAACTAACTAAAGAACCATCCTAGTACCTAACCAACGATGGTCCAAAGATGTTGGTTATGGTCCTACTGACTTAGGAGTAATTTACTAATTACCTAGGTTACTTAATTAAATTAATTAGAAACATAATTAATTAATTAAAAATCAAAGTCAAGGCAGAGATCCTTAGAAAAATTTCAGATTTTACTAAGTCAAAAAAATGTTCTCCTATTTTTAGTCAATTTAGGAGGAGCGTTTTGGAAATTAGCTAATTAATTTATGTATTTAAGTTATTTAGTCTAAGTTGAAAATATTCAGTTCATAAGACCCAGACTCACGTTATTCTAGTAGAAACGCATGACTGAAAACAGTGAGCAAAACGCAAGAAAAACAAAAAATACTCTCGGGTTCTCTTAGGCGATTTCAAGGCTATTTTTGAATATGTTAATGCAAAGTTCAAGTTGATGTTTGTAGATTTAATTCTACAATAAGGTATGGGTTTTCTCTCTTGTATTCCTTTCCCCAAGAGGCTTTTCAAACGTTTTTGAAATTTAAGAATATCGAAACTAGGGTTGTTCCCAATGACATTCTTGAACGTACATCTCCCTAGTTCTTCCTATTTCGATTCTAGTGGTATGTATAATGCAAATCTCAAACATGTTGGTGGTAGGTGGTGCTAACTGATCATTGTGTGTAGGTTTATATGATTGTATAATGTCTAATGAGACCTATAAGTTCGATCCGTATGATTAGAGTATTATTTACATGATATAAGAAATGTTTTAATGCCAATTGTGCTTGAGAAGATAAAATTTTGAAAATGGGGTTGCTTGAAATGATGAGACTACAAGATCATAATAATATCAATCATCAGTGATTGATAAGAATGAAGTTTTAACAGTTATTGGCTTATTACAATAAAGAGAGTAAAACAAATAATGGTTTTAGACAATAATGTTTATGTCATGCAAATGATCAAATAATCGGCGTAGCCAACAATCTTTATATCATGCCAATTATCAAATATAAAGATCGACTTATAAAGACTTCATTACAATTTAACAAAAATTGAAGAAATAAGTTGTGATTAGAGTAGTCAAATCATTTTCTTAGTATTTTTGATTACTTACTTGATTCATTGTGAATATGTGACTACAATGAATCATTAAACTTAAGAATAAAACATAGGATCAAATGAGATTATTTAACTACATAACAAAAATAAGAAAAGACTGAAAAATAGAAGAAAAGAGTGAAAATAAGCTAAGGCATGGGAGAAGAAGTTCTCAGCCTAACGGAGCAATATTATTAAGTTTTGTTTTAGTTGTACTAAAATCATATTCCTGATTCCAAGGTATTATATTCATAAAGGACATGAGGTGTGTGCTTGAAATGCATGAAAACATGTCATATTCATAGAATGATTCAAAAAAAAATTTCTTAGGATAGTATGGTAACTTCACTTTCTTGAAACGACATGTTGCTATAGGAAGAGCATTCCATGATCATGCATAGTCCTTAAGTGTTATATGCATACACCCATATTTAGTAGTTGTAATTGAGTTATGAACTAGATATGGAACCGTTTTATATGAACATCAATGTGAATTACTCTATGAGAACAAAGGCTAGCACCGAGTTAATATGGTAAGGGAAGTAGTTATAGTTAAATATGAGACTACAATACAAAGCACACCCTTCATATTCGTTAACCATGTGCCTACATGGGATGTGTACAAGTTCTACCATTGGCAAGTAGAACATCCTCGTCAGAGTAGGTTAGAACTCCGGATTCCATGTCTTGCTACCATGGTCTATGTTGGTCATTGCCTATTCTCATAATATGGGATACTTACAAGCATTAGAGAAGTTCTATGAAGTTTAGGTGGTGGTAGGTTACACTATCTAGATATTGCACAATAGGGTTTGAAAGTGTTAGTTAGAGTCCCTAGGTCTTTTCTGCGACTATTAGTTGAATGTCGTTTATGTGTTGAATGAGTCTTAAATGAACTAATCAATTTAATGAATTAAGTTTAAAAAGTACGTTAAATGAAGTAGTACTTATCTATAGTAGTTAAGGGTTTTGTAGTTAAGGTGTGAAGGGGGCATAAGAATGGTCATTTATTATCTTACCTAGATAAGTTTTAAGAATGAATCTAGTTAGAGATGTTTGTTGATTATGTGGACATGATCTAAGTCTTAGGTAGTGTTAACGATTTCTTAGGTAATCTTGAAGAGGTCAATCATGGACGTTATGTTCTTGATATACTTAAGTTAGTTTTCGATAGCCTTTCGAAGGAGAATTTCATAACATCTATGTGTTGATGTATTAAATGTAAATGATTATATCATAGGTAGCCCATGGAATTTATAAGTGTGTGTGTAAGGGATTGTATGGTCAGTCGCTTCAAAACTCACTCAAGTGAGACTTGGAATCATCTTTGGTAGGAGAATCTCCTGTTCTTATGTCGATTTCTTGTAAGTGTGTATCTGACTCATTATAAGTAGTCTGAGGATCATTTAGCTTTGCCTATAGAGGTTGCATGGGCGGTATCTATTTGTGTGACTTAAGTGAGTCATAGGATAGCTTTAAGTGGGATAATTACATACTAGAAGATCTCTAAAGTTAAGTGAAGAAACTTCTCTGTAACAGTGAGTTGAGTTCATTGTACAGTGGAGTGAATTAACTGTAATGTTTTCTAAAAATGTGACTTTTTGCATAAATGATTTCTTATGTATGTTTATGTTTTTAAATGTTATTATTATGCTTATAATGTGATGTTTTAATCAAAATTCATGAAAAGCATGCTATTTACTAAATGTCCCTTTTTCATGGTTTTTGCATGACACCCATACTTAGTACATCTAATGTGATAACCCCTTCTTTTCCCTTTTTGACTAAAGTTTAGGGAATTGGAAGCCCTTTTCTTCCTTGAAGGATGGATAGATTTCTAAGGCTTGAAGATGAAGTATTGGTGAGTCCTCATCGATTCGTGAACAATATCAACATGTCCCTTATGTCATAGTCTTTATTATCATGTATTGTATGGGCTTATACCTGAGTATTGTAAACTCCAAAGTCCAGATGGTTCAATAAGTGGTTTGTTTAATGTTATAAATTAAAGTCTTCCGCTTGCGTATTATATATTAAAGAGTTCTTCCTTTTTGGAGAAAATAGTAAATTTTTACTCATTCTAAAATGTCGATTATTAAATGAATTATATGAGAGGCTTAGATGCGACTTCTTGAATTTTCATTTGTCGTGTGATGACACGAGGATGCTCTAATTGCTACGGTGTACTTGCGGGTCGTGACAGCAATAGCACTAGTTGATTGACAAAATTGGGGGGGGGGGGGGGGAATGCCTTCTTCGAGGCTTGTTTGGCCTTGGAAATGGTCTGGCAAGTCCGTGAGGGCCAAGCAATTACATAGCTAAGGTCTTAATAAACATACACTTCGAAATTTGGCATTTTTTATTACGAAAATCTAGATCAGCGACAAAGATGGTGAGCTATAACACAGGATCATCGGCACAACGAGGTGTATGCACACTTCGAAGCTCGTTTTATCATTAAAATGGGCCGGCATGGCCGTGAGAGTCAATTGGATACATAGCTAAGGTCTTAACTGGCAACCATGAGAAATTTCTGCGTTGTTGAAGTCATATTTCTGGATAAAAACAAAGATAGTTATAGCACATGACAATCGTAAAAAACGTGGTTATGAATGCTTTGGGGCTCGTTTGAACTTGAAAATGGGCCAGCATAGCTCTGATGGCCAACCCGCTGCACAACCATTATTTTAGCAGGTGTCAATGATAAATTTCCCAGTTCCTGAAGACAGAAATCCAGTTCACCAACAAAGATGGTGAGCTATAGAACATGATCATCGGAAAAACAAAGGGTATGGGTGTGTTGGGGCTCTTTGAACTTGAAATTAGGCTGGCATGGACATGAGGGACAACCAGATGCATAACTAGGGTCTTAATTGACGTCAACAAGACATTTAATCATTTTTGAAGTCATAATTTTTATCACTAACAATGATGGTGAGCTATAGAATACGATCATCGGCAAAAGAGGGGTATAGGTTTTTAAGAGCTAGTTTGACCATGAAAATGGGTCGACATGGAGAGGAGGAGCAACCAAATGCATAGCCAAGGTCTTAACGGACATCCACAAGAAATTTCTTATTTAGTATAGTCAAAAATCTAGATCACCAATAACGATGGTGAGCTATAGTGTACGATCATCAGAAAAATATGGTGTATGTTTATTTCAGGGCTTGTTTGACCTTTAAATGGACCGCCATGGACGTGACAGTCAAACCCTATGCATAGTTAATGCCTTAATGGACATACAATTAAACTTTTGGCATTTTTTGATGTTGGTAAGATGGAAAAAAATATATGGTGAGATATAGCACACAATCGGGAGTATGCATGCTTCAGGGTTCATTTGACTCTGAAAATTGACCGATATTGTCGTGAAGGCCAACTGGTTGCAATACCGTGGTCCTATCAAATGTGCACGATAATTTCAGCATTTTTGAAGTAGAAAATCTTGATTATCAAAAGGATGGTGAGCTATTACACAAGATCATCTATAAAACAGGGAGTATACGCGCTTCAGACATCATTTGACCTTGAAAATGGGACGGCAAGGCCATGAGTGCAACCAACTACATAGCAAAGGTCTTAACTGAAGTCCACGAGAAATTTAGTCAATTTTGAAGTCGAAAATCTTGATCACCAACAAATATGGTGAGCTATAGCACACGATCATCATAAAATGGTGTGTATGCACGCTTGGAAGCTCGTTTGACCTTGAAAATAAGTTGGCATGGCGGAGAGAACCAGGGGCTGAAGAGCTATGGGCTTAATGGATTTCCACTAGAAATTTCTGCATCTTTGTAGTCATAATTATGGATCACCATCAATGATGGTGAGCTATAGCATACGATCATTGGTACAATGAGATGGGATATGCACGCTTCGAGGCTCATTTGACCTTGAAAATGTCCAACATTGCCGTGATGGTAAAACAACTACATATCAAAGGTCTTAACAGAGGTTCACGAGATATTTCGACATCTTTGAAGTTGGAATTATGGATAACCAATAAAAATAGTGATCTATATCTCACGATCACCGGCAAAAAAGTCGTATGCGCGCTTCAGGCTCGTTTGACCTTGAAAATGGGCCGGCATGGCCGTGAGGGAAAACTAGTTGCATAGAAAAGGTCTTAACGAACGTCAACAAGACATTTAATCATTTTAAGTTCAATTTAGAATAAATTTACTGAGCCATAATACAAATCATCGTCAAATGGGGGGGTGTATGCACGCTTCCAGGCTCGTTTGACAGTGAATATGGGTCGGCATGGACAAGACAGGAATCCGGATGCATAGCAAAGGTCTTAACATACGTCCATGAGAAATTTTGGCATTGACGAAGTTGAAATTCTGAATCACCAAAAAAGATGGTGAGCTATAAAGCACACGATCATTTCAAAAACGGGGGGTATGCATACTTTTGGGCTCGTTTGACTTTGAAAGAGGACAAGGATGGCCGTGAGGGACAATCGGCTGCATAACAAAGATCTTAATGGATGTCCACGAGAAATTGAAATTTTTAAAATCGGAATTAAGGATCACCAACAAAGATAGTGAGCTATTTCAAATGATCATCGGCATAACGGGGGAGGGGGGCTATGCACACTTTCGGTTGATCTGACCTTGTATATGGGGTGGCATGGCCGTGATGGCTAACTGTCTTTATAAAAAAGTCTAAATGGACGTCCGTGTGAAATTTTGGCAATTTTGAAGTAATTTAGGATCACTAACAAAGATACTAAGCTATAGCATATAATCTTTTGCGAAATGGGGGTGGGGGTGTATGCTTGCTTTATAGGGCTCGTTTGACCTTATATTTGGGCCGCCATGGCCATGAGAACCAACTGATTGCATTGCCATGATCTTAACGAACTCCTATGAGAAATTTTGACATATTTCAAGTCGGAATTCTGTATCACAAAAAAAAAGATGGTGAGCAATAGAACATGATCATTGGCAAAACAGGGGGTCTGTGCACTTCAGAGCTAGTTTGACCATTAAAATGGGCCGTCATGGTCATCAGGGACAACTGTCTGCATATCAAAGGTCTTAAAAGATGTCCAGTATAAGGTTTTCCATTCCTAATGTCAGAAATCCAGATAACCAACAAAGATGGTAAGGTAAAACACTTGATAATCCACAAAATAGGGGGTATGCACGCTTTTGGTCTATCGATTGACGTTGACAATTTGATGGAATGGACGTAAGCCTATCAACAACTTAGCCAAGGTCCTAACGGACTTCCACGAGAAATTTGTACATTTTTGAACTTCAAAATCTGGATAACCAACACATATGGCGAGCTATAGAACAAGATCATCGGCAAAACTGGTTGTATGCCGCTTTGTGGCATGTTTGACCTTCAATATGGGTCGGTCTGGCTGTGAAAGGCAATCGACTGCATATCAAAGGTCTTAACAGACGTCCATGAGAAATTTCACCATTTTTGAAGTAAGAGTATTGGATCACAAACTAAAATAGTGCTCTATAGAACAAGATAGTCGGTAAAATGTGGAGAGGGGGTATGAATGCTTAGGGGCTCGTTTGACCTTGAATATGAGCCGGGATGACCGTGAGGGAAAACTAGCTTCATTGCAATGGTCTTAATGGACTTCCACGAGAAATTTCTACATTTTTAAAGTTGGAATTTAGGATCACCAACAAATATAGTGAGCTATAGCACACGATAAATAGAAAAATGTGAGGAGAGTATGCAAACTTCAGGGCTCGTTGGACTTTGCATATGGGCCGGCATGGCGGTGAGAACAAACAAGTTGCATAGCCAAGGTCTTAACAAACGTCCATGTTAATTTTTTGCATTTTTGAAGTCGAAATTCTGGATCATCAACAAAGATGGTGAACTATAGCAAACGATCATCCGCAAAACGGGGGCCATGCGCGCTTCTAGGCTCGTTCGACCTGGAAAATGGGCCGGAATGGTGGTCATGGACAACCGGTTGCGTATCCAACATCTTAATAGACGTTCACATGAAACATTGGCATTTATAAAGTTGTAAATCTTGATCACCATCAAAGATGGTGAGCTATAACACACGATCATCGGCAGAACGAGGGTATGCGTTCTTAAGTGCTTGATTGACTTTGAAAATGGGCGGAAATGTCCGTAAGCCAAATCAATTGCATATCCAAGGTCCTAACGGAGGTCCATGAGATATTAATGAGTTTTCAAGTTGAAAACTCGGATTACTAACAAAGATTGTTAGCTATAGCACTCCATCATCGGCAAAACATATTGAATTCACGCTTCGAGACACGTTTGACCTTGAATATGGGTCGGCATGGCCGTGAAACGAAACTGGATGCATAGGCAAGGTCTTAATGGACGTCCACAAGAAATGCTTGCATTTTTGAAGTCACAAATCCAGATCACCAACAAAGATGGTGAGCAATAGCAAATGATTAGCAGCAAAATGGAAGGTATGTGCGCTTTGGGTCTCGTTTGACATTAAATATTGTCCGGCATGGTCCTGAGGGGAAACTTGATGCATAGCTAAGGTCTAAATGCACATCCAAGCGGAATTTTTGTATTTTTGAATTCGGAAATCCTGATCACTTGCAAAGATGGTTATCTATAGCATTCAATCATCGAAAAAATGGGGATGGGGGGTATGCACGCTTCGAGGCCTATTTGACCTTGAAAATAGGCTGACACTGTCATCAGAAACAACAAACTGCATAGCTAAGGTCTTGAAGGATGTCCATGAGAAACGTAAACATTTTTGAAGTTGGGAATCCGAATCACAAAGAATGATGGTGAGTTATAGCACACGATTATCGTAAAAATGGGGGTATGCGCACTTCAGGGCTTGTTTGACTTTTAAAATGGGATGCCATGGCCGTGTGCCCAATCGGCTGTATATTCATGATCCTAATGGATGTCTAACATTTTTGAGGTCGGAAGTATGGATCACCAATGATAGTGAGCTATAGGACACGATCATCAGCAAAACGTGGGATATTCGCGCTTTGGGGCTTATTTGACCATTAAAAATTTTGGCTTGGCCTTAAAGGGCCAATAGGTTTCATAGCTAATGTCTTAATAGTTATCCAAACAAAGTTTTGCATTTTTGAAGTCAAAAGTTTGGATCATTAACCAAAATTGTAAGTTATTGCACATGATCATCCGCAAAAAAGCGAGTATGCACGCTTCGAGGCTCGTTTGATGTTGAAAATGTGTTGGCATGGAAAACAAATAGATTGACCAAGGTCATTAAGGATGACGTATTTCTGAAATTAGAAATTCAGGTCACGAATAGTGATGGGGACCTATAACACATGATCATCGGCAAAACAGGGGGTATGCATGCTTGGGGGCTCATTTTATAAGGCAAAAGGGCAGGCATGGTCATGAGGGCAAACAAGCTACATCACCAAGGTCTTAATGGACGTCCACGAGAAACTTCTACATTTTTTGAAGTCGGAATTTCATATCACCAACATATATTGTGAGCTATACCACAAGATCAATGACAAAATGGGAATATGCGCCCTTCATGGCTTTTTTGCCTTGAAAATAGTTCGGCATGACCCGAAAGCGCAACCGATTTCATAGCCAAGGTAATCATGGACGTCCACGAGAAATTTTTATATCTTTGAAGTTTAAAATTTTGATCACCAACAATTATTGTGAGGTATAGCACACGATCATCTGAAAAATAGGGGGTATGCACGCTTTGGGGGTCATTTAACCTTGAAAATGGACAGGCATGGCCGTCAGGGGCAACTTGCTTCATAAAGTAGGTCTTAACGGACGTCCACCAACAAAGATGGTGAGATATAGAACACGATCATTGGCAAAACGGTCGGAATGCGCTCTTTGGGCTTGTTTAACATTAAAACTGGGCTGGCATGGCCTTGAGAGGAAACCGGCTGTATAACGAAGGTTCTTAATGAACATCCACGTGAAATTTTTGTAAGTTTGAATTCGTAAATCCAGATCATCAACAATGATAGTGACCTATTGCACACGATCATTGGCAAAATTTTTGGTATGCGCCCTTCGAGGATCTTTTGACCTTAACCAGCATGGCCATGAGGGCAAACCAGCTGCATAGCTAAGGTATTAAAGAACTTCCTAGAGAAACATCAGCATTTTTTTATGTTGGAAATCCGGATCACAAACAAAGATGTTGAGCTATTGCACACGATTATCGGGAAAATTAGTGGTATGTGCGCTTCAGGGCTTGTTTGACTTTGAAAATGGGCCGCCATGGATGTGTGGCAAACCACCTGCATATTCATGGTCCTAATGGATGTCCACGAGAAATTTAAGCCTTATTGAGGTCCAAAATCTGGATCACCAATAACGATGGTGAGCTATAGCACATGATCATCCATAAAACGGGGGATATGCACATTTCAAGGATCATTTGACCTTGAAAATGGGCTGGCATGGTAGTTAAGGGAAACCGGCAGCATAGCCGAGGTCTTAATACATATCCACTAGAAATTTTTGCATTTTTTTGTCAAAAGTTTGGATCACCAACAAAGAGTGTGAGCTATAGCACACGATCATTGGCTTGTTTGACCTTGAAAAATGGTAGGCATGGCCATGAGTGCCAACCGGATGCATATAAAAAATTTTCGGCAAAACAGGGGATATAAGCACTTCGGGAATTATTTGACTATGAAAACAAGCTGGCATAGTCTTAAGCCGAACTGATTACATAGTCAAGGTCCGAATAAACGACCATAAAAATATTTTGCATTTGTGTGAACGTCCATTAAGACCTTGGTTATAGAGCCTGCCGGTCTCACGGTCATGCTAGCCTATTTTCATGGTCAAAAGAGACCGAAAGCACACATACCACATTTTGTCCGATGATTGTGTGCCATAGCTCACCATCTTTGTCGATTATTCGGAATTCTGACATAAAAAATTCAAAAAGTTCTCGTGTACGTCCATTAATACCTTTGTGATGCAGGAAGTTGGGCCCTCACTGCCATGCCAGATCATTTTCAAGGTCAAATGATCCATGAAAGCACACATACCCCCCAATTTTCCAATGATCTTGTTTTATAGCTCACTATCTTTTTTGGTGATCCGGATTTCCAATACAAAAATGCAAAATTTTCTCATGGACATCCCCAAATACCATGTCTATGATGTTAGTTGTCCCTCACCGCCCTGCAGACCCGTTTTCAAGGTCAAATGAGCCTCGAAGCGCACAAACTCTCTATTTCACCAATTATCGTGTCCTATAGGTCACCATCATTTTTGGTGACCCAGAATTCAATTGTAAAGGTCAAACGAGCCGTGAAGCGTGCATACGCCCTATTTTGACTATGATTGTGTGCTATAAATCTCCATCTTTGTTGGTGATCCAAATATCCGACATCCATGTCACCACCATAGAGTATCCCATATAAGTTAGGGCAACCCAGAATTGAAACACGGCACACTCGACCTCTCTAGGGTTTTGTACAAGCCCTTTCATACCATTTATTGCATAGATGTATGAAAAGTAGTGCAGAATTAAAACTTTTCATACGAAATAAAGATACTTCAAAATATCTCTTTTATACAAAAACATAATAAAAGGCTAAGTCTCAAAGTCGTCATCTTAGACATAAGAATATATTGAGAGACGACTTATACTTCAACATCTAAAAAATTTCTAAGTCTATCACAATACATTCAATAAGGAAATCTAAACATCAAGATGTCCCCGAATATAGTGAGGGCACACCAACTCTTTCCTTGAATAAATCACTAATCCAATCTTCTAGTTCGAGACTTCTCTAAAATTCCACCTACACCTTTAGAGATAGAAAAACTGTATGGAATTAGTACAACACTTGTACTAAATATGTCATAATGCATAAAATCATGAGAAAAGGTCATTTGTTTAAAACATGATCTTATGAGTAAAACATCATAGTATAAGCATAAGAACAACATTTAACACCTTAGAAATATATAAGATTTCACATACAGATTTTATTAAATATTGAAAAATGTTACAGTGAACTATGTCACTTGTCTATGCAACCTGTTTCCCCTCACAGCCATGCCGAATCATTTTAAAGGTACAGAGATCCTTGAAGCGCGCATATCTCCTGTTTTGCCAATGATCGTGTGCTATAGCTCACCATCTTTGATGATGATCAGGATTTCAAACCTAAAAAATGCCAAACTTTTGCGTTGATGTTTTTATGACCTTGGTTGTGGAGCCAGTTGGCCCTCACAGCGATGCAGACCCATTGTCAAGGACAAACGAGCACCAAAGGGCGGATAGCCCCCGTTTAGAGCATGATTGTGAGCTATAGCTCACCATCTTTGTTAGTAATAAAAATTGCAAAACTTATTGTGGACTTCGTTTAAGATATTGGATCTGTAGTCGGTTGGCTCTCACGGCCATACCAACACATTTTAAGGCTTGTTTGAACTTGAAAATGGGCCGCCATGTCCATTTTGCCAATCGGCTGCATTTTCATGGTCCTAATGGACGTCCATGAGAAATTTCAGTATTTTGAGGTGGAAAATACGGATCACTAACAAAGATGGTGAGCTATAACACATGATCATTGGAAAAATGGGGGATATACAAACTTTAGGGACCGTTTGACCTTGAAAATGGGCCGGCATGGCCATGAGGGAAACAAACTGTATAGTCAAGTTCTAAACGGACGTCTATGAATAATTTCGGCAATTTAGAAGTTTATACCGGATGACCAACATAAATGTTGAAATTCAGCAAACGATCATCACCAAAACGAGGGGTATGCGCATTTTGGGGCTCGCTTGACTTTGAATGTGGGTCGTCATGGACGTGAGGGTCAAGTGACAACATAGCCAAGGTCTTAAACGATGTCAATGAGAAATTTTGGTATTTTATACATTGGAAATCGTTATCACCAATGAAGATGGTGAGCTATAGCACATGAGCATCGACAAAATGGGGAGGGTATACGTGCTTTTGGGTCGGTTGACCTGTAAATTGGGTCAGAATGTCCTTAAGATCACCTGACTGCATATGCAAGGTCTAACGGACGTTCACGAGAAAATTTGGCATTTTTGATGTCGAAAATGCCGATCACCAACAAAGATGGTGATCATTAACACACAATCATCGGAAAAATGGGTGTATGTACGCTTCGTGGCTCGTTTCACCTTGAATATTGGCGGACATGGCCATGAGGGTCGATCGGCTGCATAGTAAAGGTCTTAACAGATGTCCACGCAAATTATTTGTATTTTGAAGTCGAAAATTTGTATCACCAACAAGGATGGTTAGCGATAGGACACGATCATTGGAAAAATGGGATGTATGCGCGCTTTGGGGCTACTTTGACCTAGAAAATGGGCTGGCATGGCCTTGAGGTCAAATCAGCTGCATGGACAACGTCTTAACGGATGTCCATGAGAAATTTTGGCATTTTTGAAATTGGAAATCTGGATTTCCAGTAGAGATTTTGAATTATAGCACACGATCATCGGCAAAATGGGGGATATACAAACTTCAGGGACCGTTTGACCTTGAAAATGGGTCGACATGGCCGTGAGGGCAAACCAGTTGTATAGTCAAGGTCTAAACAGACGTCCATGAATAATTTCGGCATTTTAGAAGTCTAAATAGCGGATTACCAACATAAATGGTGAGCTTTAGCAAACTATCATCAGCAAAAACGAGGGGAATGCACGTTTTGGGGCTCGTTTGACTTTGAAAGTGAGTCATCATGGCCATGAGGTCCAAATGAAAACATAGCCAAGGTCTTAACAGATGTCAATGAGAAATTTTGGTATTTTAGACATCGCAAATTGTGATCACCAATGAAGATTGTGAGCTATAGCACATGAGCATTGACAAAATGGGGAGGGTAGACGTGCTTTTGGATCGGTTGACCTGTAAATTGGTCAGAATGTCCTTAAGACCACCTGACTGCATATGCAAGGTCTAACGGACGTCCACGAGAAAATTTAGAATTTTTAATGTCAAAAATGCGGATCACCAACATAGATTGTGAGCTTTAACACATAATCATCGGCAAAATGGGGGTCTGTACGCTTTGTGGCTCGTTTGACCTTTAATATTGGCGAACATGGACGTGAGGGCTAATCGGCTGCATAGCCAAGGTCTTAACAGATGTCAACGCAAATTATTTGAATTTTAAATTCAAAAACTTGTATCACCAACAAAGATGGTTAGCAATAGGACACGATCATTGGTAAAACGGAATGTATGCGCGCTTTGGGGTTAGTTTGACCTAGAAAATAGGCCGGCATAACCTTGAGGTCAAATCAGCTGCATAGCCAACGTCTTAACAAACGCCCATGAGAAATTTTGGCATTTTTGAAATTAGAAATCTGGATTTCCAATAGAGATTATGAAATATAGCACGCGATTATCGGCAAAATGTGGGGTATGCGTTGTTCCGGGCTTGTTTGACCTTGTAACTGGACCGGCATGGCCGTGATGACAAATCGCCTGCATAGCTAACGTAATAATAGACGTCCACGTGATTTTTTTCATTTTTTAAGTCGTATATCCATTTCACCAAGAAAGATGGTGTACTATAGCACAGGATCATTGAAAAATGGGGAGTATGCTCGTATCGAGGCTCGTTTGAATTTGAATGGTCAACAATGTTACTGTGGACGTCCAGGAGAAATTTTGGCATTTTTAAAGTTGGAAATATGGGTCAAGAATATATATGGTGATCTATAACACACGATCATCAGCAAAACAACGAATATGCACGTTAGAGGGCTCATTTGACCTTGCGAAAAGTCCGGCATGGCCGTGATAGCCAACCGGCTATATCTTCAACGTCTTTACGGACGTCCACGAGAAACTTTTGCATTTTTTATGTTGTAAATCCGTACCACCAACATACATGGTGAGCTATAGCACAAGATCATCGAACAAATACGGGGTAATGCGCGCTTCGAGGATTGTTTGGCATTGAAAAGGGGCCTGAATGGCCATGGAGGGCAATCGACATTATATCAAATGTACTAATGGACATCCACAAGAATTTTTGCATTTTTAAGTCGAAAATTCAAATCACCAAAAAAGATTGTGACCTATAGCACACGATCATCGGCGAAATAGGGGGTATGCACGCTTTGGGGCTCGTTTAATCTTGAAAATAGGCAGGCATGGCGGTGAGGGGCAACCGACTGAATGGAAAAGGTCTTAATGGCCGTACACAAGAAGTTTGTGCATTTCTGAAGTTGAAATTCCGGATCACCAACAAAGATGGGGAGTTATAGCACACTATCATCGGCAAAACGGAAGGTATGCGTGCCTTGGGGCTCGTTTTACATTTAAAAATTGGCCGGCATGTTCATGTGGGCCAATAGGCTGCATAGACAAGGTCTTAATGAAAATTTACAGATAATTTTTTATTTTTTAATATGAAAATCTGGATCACCAACCAAGATGGTGTGCTACAGGACACGATTATTGACATAACGGTGGGTTTGCACCCTTCGAAGATGATTTGACATCTAAAATTTGTTTGCATGTCCATGAGGGCCAACCAGCTCTATAGTTAAAGTCTTGAAGGACCTCCACCAGAATTTTCAACATTTTTTGAAGTTGGAAATTCAGATCAGAAACAAAGATACTGAGCTATAGCACATGATTATCGGCAAAATGGGGGGTATGCACACTTTGGGGCTTTTTTGACCTTGAAAATGGGCCGCCATGGCCGTATGGCCAACTGGCTGCATTTCCATGGTCCTAAGGGACGTCCATGAGAAATTTTAGCATTTATGAGTTCGAAAATCTAGATACCAACAAATATGGTGAGCTATATAGCACACGATCATTGGGAAAATGGGGGATATGCACTATTCAGCGCTCATTTGAACTTGAAAATGGGCCGATATGGTAAGTGAGGGCAAACCGTCTGTATAGAAAAGGTCTCAACGGACGTCCACGAGAAATCTTGGCATTTTTGAAGTCCAAATTCCAGATCACCAAGATAGATATTGAGTTATAGCACATGATCATCAGCAAAATAGGGTGTATGCACGCTTGGGGGATCGTTTGACCTTGAAAGTGGGCTGTCATTTCCTTGAGCGCGATGTGACATATATGACAAGGTTTTAATAGAAGTCCCTGAGAAAATGCAGCATTTTGGACATAAGAAATCCTGATCACCAATAAAGGTGGTGAGCTATAGCACACAATCATCGACTAAACGAGGGGTATACATGCTTTTTGGCTTGCATGACCTTGAAAATAGTTCGGAATAGCCTTAAGCCCAACCGAATACATAGGCAAGGTCCTACCGGACGTACACGAGCAATTTTTTCATTTTCGATGTCCCAAATGCTGATCACCAACAAAGATGGTGAGTTATAGAACACGATCATCGATGAAACAGGGGGTGTGCACACTTCGTGGTTCGTTTTATCTTGAAAATTGGTGGGCATAGCCGTGACATCTAACCTTATCCATAGCCAAGGTCTTAACAGATGTCAACGCAAATATTTAGAATTATTGAAGTTGGAAATCTGTATCACCAACAAATATTTTTAGCTATAGAACACGATTATGGGCAAAACGGGAAGTATGCGTGCTTCGAGGCTAGTTGACCTTGAAAATGGGCCGGCATGACCTTGAGATCCAATCAGATGCATATCCAACGTCTTAATGGACATCCAAGAGAAATTAATGCATTTTTTAAATTTTATATCCGGATCACCAATAGAGATGGTGAGCTATAGTCTATGATCATCGGTAAAATGGGTGGTATGCACGCTTTGGAGCTAGTTTGACCTTTAAAGTGGGCCAGCATGGCCGTGAGATCAGACCAGCTCCATAGCAAAGGTCTTAATAGATGTCCACGGAAAATTTTTGCATTTTTTAAGTCGGATATCCGTTTCACCAACAAAGATTACTAGCTTTAGCACACGATCATCATTAGAAAATAAGGATGGGCACTTTCAGGCTCGTTTGGTGTTAAAAATGGTACGGCATGGCCAACAGACTAGATACAAATGGTCTTTGAGGATCTCAATGAGAAATTTTAATATTTTTAATGTCCAAAATCCGGGTCGCGAATAGATATGATGAGCTATAACATACGATCATCAGCAAAATGGGGAATATGCACGCTTGGGGGCTCACTTGAACTGGAAAAAGGGCAGGCATGGTGTGAGGGACAACCGGTTACATCTACAAGGTCTTAACGGATGTTAATGATAAACTTCTGCTATTTGAAGTCGAAATTCCATATCACCGACATATATGGTGAGCTATTGTAAGACCCAAATTACTAAAGTGAAGCTAGAGCCTATCATTGTTGTCGTGATGGTCCAAGGTACTAAAATGGTTTATAGTGTGGGGTTGACGTAGTGTTTAAGATTTTAGATTCATTCTAAGTCAAACGTCAAGGGACGACCAAGACATTTGACGATTAAGTGATCTATGTTTTTCATGTGTGGTTTAACATGTTATTGTGTTATTAGTAAGGTTATACTATTATTAAATGAGTTATTATAGTTTATATAGGCAGTGTGTCAAGTTTCGTGAAGTTTATAGGTCAAACGTCCATGAAGTTCGAAAGGTTTGCCTTTAAACGACCTTGTGTGTCTATGCATGTTTCGTCGAGTTTTACATGTTCATTTTTTATGAAACTAAAAGAGGACCCAAACTTGGAGCTCAACACTACCAGACAGTGGCAATCGATAGACCAAAACGACGGACAGTCGACCAGGTGATGGCCCTTCGATGGAATAGTCGATGGAGCCACTTGAACTTCAGGTTGAGGAGTTCAAGATTCAACCAACAAAGACCCCATCGACGAGGCGTGGGTGAGACCACGGACCATCGATGATGGCATCAATGGTGTTGTGTGTTTTCTAGCTAGTTTCTTATTAAGTTGCGGGGTGAAGATGTAAATTCACCCAAGCCCCAATAAGTCTATGGACGGTTGTTTTGAGTGTTTATGGGTATTTTTAAAGTATATAAGTCATTATACTCTCATTATAACCCTAACACCTATATCAAAACACATTCCCTCAAAAAGTTCCTCAAAAAACCTCCAAGTGATTTCAAGGTGAAGATGGAGCTTGAATATGGTTCTTAAATGGAGTTGCTTCTTCAATTTTCGTGGGGTTATTCAAATAAGGTATGTGAGTTTTTCATTTAAGGCTTTCGTTTACCTTAGAGACAATTTCAAAGATGATTTTTCAAAATTTTCAAAAAGAAGAAAAAGTCCAATTTTTACTCTAAGTCTAGGGTTCTTGCATAAATGGTTTCGAAACGTTAAGATATGTTATCATTAATGTACAATTGATGTTTTACAATGAAATTCACCATGATCCCTTGACCCTCACAAATCTATCAATTTTACTAATATATGGGTTATGTATTCATGATTTGATATTGATGAATTGATGTGTAGATTGTTCTGGCCTTTTGGTTCATGTATATGATATGATTTATTGAATTATAGGATATTTTAATTCGATCAATTGAATATTGTACATTCTTATCTCTAATTAATATTAAGCTTATTGAATTCATGTTGACTGAAGGTTTATGCATTTTAATGTAGTTTCTCATAGGATTTTGATAGATGTAATGATTATAGTAAATTGATATCTAGGTTGTGTTATATTTATAAGTGTGAATTAAATTGACCTAATTTCATGTATGTTATAATTATGTTTAATTGTTTATGATCGTGGGTAAGGTCCTTATGATATTGAATTTGATGTTTTAGCCTTGAAATCAAAATGGTAAGATGGAGTGGGGTATGCTTCCCTAATTCCTTTTATTTTTTTAAATTAGACTTCAATTATGTTGTGATTGGTGGGGTCTACTTATTGTGGCGGTGCTATGTGAATTGATGTGGCCTTTTTGGCATTACTTTTTGCAATATGATGATCATGGACATGTCGGCACTACTTGAATTATCATAATTATTTGTTTGGTTTATATTATGTGAAATGTGATCATATCTATGTATATGTAAATTAAAGTGAATGTATGTGTTCTTTCTATGTATGTTTACAAATCATGTAGAATATGGCTATGTGCTTCTATGTGGAGTCTTAGGGTTGATACATGTTTGTTCCTACATGACTATATAATTCTATAATTGTTATATTGATGATGATATGGTAGTGTATAGGATGACTCAAAGATGTTAATGGTTATTCCTACGTGCTTATATAATAACATATAATATGTCTTAAGGTAAAGTTTGTGGTGTCTTGTCTTGGTTGACTTGTGTCCCTTAGTTGATCCTTGTATGAATATGAATATGTGATGTCTTGACTTTGGATGCTAAAGACTCTTAGTCTTGAATGTATGATTGACATGTGACCTTGAATGATGTTATGAAAGTCTTTATGTGAAACCTTGAACCTAGTGGTAAGGTTATGAATGTTGAAGTAGCAAGCCGTAATTGTATCCTTAAAAATTCAGGATAATGGACTTAAGGTTGTTTGAATGGAACGTCATCATATCATACCTTAGGAAACTCATAATGAAATTTTTGTCACTATTGTAAGGTAAACCCTGAAGGATCCCTTTGGTAGGGTAAATGTAATTGGGTTACGAACTATATATGGAACCCCTTTATATGAACCTCAATGTTAATTAATCAATGAGAACGAAGGCTAGTACTGAATGAGTATGGTAAATGAAGTAGTTCTAGTTAAATATAAGAATAGAATACATAGCACGCCCTTCATACTCCTTAACAATGTGCCTACATGGGATGTGTCCAAGTTCTACCATTGACAAGAAGAATGCTCTCATTGGAGTAGGTTAGAACTACGGATTACATGTCTTTCTAACATGGTCTATTTAAGTTATTGCCTATTATCTTCATATGAGATACCTACTTGCATTAGAGAAGTTTTTATGAAGTTTAGGCAGTGGTATGGGATGCTCTCTACACATTGTACAATAGGCTTTGAAAGTGTTAGTAAGAGTTTTTATGTGTTTTAGAAGACCATTACTTGAATGTCCTTTACGTGTTTAATGAGTCTTAAATGAACTAATGAATGTAATGACTTTATTTAAGAAAGTATGTTAAATGAAGTATTACTTATCTAGACTAGTTAAGCATTTTCTAGTTAAGGTCTGAAGGGGGTAACTGAATGGCCACTTCTTATCTTCCCTAGTTAAGTCTTAAGAATGAATCTAGTTAGAGAAATGTGTTAATTATGTGGACATGATAAAATCCTTAGGTAGTCTTAACGATTACTTAGGTAATCTTGAAGAGGTCAGTCATGGACGTTATCTTCTTGATTTATTTAAGTAAGTCATTAGATAGCCTTTGGAAGAAGAATTTCATATTATATATATGGTGATGCATTAAGTGCGATTGATTCTATCTTAGGTACAATATTGAACTGTTAAGTGCGTGCGTAATGGATTGTATGGGCGGTCGCTTCAGAAATAACTCAAGTGAGACATAGAATCACCTTTTGTAGAATAATCTCATGTTCTTATGTAGATGTCTTGTAACGGTGTATGTCACTCATCATAAGTAGTCTTGAGGATCATTTAGGCATGCCTATAGAGGTTGTATGGGCGGTCTCTCTTTGTGTTACTTAAGTGAGTCTTAGGATAGCTTTAAGTGGGACAATTAAATACTAGAACATGTCTAAATGAAGTGAAGGAACTTCACTGTAACAATGAATTGACTTCACTGTACAATGAAGTGAATTAACTTTAATGTATTCTAAAAATGTGACTTTTTGCTTAAATGATTTCTTATGTTTTTCAAAGTTGTTAAATGTTGTTCTTATGCTAATAGTATGATGTTTTAATTGAAATTCATGAAAAGTTTTCTATTCACTAAATGTCCCTTTTTCATGGTTTTTGCATAGATTCCATACTTACTACATCTAATGTGCTAACCCATTCTTTTACCTTTTTGACTAAAGTTTAGGGAATTGGAAGTCTTGATGTGACACGAAGAATGGACAGATTTCTAAGGCTTGAAGATGAAGTATTAGTGAGTCCTGATCGATTCAAAGACAATATCGATACGTCCCTTGTGTCATAGTCTTTATTTTATTGTCTTGTATTGGCTTAGACCCAAGTGTTTTAAACTTCAGAGTTTAGATTGTTCAATAAGATTGTTGTAAAGGTTTAATAATTTAAATCAATTTCTTTCTCTTGAGTAATGTTTATGAAAGAGTTCTTCGTGTGTGAAGAAATTTTTAAATTTTTACTCATTTTAGAATTTCTATCATGAAATGACTGATACTAGAGGATTAGAATAGACTTCATGAAGTCTCATTTGCAGTGTCACGACACAAGTATGCTCTAACTTCTAGGGTGTAATTTCGGGTCATGAAAAAGTTTGAATCAGAGCATAAGGTTTAGGAAGTTTCTTAGTTGTCCCATGAACCACATCTAGTAGACTATTGATTATAATGTGAAGCGAGCCACGTTATAAATAGGAGGATTTTGGGTGCTAGGAAACTTTCACTTCTTCATTTATCTAATCGTGCCTAAGAGCTTTGTATACGGTGTCTTTCCCTTGTCTCCCTTATGTGTTTGTCCCTTGAGGGTGACATTATGATGTTTAAGTTGAGGGAGAGGAAAGATGAGATGTGACTTGTGATATGAGGTGTTATAGAAGATGGTTTTGTTCTTTCATTGGCTTGGTTACGTTTTTAAGTGTAATTAAAGAATGGTAAGGTATAGTGTGAGAATGTGAAGGAGTTTTTGTTGAGATGGTTTGAAGTTGTGTAAGACCCCAACCATAGAAAGAAAGGTTATGAGATTGGAAAGGGTAAAAGTGAGTTGTTCTAGTAAGGGGAATGTAGTGGTTAGATAATGAGACCATTGAGAGTCTTCAGATATACGAAATAGGCCTTGGTAAGAAGGTATTTATAAGTTTTAAGGTGCCTTAGGGGAGTTTATTGTAGCAGATGTTATGTTGACCTTAGAATATGTTTCTCCTATGTGGGGGAGTATGGTGAAGAGTATGGTTTTTAGTAGTGAAGTACCCTTAACTTTTCATAAAATGTTTATTCAAGCCTAAAACAAAGAGTTCTTAGTTACTTGATTTTATAGAGTTTTGTGGAAGATGAGTTCCAAATATTCTCCTTATGTTATGCATGTTTGATTGAACTTTTGGTGAAATTGAATTTCACTAATGTCTTACATTCTATATTTTATGAAGCCATGATTATGTTGTAAGATATCTTTATATGATGTTAACTTGCGTATTAGTTTGTTTCTATCACGAATTGCCGAAAAGTTGCATTTTTAAAAATTCGCACAAACTCACTGTATAGCACTAGTAGTTCACGCTGGAGATTTTCGAAATTTGAATAATTAATTATTTGGTCTAAAATTTCTGTAATATGGTTAGAACTGATGTAAATGAGTAATATATTAGATATATAATGAGTTTTTCTTATTTAGAATGAAACATATGAGTTTTATAGCATAATTAGCTATAGAATTGTCTTCTAGTTTCTTGTGGTGTTGTGACTCTCTTAATTATGTGAAATTTATGTTATCTTCGATGTCGATATTATATGTGATGTTATATGATATGTTCATGATCTTTTAAGGTGAATCTCTATCCTTTGAAGTGTTCGGAGAGTGGCAAGTGCCATTCCAATACGAATATTGTCCAAGTGGGGAAGAACGTAAGACCCCAAAAATGAATTAGGGGAATCTATAGACTAACATGGTTGCCGTGATGGTATAAGGTCCTAAAATTGTTTATAATGTTGGTTTGAGTCACTGTATAAGAGTTTAGGTGCATTGGAAGTTAAACGTCAATGGATGACTAAGACGTTCGACGACTAAGTCACCTATGTACCTCATATGTGGTTTTATGTGTTTATGTGTGATTAATGATTTTATAAGGATCTTAAATGAATTACTATAGTTTTTATAGGAAGTGTGTCATGTTTCATGATGTTTGGAGGTCAAACGTCCAAGAGTGTCCATGACGTTTGAAAGGTTTGACTTGAAACGACCTTGTGTGTCTAGGCATATTTCATTGAGTTTTACCTGTTCATTTTGGATAAAAATGATGTGGTACGTTCTAAACTCTTATTAGAACATATTTGGGTTGGAAACTTCCGGGTAAGAATCCACATAGGACCCATAAGGGGCCCTAAAAAAGGACCCCAACTTAGAGCTCAACATTGCAAAACAATGGCAATAGACCGGCCTAAACGACTGCCAGTCGACCAGAAGACGTCCGTCAATGGGTCTCGTCAATGGCGAAACTTTTCTTGCAGGTTGAAGAGTTGCTGGTGCGACCCAGGAGACCCCATCGACGGGTCCTGGGTGAGACCACGGACAGCCAATGATGGCATCAATGGAGCTATGTCTTTTCTTGCCAGTTTTCTTTAGAGTTGAGGGGTGAAGTTGTAAATTCACCCCAAGCCTCAATAAGTCCTTGGATGGTTGTTTTGAGTTTTTAGGGGTATATTCGAGTATATAAGTCATTAATTCTTATTTTAACCCTAACATCTATATCAAAACACATTCCCTCAAAAAGTTCCTCAAAAAATCTCCAAGTGATTTCAAGGTGAAGATGGATCTTAATATGGTTCTTAAATGGAGTTGCTTATTCACTTTTCGTGGGGTTCTTCAAATAATGTATGGGAGTTTTTCATCTAAGGCTTGCTTTTACCTTAGAGACATTTTCAAAGATGATTTTTCATAGTTTTCAAAAAGAAGAAAAAGTCCAATTTCTACTCTAGGGTTTTTGCATAAATGGTTTTCAAACATTAAGTTATGATGTAATTGATATTGTTGAATTCATGTGTAGATTATTATGGGCTTTTGATTCATGTATATGCTATGATTAATTGATTTATAGGATTTTTCAATTTTTTCAATTGAATATTGTACATTCTTAGATTTATTGAATATTAAGCTTATTGAATTGATATTGACTTAAGGTCTATAAATTCTAATGTAGTTTCTCATAGGATCTTAATTGATATAATGATTATAGTAAATTGATATCAAGGTTGTATTAGATTGATGAGTGTTAAGTAAATTGACCTTGTTTCATGCATGTTGTTATAATTATGTTTATATTATTTGTTTTGGCCATAGCTAAGGACCTTATAATATTGAATTGGATGTTTTAGCCTTGAAAACGAAGTGCAAAGATTAAGTGGGGTATGCTGGCCTAATTCCTTTTATTTTATGTTAATTAGACTTTGATTATGTTGTGATTTGTATGATCCACTTATGGTAGCCGTGCTATGCAAATTGATGTGGACTTATCGGTGTTACTTTATGTGATATGATGATCAACACCTTCTCGACACTAATTGAAGTATCATGATGCTTTGTATGGTTGATATTCTGTTAATATGATCATATCTATGTTTATTTGAAGTAAAGTTAAAGTATGTGTTCTTTCTATGTGTAGTCTTAGGGTTGATACATGGTTGTTCCTACTTGACTATATGAGTCTATAATGCTAATATTGATAATGATACGGTAGTGTATAGGACGACTTAAAGATTTTAATGGTTATTCCTACATTTTGTATATAATGAGACAGAATATGTCTTAAGGTGATATATGTGGTGTCTTGTCTTCCCTTACATGATGCTTGTATGAATATGATTATGTAATGTCTTGACTTAGGATGCTAAGTCCTCTTAGTCTTGAATTTATGAATAACATGTGACCTTGAATGATCTTAAGAGAGTCTTTAAGTGAAACCTTGAACCTAGTGGTAAGGTTATGAATGTTAAAGTACAAAGTCGCAAATGGTATCCTTCTGTAACATTCCAGAAAATGTACTTGTCGAGTGAAGAGTATATAAGATGTTAAGAATATTGGGGTACATAGGCATCCAATGCCAAATATTGAGTAATATTGGGCATGTTAGAGAAAATTGGCTTAAGGGTGTTAGCCGATTTTATGTATTAACAAGTAACTTAAAATACACTTTGGTTAAAATACCCCAATTCAAGCTTGTTTAGGAATTGTACATGCAATAAATACCCCAATTTAAAATGCTTGATTTCTTAACTCACAAATCAGGTACGAGACATCCAAGTGTCAAGCACTTGTACCGAAGCACATGATCCTTTAAAATGATCGTGTAGAGTAAGAAATACCCAAGGATATAGTGAGGATGCTTGGGACAACAAAAAAAAAAGAGCAGCAACACATACAAACTCATGTGCTAACTGGCAAAGATACAAGCCCAACCGAGTTCGGTTAGGGCGGTTAGGGGCAGGCGCACGTGTGGGGTTAAGCCACGTGGGGCTGAGCTTCCTAACCAACCCTAGTATCTAACTAGTGTACTTAACTAGCTAACTAATATAGGACTAACCGAAATAAACTAACTACTGTACCCCAAATCCTAAAACCAAACCGGGTGACACTAGTCGTGTAACTACCTAAAGAAACATCATAATGCCTAACCTAGGATATTCCAAAGAGGTTGGTTATGGTCTTTGTGACATAGCGATACTCTAGTAATTTCACTAGGTTACTAAATTAATTAAATTAGCAACTTAATTAACTAATTAAAAATAATTTTCAAGGCCGAAACCTTTAGAAAATTTTTAGATTTTGGCAAGTCAAATGCTCTCCTATTTTTAGTCTATTTAGGAGGGGCATTTTTGTAATTAGCTAATTTATTTATCTTATTAATTTAATTAGTCTTTGTTGAATTAGTGTATATTCATTTCCTAAGACCTAGAATCATGTTATTCTAGTAGAAACGGACGACTGAAAATAGTGAGAAAAATGCATGAAAAACAAAAAATACTCTCTAGTTCTCTTAGGCGATTTCAAGGCTAGTCTTCAAGATTTTTCATGCGAAGTTCAAGTGGATATTCATGGATTCTATTCTAAAGTAAGGTATGTGTTTTCTCATTTGGATTATTTTCCCCAAGAGGCATTTCAAACGTTTTAAAATTAAGGAATATCGAAACTAGTGTTGTTCCCAATGACATTGTATAAAGTACATCTCCCTAGTTCTCCCTATTTCATTATAGTAGTATGTATAATGTAAATTTCAAACATGTTTTTCGTATAAGCTGCTAACTTACAATTATGTGTAGGTTTCTATGATTGGATAATGTCGAATGAGACCTATAAGTTAGGTCCTTATGATTAGAGTATTATCTATATGAGATAAGAAATGTTTTTAATACCAATTGTGTTTGAGAAAATTAAATTGTTAAAAATTGTCTTGCTTGAAATAATTAGACTACTATAGTAATATACATGAAGTTAATTGAATTGGCTAATGGTATTCTTATGAGCAGTGTTCAGTGAAAGTTTTGTTTATGCCAAAAAATTGGCTTACAATGTATTTCCAAAATATGATATAAAATTTGGTAATTACTAATTTATACCAAATTAAGCTTAACCAAAGTAACTCAATGAAACTCATAACCAAAGGTATGCCAATGATTGGAACAAGTCCCAACATATCCAATCTAAATAAACTTGTGAACATAGTTGCATAATAAATAGCTCCATAACATTCACTATGAATGGTACAAGTCTACCAAAGAACATTGAAAAAGATAAGGTGAGTAATGAAATAACTAAAAGCTTATTAGTTATGAAATTGACATAGAATGGGGTATTAAAGGAAGTGAGACAAGTCTCACTTGCACCTAAACCATTATGTTAAAGATACTCACATAAGTGGGTGTTAGAATTCTTGAGACAAGTCTCACTCACACCATAATGATAATAAAAGACTGAAGTTCACATTCATCCACTAAAGAAAGGGGTAACAAGTCATCCATTGAGCTATGTTAAAGAGACTCACATAAGAGGGTGTTATATATCGTGAGACAAGTCTCATTCACACCATAATGGTAATGTAAGATTAATTTCACATTCATCATAAAGAGAATAGGATGATAAGTCATCCATTGAGTCAATCACACCTCGTATTAGAAGCAAAATTCCATAATGTATGAGTCAACTCTAAAATTTATAAAGTATATGCAATTGAGTAAAAAAACTGATAGACTAGCAATGAAATTGTGCAAGAACATGTAATCCTCATGACATGATGCTACCACCATGGTTGATAAGGGTCTCCAAAATCTTCTAGTGTTTCAACTATGTTTCAAAGATAGGAACTAGCGAGTGGATTCCACCTAAGAGAGCTAGGTAGTATTCGGTTTCACTTTGTCCGGTGAACCACCTATTTTCAGTTTCGAAAAGATACTAGATTTCATATTTAGCTTAAATTATCTGTGTCGGTTAAATACTTAAGAAAGTATTCGATTTCACTTTAACCGTGAACCACCACTTTTTGGAGTGGGGAAGACACTATACTTGGTTTAACTTTAGTCGGTGAACAACCTCTTTTCATTGTGGGGAAGAGACTAAACATGGTTAGACTTTTGCCAGTGAACCACCTCTTTTCATTTTGGGGAAGACACTTGATTTAATGTTAATTCAGATGATCTAGGTTAACTTTAACTTGTGAACAACCTCTTTTTAGTGTGGGGAAGACAATGGATTTTATGTCAGCGCACATGATCTATTTCAGTATGAAAGATGTAAGAGTGAAAGTAAGAAAGAAAGAAAGTAACATGTTCAAAATGAACAACTGATCAAAGAAGAAGAAATCTGATTTCAAAGTGAACTAAGTAAACAAGATCTTAAGAATATCAATCATCAGTGAATGATAAGAATGATGTTTTAAAAGTTATTGGATTATGCCAATAAAGAGAGTTAAACAAATAATGGGCATAGCCAATAATCTTTATACCATGCAAATGATCAAATAATGGGCATATACAATAATCTTTATATCATGCAAATGATAAAATAATGGGCATAGCCAACAATCTTTATATGATGCCAATGATCAAATAATGGGTATAGACAAATATATGAATACATTCCCCAACAACATTATATTATCCAAAATAATCAAATAATGGGCACAGAAGATAAAGATAGTCTTATAAAGATATCATGCCAATTTAACAAGAATTGAAGAAATAACTTGTGAGTAGAATAGTCAAATCATTTCATTAGTCTTTTGTATACTTACTTTATTAATTGTAGGTATGGGACTACAATGATTCATTGCGCTCATGTGTAAAACATAGGATCAAAGGAGATTATAGAACTACAAAACAAAAAGAAGAAAAAACTTAAAAATAAACTAAGACATGGGAGAAGAAGCTCTCGGCCTAAGCGAGCAAAATTATTATGTTTAGTTTGAGTTGTTCTAAAATTATGTTCATGATTCAAAGGTATTGTGTTCATATAGAAAATGAGTTGTGCACTTAAAATGCATGAAAACCTGTCATATTCATAGCATGATTCATAAATAAAAAATTAGGAAAGTATAGTGACTTTACTTTCATGAAACGGCGTGTTGCTATAGGAAGAGCTTTCCTTAATCATGCACAGTCCTTATGTTTTTATGTGCATACACCCATACATAGTACAAGTATGTACTAACCCATATAGTATTACTATTTTCATAGGCGCATGTCTTTAAAGATGGTTGAAGATCCATTTGAAGCTGTTTGGACTAGAACCTCAAAACTTTTGTGGGTTCTCTTGAGTTCTAGGATGCCCACACGTTATTTCTAGCCTTTGTAAATTAAATATAGTTAGTGGATGTTGTCCCTAGTGCTTCCTTTCAAACATTTGTGTAAGTGTTTGTATTAAGTCATGTTTGGCAAACTATTATTAGTATTATGATTCCTTATTTCAATTATTTAATCTATTGATAGATGGTTTTTGAGTTTGAGACTTTTTAGTATATCACTGTTATGCAGTAATTATATAAAGTCTAACTATACTTAAATAAGTATTAAATTTTTTTAATTTTCCGCAAATTTAACTGTACTATAGTGACGAAAGCTAAAAAGAGGCTTGTTTGTGACCTATGAGAGGTTAACAACGTTGGTCTCATTTGTGGTCTAGATTCCGACTGTGAAAAAACTTGGTATTAGAGCATGATGTTAATTTAGCTCTGAACTAAGTCTAAAAACAACCACGTTGAGTATTTTGTATCTTATGGTTGTGAAGTGCAGCACACCCATGACATAGCATTAGTGATGTTAAGAAACTTTCTTTCTTCTACTATTTATTGTTCTTTTTAGATTTTTGACATTTTGTATCATTCTAGAATCTAACTCCTTCTTGTGTATGCGTGAACTCAAGAAGAATCGCAGGAAGGATAATTGGAGAATCAACTGCTGAGGAAACTAAGCTCCTTCTCAAGCCCCATCTACTGGAGTGTGTGGTAAGTGTGGTCGTTTGTACGTAGGTGAGTGTTTGGTAAGTTCTAGTGCCTTCTATGGGTGCGGCAAGAGTGGGCATATGATTAGGGACTGGCCACATTTTAAGAATCATGCCAAGGCAGATACATAGCCTCGGCCTAATAATACTGGTGCAGTCGAGCCCTTTAAGGAGGAATAGGTTATATGCTTTGAGAGGAAGCGAGGAGCAAGAGAAGTCAACTAATGTTGTTACTGGCAAGTACTTTTCTTTTCTTTTCCTGTGTATGCATTATTAGATACAGGATTTCCCTTGTCTTATGTTACTCCTTTAGTATCCAGTAAATATGACTTGCTTTTTCAGATCTTGCATGAGCATTTTTCTAGTTAGTACTCCCATAGGAGACAACATTAGGGCCAAAAGAGTATATAGAGATTGCCACTGATTTAGTTATCTTATAATAATAGCTACCATTCAAGTATTTGGATGGCACCTTTTGAAGCACTGTATGGTAGGAGATGTAGGTCCTCATTTGGGTGGTTTGAAGTAGGAGAGTCTGCCATCCTTGGCCCTGAGATCATCCATGAGGCTGTGGAAAAGGTGAGAATGATCATGGATAGATTGGCTACGTCTTACAGTCGTCAAAAATACTATGCTGATAACAGGAAGAGGGCTCTTGATTTTGAGGTAGTTGATCAAGTATACCTGAAGATATCACCCATGAAGGGGGTGATGAGGTTTGGTAAGAAAGGGAAGTTGAGTCCGAGGTATATAGGTCCTTATGAGATCTTACAGTGAGTAGGGAATGTTGCCTATGAACTTAAGTTACAAAATTACATGGCTTTTCTTCATCCAGTGTTTCATGTTTCGATGATTGAAAAGTATCTAGGTGATCAAACATCCATCCTACCTGTTGAGGGGTTAGAAGTCGATGAGCGCCTTTCTTAATAAAAGGTTCCAGTTAAAATTTTAGACAGCCAAGTGAAGGGGATGGAAACAAAGAGGTTACCACCATAAAAGTGTTATAGAGGAACCACCTTGTTTAGGGAGAAACATGAGAGGCTGAGTTAACCACTAAAGTTTAGTGCATTAGTCGGTTTTGGTGTTTTAAGTCCATAACTGCGTATGAGTTAATATAAGTTCATGCTTGCATAGATGTTTCTGTTTTTGTGTAGCGTTGACATGATTTTTGTCTTGCATAAGTTGTGATGCTTATTAAGTCAAAGTAAGATTGAGAAGGAAGTTCTTCAATCTCACATATGAAACATCAAATAATCATTGAGTGATGTGCATCGTGAAGAGTAAGTTTTGAATCAGATATTCACAAAGAGTAAAGTTTTAGTATATGATGTGTTTCTCTAAAATACACTCTTTGTTTCCAAATGATGTATAGTGTCATTCGGGGAAGAATGTTCCTAGGGGGGAGAATGTACTTGTCTAGTAAAAAGTCTATAAGAATATAAGAATATGTATTGGGTTATATAGGAATCCCAATGCCCAATATTGAGTAATACTGGGATGTTAGAGAAAAATGGCTTAAGGGTGTTAGCCAATTTCAATGTATTAACACGTAACCTAAAATACACTTTGGTTAAAATTCTCCATTAAAGCTTGTTTAGGAATTGTTCCTGCAATGAAGTTCCTAAACTATAATGATTAATTTCTTAACTCGCACATTAGGTACGAGTTATCCAAGTGTCAAGCCTAGGTACCATAGCACATGACCATTTAAAATTATCATGCAAAGTAAGCGGTGCCCAAAGATATAGTGAGGATCCTTGGGACAACAAAAAAAATAAGCAGCAACACATGTGCAAGATCATGTGAAACATATGTGCAAGCGCATGTGCTAACAAGCTAAGAGACAAGCCTAACCAAATTCGATTATGGCGGTTAGGGGCAGGCGCATGTGTGGGTCAAGCCATGTGGGGATGACCTTGCTAACAAACTCTAGTCTCTAACTAACTTAACTCACTATCTAAGTAAGCTAGGAATGACACAAATAAACTAACTAGTGTAAAATAATCTTAAAACCTAGAATAGCCGGGTAACTAACTAAAGAACCATCCTAGTACCTAACCAACGATGGTCCAAAGATGTTGGTTATGGTCCTACTGACTTAGGAGTAATTTATTAAATACCTAGGTTACTTAATTAAATTAATTAGAAACATAATTAATTAATTAAAAATCAAAGTCAAGGCAGAGATCCTTAGAAAAATTTCAGATTTTACTAAGTCAAAAAAATGTTCTCCTATTTTTAGTCAATTTAGGAGGAGCGTTTTGGAAATTAGCTAATTAATTTATGTATTTAAGTTATTTAGTCTAAGTTGAAAATATTCAGTTCATAAGACCCAGACTCAAGTTATTCTAGTAGAAACGCATGACTGAAAACAGTGAGCAAAACGCAAGAAAAACAAAAAATACTCTCGGGTTCTCTTAGGAGATTTCAAGGCTATTTTTGAATATGTTCATGCAAAGTTCAAGGTGATGTTTGTAGATTTAATTCTACAACAAGGTATGGGTTTTCTCTATTGTATTCCTTTCCCCAAGAGGCTTTTCAAACATTTTTGAAATTTAAGAATATCGAAACTAGGGTTGTTCCCAATGACATTGTTGAACGTACATCTTCCTAGTTCTTCCTATTTCGATTCTAGTGGTATGTATAATGCAAATCTCAAACATGTTGGTGGTAGGTGGTGCTAACTGATCATTGTGTGTAGGTTTATATGATTGTATAATGTCTAATGAGACCTATAAGTTCGATACGTATGATTAGAGTATTATTTACATGATATAAGAAATGTTTTAATGCCAATTGTGTTTGAGAAGATAAAATTTTGAAAATAGGGTTGCTTGAAATGATGAGACTACTATAGTATATACACGAATATAATTGAATTGGCTAATGACATTCTCATGACTAGTGTTTAGTGAAAGTTTTGTTTATGCCAATAAATTGGCTTCACATGTTATTTCAAAAAAATGATACAGAATTGACTAATGACTAAGTTATACCAAATTAATCATGACCAATGCAACTCAATGAAACTCATAAACCAAGGTTAATGCATATGATTACACAAGTCCCAACATACCCTATATAAATGTACTTGTAAACATAGTAGCACAATAAAGAGTATCCATAACTTTAATAAAGAATGGTAAACGACAACCAAGAACATTAAACAAGATAAGGTGAGTAATGACATAACTAAAAGCTTATGAGTTATGAAATTGACATGGAATGGGGTGTTAAATAAATTGAGACAACTGTCACTTGCACCTAAACAATTATGTTGAAGATACTCACATCAGAGGGTGTTAGAATTCGTGAGACAAGTATCACTCACACCATAATGATAGTGTAAGACATAAGTTCAAATTCATCATGTAAATAAAGGGGTGACAAGTCATCCATTGAGCTATGTTAAAGATACTCACATAAGAGGGTGTTAGAAATTGTGATACTAGTCTCATTAATACTATAATGATAATGTAAGATTAAGTTCACATTAATCAAGTAAAGAAAGGGATGATAAATCCCCGTTGAGATATGAATACCTCATAATAGAAGCAATCTTCCATAATGTATGAGTCAACTATTAAAGTTGTAAGGTATAAGAAATTGAGAAAAGCATTGTAGACTAGCAATGAGCTTGTGTAAGAATATGCAAGCCACATGATATGAGGCTACAACCAAGGTAGATAAGGGTCTCCGAAATCTCTTAGTCTTTGAAGTATGCTGCCAGCATAGGAACTAGCAAGAGGGTTCAACCTATAAGAGCTAGGTCGTATTCAGTTTTGCTTAACTGGTGAACCACCTTTTTTTAGTATGGGGAAGTCATTGCATTTCATGTTTAGCTCACATGATCTATGTTGGTTAAATGCCCAAGAAAGTATTCGTTTCACTTTACACGTGAATCACCTTTTTTTGGTGTAGGGAATACATTGGACTTGGTTTCAGTTTAGCCTGTGAACCACCTCTTTTCGGTCTGAGGAAGACACTGGAATCAGTTTCACTTTTTCTAGTGAACGAACTATTTTAGTTGTTGGGAAAACACTGTATTTCATGTGAATTCACATGATCTAGGTTCACTTTGACCGGTGAACTACTTCTTTTCAGTGTCGGGAAGACACTGTATTTCATTTTAGCTCACATGATCTATTTATGTAAGAAAGATTTTAGCAAGAAAGTAAGAAAGAAATAAAGTAACATTTTCAGAGTGAACAACAGATCAAAGAAGAAGAAATCTATGTTCAAAGTGAACTAAGTTAGCAAGATCATAATAATATCAATCATCAGTGATTGATAAGAATGAAGTTTTAACAGTTATTGGCTTATTAAAATAAAGAGAGTAAAACAAATAATGGTTTTAGACAATAATGTTTATGTCATGCAAATGATCAAATAATCGGCGTAGCCAACAATCTTTATATCATGCCAATTATCAAATATAAAGATCGACTTATAAAGACTTCATTACAATTTAACAAAAAATGAAGAAATAAGTTGTGAGTAGAGTAGTAAAATCATTTTCTTAGTCTTTTTGATTACTTACTTGATTCATTGTGAATATGGGACTACAATGAATCATTAAACTTAAGAGTAAAACATAGGATCAAATGAGATTATTTAACTACATAACAAAAATAAGAAAAGACTGAAAAATAGAAGAAAAGAGTGAAAATAAACTAAGGCATGGGAGAAGAAGCTCTCAGCCTAACGGAGCAATATTATTAAGTTTTGTTTTAGTTGTACTAAAATCATATTCCTGATTCCAAGGTATTATATTCATAAAGAACATGAGGTGTGTGCTTGAAATGCATGAAAACATGTCATATTCATAGAATGATTCAAAAAAAATTCTTAGGATAGTATGGTAACTTCACTTTCTTGAAACGACATGTTGCTATAGGAAGAGCATTCCATGATCATGCATAGTCCTTAATTGTTATATGCATACACCCATATTTAGTAGTTGTAATTGAGTTATGAACTAGATATGGAACAGTTTTATATGAACATCAATGTGAATTACTCTATGAGAACAAAGGCTAGCACCGAGTTAATATGGTAAGGGAAGTAGTTATAGTTAAATATGAGACTACTATACAAAGCACACCCTTCATATTCGTTAACCATGTGCCTACATGGGATGTGTACAAGTTCTACCATTGGCAAGTTGAACATCCTCGTCAGAGTAGGTTAGAACTCCGGATTCCATGTCTTGCTACCATGGTCTATGTTGGTCATTGCCTATTCTCATAATATGGGATACTTACTAGCATTAGAGAAGTTCTATGAAGTTTAGGGGTGGTAGGTGACACTATCTAGATATTGCACAATAGGGTTTGAAAGTGTTAGTTAGAGTCCCTAGGTCTTTTCTACGACAATTAGTTGAATGTCATTTATGTGTTGAATGAGTCTTAAATGAACTAATCAATTTAATGAATTAAGTTAAAAAAGTACGTTAAATGAAGTAGTACTTATCTATAGTAGTTAAGGGTTGTGTAGTTAAGGTGTGAAGGGGGCATAAGAATGGTCATTTATTATCTTACCTAGATAAGTTTTAAGAATGAATCTAGTTAGAGATGTTTGTTGATTATGTGGACATGATCTAAGTCTTAGGTAGTGTTAACGATTACTTAGGTAATCTTGAAGAGGTCAATCATGGACGTTATGTTCTTGATATACTTAAGTTAGTTTTCGATAGCCTTTCGAAGGAGAATTTCATATCATCTATGTGTTGATGTATTAAATGTAAATGATTATATCATAGGTAGCCCATGGAATTTATAAGTGTGTGTGTAAGGGATTGTATGGTCGATCGCTTCAAAACTCACTCAAGTGAGACTTGGAATCATCTTTGGTAGGAGAATCTCCTGTTCTTATGTCGATTTCTTGTAAGTGTGTATGTGACCCATTATAAGTAGTCTGAGGATCATTTAGCTTTGCCTATAGAGGTTGCATGGGCGGTATCTATTTGTGTGACTTAAGTGAGTCATAGGATATCTTTAAGTGGGATAATTACATACTAGAAGATCTCTAAAGTTAAGTGAAGAAACTTCTCTGTAACAGTGAGTTGAGTTCATTGTACAGTGGAGTGAATTCACTGTAATGTTTTCTAAAAATGTGACTTTTTGCATAAATGATTTCTTATGTGTGTTTATGTTTTTAAATGTTATTATTATGCTTATAATGTGATGTTTTAATCAAAATTCATGAAAAGCATGCTATTTACTAAATGTCCCTTTTTCATGGTTTTTGCATGACATCCATACTTAGTACATATAATGTGATAACCCCTTCTTTTCCCTTTTTGACTAAAGTTTAGGGAATTGGAAGCCCTTTTTTTCCTTGAAGGATGGATAGATATCTAAGGCTTGAAGATGAAGTATTGGTGAGTCCTCATCGATTCGTGGACAATATCAACATGTCCCTTATGTCATAGTCTTTATTATCATGTATTGTATGGGCTTATACCTGAGTGTTGTAAACTCCAAAGTCCAGATGGTTCAATAAGTGGTTTGTTTAATGTTTTAAAATGAAGTCTTCTGCTTGCGTATTACATATTAAAGAGTTCTTCCTTTGTGGAGAAAATAGTAAAATTTTTACTCATTCTAAAATGTCCATTATTAAATGAATTATATGAGAGGCTTAGATGCGACTTTTTGAATTTTCATTTGTCGTGTGATGACACGAGGATGCTCTAATTGCTACGGTGTACTTGCGGGTCGTGACAGCAATAGCACTAGTTGATTGACAAAATTGGGGGGGGCGGGGGGGCGTATGCCTTCTTCGAGGCTTGTTTGGCCCTGGAAATGGTCTGGCAAGTCCGTGAGGGCCAATCAATTACATAGCTAAGGTCTTAATAAACATACACTTCGAATTTTGGCATTTTTGATTACGAAAATCTAGATCAGCGACAAAGATGGTGAGCTATAACAGAGGATCATCGGCACAACGGGGTGTATGCACGCTTCGAAGCTCGTTTTATCATTAAAATGGGCCGGCATGGACGTGAGAGTCAATTGGATACATAGCTAAGGTCTTAACTGGCAACCATGAGAAATTTCTGCATTGTTGAAGTCATATTTCTGGATAAAAACAAAGATAGCTATAGCACATGACAATCGTAAAAAACGTGGTTATGAATGCTTTGGGGCTCGTTTGAACTTGAAAATGGGCCAGCATAGCTCTGATGGCCAACCCGCTGCACAACCATTATTTTAGCAGGTGTCAATGATAAATTTCCCAGTTCCTGAAGACAGAAATCCAGTTCACCAACAAAGATGGTGAGCTATAGAACATGATCATCGGCAAAACAAAGGGTATGGGTGTGTTGGGGCTCTTTGAACTTGAAATTAGGCTGGCATGGACATGAGGGACAACCAGATGCATAACTAGGGTCTTAATTGACGTCAACAAGACATTTAATCATTTTTGAAGTCATAATTTTTTATCACTAACAATGATGGTGAGCTATAGAATACAATCATCGGCAAAAGAGGGGTATAGGTTTTTAAGAGCTAGTTTGACCATGAAAATGGGTCGACATGGAGATGAGGAGCAACCAAATGCATAGCCAAGGTGTTAACGGACATCCACAGGAAAGTTCTTATTTAGTATAGTCAAAAATCTAGATCACCAATAATGATGGTGAGCTATAGTGTACGATCATCAGAAAAATATGGTGTATGTTTATTTCAGGGCTTGTTTGACCTTTAAATGGACCGCCATGGACGTGATAGTCAGACCCTATGCATAGTTAATACCTTAATGGACATACAATTAAACTTTTGGCATTTTTTGATGTTGGTAAGTTGGAAAACAAAAAATATGGTGAGATATAGCACACAATCGGGAGTATGCATGCTTCAGGGTTCGTTTGACTTTGAAAATTGACCGATATTGTCGTGAAGGCCAACTGGTTGCAATACCGTGGTCCTATCAAACGTGCACGATAAATTTCAGCATTTTTGAAGTAGAAAATCTTGATTATCAAAAGGATGGTGAGCTATTATACAAGATCATCTATAAAATAGGGAGTTTACGCGCTTTGGACATCATTTGACCTTGAAAATGGGACGGCAAGGCCATGAGTGCAACCAACTACATAGCAAAGGTCTTAACTGATGTCCACGAGAAATTTAGTCAATTTTGAAGTTGAAAATCTTAATCACCAACAAATATGGTGAGCTATAGCACACGATCATCAATAAAATGGTGTGTATGCACGCTTGGAAGCTCGTTTGACCTTGAAAATAAGTTGGCATGGCGGAAAGAACCAGGGTCTGCAGAGCTATGGGCTTAACGGATTTCCAGTAGAAATTTCTGCATCTTTGGAGTCATAATTCTGGATCACCATCAATGATGGTGAGCTATAGCATACGATCATTAATACAATGAGATGGGATATGCACGCTTCGAGGCTCATTTGACCTTGAAAATGTCCAACATTGCCGTGATGGTAAAACAACTACATATCAAAGGTCTTAATAGACGTTCACGAGATATTTCGACATCTTTGAAGTTGAAATTACGGATAACCAATAAAAATAGTGATCTATATCTCACGATCACCGGCAAAAAAGTTGTATGCGCGCTTCAGGCTCGTTTGACCTTGAAAATGGGTTGGCATGGCCGTGAGGGAAAACTAGTTGCATAGAAAAGGTCTTAACGAACGTCAACAAGACATTTAATCATTTTAAGTGCAATTTAGAATAAATATACTGAGCCATAACACAAATCATCATGAAATGGGGGGGGGGGGGGTGCACGATTCCAGGCTCGTTTAACATTGAATATGGGTCGGCATGGACAAGACAGGAATCCGGATTCATAGCAAAGGTCTTAACATACGTCCATGAGAAATTTTGGCATTGACGAAGTTGAAATTGTGAATCACCAAAAAAGATGGTGAGCTATAAAGCACACGATCATTTCGAAAACGGGGGGTATGCGTACTTTTGGGCTCGTTTGACTTTGAAAGAGGACAAGGATGGCCGTGAGGGACAATCGGCTGCATAACAAAGATCTTAATGGATGTCCACGAGAAATTGAAATTTTTAAAATCGGAATTAAGGATCACCAACAAAGATAGTGAGCTATTTCAAATGATCATCGGCATAACGGGGGAGGGGGGCTATGCACACTTTCGGTTGATCTGGCCTTGTATATGGGGTGGCATGGCCGTGATGGCTAACTGGCTTTATAAAAAAGTCTAAATGGACGTCCGTGTGAAATTTTGACAATTTTGAAGTAATTTAGGATCACTAACAAAGATACTAAGCTATAGCACATAATCTTTTGCGAAATGGGGGTGGGGGTGTATGCTTGCTTTATAGGGCTCGTTTGACCATATATTTGGGCCGCCATGGCCGTGAGAACCAACTGATTGCATTGCCATGATCTTTAACGAACTCCTATGAGAAATTTTGACATATTTCAAGTCGGAATTCTGTATCACAAAAAAAAGATGGTGAGCAATAGAACATGATCATTGGCAAAACAGGGGGTCTGTGCACTTCAGAGCTAGTTTGACCATTAAAATGGGCCGTCATGGTCGTCAGGGACAACCGTCTGCATATCTAAGGTCTTAATAGATGTCCAGTATAAGGTTTTCCATTCCTAATGTCAGAAATCCAGATAACCAACAAAGATGGTGAGGTAAAACACTTGATCATCCGCAAAATGGGGGTATGCACGCTTTTGGTCTATCGATTGACGTTGACAATTTGATGGAATGGACGTAAGCCTATCAACAACTTAGCCAAGGTCCTAACGGACTTCCACGAGAAATTTCTACATTTTTGAACTTCAAAATCTGGATAACCAACACATATGGCGAGCTATAGAAAAAGATCATCGGCAAAATTGGTTGTATGCGCGCTTTGTGGCATGTTTGACCTTCAATATGGGTCGGTCTGGCTATGAAAGGCAATCGACTGCATATCAAAGGTCTTAACAGACGTCCATGAGAAATTTCACCATTTTTGAAGTAAGAGTATTGGATCACAAACTAAAATAGTGCTCTATAGAACAAGATAGTCGGTAAAATGTGGAGGGGGTATGAATGCTTAGGGGCTCATTTGACCTTGAATATGAGCCGGGATGACCGTGAGGGACAACTAGCTGCATTGCAAAGGTCTTAATGGACTTCCACGAGAAATTTCTACATTTTTAAAGTTGGAATTTAGGATCACCAACAAATATAGTGAGCTATAGCACACGATAAATAGAAAAATGTGAGGAGGGTATGCAAACTTCAGGGCTTGTTGGACTTTGCATATGGGCCGGCATGGCGGTGAGAACAAACAAGTTTCATAGCCAAGGTCTTAATAAACGTCCATGTTAATTTTTTGCATTTTTGAAGTTGAAATTCTGGATCATCAACAAAGATGGTGAGCTATGGCAAACGATCATCCGCAAAACGGGGGCCATGCGCGCTTCTAGGCTCGTTCGACCTGGAAAATGGGTCGGAATGGTGGTCATGGACAACCGGTTGTGTATCCAACATCTTAATAGACGTCCACATGAAACATTGGCATTTATAAAGTTGGAAATCTTAATCACCATCAAAGATGGTGAGCTATAACACACGATCATCGGCAGAACGAGGGTATGCGTTCTTAAATGCTTGATTGACTTTGAAAATGGGCGGAAATGTCCGTAAGCCAAATCAATTGCATATCCAAGGTCCTAACGGAGGTCCATGAGATATTAATGAGTTTTCAAGTTGAAAACTCGGATTACTAACAAAGATTGTTAGCTATAGAACTCCATCATTGGCAAAACATATTGAATTCACGCTTCGAGACACATTTGACCTTTAATATGGGTCAGCATGGCCGTGAAAGGAAACTGGATGCATAGGCAAGGTCTTAATGGACGTCCACGAGAAATGCTTGCATTCACAAATCCAGATCACCAACAAAGATGGTGAGAAATAGCAAACGATTAGCAGCAAAATGGAAGGTATGTGCGCTTTGGGTCTCGTTTGACATTAAATATTGTCTGGCATGGTCCTGAGGGGAAACTTGATGCATAGCTAAGGTCTAAATGCACATCCAAGCGGAAATTTTGTATTTTTGAATTCGGAAATCCTGATCACTTGCAAAGATGGTTATCTATAGCATTCAATCATCGGAAAAATGGGGATGGGGGGTATGCACGCTTCGAGGCTTATTTGACCTTGAAAATAGGCTGACACTGTCATCAGAAACAACAAACTGCATAGCTAAGGTCTTGAAGGATGTCCATGAGAAACGTAAACATTTTTGAAGTTGGGAATCCGAATCACAAAAAATGATGGTGAGCTATAGCACACGATTATCGTAAAAATGGGGGTATGCGCGCTTCGGGGCTTGTTTGACTTTTAAAATGGGATGCCATGGCCGTGTGCCCAATCGGCTGTATATTCATGATCCTAATGGACGTCCAACATTTTTGAGGTCGGAAGTATGGATCACCAACAATGATAGTGAGCTATAGGACACGATCATCAGCAAAACGTGGGATATTCGCGCTTTGGGGCTCATTTGACCATTAAAAAATTTCGGCATGGCCTTAAAGGGCCAATAGGTTTCATAGCTAATGTCTTAATAGTTATCCAAACAAAGTTTTGCATTTTTGAAGTCAAAAGTTTGGATCATTAACCAAAATTGTAAGTTATAGCACATGATCATCCGCAAAAAAGCGAGTATGCACGCTTCGAGGCTCGTTTGATGTTGAAAATGTGTTGGCATGGAAAACAAATAGATTGACCAAGGTCGTTAAGGATGACGTATTTTTGAAATCAGAAATTCAGGTCACGAATAGAGATGGGGACCTATAACACATGATCATCGGCAAAACAGGGGGTATGCATGCTTGGGGCTCATTTTATAAGGCAAAAGGGCAGGCATGGTAATGAGGGAAAACAAGCTACATCACCAAGGTCTTAATGGACGTCCACGAGAAACTTCTACATTTTTTGAAGTTGAAATTTCATATCACCAACATATATTGTGAGCTATAGCACAAGATGGTCTTAACGGACGTCCACCAACAAAGATGGTGAGATATAGAACACGATCATTGGCAAAACGGTCGGAATGCGCTCTTTGGGCTTGTTTAACATTAAAACTGGGCTGGCATGGCCTTGAGAGGAAATCGGCTGTATAACGAAGGTTCTTAATGAACATCCACATGAAATTTTTGTAAGTTTGAATTCGTAAATCCAGATCACCAACAATGATAGTGACCTATTGCACACGATCATTGGCAAAATTTTAGATATGCGCCCTTCGAGGATCTTTTGACCTTAACCAGCATGGCCATGAGGGCAAACCAGCTGCATAGCTAATGTATTAAAGAACTTCCTAGAGAAACATCAACATTTTTTTATGTTGGAAATCCGGATCACAAACAAAGATGTTGAGCTATTGCACACGATTATCGGAAAAATTGGTGGTATATGCGCTTCGGGGCTTGTTTGACTTCGAAAATGGGCCGCCATGGATGTGTGGCAAACCACCTGCATATTAATGGTCCTAATGGATGTCCACGAGAAATTTAAGCCTTATTGAGGTCCAAAATCTGGATCACCAATAACGATGGTGAGCTATAGCACATGATTATCCATAAAACGGGGGATATGCACATTTCAAGGATCATTTGACCTTGAAAATGGGCCGGCATGGTAGTTAAGGGAAACCGGCAGCATAGCCGAGGTCTTAATACATATCCACTAGAAATTTTTGCATTTTTTTGTCAAAAGTTTGGATCACCAACAAAGAGTGTGAGCTATACCACACGATCATTGGCTTGTTTGACCTTGAAAAATGGTAGTCATGGCCATGAGTGCCAACCGGATGCATATAAAAAAATTTCGGCAAAACAGGGGATATAAGCACTTCGGGAATTATTTGACTATGAAAACAAGCTGGCATAGCCTTAAGCCGAACCGTTTACATAGTCAAGGTCCGAATAAACGACCATAAAAATATTTTGCATTTGTGTGAACGTCCATTAAGACCTTGGTTATAGAACCTGTCGGTCTCACGGTCATGCTAGCCTATTTTCATGGTCAAAAGAGACCGAAAGCACACATACCACATTTTGTCCGATGATTGTGTGCCATAGCTCACCATCTTTGTCGATGATTCGGAATTCCGACTTAAAAAATTCAAAAAGTTCTCGTGTACGTCCATTAATACCTTTGTGATGCAGGAAGTTGGGCCCTCACTTCCATGCCAGATTATTTTCAAGGTCAAATGATCCATGACAGCACACATACCCCCCAATTTCCAATGATCTTGTTTTATAGCTCACTATCTTTTTTGGTGATCTGGATTTCCAATACAAAAATGCAAAAATTTCTCGTGGACATCCCCAAATACCATGTCTATGATGTTAGTTGTCCCTCACCGCCCTGCAAACCCGTTTTCAAGGTCAAATGAGCCTCGAAGCGCGCAAACCCTCTATTTCACCAATTATTGTGTCCTATAGGTCACCATCATTTTTTGTGACCCAGAATTCAATTGTAAAGGTCAAACGAGCTGTGAAGCGTGCAAAAGACCTGTTTTGACTATGATTGTGTGCTATAAATCTCCATCTTTGTTGGTGATCCAAATATCCGACATCCATGTCACCACCATAGAGTATCCCATATAAGTTAGGGCAACCCAGAATTGAAACACGGCATACTCGACCTCTCTAGGGTTTTGTACAAGCCCTTTCATACCATTTATTGCATACATGTATGAAAAGTAGTGCAGAATTAAAACTTTTCATACGAAATAAAGATACTTCAAAATATCTCTTTTATACAAAAACATAATAAAAGGCTAAGTCTCAAAGTCGTCATCTTAGACATAAGAATATATAGAGAGACGACTTATACTTCAACATCTAAAAAATTTCTAAGTCTATCACAATACATTCAATAAGGAAATCTAAACATCAAGATGTCCCCGAATATAGTGAGGGTACACCAACTCTTTCCTTGAATAAATCACTAATCCAAGCTTCTAGTTTGAGACTCCTCTAAAATGCCACCTACACCTTTAGAGATAGAAAAACTGTATGGAATTAGTACAACACTTGTACTAAATATGTCATAATGCATAAAATCATGAGAAAAGGTCATTTGTTTAAAACATGATCTTATGAGTAAAACATCATAGTATAAGCATAAGAACAACATTTAACACCTTTAAATATATAAGATTTCACATACATATTTTATTAAATATTGAAAAATGTTACAGTGAACTATGTCACTTTACAATTAACTAAGTTAAACTTCAAAATATCCTCCTTTAGCTTGCAACCCTCTCACAAAAAATTATCCTAAGACTTACTTAAGTAAGACAGAGAGACCGCCCATAAAACCTCTCTAAAACCACCTAAATGAAACTTAAGACTACCTAAGATAAGATAATTCTAACTTTATTTGTTAAACTCCCTTCCTAGAGTTACTTTAATACTCAACGAAGTAAGACATGAAGAGATCGCCCATACACCCTCTTCAAGCCTACCCAAACAATCCTTAAATTTACTCTAGATAAGTAATTCCTTAAATTTTCTCTAGATAAGTAATTTTTCATTAAAATTCCTTTACTAAAGTCATTATGTTTATTATGTCATTTAGAAAACATTCGTCACTCATGGACATTCACATAATGGTCTTTAAGAAGACCATGGGCACTCACACACTAACATCTTCAAAGCGTAATCATGCAATGTCTAGATAGAGTCCCATTCCACTACCTAAACTTCATAGTATTTGTACAACATTAGCATGTTTCACACATCATAAGAATAGGTAATAACCAACATAAATCATACTTACTAGGTATGGAATCAAGAGACATAAACCTATTCCAATGAAGGATGTTCTACTTGCAACGGGTTGAACTAGGTCACCTCCCATGTACGCACACGGTTAAGGAATATAAAGGTCTTTCATGCACTCTAATATCATCCTCAAGTATATATAAATTGTACTCTAGTCTCCTTCTTAAGTAGAACTACAAATGATAACATATTCACTTGGTGTTAGACTTTGTTCTCATAGAGTAAGTTCAATAAAAAGGGCATATTAAAAGTTACCATATCTTAGACATTACCTATTCATAATGCAACTACATAACATAAATCCACTAGTACTACCACTCAATGTTCTATAAGTATAGCTCATTATTAACCTTCTTCCTATGAAGAAGGTTCCACATAATAGTCATTTTTAGAAGGGCACCATGTTAGGTCTACCAATCCTAGACTTTCATGCAATATTCATCCATAGACATACAAGACAAATTTACCTAAGCCTACTAAGTCAAGATGTTAATATTCATAATGTTCATGTATCAAGTAAGGGACACAAGTCTAACAAGACAAGACACACACATCTTCACATATTGCATATTATTCTATAAACACATAGGCATATCCCGCATAATCTATCAGTCATCCTATATACTACTATAGAATCGTCCATATAGCCATCATGAGACTCAATAACCAAGTAGGAAAAATCATGCATCAATTCTAAAACTACACACAAACGAGCCTTGAAGTGCCCCCCGTTTTGCCGATGATTGTGTGCTATAACTCACAATCTTTCTTAGTGATCCATGTCACGACCCGAGAGTACCCCTTAGAAGTTAGAGCAATGCCGAATTGAAACATTTTGTACTCGACCTCTCAAAGGTCTTGCACAAGACAACTTGTACCATTCACTGCATGCATGTATAAAAAATAGTGCAGAATTAAATTTTTCACACGAAATAACCATACTTCAAAATATCTCTTTTAAAGAAAAACATAATGAAAGGTTAAGTCTCAAAGTCTCCATCTTAGAAATAGGTATATATTGGGACACAACCCATACTTCAACATATAGAAAATAGTCAATTCTATTACAATACATTAAATAAGGAAATCTATACATCAAGATGTCCTCGAATCTAATGAGGACATACCTACTCTTTTCTTGAATGAAACACTAATCCAAGCTTTCACTTTGAGACTCCTCTACAAATCCCACCTTCACCTTTATTGATAGAGAAAATGTATCGAATTAGTCCAAACAGTTGTACTATATATGGCATAATACATAAAATCATGAGAAACATACATTTGTATAAAGCATGCATTTTTTGAGTAAAACCTCATAGTATAGGCATAAGAACAACATTTAACACCTTAGAAACATATAATATATGACATAAGAATTTATCAAATATTGAAGAATCTTACAGTCAATTATGTCACTTTACAGTGAACAAAGTTCAACTTCACAGTGACCTCTTTTAGCTTGCAACCCTCTTAGCAAAGGTTATCCTAAGACTCACTAAGTGAGGAACAGGGAGACCTCCCATACACCCTCTCCAAGAACACCTAAATGATCCTTAAAACTACCAAAGGTAATATCATTCTCACTTTATTTGTTAAACTAACTTGCTAGAGTTACGCTAGGACTCACCATAGTAAGACATGAAGAGACCGCCCATACACCCTTTTCAAGCCTACCTTAACAATCCTCAAAGCTACTCTAGATAAATGATTTTTCATTAACCTTCCTTCACTAAAGTAATTATGTTCCTTAAAACAGCAAAAAACATTCATCACTTATGGATATTTACATAATGGTCTTTAAGAAGACCTAGGGCACTCACACACTAACATCTTCAAAGCCTAATCGTGCATTGCCTAAATAGCGTCTCATTCCACTACCTAAACTTCATAGTACCTATCCAACACTAGAATGTACCCCACATGATGAGAATAGGCAATTGCCAACATAGACCATACTAGCTAGGCATAGAATCCAAAGTCATAAACCTACTCCGATGAAAAGTGTTCTACTTGCGAGGGTAGAACTAGCACACTTCCCATGTAGGCACATGGTTAAGGAATGTCAAGGACTTTTATGAATTGTAGTATCATTCTCAAGTGGTGATACATTTTACTCTAGTGTCCTTCTTAAATAGAACTACAAATCATAACATATTCACTCGGTGCTAGCCTTAGTTCTCAAAGAGTATGTTTAATAAAAGGGGCATATGAAAAGTTACCATCTCTTAGTCATTATCTTGTCATAATGCACCTAAGTAAGATGGATCCACTAGGATTGCCAATCAATGGACTATAAGGATAGCTCATTCTTAACCTTCTTTTTATATAAAAGGTTCCACATAATATTCATGGTTAGAAAGACACCATCTAAGGTCTACCGATCCTAGAATTTATTCAACATTTATCCATCCACATACAAAACAGAGGTGCCTAAGCCTACTATGTCAAGATGTTCATATTTATAATGTACATGTATCAAGTAAGGGGCACAAATCTACCAAGACAAGACGCACATCTTCACAAATAACATATCATTCTATAAGAATATAGGATAACCCGCATCATCTATTGGTCATCCTATATACAACTAAAGTCTCGGCCATATAGTAATCATGAAAATGTATAACCAATTAGGAAAAATCATGCATCAACTCTAAGACTACACACACAAAGGACATTCTTATTGTCTAACGTGATCACCTAACATCATAAATAAAAGAACACATAATATCACATTAATCACATATAGATAGATATGATCATAGTTCACATAATTCAACTATACAAATAATCATTATATATCAAGTAGTTGCCGACAAGGCTATGAACATTATAATACATAAAGTAACGCTGACGAGGCGAAATAATTTACAAGTAAAACCTAAAATATCGCCACCATAAGTGGACCATACAAATACAACATAATATAAAATTTGAATTATATATAATAAAGGGAATTAGATGAGCGTACCACCAATCTATTCTCACCACTTCAATCCATAGGTAAATCGTCCAATACAATACCAATAGGTCGTCATCCATGGCCATGATCATCAATTAAATATATAAATCACAATACACAGTGAATCTACGTCAATTAAATGTAGATTTATCAATTTAACACATACTATACATCAATCTAATAGAACTCTTACATCATTAAATAAGTCATAGAAAACTACAGTAGAAATATAAGCATTGAGACTGAATAACTTAACCCATAAAATAGAAAAAACTAGGAATGCATGGTTGACATGAGTTCATAGAAATTATATATTTAAAACATTTCATTAACATCAATAAAATCCTAAAACATTGTTTCAAAACCTTTTATGCAAGAACCCATTGCTAGATCCCAAAATTGGACAATTAATGTTTTAGATCATCACTGAAAATAATTGGAATTGACTCCTTCAAGAAGGAGATTTCAAGGATGAATAACCATACCTTATTTGTTATGAAAACCCACAATATTAATTGAGAAAAACATGAGAAACCTATGTTTTTCCTTTGAGCTTCAAAGCTTTAACAATGGAGTTAATGAGAAAGTGAATGGAGAAGTTCGTTTTGAGTTGAGGTTTTTAACCTTTATTGGTGAGTTTATGGGTTTATATTTTTCCTATAACCTCCCATAAAGCACCACAAAATTATCCAAAATGCCCCTACATTTATTGGAAAATTAATAAACTCAAAGCAGGCATACCCCCCCCTCTCCCCGATGATTGTGTGTTGTAGCTCACCATCTTTGTTGGTGATCTTGATTTCGAACATCAAAAATATCAAAATTTCTCATGGATTTCCATTAAGACCTTGGTTATTCAGCTAATTTTCCCTCACGGCCATGCTGGTACATTTTTAAGGTCAAACAAGCCCCAAGACACACATAACCCCCATTTTGTTGATGATCAAGTGCTATAACTCACCATCTTTATTGGTGATCGCAATTTATGAATTTAAAAATGCTAAAATTTCTTGTGGACATCGATTAGGACATCTATTCATCCATTTGTCCCTCAAGACCATAGCGTCCCATTTTAAATGTCAAACGAGCCCCGAAGCGCGCATACTCCCCACTTTGCTGATAATCGTCTTCTATAGCTTACCAACTATGTTGGTTATCTAGATTTCCGACTTAAAAATGCAAAAATTTCTTGTGGACGTCCATTATCACCTTGTGTATGTAGTGGTTTTCCATTCACAATCATCCCGACTCATTTTCAAGGTCAAACGAGCCCCGAAGCACGCATAACCCTTCTTTTAATGATGATCATGCACTTTAGCTCACTGTATTTTTTTGTGATCCTGAATTACGACTTCAAAAATGTCAAATTATCTCATGGACGTCTGTAATGACATTGGCTACGTAGCCGATTAGTACTCACGGCCATGACGGCCCATTTCCAATCTCAAACAAGCCCAAAGAGAGCATACTCCCCTTTAGACAATTATCGTGTATTATTGCTCACCATCATTGTTGCTTATCAAGATTTCCAACTTCAAAAGCTGACATGTTTCCTAGACGTCCGTTAAGACCTTGGCTAAGCAGCCGATTAACCCTCACAGCCATGCCGGTCCATTTTAAAGGTCAAACGAGCTCCGAAGTGCGCACACACCCCATTTTGCAATTAATCGTGTGGTATAGATCACCATCTTTCTTTTTGATCAAGATTTCTAACTTTAAAAATGCTGAAATTTCTCAGTGACGTCCGTTAAGACCATTGCAATGCAGCCAATTTGCCCTCACATCCATGAAGACCCATTTTTAAGGTCAAACGAATAAGAAGTGTGCATACCCCCTTTTTTCCCGATGATCGTGTTCTATAACACACAAGCTATGTCGGTAATCCTGATTTGTAATGTCCAACATCCCAATATTTCCCGTGAACGTCTGTTAACACTTTGTCTATTCAAGCAGTTTGCCCTCACGGCCATGCCATTCCATTTTAAAGGTCAAATGAGCCTTGAAGTGCGCGTACCCCCCGTTTTGCAGATGATCCTGTGTTATTGATCACCATCTTTGTTAGTGATATAGATTTTCAACTTTAAAATTGCTGAAAATCCTTGTGGACGTCGGTTATGACCTTGTCTATGCTTCTGGTTTTCACTCATAGCAATGCCGCCTCATTTTAAAGGTCAAACGAGCTCCGAAGTGTGTATACCCGCTGTTTTGCTGATGATTGTGTGCCATGGCCCCCATCTTGCTAATGATCATGTGCTATATCTCACAATTTCGATTGGTGGTCAGTATTTCCAAGTTCCAAAATGCAGAAATTTCTCGTGGACGTACATTAGGAGCATGTCTAAGCAAAAATTCTTTTAAGAATTCCCTAGAAGTTAAGGAGAACCCTTTGATCTTCACAAGGCGTACTTGACCCTTTGGGGTGTTGTAGAAATGCTTTCATAATTAGTAAGAAAATCTCTTCATCACAAGCAAAAATTAAAGACACGCCATAATATCCAAGGGACACGGTCCTTTGGATTTTAATGAAATACATAGTAAGTCTTAAAATAAGGAAACTAAGAAAATAGGAAATATGCCCTCGGATAAATGAGGAGATAATTTCTCTTGAGAGAATCTTTCCCAAACTTAACCTTTTTGAATTCAACCTTGCTTCCAAACATATACTTATAGAGTATAGAAAAATACAGGGTTAGTACAAATAATGTACTAAGTATGTCATATATAAAAACAAACAAAAAAGGCCATTTAGTGTAAATACATATTTGTGTCTATTAAGTAAAACATTCATGAATACAGAAGTAAAACAATATATAAATCTTCATTTACCCTTAGATAAAGATTTCCATATTTTTAACAAAAAGGAACATTATAAAATAAGCTTTGCATAAGGTATAGTGAACCATTTCGAACGTTACATTGAATAAAATCATTCCCTGAACAGTGACCACCAAAATTCAAGACAAGAACAAGTGAACTCATTTCCAAAGGAGTTTCCTTAGCTAATGTTATCCTAAGACTCACCAAGGTACGATACAAATGAAAACAACCATACACCTCCTTCGATACACACCTAGGTTATCCCGTAGACTACCTTATAAAGGCTTACTCACCTGGGCAGAATAATTACCCACTTAATGACAATACATTTGAAGAACGGTCAAATAACATATCAAGATTTCCCTATCGGAATACCTACACAGTGCAATGAGTAGATGACGTCACATTCCACCACATACCTTAACTAGTACACTATTTATAAGACTTAGCTCATTAAATTTATATAAGACACACAAGACTCCCCTTACGGAAGGTTTACCTAGTAATAGATTGATAGCCGCCCATACTACAACCTACCCTAATTAGAACGTTCTTGTAGGAGACATAGTTTATATAGATTACTTTAGCACACCAAGACTTCATTTTCGAAAGCTCTACTTAGTGAAATTGACAGATAGTGTCCTATTCCACTACCTAACCTAAACAATACTTTATTTTAGGGGACTTAGTTCATTAATTCTTTTGTGGTGGTTAGCTTAACCGACATAGACTATGAAATCTAGACATAGAATCCTAATACTTCCCTTATCGGAAAAGGGTCTCCACTTGCCTAGAGTGAGGTCTTTCTATTAGATTTTACATGGATTTCACAATAGCTACACCTACGTGGGCACATAGTTAAGGGATAAGGAGATTGCTACTAAGTAACTCATTATCTACTAACAGGAGTGCTCATCTCAACACGTACATTGGGATAAAACATCTCATTTCACGAAGTGCACCCACCCCTTGTTCATATCCCCTTAGAGATACGCATAACTCTCCATCGATTCTCAATATTTTATGTTATCTGTTAAGGATAACTAATGGATACCGCATTTCAAATCACAAAGCGTATCCTTCCTCCTACCTATCTTACAACTCTCTTGGAAGACACTGAGGTTTATTGTAAACACTTCATCTCAACTCACGAAGAGTGTTCACCCCAAAATGCCCCTTTTTATTCACATTATTTAACTTCATTCAATCATACATTCAAAATTTGTGTATGTGTGCATAAATGTGAACACACCTTGCACATAAGCATCATTTCTCTTGTAATAATAAGCTTCATAACTTACATTAACAATAATAACATCATAATAATCTTACTTCACATAATGTGCCTTCATGGCTTCTTTCACAATGCACATGTAACTTTACATTCCTACAATGCAAGCTTTATAGTACACAATGGAAGAACAATCGTTATTATAACTTCATTTCACACATTTGGACTTCATATCCACACATACAACGTATACCAAGTATATACAAATTCATCATGTAAACAACGCCACCAATAAGGTGGACCATACCCCTCAAGAGAAATCCACAATTAAAGCTAAGCAACATAACTAAATTATCCTTTATCAAAGCTTCTTTCACCAATAATAATTTCTTCAACAATTCATCGTAATATTGCCCTTAGCGCAGTAGCTAAACATCAATAACAACAGATGGAAACTAAAGCTCAAAGACTATCAAAATCATTCTCATTCAATCCATTCCTTAAGCAAAAAATTGATTTAATGAAAATCTTTTAAAAAAATTTATTGAAGTTCTAGCAAAATATCACCAAGTAGAATTAGAAACTGTCACGACCCAACCCGATGGGCCGTGACTAGTGCCCGTTTTGGACACCCACATACAAACCTGCTAAGTATAACCAACTGAAACTAAGACAATATAGAATCAAGCCAACCCCAACGTCATATATATATAAGAGGACCTGTATCATAAGGAGTCATAACCATTCAACCATAACAGCATACGCGAGCCGACAAGGCCGCCACTATTCAAAGCATAATAACATACGTATGCCGACAAGGCTGCCACTACACAATACACAATGATGTACGCAGCCGACAAGGCTACCCCTGTACAAGCGGACATCCCAAACAAACCATGTCCAGACCATTATCCAAAACATATATATACAACCCACATAATGTCCACAGACCTCTAAGAGTACATTAGTGAAACTCGACGGGACAGGGCCCCGCCATACCCATAGACGAGCAAAAGACTACACAAAAGTTATGTACAAAAACGACTGGGCTCCGGAACAATGGAGCCTCTCCCAATCAGCAGAGTAGATATCCTAGGCGGGAGGATCACCGAACTGTGCGTCTACACCTGCGGGCATGAAACGCAGCCCCCCGAGGAAAGGGGGGTCAGTACGGACAATGTACTGAGTATGTAAAGCATAAGGTAAAGATGACAGGAACCAATATGGCAAGTCGAAACAAAATATCACTACACATATACCCTTTTAAGTGAAAATCATGCATATATTTAACATTTAAGGTGCCCAGCTTCCCTAGTAAGGGGCTCGGCAAAATAATCATCACGTCATCTCCGTCATCATCATCATCATCATCATAACCATCCTCATCACCAATCATATATATAATATACATACCCGGCCCTCTAGTGAGGAACTCGGTGACATATGCAAGAAACTCCGCACGAACATTACCCGGCCCGGGACTCGGTGAAATGATAAATGACTCTATGCACGAGCAAAATATTATGAGCAACCATATGCAATTAAAATCATTTCTTATAACTCAATAGAACAATCAACGTGAACCAGCAAGGAGTATTACCAAAGATTAATGTTTTATCAAGATTATGAACCTTTAATACGATATGGAAACGTAAAATCTCAATGACTCTAAGAAGCATTACCATATATATTAGAGATCATCATAGCCTTAGACATATCCGATATATAGAGGAATAATTGTGGAAGCAAGAATATACGTCACCTAGACACTCTAGAGGTAAGTATCAAATCTGTCCGTTATTCGCTTATTTTTAAAAGTCATGCCAAGCAAAGAAAGAAGGGACAGCGTTACATACCATATAATCGAGCCGCACGTCCAATATTTACTTCTCAAGCTATTAATCTATAACAAGCAACAATCGTGCCGCAATTAGATAAACATCGTGCTTTACTTTCTTGTAAGCTAGCTAATAATCTAACGAAAATTCGGCAGCACCTCCCCTATTTTCCTTACTTCGTCCCAATCCGACAACTATCCAAATTATCCACAACAATACCAATAACACATATAACCCAAAGAATCATATTAAACAGCCCCCTCCCCAAAACAGTTCCGTCTCGGCAACCATAGCAGCGAAGCAACGACACACCGAGCGATAACTCGTTTTATAATTCGCAACACATCTACATTATCGTATTCATCCTTTGGAGTATATACTCATAATCACATTCAACATATACATAATGCCAAAACAGAATTTTCCTGCAGTTTGCTTTAATCAAAACAGCCAAGCACCAACACGACACCACTAATAATCCGATTATGGTTTCCATTCATACTTAGCACATTCAATAACTAAAACAAACTTCCTAAGCTACTGGTCACGCCCCCTTCTTAAAATTAATGGATCATTAACAAGGGTATTCTAAAGAATTAACACACCAAACAAGGAGATTACTAACCAAATTATTTGCAGCTGCTGGCCAAGAGTTGCAGGGTTGGTTTCTCCATTTCCATGGCTGCCTAAGACTAGTGGTGAAGAAGAAGATGATATGCAGCAATGCATTTCACCACTTTATTTAGCATGGAGTGGATTTCTCCACCTCATTTAATAGTATGAAGTGGAGGCAGCCCCCCTCTACACCTGTCCACTAAGGCCAGCCCACAATCTGATCCCTTTTTAATTTTTGCCTTGAGTGGTGGGGCCCACTGGATTAAATTAATCCTAATCAGCCACCAATTATGAGTGGTGGGGCCCATTGGATTAAATCAATCCAAATTAGCCACTAATTAATCCCTCACTTAAAGTTAATGGCACTTACATTAGCCAACTCATACTTAATATCACATTTGGGAATAACATCCTTGCCTAATATTTCTTTACGTCTTCTAGATCACGATGCGCACTACGTATAAAAAAAATACGAGGCATAACATCCTTCCCCCCTTAGGAACATTCGTCCTCGAATGTTAAGTTAGCGTCTTGCAAAAACAAATTCCAACGAGGTCTCTCTAAAAGTTATACCTATCAACCTGCATTCCGTAACTTACAGATGCCTCACAGCTACATAATCTCATTATCTATCAATATAGTCAAGCTAGGAATTGAATTACCTGCAGGACCGGGGAACAAGTAAGGATACTTATTCTTCATTTCGTCTTCCGCTTCCCAAGTCATCTCCTCCCTATTGTTATTTTACCACAACACTTTGACGGAAGCCACATCCTTAGTACGTAACCTTCTAACCTGACGATCAAGTATAGCCACGGGTTTCTCCTCATATGACAACTCCTCTGTTACCTGAATATCATCTACAGGGAATACTCTAGAAGGATCACCAATACATTTACGTAGCATCGATACCTGGAAGACTGGATGTACCGCCTCCAAATCAGATGGTAGATCCAACTCATAGGCAACCTTGCCTATCCTACGAACAATCTGATAAGGCCCAATGTATCTCGGACTGAGCTTCCCCTTCCTGCCGAATCTCATCACACCCCTCATGGGTGATACCTTCAGGAATACCCAGTCACCAATCTGAAACTCCAAATCTCGACGCCGGTTATCTGCATATGACTTTTGTCGACTCTGGGCTGCTAATAATCTTTCTTGAATAAGCTTCACCTTGTCAACAGCTTGCTGAATCACATCCGGGCCTATTAACTTAGTCTCGCCAACATCAAACCAACCAATAGGTGATCTGCACTTCCTCCCATATAAGGCCTCGTACGGTGCCATCTGGATACTAGAATGGTAGCTATTATTATAGGCAAACTCAATGAGTGGCAAGTGGTCATCCCAGCTGCCTTTGAAGTCAATAATACAGGCCCGCAACATATCTTCTAGTGTCTGAATAGTACGCTCAGCCTGCCCATCAGTCTGAGGGTGAAATGCTGTGCTAAGGTTCACCTGTGTCCCCAATCCCTTCTGAAACGATCTCCAAAAGTTGGCTGTAAATTGAGCTCCTCTGTCTGATATAATGGACGTGGGAACCCCATGAAGTCTCACTATCTCCCTGACATATAACCTCGCATAATCTTCAGCCGAATAAGTAGTCCTAACTGGAAGAAAATGGGCCGATTTCGTCAGCCTATCTACAATAACCCATATAGAGTCATACTTCCGTTGAGTGCGAGGTAAGCCTGTAATGAAGTCCATATTAATCATCTCCCATTTCCAAGTCGGGATCTCTATCTCCTGTAATAATCCACCAGGCTTTTGATGTTCGATCTTGACTTGTTGACAATTTGGGCACTGAGCAACAAACTCCGCTATGTCCTTTTTCATGCCATCCCACCAATATAAGCATCTGAGGTCATGATACATTTTTGTTGACCCTGGGTGAATAGAATAACGGGCAGAGTGTGCCTCTCCCATAACCTGCCGTCGTAGCCCCGCAGTATCGGGTACACACAATCTGCCTTCATATCATAACACTCCGTCAGGTGTAACCTTAAATGGGGTCTTTTCCTTTTGAAGAGCTGCATCTCTATACTGTGCCAGAATAGGGTCCTTGTATTGGTGTCTCTTTACCTCATCTATGATTGAGGACTCAGCAACCTCTCGAATAGAAACTCCACTATCTTCCGAATTAGCTAGACGGACTCCAAGGCTGGATAGCCGCTGAATCACCCGAACCATATCCCTCCCTTCTGGTTGTACATATGTCAAGCTACCCATGGACTTACGGCTAAGAGCATCTGCTACAACATTCGCTTTCCCTGGATGATATATAATCCTTTAGCAACTCTAACCACCGCCTCTGTCGTAAGTTCAGCTCCTTCTGTTTAAAGATATATTGGAGACTCTTATGATCTGTGTAGATGTCCACATGGACACCATATAAATAATGTCTCCATATCTTCAAGGCATGAACCACGACCGCTAACTCCAGATCGTGAGTAGGATAGTTCTTTTCATGCTTCCTAAGTTGTCGGGAGGCATAGGCTATAACTTTGCCATGCTGCATCAATACACATCCTAGCCCAACACCTGAAGCATCACAATAAATAACATAGCCGTCTGGTCCCTCCGGAAGAGTTAGGACTGGAGCTGTAGTCAATTTGTCTTTCAATAGCTGGAAGCTTCGCTCACAAGCATCTGTCCACTGGAACTTGGCTGCCTTTTGAGTTAGCCTTGTCAAAGGCGCTGAAATTGAGGCAAACTTTTCTACGAATCTCCTGTAATATCCTGCTAACCCCAAAACGCTGCGTACTTCAGTAGGTGTCGTAGGTCTGGGCCAAGTCTTTACTGCCTCAATCTTCTGCATGTCTACTCGAATACCATCAGCTCCAATAATATGCCCCAAGAATGCCACTGAAGTCAACCAGAACTCGCACATAGAAAATTTAGCATACAACTTCTGGTGCTGAAGCACCCTAAGAACCGTCCTTAAATGATCTGCATGCTCCTCTTCTGAACGTGAATAGACCAGAATATCGTCTATAAATACAATAACAAATATATCAAGGAATGGTTTTAATACTCGATTCATTAAATCCATGAACACTGCTGGAGCATTAGTCAGCCCAAAAGACAGCACTCTAAACTCATAATGCCCATATCGGGTCCAGAATGCCGTCTTTGGAATATCTGCCTCCCTTACCCGCACCTAATGATAACCTGACCGCAAGTCCGGAATGCCGTCTTTGGAATATCTGCCTCCCTTACCCGCACCTAATGATAACCTGACCGCAAGTCTATCTTTGAAAAACACTTTGCACCCTGCAACTGGTCAAATAGATCGTCAATCCTTGGGAGGGGATATATGTTCTTTATTGTTACTTTGTTCAACTGCCTATAATCAATGCACATCCGCAGCGACCCATCCTTCTTCCTCACAAACAATACCGGTGCTCCCCAAGGTGACGTACTAGGCCTGATGAAGCCCTTTTCTAGCAAATCCCTCAATTGCTCTTTCAATTCTTTCAACTCAGTAGGTGCCATTCTATAAGGAGGTATAGATATAGGCTGGGTATCTGGCAGTACATCTATAGTAAACTCTATCTCCCGTTCTGGAGGAAGGCCTAGAAGTTCCTCGGGGAACACATCAGGAAATTCATTAACTACCGGGACTGATTGAAGAGTCGGTGCCTCTGTCTTTATGTCATGCACCAGAATCAGATGGTAAATATATCCTTTTCTAACCATCTTCCGGCCTTGAGGTATGAAATGAACTTACCTTTCGGCGATACTGTACTTCCCTTCCACTCTATAATCGGTTCCCCTGGAAATTGAAATCGAACTATCTTTCCTCTGCAATCAACATTAGCATAACAAGCAGCCAACCAATCCATGCCCATGATAATATCAAACTCAATCATATTTAACTCTATTAGATCTGCTACGGTATGACGACTATATATAACTACTGAATAATTCCTATATACTCGCGTAGCTATGACAAAATCTCCTACAGGTGTAGCTACCTCAAATGGTTCTATCAACTCAGACTCTATTCCGATCCTACTAGCAACAAAGGGAGATATATATGATAAGGTGGAACCTGGGTCTATCAATGCATACACACTTCGAGAGAATAGTGATAATATACCTGTGATCACATTAGGTGACGCGTCCTGATCTTGCTTATTAGTCAAAGCATATATACAGTTTGAGGGACCGCTAGAACTGGAAGCTCCACCACGTCCTCTACCACGGCCTGCTGGCGCCTGAATACCCTGCCCCGTAGGGCGCATAGCCACAGAAGAAGATGAACCAGCAACGGACCCTGTAGGTTGTGCCATACCACCTGCACTACCTCTAAGGTGACACTCCCTCATAGTGTGGCCCTGACGGCCGCAAGAAAAACACGCACCTGTAGCCCAACGACATTCCCCAGGATGGGACTTACCACAACGAGAGCACCGAGGCAAAGGTGGCCTCGACTGGCTCAAACCCCTGCCCATCTGTGACCCTAACGCCCTAGAGCTCTGAACAGCTTCCGAATATCCCATACGATCGAACCCCCTACCCATGAAACGTCGGGGTGCACTATGTGCTGGCTGGGAAGAAAATCTAACATGCTGCTGAGACTGCCCGCTTTGAAACTCGTCAGGATAACCTGCTGATCTAGCCCTCTTATGCTGGCCTCTATTATAATCTCTATCTGGCTGACGTCCCCAGTGCTGATCCTCTACCCCCTGTGCATATGCCTGCACCCGAGCAATGTCCATACCTGGCTGAAGAGTCACTGCCATACAACCGTCAATCAGATAACGATCCAATGCCATCACATAACAATGTACCCTGTCTGCCATATCAGCCACAATAGTAGGCGCATGCCTAGCCAATGAATCAAACTCGAGGCTATACTCTCGAACGCTCCTGCCATTTTGCTTCAAACGCAAGAATCTATCGACTCTAGCTCGCTTCATCTCTGGAGGCAGGAAGTGACCCTGGAAAGCCTCCACAAATTCATCCCATACCGCTGGAGGAGCACCCTCACCCCTAGATAACTCCCAAGACTCATACCAATTAATAGCTATATCCCGCAAATGATACGTAGCCAACTCAACAGACTCGGTCTCCGAAGCCTTGATTATCCTCAATGTACGCTGCATCTGACGAATAAACTCTTGCGGATCATCCTGGGGCCTTGACCCAAAGAACTCTGGAGGATTACAACTTAAGAAGTCACGAGCCCTTAAGCTATCAGATCTGTCCGCATGATCAACTCCTAGTCCATGCCTGCGAGCCTGATCTGCCACTAATCTAGTCAGCAATTGAACCGCATCTCTCATGGCCCTATCCTCCGCCCCTGACTGAGGAGCTGGAGGTTCAGATGTTGGGGCCTCGGGGGCTGGTGGTGTCCCCCGAACTGGAGCTGCTGCTGCTCTAAGCTCTTCTGGCGGTGGGGGTGTGGCAGAGCTCTCCGACTGGAGCATAATACCAGGCATAGACTGGCCACGGGCCCTAGTAACTCTCCGGGTCTGACTAGTACCTTCTGCTACCGATTTTCCCTTCTGGGCGGCTGTCGCTTTCTTTAGAGGCATAGCTGAAAACACACGGATTCGTTAGAGAGGGATTATCCTATTAATATAGCTCTATCGCACGATCTAGAATAAGAAGAAAGAATGACATCCTAAATGTCCTGTAGCTTCCTGTTTATAGATGTGGTGCACAACACACCGATAAAGAAGACTCTACTAGACACGGTCCGTAGACACTTCCGAGGAAGAACCGCTCTGATACCACTCTTTGTCACGACCCAACCCGATGGGCCGTGACTAGTGCCCGTTTTGGACACCCACATACAAACCTCTTAAGTATAACCAACTGAAACTAAGACAATATGGAATTTAATCAAATCAAGCCAACCCCAACGTCATATATATATAAGAGGACCTGTCTCATAAGGAGTCATAACCATTCAACCATAACAGCATACGCGAGCCGACAAGGCCGCCACTATTCAAAGCATAATAACATACGTATGCCGACAAGGCTGCCACTACACAATGCACAATGATGTATGCAGCCGACAAGGCTGCCCCTGTACAAGCGGACATCCCAAACAAACCATGTCCAGACCATTATCCAAAACATATATATACAACCCACATAATGTCCACAGACCTCTAAGAGTACATTAGTGAAACTCGACGGGACAGGGCCCCGCCATACCCATAGACGAGCAAAAGACTGCACAAAAGTTATGTACCAAAACAACTGGGCTCCGGAACAGTGGAGCTCTCCCAATCAGCAGAGTAGGTATCCTAGGCGGGAGGATCACCGAACTGTGCGTCTACACCTGCGGGCATGAAACGCAGCCCCCCGAGGAAAGGGGGTCAGTACGGACAATGTACTGAGTATGTAAAGCATAAGGTAAAGATGATAGGATACCAATATGGCAAGTCGAAACAAAATATCGCTACACATATACCCTTTTAAGTGAAAATCATGCATATATTTAACATTTAAGGTGCCCAGCTTCCCTAGTAAGGGGCTCGGCAAAATAATCATCACGTCATCTCCGTTATCATCATCATCATAACCATCCTCATCACCAATCATATATATAATATACATACCTGGCCCTCTAGTGAGGAACTCGGTGACATATGCAAGAAACTCCGCACGAACATTTCCCGGCCCGGGACTCGGTGAAATGATAAATGACTCTATGCACGAGCAGAATATTATGAGCAACCATATGCAATTAAAATCATTTCTTATAACTCAATAGAACAATCAACGTGAACCAGCGAGGAGTATTACCAAAGAATAATGTTTTATCAAGATTATGAACCTTTAATACGATATGGAAACGTAAAATCTCAATGACTCTAAGAAGCATTACCATATATATTAAAGATCATCATAGCCTTAGACATAGCCTATATATAGAGGAATAATTGTGGAAGCAAGAATATACGTCACCTAGACGCTCTAAAGTAAGTATCAAATCTGTCCGTTATTCGCTTATTTTTAAAAGTCATGCCAAGCAAAGAAAGAAGGGACAGCGTTACATACCATATAATCGAGCCGCACGTCCAATATTTATTGCTCAAGCTATTAATCTATAACAAGCAACAATCGTGCCGCAATTAGATAAACATCGTGCTTTACTTTCTTGTAAGCTAGCTAATAATCTAACAAAAATTCGGCAGCACCTCCCCTATTTTCCTTACTTCGTCCCAATCCGACAACAATCCAAATTATCCACAGCAATACCAATAACACATATAACCCAAAGAATCATATTAAACAGCCCCCTCCCCAAAACAGTTCCGTCTCGGCAACCATAGCAGCGAAGCAATGACACACCGAGCGATAACTCGTTTTATAATTCGCAACACATCTACCTTATCGTATTCATCCTTTGGAGTATATACTCATAACACATTCAACATATACATAATGCCAAAACAGAATTTTCCTGCAGTTTGCTTTAATCAAAACAGCCCAAGCACCAACACGACACCACTAATAATCCGATTATGGTTTCCATTCATAATCAAAACAGCCCAAGCACCAACACGACACCACTAATAATCCGATTATGGTTTCCATTCATACTTAGCACATTCAATAACTAAAACAAACTTCCTAAGCTACTGGTCACGCCCCCTTCTTAAAATTAATGGATAATTAACAAGGGTATTCTAAAGAATTAACACACCAAACAAGGAGATTACTAACCAAATTATTTGCAGCTGTTGGCCAAGAGTTGCAGGGTTGGCTTCTCCATTTCCATGGCTGCCTAAGACAAGTGGTGAAGAAGAAGATGATATGCAGCAATGCATTTCACCACTTTATTTAGCATGGAGTGGATTTCTCCACCTCATTTAATAGTATGAAGTGGAGGCAGCCCCCCTCTACACCTGTCCACTAAGGCCAGCCCACAATCTGATCCCTTTTTAATTTTTGCCTTGAGTGGTGGGGCCCACTGGATTAAATTAATCCTAATCAGCCACCAATTATGAGTGGTGGGGCCCATTGGATTAAATCAATCCAAATTAGCCACTAATTAATCCCTCACTTAAAGTTAATGGCACTTACATTAGCCAACTCATACTTAATATCACATTTGGGAATAACATCCTTGCCTCATATTTCTTTACGACTTCTAGATCACGATGCGCACTACGTATAAAAAAAAATACGAGGCATAACAGAAATATCATATTTGAATTATCTAAAATGTTTTCATGCAATGCCCATAGCTAGAGTTAAACATAAGAAGAAGTTATGGTTGAAAAGCCTTTTTGAAAATCTATTAGAAAGGAATACTTGAAAGAAATAGAGGTCATGTATTACTAAGATACCTCGTGTATAATATAACCCAATGATTTTGATGAAGAACTCGACCACCAAAAGCCCACCGAGCCCCTTCTTGACTTCGAGCTTCTACGGAGTTTGACAGAGTCTTTTAAGAGAGAGGGTTTTGGGTTTTAGGAAATGAATAATAAAATTAGTTCTTAGGTTTTGAAAAACTTTAATATACCTAATAGACCCTATATAAATTCCTAGCTTCATAAACTACTTGGGGTGAATATACCAAGAATCCCTTGACTAGGAAGAAAATTACATCTTTTTGACAGCCTCAGAGACGACTCCAACCATTGGACTGTTTGTCAATAGAAGGCCTCTTGGTGGTGGTTCGTTTATTGGGTATGAGACATTAGAAACTTGCAGTCTTGCAGGTTCAATCAATCTGACCAAGTCGATGAGCCTTTGATTAGTCAAATGACCGTCGAATGGTCTAGTTGTTGGATATTGCCTAGGCAGTTTTGGTTCCGAGCCTTGGGCCATTCTCTAGGGACCCTCGTGGTCCCAGGTGGGGTCGTACCAAGACTTCAAATCCCTAAAAATAGTTGTATATGTATTAGGAACATCCCATATCAATGTTGATTAAAACGAACAACTAAAACTCATCAAAAGACATCAAGACACATAAGTACAATCTATGGCATATCTTCCGAACTTCATGGACATTCTTTGACATTTGATCTGTAAACATAACCAAACTTCACACACTTCCATAGGTCATCATTTTAACTCATTTTAACACAAAAATTTCTGAAGAAACATTCACGATGCTCTAGTTAACCTTAGTTTGTTATAAGGTGTTACATTCTCCACGACTTGGAATAACATTCGACCTCGAATGACACTAAAATCATTAATGCCTTCAAGGAATCAATTAGCAGCACATTACACATTAAAATAATGGTAAAAAGTTTATAATCAAATCACCAACTAACAAGGAGCACAAATTCACACTTTCACACACTTTGTAACACATGTAATTTGTAACAATTTTCACATTTCAAAATTCATCCTTTCCTTCATTTAGAGATGGACTACCATCTATAACATTAAACATGCTCATATAAAACAATTTTACAAACATTGAAACAACGATTCAAGAGAATGCAATTTTTTTCAAAACTTGGAATTTTCACTGTGAGCATTACTATAACACCGTGAAACATGCTAGAATTTTCAAAATCCATTCTTTGAGAAATTCATAAAGAAGGCATGATCATAAGAAATATTAAACCATATAAACTCATATTATGACATAAAAACAACAACCATAAAGAGTTAAGACTTACAAGGACTATCAAATCTGGACAAGTTCTCTTTTGTAGATCCCAAGTCATAGGGATAGTTCTTCTTTAGATCATTGGGATCTAGACAACATTGAGGAGCATGATTGACGTCTTTCCCCTTTTCCTTGATGCTAGGGAAGTCCCTCATCTTGTGTCCTTTACTATCACAACTAAACCAACAAACCTTTATGGCAAGACACTTGCCCAAATGTTGCTTTCCAAAAAAAGAACAACCAATTCTCTCCAAAGTATGGCCACCTCCTTGGGAGTCTTTATTTTGAGTCGTATACTTGTTCCCCATGGAAGACTGTTAGTGAAATAACGTCTTCTTAGGTTTTTAGTGACTAGATTGTCTGACCTAGGCTTCTTACCCTCTTTCCTTATCTCTCTAATTTTATACTCCGCAATTTGTTGAGCATACCCTATGAGCCTAGAAATATCCATCTCTATAAGAAGCATTGTCGTAATAAACTCTTTCTCCACCAAGCTAGACACTCCCATCACAAATTTGTTCATCCTAGCCAAAGGGTTTGCAACCATTGTTGGGGCATACTTAGAGATTTGGGTGAATTTGAGAGAGTATTGTTGCACACTCTTCCCCTTGACGAAGGTTCATGAATTCAACCATGTTCTTCTCCCTCAACTCTAGAGGAATTAACCTACCTTGGAATGCCTCTTTAAATAGCTCCCAATCAACCGGTCAATCCTCCAAAGGTCTTTCATCTCTCAATTGCTTCAACCACACATGAGCCACATCTTTGCATTGGTAAGTGGCTAGCTCCGCTTTTTATCTAGTAGTCAGACTCATAGCATCCACTACTTTTAAAACCTAATCTATAAAGCCTAGTGGATCTTTATCTAGCTTAGTTCTAATAAAATTAGGATATTTATCCTCCTGAAATCCTGAATTCTTGAAGTTGGAGTGGAAGTCCACCCCCCTTGTTAGCTTGGGCAACATAGTGATATTTGATGACATTAGCTCTAGTCGTCTTGATGTCACGGACCACAAGTATCCCCTAGAGGTTAGGGTGGAACCTTGGATCGGGATAAGGATTACTTGAACCTTTGAGGTCTTGTACAATCTCTTTAACTATCGTTCATTACATAAAACATTAAAGTAGTGCAAAATTAAAACTTTTCACAGCATTAAATATAAAAAAAATATCGTAAATACTTAGACAATATCATTGTCACAAGACAAAGTTAAAGACACGGCCTAAATAATGTAGGGACACAACTCTTTACATTTGAAAGAGATGCATAAGAGAATACATACAAAACTAAAGAATTAAGAACTATGCCATCTAATATATGAGGATGTACTTTGTCTTCAGAGAATCAAATCCCAAGATTTCCTTCTAAACTTGAATCTTGTTTTCAAACCTATACTTATAGACTATATAAAAGTATGGGGTTAGGATGAATACTGTACTAAGTATGGCATATGCAAAAACATGCAATAAAGGATATTTTATCGAAAACACACTTTCATGCCAATTAACAAAACATTCATGAATTTAGAAACTAAACAACATAAGGAACATCATTTGACACTTAGAGAAAGATTTCAATAATTTTAGCAAAAAGAGGTGCTTTACAATAAGACTTTCAAAATTAACAGTGAACTCTTTTTAACATTTACCATAAATTATCCCTATTCAAAAAATAGTGAACTTCCATGTCCAAGAAAAGAGGAAGCTAACTCATTTCCTTAGGAGTTTCTACAAATAAGTTTATCCTAAGACTCAATAAAATAAGATATGAAGAATGTGCACCTACACCTGCTACAATACACACCAAAGTGATCCTCAAGACTAACCCTTTTCAGCTTACTCACTTTGGGAGAACACGCCCCAACTCAATGACAAGACAATAGAAGAACACTAAAGCAACATACCAAGACTTCCTTTTCGAAATGCCTACTTAGTGAAATGAGTAGATGTTCTCCCATTCCACCACCTACACTAAGTAGTACACTTGTTTAGAAGTCTTAGAACTAATACTCTCCTTCCAGAAGGTCTACTTAGTAAAGTGGATATATAGTGTCCTATGCCACTACCTACACTAAGTAGTACGGTCTTTTAGGAGACCTATTAGTCTCACCAAGACTCCCCTTCTGAAATGCCTACCAAGTTCAATGGACAAATAGAGTCCCATACCACTACCTACACTAAGTAGTATATCACTACACCATTTTAGATCTACGGCAACACTAAATCTTGACAACACTTATAAAGTGTTGCCTAAAATACTTTTGGGAACACTTTTAAAGTGTAGCCAATGATTTTGACTATTAGCTACATTAATTTTGGCTACACTTCTAAAGTGTACTCTCTAATGGATAAACTACACTTTATAAGTGTTGTTAAATATGATATAATTGACAACACCTATTTATATATATGGCCACACTTCTAAAGTGTTTTATTTATACAATTGAAAATACAACATATTATAAGTGTGGCCTTAAAATTTTCACTAAAATATTATATTCCCTCCAAACATTTTTAACTCTCCCTCCCATTTCTATTTGAAAAAATTATTAATAAAACATTAAAACTCCTTTCCCCAAATTGAAGAACACGGTCTCCATAGCTCCTCCTCAGAAGCTGCCTCATTGCAGCGATCAAGTGAATGGTCGGATCTGGAGGAGGAGTGGACGAACTAAACTTCTTACAAAAATGGAGATGACGAGTTAAGGCTTCTTCCGCGTTAATCAACCTCCCACATCACATCATCTCATCCTTCACTGCTTCCGCACACAGTCATCATATCCATTTTCCTTTATACGCTCGCGGATCGTCTCTACATAAGCCAAAGTAAATTCCTCCGTCAATCCACAACAATCGCATTTCGTGAAATCCACCTAGATCGTCGGTGCCGCTAGTTTTCCTCCCTCCACAGTGAAGAGGTTGTTCCATCATATTCTCGTTGAATCATTCCCAGATTGAGTTATTCCTTCGTATTCTCAAAGAAACTTCATCACATTGAAATGATTTTTTTTTTAAAATAGGGTTTATTAGTTACTAACTCCTCTTGTTGATGCAGTTAGTGAAGGAAGTGTCTTTCTGATGTAGCTATCAAGTTTACTTCATCAAGTAAAAGTGCACAAAGAGAAAGATTTATCCCCTTCAAGATCACATCTTGATAAAGGTAATACCATTATCATTTGTTCTGTTCATCGTCTGTATCTTATATCTAATGAAATACTAGTTCTGCTAAATCTAGATAGGACGTTGAGAATAACCTTATCTATGAAAATCTACTTATATTTGAACCATTCTATATAAAGTACCTTGTAACTGTGATACTTGAGTAATTTTCTTTAGTGAATTCTATCATGAAGCATGGACCGTCGTGGTCATGATTGGCCGTTGTGGTCATGACGGGCTGTCGTGGTCATCCGTCATTGTCATGACGGGCCATCGTGGTCATCCGTCGTGGTCATGACGGGCCGTTGTGGTCATCCGTCGTGGTCATGATGGGCCGTCGTGGACTCCGTCGTCCCATACATGCAAGTTTCTTCTGCTACTTCTCTGATCTTCATGATGAACATGCAGTACGGACCGTCATGGCTACAATGGTCCGTCACGCTTTCTGTTACAGCTAAACAAGTTTCTTCTGCTTATTCTCTGATCTTCATGACGAACATGCAGGACGGACCATCATGGCTACGACGGTTCGTCACGCTTTCTGTTACAGCTGAAACTTCAAATTGATTAATTGTTAAATTTCTTAATTTTGTGTTCTTTATTGATGGAACAGATTTGGTTACTAGAGGAATTGATATTCAAGCACATAACGTTGTTTGTGTTAGTTTGCGTGCATCATGGTTATTATATAACACCAAATATTTTATATTGTTTCTTATGAAGTTTGAACCCTTATGCAATATCTTATTTGTGTAGGGAAATGGAGGTGATCAAATTTGAAGTGGATGATGAAGAGTTTTTGAACTATTGTAAAAGTTTAAATACATATTTGATTTATTGTGTACACATTTAGAATATTAATATATAAATATGGGTATGTACACAAACATACTATCTTTTGGTTGTACATGAAAAATTTCTTGAAGTTTATTTGAAATATATAGCTTCACTTTAATGACTAATTAGTTCATTTTGTGTTTTAAGTCACTTGTATGTATGTAAATATATTATATATATTTGTCCTAAATGTAGGCTTATAAATGTTGAAGTTACACTTTGTAAGTGTTACTCTAGGTAGATAAAAAGTTACACTTTGAAAGTGTTGCAATAGATGACCAATAAAAGGCAACACTTTTTAAGTGTTACCAATAAATCTGAACAGGCAACGCTTTTAAGTGTAGCCAAAGATGGCAACATTTAAAAAGTGTTGCCTAATGTCAAAGGTTACGCTTCTTTTGGGCAACCCCTAAAAAGTGTTGCTGAATGTCCTAAAGTGTAGCCTTTTATCAAAGGCTACACTTTTTGCCAGTTTAGGCTACACATACATGGTGTTGCTGTAGGCCGAAAATGGTGTAGTGACACTCTTTTATAAGACTTAGCACTTTCATTACTTTTGGGGGATTATCTTAATTGACATAGACCATTACAGCTAGACATGGAATCCCGATACTTCCCTTATCGGAGAATGGTTCCCTCACTTTCCTAGAGTGAGGACGTTCTTTTATATTTTACATGGCTTACGCAATAGCTACACATATCTAAGCACATAGATAAGTGATAAGGAGATTGATACTAAGTCACACATTCTCTACTAACAAGGAGTTGTAATCTCAATAGGTATATTGTAATAAAATTAGGATGCTACTAAACACTTTATGTCAACTAACGAAGAGTGTTTACCGCAAAACTCCTCGTTTTATTCACATTCTTTCACTTCATTCATTCATTCAAAAATTTATGTAAGTATTTGTACATGTGAACACACCTTGTACATAAGCATCACTTCACTTACATTCAATTCTATACTTGCTTAAACCTTCATTCATCATATAAGGCACTTTCATATGCTTTCCTTAGTCATATAGTTCATCTAGATATAATCTCTAGCATACTTCTAATAATAATATCCATAAATAGAATTAATAATAATAACATAATAATCATATTAATTCACATAATATGCCTTCATGGCCTCTTTCACAATACACAATAAAATACAAGAACAATCTTCATGATCACTTCATTTAACACATTTGGCCTTCAAAGCACACATACAATCCATTCCAAGTATATCAAAGTTCATCAAGTAAACACCGCCATCAAAAAGATCGACCACACCAATAAGGTTCAATTCATAATTAGATCTAAGCAACATAACCAACTTATTTTTTATCCAAGATTCTTTCACTGATAAAAAATTCTTCAACAATTAATCATAATATAATCCTTAGGGAAGTACCTAAACATCAATATCATTCTCATTCAACCCATTCCTTAAGGAAAAGATTTATATAAAAAAAACCTTTCACATGTTTTCATTGAAGTTCTAGCATGAATATCACCAACTAACATTAGAAACATCATATTTGAATTATGTAAAACATTTTCATGCAATATCCATATTTGGAGATAAAGATAAAAGAAGTTAGGGTTGAAAACCTTTTTTTAAAATCTATTTGAAAGGAATCCTTGAATGAAAGAGAGTTCAAGGACGACTACCATACCTCAAATAGAAGAAACCCAATGTTTTATATGAATAACTTTACCACCAACATAACTCCTACATCCTTCTTGACTTCTAGCTTCTTTGGAGTTTGAGAAAGTCTTTTAAGAGAGAGGGGTTTTGTGTTTTAGGAAATGAAGTATAAAATTAGGTTTTAGGGTTTGAAACACATTAATATACCTAAAATAACATTAATATAAATTTTTAGGTTCATAAAATACTTGGGGTGAATTTACCGAACTCCCCAAGACTTGGCAGAAAATTATAGCTTTTTCACAGCCTCAGAGACTACTCCAACCAACAGACTGTTTGTCCATCGGGGCCCGTTAGTGGTGGTTAATTTGTTGGGTGTGAGACTTTAAAAACTTATAGGCCTGCAGGTCTAATCAATAGGAACAAGTCAACGAGTTGTTTATTGGTAAACTAGCTGTCAATTGGTCTTGTTGGTGGACATTGCACAGACAGTTTTGGGTCCTAATTGTGTGTCGTAGGTTTGTTCGAACCCGGATGCTAAACCACTAAAAATATTCGTATAGGTTTTATGAATATCCTACATCAATTTCTATTGAAATGAATACATAAAACACATCAGGACACACAAGTACAATCTAAGGCATATCTTTCGAACGTCATGGACGCTTTTTGACCTTTGACCTCCAAACATTACTAAAATTCACACACTGTCATAGGAAATCATTATAACTCATTTTCACAAAAAAATAAATAAATAAACATTCAAGAAGGTCTAGTTAACCTTAGTTCATTTTAGCGTATTATATTCCCCATTTTTTCGATGATCATATGCATTAGCTCGCAATCTTTGTTTTTGATCCAGATTTCGGACTTCAAAAATACAAAAGTTTCTCATGGACATCCGTTAAGATCTTTTTATTTAAGAAACTTGGTCGTCACTGTAATGCTGATCAGTTTTCAAGGTCAAACAAATCCTGAAACGCACATAACCCCCATTTTTCCGAGATCATGTGCTATATATCACCAAATTTGTTAGTGATCCACATTCCCGTATTAAAAAACATAGAAATTTCTCACAGACATTTGTTAGGACCAAGTCTATGCAGATGGTTGTCCCTCACGGATCATGCCAGTGCATTTTAAAGGTCACACAATCCCTCAAGCGCGAATACCCCCTGTTTTGCCGATGATCGTGTGCTATAGCTTATCATCTTTATTGGTGATCCAAATTTATGACTTCCGAAATGCTGAAATTTTTCGTGTACATCTTTTTGCACCACGGCTATGCAGCCAGGTTGCCATCACAGCCTTGAAGCCTATTTTAAAGGTCAAACGAGCCCTGAAGAGCGCATACCCCATGTTTTGCCGATGATCGTATGATATAGCTCAACATCTTTGTTGGTGATCCAGAATTCTGACGTCAAAAATCCACAAAATTCTTGTGGACATCCATTAAGATCTTGGGTATGCAAACATTTGGCTCTCATGGCCATGCTACTCAATTTTAAAGGTCAAAATTGCCATAAAGCATGCACACACCCTGTTGTGACAATGATCTTATGCTATAGCTAACCATATTTGTTGGTGATCTTGATTTTTGACTTTAAAAATAATGAAATTTGTTGTGGACGTCCGTTAAGACCATGGCTATGAATTTTGTTGTCCCTCACGTCCATTCCGACCCATTTTAAAGGTTAAACAAGCCCCAAAGTGCACATACCCATTTTTTCCAGATGATTGTGTGCTATAGCTCACCATCTACGTTGGTGATTCGGATTTTCAACATCCAAAATGCCACTTTTTTTGGCAAAGTAAGTTAGGGTCACATGTATGCAGTCGGTTGTCCCTCACAGCCATGCCGACCTATTTTGAATGTCAAACAAGCCTCGAAGCGTGCATACCCCCTATTTTGCCAATAATTGTGTACTATAGCTCAATATGTTTGTTGGTGATCTATGTTTCTGAATTAATAAATGATGTAATTTCTCGTGGTCATCTGTTATGACCACGTCTATGCATCCTGTTTGCCCTCATGACCATGCTGGCTCATTTAGAAGGTCAATCGAGCCCTTAAGCGCGCATACCCCCAATTTTGTCGATGACCATGTGTTATGGTTCACCATCTTTGTTGGTGATTGAGATTTCTAACGTCCAAAATGCTCAAATTTGTAGTGGATGTTCTTTAGGACCACGACTATGCAATCTATTGGACCTTTCAGCTAGGCCAGCCTATTTTGAAGGTGAAACGAGCCCCAAAGCGCGCATACACCCGTTTGGACAATGATCATGTGCACAGCTCACCATCTTTGTTGTTGATACTGATTTCTGACATCCAAAATGTAGATATTTATCATGTACGTACGTTATGACCTTGCCTATGCATATGTTGTCCTTACGTCTATAGCGACCCATTCTAAAGGTCAACGATCCCTGAAGCACGCATACCCCCCATTTTTCTGATTATTTTGAGCTATAGCTCACCATCTTTGTTATTGATTAGGATCTTCAACTTCAAAAATGAAAAAATTTCTCATGGACATCCATTAAGACCTTGGATATGCATATGATTGGCCCTCACGGCCATGATGGTAAATTTTCAATGTCAAACAAGTGCTGAAAAGCGCATAACCTTGATTTGCTGATGATCATGTGCTATAGCACACTATCTTTGTTGGTGATTCAAATTTCCAACTACAAAAATGCCGAATTTTGTCATGGACGTCAGTTAGGACCATGGATATGATTTTTTTGGCCCTCACGGCCATGATGGCTAATTTTAAATGTCAAACAAGCACAGATGTGTGCATACCCCCCATTTTGCCGATTATCATGTGCTATAGCTCATCACATTTTTTGTTGATCCATATTTCCAATGTCCAAAATGCCAAAATTTCCCTTGAAAATATGTTAAGACCTTTATTATGGAGACAGTTGGCCCTCACCACCATGTTGGTCAATTTTCTACAACAAGACACAAAGCACGCATACCCGATTTTTGCCAATGACCATGTGATGTAGGTCATCATCTTTGTTGGTGATCCAGATTTCTGTCTTCAAAAATTCCACAATTTCTCGTGTACGTCCTTTAAGACCTTGGTAATCATCCTGTTTGTCCTCAGGGCCATGCCGAACCATATTCAAGGTCAAAAGAGCCATGAAGTGCGCATACTCCCCGTTTTGCTGATTATCGTGTGCTATAGCTCACCATCATTGTTGATGATCCAGATTTCTGACGTCCTTTATCCCAAAATTTCTCATGGACGTCTGGTAAGACTTATGCTATGAAGCTGTTAGACCTCACATCTATGACGGTCTATTTTCAAGGTCAAAAAACCCACGAAGTGTTTATACCCCGCATTTTGTGGATGATCGTGTGATATAGCTCACCATCATTGTTGGTGATCCAAATTTCTGACACCAAAAATGCTAAAATTTCTCGTGGACGTTCGTTAGGACAATTGTTATGCATCTGATTGGCCCTCACGACCTTGACGACCAATTTCAAGATCAAATAAGTCATGAAGCGCGCATACCACTTGTTTTGCCGATGATCGTGTGGTATAGATCACCATCTTTAATAGTTATCGGGAATTCCCACATCCAAAATGCGGAAATTTCTCGTTGAAGTTTGTTAAAACCTAGGCTATGCAATATCTTGTCCCTTATAATCATGGATCCCCATATTTAAGGTCAAACGAGCTCCGAAGAGAGCCTAGCCCTTGTTTTTTCTGATGATTATGTTTGTAATCAAGATATCTAACTTCAAAAATTCCTAAATTTCACATGGACTTCAGAAGACCTTTGCAATGCAGCCAGTGTGCACTCACAGCTATGACGGCTAATTTTAAAGGTCAAACAAGACCCGAAGTGCACATACCCCACGTTTTTCCGATGATCGTGTGTTATAGTTCCCCATCTTTATTGGTGATACATATTTGGAATGTACAAAATGCTGAAATTTCTTGTGGCAGTCCTTTAAGACTTTTTATATGCAGCTATTTGGCCCTCACGACCATGACGGTCAATTTTAAAGGTCAAACAAGCCCCGAAGCACGCATACCCACTTTTTTGTCGATGATCGCGTGCTATTGGTCACCATATTTGTTGGTGATACGGACTTCAAAAATGCTGAAATTTCTCATAGACGTCCTTTAGGAAAATATCTAGGCATCTGTTCTGCCCTCACATCGATGCCGGTTCATTTTAAAGGTCAAACAACCCCTGAAGAAAGAATACCACCCATTTTGCCAATGATTGTGTTCTACAACATAGAATCTTTGTTCGTGATCCAGATTTCCGGCTTCAAAAATGTTAAAGTTTCTCATGGATGTCTATTAATACCTTGGATATTGAGTCGTTTTACCCTCACAATCATGCTGGCTAATATCATGGTCAAAGAAGCCCCAAAGCGCCCATACCCTCTGTTTTGCCGATGATTGTTGCTACAGCTCACCATCTTTGTTGGTGATCAAAAATTCCAACTTCAAAAATGCAGAAATTTCTTGTGGAGATCCGTAATGAAATTAGCTATGCTGTCAGTTGGCCCTCATGTCCATGCTTACCCATTTTGAAGGTTAAACGTGCTTCAAAGCTTGCATACACCCCCACTTTCCGATGATCATGTGTTATATAAATCACCATCTTTATTAGTGATCTAGAGTTCTGACTTCAAAAATGGCAAAAAAAATTCAAGGACCTCCATTAAGACCTTGTCTATGCAGCAAGTTCTCTGTCATGACCATGCCGACGCATTTTCAAGGTCAAACGATTCCTAAAGCGTGCATACACTCTTTTTGCCAATGATTGTATGCTATTAGTCACCATCATTGTTGGTGATCATTATGTTCTACCTGAAAAATGTTAAAAAATTTCATGGACATATGTTAAGACCTAGGGAATGCTGCTGGTTCTCCCTCACAACCATGCCAGCTCATTTTTAAAGTCAAACAATCCCCGAAGAGCGCATACAACCACACCACCATTTTGTAGAAGGTAATGTTTTCTAGCTCACCATCTTTGTTGGTGATTCGGATTTCCGCCAGCCAAATGCAGAAATTTCTTGTGGACGTCCGTTAAAACCTTTTCTATGCAGCCAATTGGCCAACACTGCCATGCCGGTCAATTTTCAAGGTCAAACAAGCCACGAAGTGAGCATACCGCCTGTTTTGCCGTTCATTGAGTGATATAGCTCACCATATTTGTTGGTTATCCTGATTTCTGACTTAAGTTATAGTGAAATTTCATGTGGACATCCGATAGGACTACGCCCATGCAGTCGGTTTGCGTTCATGGTCATGCTGACTCTTGTTAAAGGTGAAACAATCCCAGAAGCACGCATACCCCACGTTTTGCCGATGATCGTGTTCTACAAATTACAATCTTTATTGGTGATCTGGACTACCAACTTCAAAAGGGACAAAATTTATTTTGGATGTCCATTAAGAGGTTTTATATGAAGCATTTTCTCCCTCATTGCCATGCCGACACATTTTCAAGGTAAAACAAGCTGCAAAGCGCTCATACACCTGTATTGTTGATGATTGAGTGCGATAGCTCAACATTTATGTTAGTGATCAAGAATTCTAACTTCAAAGATGCAGAAGTTTCTCGTGGACATTTGTTAAGATCTTCTGTATGTAGACGGTAGGACCTCACGGCCATGTCGGCCCATTTTAAAGTTCAAACGAGCTTCGAGGAGCGCATACACCCCTTTTGTCAATGATCGTGTGCTATAGCTCATAATCTTTTTTTTGATCCGTATTTCCAACTTCAAAAATGTTAAAATATTTTTGTGCATGTCCATTAAGACCTTCGATATGCCGTCGGTTGTCCATTACGATGATTCTGGCCCATTTAAAGGTAAAATGAGTCCTAAAGCGCACATACACCCGTTTTGTCGATAAATTTTTGATTTAACTCACCATTTTTGTTGATGATCCAGATTTATAACATCAAAAATGTAAAAAAAATTCATGGACATCCATTAAGACCTACGCGATGCAGCTGATTCTCCCTCGTAACCATGCCAGACAATTTTTAAGGTCAAACAAACTCCGAAAACGACATAACCTCCCCTCCTGCCTTTTGCCGATGATCATGTTTTATACTTTACCATCTTTGTTGGTGATCCAGATTTCAAACTTAAAAAATGAAGAAATTTCTTGTGGACGTCCGTTAAGACCTTGGCTATGCAATTAGTTTGACCTCAGGACCATGCTGGGCCATTTTAAGGTCATTTTGCTGATGATCGTATGCTATAGCTCACCATGTTTGGTGGACATCCGGATTTTTGACGTTCTTAATGGTGAAATTCTCGATGACGTCCTTTAAGAAATTATCTACGAAGAATAATTCCCTCACGGTCATCCTATTCAATTTTAAAGGTCAAACAATTCCTGAAGCGTGCATACCCCCCCCCCCCCCCGTTTTACCAATGATCATGTGCTATATCTTACCATCTTTCTTGGTTACTTGGATTTAAACTTCAATAATGCTTAAATTTATTATGGACATCCATTTGGACAATGCCTATGCAGCCGGTCTTAACTCAAGGCCATACCGGCTTATTTTAATTGTCAAACGAGCTGCGAAAAAATGCATACCCCCGTTTTGCCAATGATTGCGTGCTAGAACTTACCATCTTTGTCCTTGTTCAATATTTATGACTTTAAAAATGTTGAAATATCTCATTGATGTTTGTTAACTACCTTTGATATAAAGTAATTCACCCTCACGACAATGTCGTCCTATATAGAGGTCAACGGATCCCCAAAGCGCGTATAACCTAGTTTTTCCGATGACTTGTGCTATAACTCATCATCTTTGTTGGTGATAAGGAATTTTGACTTCAAAAATGCATAAATTTCTCATCAACGTCTATAAAGACTTAGTTATGTAGCCGTATGTCCCTCACGGCCATGCCTGCCCATTTTCAACGTCAAACAAGCATCAATGTATGCATACACCCCCTTTTGCCGATGATCATTTTCTGTATAGCTCACCATCTATAAAGATTTATGACTTCAAAAATGTCCAAAAAATTCGTGGACGTCCATTAAGACCTTGTCTATGCAGGCATTCTCCCTCATGGCCATGTCGACCGATTTTGAAGGTCAAACGAGTCTTGAAGCCCGCATACCCCCGTTTTGTCGATGATCGTATGCTCTAACTCACCATCATTGTTGGTGATCCAGATTTCCCACTTCAAAAATGTAAAAAGATTTACATGGACATCCGTTAAGATAAAGGCTATGAAGTCGGTTTTCCCTCATGGACAATGCGGACAACTTTTATGGTCAAACAATCCCCGAAGTGTGCATACATCCCCCCCCCTGTTTTTTCAATGATCGCGTGTTATAGCTCACGAGTTTTGTTCGTGATCCAGATTTCCAAGTTAAAAAATGCTGAAATTTCTCATTAATATCAGACAAGATGGTTTGCCTTCATGGCCATGCTGGCACATTTTTAAGGTCATTTTGACGATGATCGTGTGCAGTAGCGCTCCATATTTGTTATTGATTCGGATTTCCGGTGTACAAGATGGTGAAATTTCCCGTGGACGTCTTTTAAGACCTTTGCTATATAACAGTATGCCCTCACTGTCATGCCAGTCATTTTTGAAGTTTAAACAAGCCATGAAGCACATATAGCCCCATTTTGCCGATGATCGTGTTCTATAACTTACCATCTTTGTTTGTTATTTGGATTTCCGACTTCAATAATGCTGAAATATTTTTGGACTTCTGTTAGGACTATCTTTGCAGCCGGTTGGCCGTCAAGGCCAAGTCGTCTCATTTTGAAGGTCAACAAAGCCACGAAGACCGCATACCCTCATTTCGTTGATGATCGTGTGCTACCACATGTCATCTTTGCTAGTGATACGGAATTACAGCCTCATAAACGCCAACATTCTTTAGGACGTCCGTTATGCCATTTGCTATGCAGTCGTTTCTCCCTCGCGGCCATGCCAGCCCATTTAAAGGTCAAAGGAGCTCCGAAGCACGTATGCCCCCCATTTTGGAGATGATTGTGTGATATAGCTCGCTACCATTGTTGGTAATCCAAATTTCCAAAATAGAAAATTGTGAAATTTCTCATGGATTTCTTTTCGGATAATGGCTATGAAGTCGGTCGTACCTCACGGCCATGACGGGCCATTTTCAAGGTCCAATAAGCCACGAATCGTGCATGCCACTAGTTTTGCCAATGATCATGTAATATAGGTCACCACCTTTGTTGTTGTTCAACATTTCTGTGGACGTCAGTTAAGACATTGAAAATGAACTGGTTGGCTCTCACGGACATGGTAGACCATAATAAAGGTCAAAGGATACCCAAAGCGTGCATACCCCCCCCCCCCCCTTTTGCCAATAATCGTGTGCTTTAAGTCACCATCGTTGTTGGTGATCAGGATTTTCAACTTTAAAATTTCTTTGGTTTCCTGTGGTTGTCCGTTAAGACCTTTTCCATTCAGCATCTTTTCCCTCACGGGCATGCCAACACATTTTTAAGGTCAAACAAACCCAAAGGATGCATACCCCCCGTTTCGCCAATGATCGTGTGCTATAACTCACCATCTTTGTTGGTGATCCAAATTTTTCACATCTAAAATGCGGAACATTCTCGTTGACATTCTTTAAGACCTTTTATATGCATCCAGTTGGCCCTCACAACCATGCTGGTAAACTTTCAAGGTCAAACAAGACCCGAATCGTGCATATTTCCTGTTTCGCCAATGATCGTGTGCAATAGCACACCATCTTTGTTGGTGATCCTGATATTCGACTTCAAAAATGTTGAAATTTCCTTTGACTATCCATGAAGACCTTGGCTATTCAAACGGTCCGCCCTCACGACTATATCCAACCCATTTCAATGGTCAAACGAGCCTAGAAGCACATATACCCCTTTTATCCGATGATCGTGTGCTATAGCTCACCATCTTTGTTGTTAATCCATATATCTGATGTCCAAAATGCAACAAATTTTTGGGATGTCCGTTAAGACCTTGTCTATGAATACGGTTGGCCCTCATGTCATTGGCTAAATATTTTAATTGTCAGACAAGTCCAGAATTTCGCATACCCCTCCCCCCATTTGGGCAATGATCATGTCATTTAGTTACCATCTATGTTGGTGATCCGGATTCCTAGCTTGAAAATCACAAAAATATCTCATGGAAATACGTCAAGACCTTCTCTATGCAGTTTTTTCTCCCTCACTACCATGGCTACTTATTTTCAAGAAAAAACGAGCCCCAAAGCGATCAAACCCCCATTTTGCCGATTATCGTGTGTTATAGCTCACCATTTTTATTGGTGATCTACAATTATGACTTCAAAAATGCATACATTTCTCGTGGACATCAGTTAAAACCTTTGCTATGTAGTCATTTCTCCCTCACGGTCATGCCTACTCAATTTAATGGTCAAACTAGACACGAAGCACACATACCCTCAGTTTTGCCGATTATCCATTGCTGTTTCTCACCATCTTTGTTGGTGATCAAGAATTCTGACTTCAATAAAGCCAAAATTTCTCCTGTATGTCCGTTATAACCTTAGCTATGCTTCAAGTTGGCCCTCACGGCCAAGATGACACATTTTTAAGTTCAAACGAGTATTGAAGCGTGCATACTAATCATTTTGCTGATTATTGTGTTATATAGTTCACCATCTTTGTTTGTGATCAAGATTTCAAACTTCAAAAATGCCGACAATTTTTGTGCATGTCCGTTAAGACCTTGGCTATGAAGCCGGTTCACCCGTATGCCCATGCTCATCCATTTTTAAGGTTAAATGATACGCTAAATTTACTTCTTGAAAAGATGTTTAAGTGGTCCTATCAAGTAAAGAACCAAACTTTGAGGTTGAGGTTGAGGTTGATCCCACGATATTTAGACTTATCGTTAACTTAGTATTACTTCTATTTAGTCAAGTTCTTTCCATAAACAAGTAAGAAACAGAGAGTTTTCAAGCAATAAATGTAATTAGCTATTTCTAAATAAACAAGGGACAAGCTTAAATATTTGATTTTAATTGATTTATGAGAGTAACTAGGGCTTAAGTATTCCCCATAGGTTCATAAAGTTGTAATTCTAGCTATAACAATCCTTTCCTAGTATCTTGCATACAAAGTGGGTAGTTATTTATCCCTAATTCGTTGGTCCGGCAACTAGGAAATATCACTCCGCACCTTGGTCCGGCAACGTGTGTATTCTTTACTAAACCTAATCTTTACCTAATATTAAGCATCACAATCGATGTTTTGCTTATTGTTACTTAGCTACTAGAATATTAGATAGTGTATACTAAATCTATGTTGATATTTCTTTTCTTATTATCTACCTCCTTTTTCCCGCAAGTAGCAACGAGACGAGTTCTAACGCGTGCACTCATTAAAAAGACTTCCAAATGGCAGATTTTTCAATGCATGCAAGACAATAGTCTAAGATTATTATTTTAACTAGTTTTTACCTTGTTTATTATCAATGGTTACCACAACCCTAGCTGTGTATTTAGTTACCCATGTTAATAATCACACAATTCATATTAGTTTGATAAAAATTCTTACTTTGATGAGATTGAAGAAAACATAGAAAATTTCTTGTATTAATCAATAAACTTGCAATAAACGATTTCCGGAAAATACAACAATATCCCAAAATCACAAGTTCACAACTAGAAGAACAAAATCTGAAAAATACCCAAGAGTCTCACCTCAAAAATGTGGTTTTTACAAGTATTTATAATAATAGATACCTAACAAAAGAGGGAAATCTATTTATGGAAAATCTGCCTAAAAATCACATTTGAGTCGATGACCTAGATAACGGACCATATTGGCCACGACGGACCATTGTTGTCTTTCGTCGTTCCACACTTAGATTCTTTTCAAGATGGGTACTGGGTCTACTTTAAGTTGATGATGATGGATGTGCAGGACGGTCCGTTGTGGAGATGACAGTCAATCAAGACCATTCATAGCCCCACATATTGTCAGAATTTCCCAATCTTCTTTGAGCACCTTTTCTTTCATACGATGGTGGCCACCTACGCACCTTCGAGGGGTCGATGGACCATCAATGTCTCTGTAGGTAGTCACTTCTGTAGTTTCAGCATAATTCTTTCGCTTTTTCATTCTTGACTGATTTCCTGGAAAAAAAAGAGAAAAATAAATTAAAACTAATAAAAAAAGTTTTTAGACACACATGAAACTCAAAAGAAAAGCATTGAAGTATTGTGGAACCACGGTGCATCAATACCCTCAAATTAATTTCGTTGTTTGTCGTCAAGCGACGCACTACGACTCACCACATAATCTTTGTACAACAGTATCCTTATTTTAGTTTTCGGAATCATCAGGCTGTCAATTCCGATTATTTTTATTATGTTTATTGCACCCTATAACTATTAGGCTTGCTCATGCGGATCAGACCATGGCAAAGACTCATCACACACCGACACCTATCCTCTTTAAACTCTCACCAAGGTATCTATTTTCTAGTATTGCAACCAGTGTCGTCACTTAAAAACAAGATCCTCATTTTTCACACAGTGATTTTAGTTTGAGTATAAGGATTAATTTTAAATACTCACTCTCAAAAAAAACTTCACTCCTCGTTTACACTTATTACCATAGGCTTTCTCTTATTTTCACTACTTTAATTTCACAATAATATATGCTTAGCATCACGATAGGAATTTTTTAGCTTGTAACTTAGGATTGGGGTAAGGTAGGGTACATATAGATGTATTTTAGTGACTTATTTCCCTCCTTGACATAATAGCTAAGCTTCCTACCTTTTCAACGATTTATTCCTCCCTATATCTTAATTTTCCTGTATTCTTTCACCTTGCTATTCTCCCTTCTTTCTTCTTTTGCGTAAGTGACTATTTTCTTTTCTTGCTTGTATTTTTCATAATTTCAAATATTTTTTCACTCTTCTTTCAACTTTTCTTGAGTCACTTTTCTTTTGTTCTTTCTCTCTCTTTATTCTTTCAACCCCACTTTTCAAAACATTAGTCATAGTAGCCACCCTCAACTTAGGGCTTTGCCATAAGTAAAGGTAGTGATACCCAAAGTTGGGTCAAGGCCACCACCAGGTTGTTTTCTGCATTAGCCACCCTCAACATATGCTTTTTGCATAAGCTGAGGTACACATGTCCAAGGAGGGACCAGGGCCAACAAATTGTTCCCAGAAAATATCAGTTCGGGTGAAAAAGAAAGGTCTATTTTATTCTAAAATCAGTTGAATCAAGAAGTGATTAATTTCATTTGGTTTTCTGTTATTTAGGTTAAAGATTGTCTACATTAAACAACGGTTTATGATCCTTTCCTAATTGTCTATTAAGGCTTACTTTTGGCACGACTAACCAACCAAGTTCTAGCTCGGTACCGATGGTGGAATATTCAAATTTTCCTCACACTCACTTGACATCTCATTACTCTACAAAATTATCAGAAACCTAATTCGAGTTTTAGATTTAGGGTCATGCACTGGTGTATCTCTATATCATTCTTTGAGCCACTCATTTATCAGTTACTTCCCTTGAGGAAAAAGGACCTCAAAAAGGATCCTGAGTTGGGATACTCATAGTTCACCGTAGCATTATAATTCCATTTACCCCAACCCCAACAAAAAAAATATGCATTTGTCCCCAAGGCGTAAAGTATATAAAATAGGGGGATAGGTGAAGCAAACCTGAGGCAGAAAGCACCGACGATCAACATGCTGACGGGTTTTGTTCCCCAGAACCCGCTCCCTCAGTAGTAGGAACATCATGAGTGGTGTCCTCATCAATAACAACACCATCAGTAGTGCTCTTATCAGCCTCAACAACTCTTGATCTAGACGCCCCAACAGCCACTTATAGAACCCTCAACTGGTGGGCCTCCTCATCAATTAGTGAATCTCTCCTCGCAGCCTCCAACACAGTGCACTCTTTCATTAGTGCTCGAGACTCATACTCATCTCTAACTCGGTGCCTCTTGGCAAGATCTCGTGGGGGGGTGGTGTCACAACAGTGGTGGAGAACAGGGAAGCCAACACCATGTCCTTACCAGGCTCTGCAGAAGGGCGTTAGACTCATGCACCCGAGACTTCAGTAAGCTAACCAAGTCTCCTCTCAAACTCTCCATAAAATCCTGGAGAGTCGTCAACTCCACTGTAGGAGATGTCCAGGCGAGAACCCACAACTCAAATGCATCCAAGCACTGTTGGACTTCCATGATCTTCCGCTCAGTATGCTGAGCCATATTGTTGTCCATCTGCTTCTCTACCTCAGTAATGGACCTCTGCATCAAAGGCTGGATGTGATGAAAAGTTGTTGCCATTTGGGCTTCTAATTTCTTGACCCTAGCAAGCGGGACCTGTGTAGTAGAAGGAGTTAAGTGGGAGGAGCTTGAAGCAATGCTAGCACCCGCGAAAGACTCATCTGGGGTGGTGTCGTTATGCTCGGAGGTATCCAAATTTGCCGCTTGGGCTTGCTCTACCATAGCCACCAGGTTCTCACCGAGCGGCTATACCCCTGAACGGGGCCCTCAAGGGGGAGTCAACTCATTGTCCTCATCCCAAATTAGACCAATATCTAGTGTGCCAGGTGGGGTCTTGATCAAATCAATGTGCTACATGAGCACTCTTGCACATCTACACAACTCACAGATCATGCACGGAAGGGGTAAGTAATAGTAGCCTTAAAGTCCCTCTCATGTATCACCTCCAGCAATAGCCATTGGAACTCAACCTCAAACCACGTAACCATGGCTACCATCAACACTACATGATACCAGGTGACTATGTTATCAATAAAAGTGCGCGAAAGGCAGTGTCAGACTAATAGCCATAAGAACTTGGCTGTAAAGGTGAGGTTGGACTTCTTGATACTCCACTTTGGATCCAGCACCAAATCGGCAGCCTCACCATCTACGGAGAGGTTCTGTGCAATCCACCGCTTGGTTGTCTCTCTGACATCGGGATCACGCTAGAATCGACAATCATTGATCAACTTCCGCCGATAGTAAAACTCAGCGGTGAAAGTGGTCCGGGTGGCATTTACATCCGAGCCATAGAGTAACAGGCGAATGGACTTCAAGGAAATATCAACTTACTTGCCGTGGAATCAAACGTACTCTAACGGTGCATGTTTGGTGGGGGCTGCCCTTCTGTCCAGCTGAGATCAGAGAGTCGCCTTATAGGAGGCATAGAACTCTTGGACCATCTCCTCGCTATATCAGCTTACATCTCCACCTATACAATCCAACCGATGTCTTGTGAATATATAATTAATGGCCGGCATGGTGGGAAAACTTCCCGTGAGAACCCACCGCTCAAGTTTCAGGATCCGGGTCGTGATCACCTTGTCATTGGGCATCTTTTCATTAATGTAGATTTGATACTGCCCGTCGAGATAACACAGGTTGGGTTGATCAGCAATCGTAGCAGGGATGCTTCTCTAGAGTGCTGGAGTGAGGAAGCACTATCGTCCTTATCAAACGAAGCAGAAGTCTCCTTAGATCCGTAAGCCTCCACAGATCCAGAAGGTTCCTCAGAACTTGATGCCTCCACAGATCCAGATGCTCTCTCAGAATGTGTAGCAAACGAAGAAGGTGTGCCAGTCAATATGCGCTCCTCGTCAAACTTGGAGGTAGTTACTAAGCCGGGCGCCACTCTCGGGGTGTGGCTCTGGTGGTGCGGGGAGCACTAGAAGTAGTGAGGGATCCTTGTGGCACGTACACCCGGTCACGCTCATCATCTGAGCCTATGACCATCCGGTTCGAAGGGGCGACGGACTTGGAATGCCTGGTGAGTAGACACTATCGAGGTTAAGTTCCATCTGTACCTGCAAAAAGAAGTAGTTAGTATGAATGGAAGCCTGAAACGCATGAAAAATTGGAAAACACAAGTGCAGAACACAGAAAATTAATGGCAGTGCAAAAGTACAGAGTGCTTGACAGACCCATCGATGGTCCGTTGAAGGAACGACCGTCTATCATAGGGGTCAGTTGAAGGACACTTAGAATTAATTTTAAAAACATAAGAATCATAGGTTCTGACAGTGGCAAAGGTTATGCAGGATGGACCGTCTAGGGACAAATGGTCCGTCATGGGAGTCTATCGAGGGACACTTAGAATAAATTTTGAAAACGTCAGAAACAAAGGTTCTGAGAGTCTTGAAAATTGTGCAGGACATACCTTTTAAGGGACGACGGTCCGTCAAGATAAACTTTTAATAAATTATCAAAATGTAAGAAATCAAGTTTTTGACCCCATCAACGGAACTGCTGGATGGACCGTCGAAGAGAGAATGGTCTGTTATAAGGGTCCATCGATGGACAATTAGATTAATTTTATAAATACTAAGAAGCAAAGGATATGACACCGTCGACAGTTGTGAAGGATGGACCATCAAAGGGACGACGGTCCTTCATAAGGGTCCATCGACAGATACTTCGAGTAAACTCAGGAAGTTGGGGTTGACAGACCCTAACAACAGTCCATCGTGGGACCAATGGTCCGTCAACGGCGTCTCATACTGACCTTCAGGGAACACAGTTTTGCAGCCAATTTGGTACCCTATCGTACTAATATGAAGTATTCTTAGAAGCAAAAGTTTACTAAATATTAACCCAGCATCCCATCATTCATAGGGCATGAAGTTTCCAAGTTTTAACATGCATTTTCGACAGCCTATCAATTACTAGGTAAGGAACATAATCATGAAAACAAACATAATTTTTTGAACAATACACCGCTATCCCTTTAAAAATAAGTGTTCTAAGGGACTTAGTACTTTTGTGTCCATGTTTTAGCATGCAAGATGGTCCTAAATTAAGTACCCAGACAGTTAGACATCAAGACAATCAAGAATATTAACAAAATTTAATCCTGAAACTAGGAACACCGACCGACAAAGGAATTGAAAGAAATGGGAGATTTTGGGAGAGAATGAATTTTGTGGAAGCGAGGGAAAGTGTGGGAATCTAATGACGAAATGGGAGCGAATGGGTCAGGAAGTTGGGGAAAATGAGAGAAAATAGGAAGGGAGACGGTTATCGGGGTTATGTGAAGAGGTGGGTAGCTGAAGTGTTTAAAATCAAATAATATGTAGATGGAAGGTTCAGGTCGGGTTGGTAGGTGAGGGATTGATGATTCCCCGTCGATGGAACGTAATCATGTCGACTGTCCATCGACCCCTCCATCGAAAGTGGCATAACTTAGAAAAATTTAAAGAACATACCTGGGCACGACGGATCCTACCGACGGTCCGTTGAAGGGTCGACGTTCCATTGATGGTTACATTAAGCACAAAGTATGTGCAATCTTTGAAAAATCCTTGATAAACCTCCAGTAAAAGCCTGCATGCCCAAGAAAACATCTCAAACCTTTTACAGGGATAGGTGGATAAAGTCTCTCTATCACCTTAACTTTAGCTCAATTAACCTCTATACCATTCTCTGAAATGCAATTACCCAATGCAATACCTTCTTTCATCATGAAGTGACATTTTTCCCAATTTAGCACAAGGTTGCAATCTTCACACCTCTTAAGAAACTCGGACAAATGACTCAAACACCACTCAAATGAGTCACCAAGCACTGAAAAAATATACATAAACACCTCAGTAGTGTCCTCCACCATATCGGAGAATATTGACATCATACATCTATGAAATGTGGTTGGTGCATTACATAACCCAAATGGCATTCTCTTGAATGCAAAGGTCCCATAAGGACAAGTAAAGGTGATTTCCTCTTGATCTTTTGGTGCCATAGAAATCTAATTATAACCACAATAGCCATAAAGAAAACAGTACCAACCCTTTCCTTCAAGTTTATCTAACATCTGATCCATGAAGGGCATAGGAAAATGGTCGCTCTCCGTCCATGCATTTAATTTCCTGTAATCCATACATACCCTCCATTATGTTTCCAACCTCATCAGAACAAGCTAATTTTTTTTAATTGGGGACCACAGTCATTCCCCCTTTCTTAGGTACACACTAAATAGGGCATACCTAACTACTATCAGCGATTGGATACATCACTCCAGCATCCAACCACTTAATGATTTCCTTCTTTACAACCCCTTGCAAAGGTGTATTTAAACGTCTCTAGTGCTCAATACTTGGCTTATGATCGGGCATGCGTTTGAATTTTTATGAACAAATCTTGGGAGGGATCCCAAAAATGTCCGCAATTGTCCACCAAATAGCTCTTTTGAACCTTTTTAACACCTCAACAAAACTCTCAAATTGATGAACATTCAAATCTGATGCAATAATTACAAGCAAAGTGTAACCATGTTCCAAGAATACATACCTCAAATGAGGTGGTAGAGCCTTAAGGTCTACTTTTGGATCCTCCTCTATCGATGGTTTCACGGGTGGAGACTCGCAATTTTTCATATCTTACTCCAACTTCTTTGGTTTAAATCGAACATCACCTTGATCAAGTGCCGCAACCAATGACCCATACTATTTAATGCAATCACTATCAAAATTTCTGATCATGGCCGCTACTGTCTCTACACAAAAATGATCTTCTATTTGTACCTCAGATGACTTTTAATCTATGTAATATATGAAAGATACTGATTGGATCTCACCACTCTACTTCATGGACCTACAAATGTTAAAAGTCACCTCTTTATTTTTCAACAAAAAATTCATTTGCCTTCTCTCCATATAGAACTAGTCTCTACCTGTAGAAACGAATCTCCTTCCTAGAGTAATAGGTATCTCAAAATAAACCTTACAATCCAGAATCACAAATCGGCTGGAAATATAAATCACTCAACCTTTACTAACACATCATGGAGTATCCGAATAGGAATCTTTACCGTTTGATTGGCCATCAGTAGCAGCAACACAGTGGGCTTTGGGTCACCCAAATGCAACATCTTATAAAATAGGGAGAGACATAGTTGCCCCAAGATCACATAATGCATTCACAAAGTGTAATAACCCAATTGTAGATGGAATATTAAAGGAACCCAGATCTTATTTATTTTGCACTAGAGACTTTTTAGCAATAGCACTACAATGTTTCATTCTATCATCATACTCAAAACTGAGTGATCTTTTCTTAGTGACCCTATCTTTCATGAACTTGGCATATCCGGGCATTTGTTCAAGAGCTTCTATGAAAGGGTCATTGATGGAAAGTTGTTTGAACATAGTGATGTAATGCCGCTATTTACCATCCTCGGTCTTTTCCACTAACTTCTGTGGGATTGGAGGTGGTGGTCTAGGCATGGGGGTCGCCTTCTGGGGTACGTCAACTTCTTTCCCCATTTTGTCTTCTTACTCACCACTAACCTCCACTATCTCATTATCACCTCTTATCACCTTTTCTTTACAAGACAGCATCAGTGGATCAATGGTTTGCCTACCACCTCGAGTTGTGACTGCCATGCAATGCCCATCATTTTTCAGATTTGAGATAGTATTGCTAAGAAGAGTACCCGGTTGGTGTGGATTCACAGTGTAAGACAATTGGGCCATTTGGAACTCAAGATGCATGTTCGAGATTGTGCATCAACTTTTTGGCCAATACTCGCTAAGTCACTCCTCAACTCTATAGTTTTCTCATCACTAGGATCAAACCTCCTTATCATTTTCTGCAACATATCCTCAACTCGCGCCATACTACCTCCACCATCCCTAGGAGAAGCTTCACAATTTTGAGGTGGAACATAGGTCCCACTTCTATCATTTCTATTACAATAGTTAACATAGTTGAAGTTGTTGTCGCGGTTGTAATTCCCATCTCAAACATAATGTCCTTTATTTTTGTAATAACCGTAGTTTCGACCTTCATTTCCTTGACCTTGGCACAAATTATCCTAATTTGAGCCTTAGTCATTTGGTCGAAACCCCCCCCCCCCCCCCGTGTGTTTATTTGTTGCATAACAGTCTGCCTCGCAGTAATACTCACCAGTCAACGTTGGTGGTTTAGACAAATAGTTCACCACATTTTCCTTTTTGCACCTTCGTGACGTGTTTCAACACAAAACCAAGCCCAGTTCTCATTTGATCCATTTCATCACGAATCTCCTCTGTGGCAGGGTTGCGTGCGAACTGCATTACAAAAGTGTTTTACCAGTATTTGACTTTCTAGTGCTCTAAGCGTTATATTTGGGATATTTTCTCCAACTTCTCAGCAATCTTAGCATAAGGGCACTCCCCATAAGAACCACCCTCAATCGTATCGAGTACTGCTCTATTGTTATCATCGTGTCCCTAATAGAAGTACTCTTTCAGTGATTCATCATCGATGCAGTGATTGGGGACACTTCTCAAGAATGAAGTGAACCTATCCCACGAACGACTGACTAATTCTCTGGGTAGTGCCACAAAGTTTTTCACCCTATCGTTGTAGTTTAGATACTTAGACACCGGGTAGTAACCTGCTAAGAACACATCCCTCAATTGATTCTAAGTGTAGATTGAGTTATAGGGGAGCTCGGTAAACCATATAGTTGCCTCTCCCATCTGTGAAGGAGGAAAAAATCTCAACCCAATTATGTTCATATTCAAATCAGACCTCCCTACAAAATTCTTGCCCACCGACCTCTCCTTGAAGATGTGAGTATTTGGATGCTCAGAAGGTAGCCACGAAAACAATCTTCTAGCAGTGAGAATTTGCATCAGACTACTAGTTACCACAAAAGTATGGCCGTATGGTAGGGGAGGCAAGACAAGTGGCCCGTCAGAGTCAGTAATATTATCATATCTCCTATTATACTCTTGAGGGCGTGGAGCGGGAGGTAGCCTCCTTATATCAACTTCCCCATGATTTTCAGCTAATAATTGGTCATGAACATCAACAGGTGGTGGAAGTTCCAGGTTGTGATCATTATCAAGAATACCAAAATTTTGGTTTATTTTGCACAGTGTACGCTCTAGTTCAGGGTCGGGTGACAGTATGGATTCTCCTCTACTCCGCGTACTTGGCATTCACGAAAGTTAGATTTGCAAGAGACAAAAACAAAGAGAAAAAGTTAAATTAGGAAAATGTTGACTAAACTTTGGTAATAAGCTTAAAGTTAATCTAAAAGCCACATTCCCCGGAAGCGGCGCCAAAAATTGATAAGCTTAAATTTACTTCTCGAAAAGAAGCATATGCGGCCATATCATCTAAAGAACCCAACTATGTGTTCGGGGTTGATATGATGAGAAAAATGATTTAGACTTAACTTTAATCTATTGTGGTCGGGTGACAGTATGGATTCTCCTCTACTCCGCGTACTTGGCATTCACGAAAGTTAGATTTGCAAGAGACAAAAACAAAGAGAAAAAGTTAAATTAGGAAAATGTTGACTAAACTTTGGTAATAAGCTTAAAGTTAATCTAAAAGCCACATTCCCCGGAAGCGGCGCCAAAAATTGATAAGCTTAAATTTACTTCTCGAAAAGAAGTATATGCGGTCATATCATCTAAAGAACCCAACTATGTGTTCGGGGTTGATATGATGAGAAAAATGATTTGGACTTAACTTTAATCTATTATTACTTATATCTAGTCAAGTCCTTTCCTAAAACAAGTAATAAACAGAGGGTTTTTAAGCAATAAATGTAATTAGGTATAACTAAATACACAGGTGACAGGTTTAAAGATTTGATTTTAATCAAGTAATGTGAATAACTAGGGCTTATTTGTTCCCCACAAATTCATAACGCTGTAATTCTTGCAATAACAATCCTCTCCTAGTTTCTTCCATGCAAAGTGGGTAGTTATGTATCCCTAATTCCTTGGTCCAGCAACTAGAAAATTTTACTCCGCATCTTGGCCCGGCTACGTGTTTATACTTTACTAAACCTTACCTTTACCTCATATTAAGCATCATAATTGACATTTGTCTTAGTTGTTAATTCGCACCAATCGATACTGGCCTATTAGATAGTGTATACTAAATCTATGTTGATAATTCTTTTCTTATTATCTACCTCCTTGGTTTGGAAATTAGCAACAAGACATGTTCTAACGCATGCACTCGTTAAAAAGACATGAAAACAAAAGAATTATAAATACATGCAACACACTATTCTAGCTAATTTTTACCTTGTTATTTACCCATTGTTCCCACAACTCAAGCTATATATTTAGTTACCCATGTTAATAATCACACATTCATATTAGTTTGATAAGAATTCATGCACTTACATAGATAATATTAATGAAAACCCTAAAAATTACTTGGATTAATCAATAAGCTGGCAATAAACAATTTCCGAAAAATAGAATAATTTCCCAACATCACAAGTTCACAACTACAACAATAAAATCTGAAAAATATCCAAGAGTGTCACCTAAAAACTGAGGTTTTTTCAAGTATGTATAATAATAGAGTCTTAACAAAAGAGGGAAATGTATTTAAGGAAAATCTGACCAAAAACCGTGTGTGAGTCGATGACCTAGATGATAGACCATCGAGGCGATGATGGTCTATCTTGGTCCTCCGTCGTTCCACACTTAGGTTCATTTCAAGATGGTTTCTGAGGCTACTTTCTGTTGAAGATGACGGATGTGTAGGAGAGTGCGTCGTGGAGATGATGGTCCGTAGAGATCCTCCGTAGCCCCAAACTTAGTCAGAATTCCCCAATCTTCATTCAGCATCTTTTCCTTCATACAACGGTTTCCATCTACGGAAAGTCGAGGGGTCAACGGACCGTCGATGGCTCCATAGGTACTCACTTATGCAGTGTCATCACAATTCTTCTGCATTTTCATTCAAGATAGATTTCCTGCAAACAAAGAGAAAAATACATTAAAACTAATACAAAAAGGCTTTAGACACACAATAAAAATAAGGAAAAAGCATTGAAACTACCATGCAACCACAATACATCATCAAACGAGCCCTGAAGCACGCATACCCTCTGTTTTGCTGATGAATGTGTTCTATAGACTAACATTTTTTTAGGGATACGTATTATCAATAACAAAAATTTCAAAACTTATCTTGGACATCCCTTAAAATCTTAGATATGCAGCAAGATATCCGTCAAGGTAATGCAGGTCTATATTAATTTTCAAACACGCCCTGATGTGCATATACACCCCGTTTTTCCAATGAGGGTGTGCTATAGCTTACCATCTTTTTTGGAGATCCAGATTTACAACATTTGAAATGCTAAAATTTCTCGTTGACATTCATTAAGAACTGGCCTATGCAGCAAGTTTGCCCTCACGGCCATGTAGGCCCATATTTAAGGTTGTTTTGCCGATGATCTTGTGCTTTAGCTCACAATCTTTGTTGGGGATCAAGATTTCTGTCGTCCACAATGGTGAAATTTCTCATGGACATCCGTGAAGACCTTTTCTGTGCCGCAGTATTCCCTCACAGTCATGCGAGTTAATTTTAAAGGTCAAACAAGCCTTGAAGCGCACATACCCCAATTTTGATGATGATGATCGTATATTATAGCTGACCATCTTTCTTGGTTATAAGGATTTCTCACTACAACAATTCTGAAATTTCTTGTGGACGTCCGTTAGGACCATTCCTCTGTATCCGGTCGTCACTCAAGGCCATGACAGGTAATTTTAAATGTCAAACGAGCCACGAAGTCTGCATACCCCCTATTTTGCCGATGATCATGTGCTACATCTTACAAATTTAGTGGTGATATGGATTTCCAACATCATAAATGTAAAAATTTCTCTTCTGCGTCCGTTAAAACCATAGATATGAAATCGTTTCTCCCTCACGGTCATGCCAGTTGATTTTCAAGGCCAAATGAGCCTGAATCGCGCATACCCCCCGTTTTACCAATGATCATGTGCTATTGCTCACCATCTTTGTTGGTGATTTGTAAAACCTAGTTAAAAAATACAAATATTTGTCTTGGACATTGGTTAAGACCTTAGCTATGATGCCGGTTGGCCCTCATGGCCATGCCGACCATTTATAAAGGTTCAACCAGCTTCAAAGCGTGCATACACCCCATTTTAGTGATGATCATGTTCTATAGCTCACGAACATTATCGGTGATCCGAATTTTTGACTTGTAAAATGACTTATTTTATTATGGATGTCCGTTAATCTCTTGGCTATGCATCAAGTTTGCCCTCACGGCGTTACCGACCCATTTTAAAAGTCAACAAGACCTAAAGTGCACATACTCCCTGTTTTGCCGATGATAATGTGCTATATCTCATCATACTTCTCGTGAATATCTGCTATGAATTTTGTAATGCATGAGGTTTTCACTATCAGCGATGTCTGATTGTTTTGAAGGGCAAACGAGCCCTGAAGCACACATACTCCCGATTTTTCCAATTATCGTGTTCTATAGCTCACAATCTTTCCGATTATCGTGTTCTATAGCTCACAATCTTTGTAAGTTATCTGGATTTTTGACATCAAAAATTTCAAAAAAAATTGTAGAAATATATTAAGACCTTGGATATGAAGCCATCTCTCCCTCACAGCAATGCCAACCCATTTTCAAGTTCAAACGACCCCTAAAGCTCGCGTAACCTGCATTTTGGGGATGATCGTAAGCTATAGCTCACCATCTTTGTTGGTGATTCGGATTTCTAACATTAAAAATGATTAAATTTCTTGTGGATATTCGTAGGACCATGGATATGTAGCTTATTGACCCTCACGGCCATCACGATAAATTTTCAAGGTCCAACAAGCCAGGAAGCACACGTTCCTCCTGTTTTGCCGATGATCATGTGCTATAGCTCCCCACCTTTGTTGGTTATCAAGATTTTTTAAGTTTAACATACCAAAATTTTTGTGGGCGTCAGTTAAGACCTTGACAATGCAACGGTTGGCCCTCACTTCCATAATGGCCCATATTAATGGTCATATGAGACTTGAAGCGTGCATGCCCCCCATTTTTGCGATGATTGTGTGCTATAGCTTAACAGTTTTGGTGAGGATCTAGATTTCCGAAAACCATAATAGTAAAACATCTCTTGGACAACCGTGAAAACCTTAGTTATGCAGCCGGTTGGCAATCAAGTCAATGTTAGTCTATTTTAATGGTCAAACGCGCCTCTAAGCGCATTTACACCCTGTTTTGTTGAAGATCGTGTGCTATAGATCACCGTCTTTGTTGGTGATCCGACTTTCAAAATTCTAAAATGCCAAAATTTATCATGGACGTAAATTAAGACCTTGGATATGTAACCTATTCACCCTCTCAACCATGCCAACCCATTTTTAAGGTTGTTTTTCGGATGATCGTGTGCTATTGTTCACTATCTTTGTTGGTGATTTCGATTTCCCAAGTCCAAAATGGTGAAATTTTTTTTGGATGTCTATAATACCTTTTCTATGCATCTTGTTGGTCCCCAAGGACATGCTGGTAAATTTTCAAGGATAAACAAGCCTCGAAGCACACATATTTTGTTTTGTCGATAGTTGTGTGTTATTGTTCACCATGTTTGATTGTGATCCCAGTTTCCTACTTCAATAATGGAAAAATTTCTCACGGACATTTGTTAAGACTTTTGTAATGTAGGAGATTTTCACTCACGGTGATGCAAACCAATTTTGAAGGTCAATCAAGCCACGAAGCGCACATACTCCCATTTTGCCGATTATCATGTGCTATGGCTCACCAAATTTGTTGGTGATCCAGATTTTTGACTTTAAAAATCCAACAAAAAAATGTGGACGTTTGTTATGACCATGGCTATGTATCTGGTTCTCCCTCACAACCATGTTGTCCGCTTTTGAAGGTCAAACAAGCCCTAAACTTCTCATACACCCCCTATTTTGCCAATCATCGTATGCTATAAGTCACTATCTTTGTTGGTGATCTGGATTTCCAACTTTAAAAATGTATCCGTTAAGACCAAGGATACGTAGTAGGTCCCCCCTCACATCCATGTCGGCTCAAATCTAAGGTCAAAATATCCCTGAACTGCGCATACCCCCCTTTTGTCGATGATCGTGTGCTTTAGCTCACAATATATTATGGTATTCTGGATTTCTGACGTCCTTAATGCTGACATTTTGTAGTGGACAACTTATAAGAACTTTGCTATGCAGCCAGTTTACCCTCACAGCCATGGCGATAAATTATAGAAGTCAAACAAGCCCCGTAGAACGCATTCCTCAGCTTTACCAATGCTCTTGTGTTATAGCTCACCATCTTTGTTGGTGATCCAAATTTTTGATTTAAAAAATGCTGAAATTTCTTGTGGACATCCGCTTAGACAATGGCTATGCAGTCGCTTGGTTCTCATACCACCTATTTTTCTAATGATCTTGTGCTATAGGTTATCATCTTTGTTGGTAATCAAGATTTCCAACGTTTAAAATGCCATATTTTCTTGTGGACATCCGTTACGACCTTGGCAATGCAACCGGTTGGACTCATGCCATGGTGGCTCATATTAAAGGTCAAACAAACCCAGAAGTGTGCATGGCTCCCATTTTGCTGATGATCGACTGCTATAACTCATCATTCTTGTTGGTGATCTTAATTTTTGACTTAAAAATGCTGAAATATCTCGTGGACGTCCATAAAGACCTTTGCTATGCAGCCAGTTTTTCCTCTGGCGCTGTATTTCAATTTTCAAGGTCAAACGATCCCCGAAGCGCTCATACCCCTAGTTTTGCCGATGATAGTTTTCTATAGCTCACCACCTTCATCAGTGATCCAGACATTCGATATCCAAAGGTCCGAAGTTTCTCGTGGACATTCGTTAAGACCTTTGCTATGCAACCATCGTCCCTCAGTGTAAGATCCCAAAAATGACTTAGGTAAACTAGACCCTATCATGTTGATCTTGATGGTCTAAGGTCCCAAAGAGGTCTATAATATTGTATTGAGGCAGTGTCTAAAGTATTGGGTTCATTTGAAGTTAAACATCTAGGGTTTACTAAGACATTTGACGACTAAGTCACCTATGTACCTCATATGTGGTTCTATTTGTTTATGTGTGATTCATCAGGTTGTAAGGTATTTAACTGAGTTGTTATTTTTTATAAAAGCAGTGTGTCATGTTTCGTGAATTTTGGAGGTTAAACGTCCAATAACGTCCACGACGTTCGAAAGATGTGCCTTGAAATGACATTCTGTGTCTAAGCATGTTTCATCGAGTTTTACGTGTGCATTTTTGATGCAATTAATGTGAATGGTCCTAAAATCATATACATTCATGTTTGCGTTTGAAAATTCCGGGATATATATCCCCAAGGACCATCCAACGGTCCATGAGGAAGGACTAAAGTTGGTGCCAAGGCTGCCCAAGACTGCATAAACCACGGAGGCAGTCGACGCCTAGTGAGTCAATCTAAGCCTCGTAAGTTGGGTCTCGTTGCATGGGACTTATCCTGGGGAAATGAGGAATACAATGACAAGAGTCACTCAATGACCACCGACTAGCAGGATGGTCCATTGGTCTAGGGACGAGCTGTCGTTGGGCAACTGTCAATGGTTTTTTCCCTACTCGTAGCTTCACTTTTAAGTTGAGGGATGAAGTTGTAATTTCACTCAACATAAAAGTAGAAATTTTGGCGGTTCCTATGGTTTCTTTAGGTATTTTAAGTGTGTATATAACCCTTTAACACTTAGAATATTTCATTTTTCAAAATAAAAACCCCAAAATCCCATAGAAATTCCTTAAGACTCCATTGAAGCCAAAAGTCAAAGAAGAGCTTGGATTGTTGAATTGAGTGGAGAGACTTCATCATATTGAAGAATTTGAATTGTTGAGGCATGAATTTTTATTCTTGAAACTCGTTTCACCAACGATCCCAACCTTCAAAGATGTTTTCTAAAGTTTTCAAAGATGAACTTGACTTATTTAGTGATCTACCATGGGTTCTTGCACTAATGTTTTTTATAAATTAAATATTGATTGAATTGTTGTTATATATATTATTTTTACTCAATTAACCTATGAACCTATGTAATTTATGAACCCTAGTTTTGACTACTTAATGGGTTACTTAATATTGGCTTTATGTTATAAATTATGGTGAAGATTTCTATGGGATATCTAGTGATGTAGTAATTAAATTTAATTGATATCTAAGTTTTATTAGATTGATGAATTTACATTGAATTAACCTTGTTTAATTGAGTATGATAGTTTGAAATTGTATTGTTGTTTATGGCCATTGATAAGGTCCTTATGGTATTGAATTGGTTGATTTAGCGTTGAATTGAGGTGTTGAAAATGGAGTGGTAGTACGCTTCCCTATTTCCTTTATTATTATGTATTTTATACTTCAATTATATTGTGATTGGTATAGTCCACTTATGGTGGCGGTGTTATGTGCTTTACATGCCATTGATGTGGCCTTGTCGGCGTTACTTTATGTATTATAATTTTCATGGCCTTGTAGGCACTACTTGAAATTATGTGGTTATGTTTGTAGTTTATTATGTGGAGTATGACATTATCTATCTACATGTGAAGTAAGGTGAAAGTATATAATGTTCTTCTATTGATGTTATGTTAGAAATCATTCTAGACAATGAGTATGGCTTTGTGTGTATATTCTTAGGGTTGGTGTTTGGTTATTCCTATTTGACTATATGATGTCGATGATGGTCATACAAATATTGTTATGATAGTGTATAAGATGACTTAAAGAAGATAATAGTTGTTCCTATGTGTTTCTTGGATGGCATGTAATATGTGTTAAGGTGAAGTATGTTGTGTCTTGTCTTGGTTGACTTGTGTCCCTTACTTGATGCACATATGAAAGTGTATATGTGATGTATTCACTTAGGATGCTAAATTTATTAGTCTCGTATGTATGAATGACATGAGACCTTAAATTATATTAAGAAAGTCTTTAATAAGAAACCTTTAACCTACTAATAAGGTTATGAATGTTGAAGTAGAAAGCCGTAATGGTATCCTTCAAAGTAAAGCAATGGTAGACTTAAGGTTGATTGTCAGGTATGGAATCATATCAAACCTTATGAAAGTCATCATGAGATTTTTTTTCGTCATTGTAAGGTAACCCAAAAGGATCTCTTTGGTAGGGTATATGCAATTAGGTTATGAAAAGATATGGAACCCCTTTATATGAACCTTAATGTGATCTACTCTACGAGAACGAAGGCTATCACCGAGTGAGTACAGTAAGGTAAGTAATTTGAATCAAATAATGATACTAGAATACTGTTACACCAGGAGAGTATCCATAAATGCCACCGGCATCATCGTCCTCTCAGAGGACTCCAACAAGCTTCTTAGCATTCGTCATAACATGTCATAAGTTTAAATTTGAAGAAAACTAAAATTTTACATTCTATTTTAATTATACTAAGACTTTATGCTTAACATTCATAATGATATGCATTATTCTAATCATGTATATAAAACAATCAAAAGAGTGAAAATCTAGACTTAGACAATGTATAGTCGATATGCCAGATAGTTCTTAATACAAAAGAATCCAAGGAACATAATCGGAAGTAGCATACTCCTAAAACTACTAAAAATCTTCATGAGCTTTAATATTGAAAGAGAGCATCCCCAAACATTGGGGACATTGCAAGACATGGAGAAAGAGTTCCATTCTTCTATTAATCGACCTCTTTAAACTTCAATGGTCGAAACCTACATTTGTAGTAATATAAAGTAATGCGGATAGTATGACACATGTACTAAGTGTTGGTATATGCACATAACATATAAGGAAATGCATCAAAACGATGAGTTATCATCTATTTAGAAAACATGCTAAGTCATATTAAAGTCTTCAATGCACATACCATATAACATATACAGGATAAGGATTAAGTTAACTTAGAGCATGATATGATCAAAGGCATAATATCATAGAGTAATGCCAACATTTCATTTTGAAATATCATAAAAATGTAACATACAAAGAATTTATAAATGATCCCATCCCCAACATACAAATGCAATGGTCATGTGAAGCCCCATAACACCACACAACCATGTAGATAAGATAAGAGACCATTACTAAAGATTTGCTTCATATAACTTCTAACATAAGCAGTCATCCCTTCATATAGCAATATAATCGAATAACATATTCATCATAATCACCAACATCATAAAAGAGTAACATCATTTATCATAAGCATCATAACTTTCATGTTATCATATTACATAGGAAGACTCTCCTCTTGCTTCCTTTAGAGTTAGCTTGTGCAATGTCTAGGTAGAGTCTGATACCCCTACCTCTACTAAGTAGACTCTTCAAGTCACCCTAATCAACATTCATTTACTTGTATTTCATTTAAAATGAGGGAGCATACACCTTAAACGACATATACTATGTGAGCTAAACATGAAATTCAGTGTCATAAAACCGTACATTAAAGAAGGTGGTCTACCGGCCAAAGTAGAACCTAACATGACATAACTTTCAAGGTGGAATACACTAGCTAGTATCTTGTGGTGGAAACATAGTTGAAGAACAAGTAGATGTATTAGACACTAACAATTCCACATTACATGGCACTCTCAATCTCATGAGACCCATGATTCCACATTACATGGCACTCTCAATCTCATGAGAGTCATTGTGAAACCTACATTTAAACTAGGCAAGGGACACCTCTCATATCTAGTTATTACGTGCTTAGCTTAAGTCCCTTTCTTAAATAACCTTTAGGTTGTCTTTTATGATAAATTTTTCATAGGTCATTGGACATTAACTCCTTTTATAAACATCATCATGAGATATTTATGATTATAAAAGAATTTCCTTTCATCATAACCCTTCGTATGTGAGATTAACGTAACATAGTAATTTTGTGTAACGCATACAGAAGAATATCGTAACTTGCAGTTTTTGTGTTGTTATCATGATCCCATATCCTAACATATCCACATAGTAAAATCGTGCATACTTTCACAACATATCATCATGATTTATAGGCTAACATAAACATGGTGGAGTAATAACAATTTTAGTATACTTACCTCTTGCTTCCCAACAACCCTATTCAAGAACATACGTTAAACTTAAAACATTCATAACCATAATATAGTGAAATACTCTATATTATAAAAAAGAACAACTTTTCAAATCATATATAAGATCAATTATTGATGTATGATAAGGGAAAGGATCATTTAACAGTTCATTCTAGTCTTAGTTCCGATCCCTACGTTTTCATATTGTCAAGTACAAGAAACAATCATCCGAAACCATCATCTAGATAAGAATATTCTTCACATGATATTCGAACATAAATAACCACATACTCATAAATTCATGTTAAATAGACCATATAAAGAAATTACTTTTTATTGAAAATCATAAATCTAAAGTTATGATAAAAATCTTTTTTGTAGAGTAAAAATCCTAGAATTGATGTTCTTGAAAACCATCTTTGAAAGAAACACTCGGGGAACGGAATCCCAAGACTGAAAAACCCATACCTTATAGTTCAAGAATCACCAAAAATTATATGAAAAGCTTGAATTCTTCGTCTTCTTCATTAAGTTCTTCTTGTTCTTTAATGGAGTTTTGGAAAGAGCACTTTCTTGAGAGAGATGAGAGAAAACTTGTTTTAATATGATTTGGACGTGTAAAAGTAGTCTAAAACAGACCTAATATCCACATATAGTTGTCCTATTAATTACCAAAAATAACCTCCATTTAAATGGTTCTTTTTAAGAAGTTAATTTTAAAAAAATACGACTATAGCGACTCTAGGAATTAGTTGCCTGTCGAGGGGACGAATCCCATCATTTTTATTAAATTTTGATTTGTGGAAGAGAGGTGCATCTTATACTTGGGTCTCGAGGCTTCCTTTCAAATATTGAGGCAGAACACATCTTTTACAGCTTGCGTCGCACACTTCAAGTCCCCATCTTGCTCGCGCAGGCTTCTTTGGCAGGCTGCCTACCCGTGTTGGGATCCTCCCCAAGGACCCTTATGGTGGTCCTTGGGGTGTCGTTACCTGACGTTGGGATAATTTCTACTACATATTACATATCCAAGGTCTCTTTACAAGTTTTGAAATAAATTTGACACCTCAAAAACTTAACCAAACAAAGGGACGTCAACTAGTTCTAATTCGCTAGTTTCTGGACGTTTAAGTCTTTCTTAGGTGTTTTGGCTATAACCTTTTCCAAATGAATTTACTGCATTAATATAGGTCTAGAAAAATATTTTTAAACATTATTTATTAGATTACTCTCTAGTCTACGTCATGATATATTTGGAGTATTACATATGCAAAGCATTCCCTTCATCTTCCTTAACCATGTGCCTTCATGTGATGTGTCTATGTTCTTCCATTAGAAAGAAGAACAACCCTCATCCGACTAGGATAGAACTCCAGATTCCATGTATTTACATCATTGTCTATGTCAGTTATTGCCTATTCTCATCATGTGAGATACATGCTAGCATTAGAAAAGTTCTATAAAGTTTAGGTGGTTGTATGGGACGCAAGGTAGAAATTGCACAATAGTCTTTTAAGTTGTTGGTTGAAGTCCCTAGGTCTTTGTTGGTGATCCGAATTTCGAACTTCTAAAATGCCAGAATTTCTCGTGATGCAGCCGTTTTTCCCTCTTAACTTTGCCCACATATTTTGAAGGTCAAATGAGCCTCGAAGCGCATACTCGATTTTGCCGATGATAGTGTGCTATAGCTAACCATATTTTTTTGGTGATCCAGATATAAGACTTCAAAAATGTTTAATTTCCCGTGGAGGTACATTAGTACAATATCTATGCAGCCCTTTTTCCCTCATGGCCATGCCGACCCTTTTTTAATGTCAAACGAGCCCGAAAATGCTCATACCCCTTATTTTGCCGATGATCATGTGCTACAGTTAACCATCTCTTTTTGTATCTTGGTCTCTGACTTCAAAAATGCTAAAAGTTCTCGTTGATCTTCGTTAGTACTACGAACATCCAGTTGGCAATCATGGCCATGAAGGCTAATTTTAAAGGTCAAACGAGCCTTAAATCATGTATATCCCTGTTTACCCAATAATCGTGTTCTATAGCTTACGATCTTGTTGGTTATCCGGATGTCTGACATAAAAATGCTTAAATTTCTCATGGAAATCCATTAAGATCAAGGCTAATCGTTTATTTAACCCTCACGGCCATGTTAACGAATATTAATGGTCAAACGAGCCCCGAAGCGCGTATACCCCCCGTTTTGCCGATGATCGCGTGCAGTAGCTCATTATCTTTATTGGTGATTCTGATTTCTAACTTCGAAAATACCAAATTTTTCGCGAAAAATCGTTAAGACCTTGGGGATTCATCCAGTTGTCCCTCACCTCCATGATGGCCCATTTTCAACGTCAGCCTAGCCCCGAAGTGGATATACTCCTAATTTTTTTATTATCGTGTGTTATAGCTCACAATATTTAAATGTGATCAAGTTTTCAGACTTTAAAAATTCCGACCTTATTTGTGGATATCAGGTAAGACCTTTGCTATGCAGCCAATTCCTCCTCAATCTATGTGGCTCATTATAATGGTAAAAGACACTCAGAAACCCGCATAACCCCCGTTTTGCCGATGATCGTCATCTATGGATAACCTTCTCTGTTTGTTATCAAGATATACGACGTACAAAATGCAAAATTTTCTCATGGACATCCATTAATTCCTTTGATACGAAGATTGTTTTCCTTAAAGGCCATGCCAATAAATTTGAAAGGTCAAACAAGCCCCGTAGCGCACATACCCTTTGTTTTGCTGATGAGTATTTTCCATAGCTCACCAGCTATGTTTGTGATCCACAGTTCTGATTTAAAAAATTCTGAAATTTCCCATGCTTTATGGATCAAGGCTATGATGTCGGTTGGCCCTCACGGCCATGCCGACCCATTTTCAAGGTCAAACTATCCCAGAAACGCACATACCCCTATTTTGCAGATGATCGTGTGCTATCGCTCACCATATTTATTGGTGTTATGGATTTCCATTGTCCAAAATGACAACAAAATTTGTGGACGTCCATTAAGAACCTGGATACGGTTGGCCCTCACAGCTACGGAGGCCCATTTTAAAGGCAAATGAGCCCTAGAGCGGATACCCCCCATTTTGACGATTATCGTCTGCTATAGCATACTTTCTTTGTTGGTAATCCAGATTTCCAACATAAACAATGCCAAAATTTCTTGTGGACGCCCATTAATAAATTGTATGCATCCATTTCGCCCTCACGGCCCTGTCGGACAATTTGTAAGGTCAAACAAGCCCCGAAGCGTGCATCCCCCTTATTTTGTCGATGATCGTGTGCTATAACTCTCCATTTTTGTTGATAATCTTGATTTCCGACATCTTTAATACCAAAATTTCTTGTGTATGTCTGTTAGGACCATGAATATACATGGGCTTTGCCCTAATAGCGATGCCGACCTATTTTTAAGGTCCAACAAGCCCCTATGTGCGCATACCCCCTGTTTTGTCGATGATCGTGTGTTATAGCTTACCATCTTTGTTGGTAATCCAGATTTCCTACTTCAAAATGCCCAATTTCTCATGGACATCCGTTATGACCTTATCTATGCAGTCGTCTCGCCCTCACAGCTATGTCGGCTCATTTTCAAGGTTAAATAAACCCTGAAGAACGCATTTCCCCATTTTGCTAATTATTGTGTGTTATATTTCACCATCTTTGTTGGTGATCCAGATTTCCCACATCAAAATTGCAGACATTTTTTGTCGACGTCTGTTAAGAACTTGGCTATGCAGCTGGTTCTCCCTAACGTCCATGATCGTGTGCTATGGTTCACCATATTTGTTGGTGTTCCTAAATTTTGATGTCCAAAATGGTAGAAATTCTCATGGCGTCCGTTAATGTCCTTTGATATGAAACTTGTAGACTTTCACAACTATTCTGATTTATTTAAAAGGTGAAACAAACCTTGAGTAGTGCATACCCCCTGTTTTACCGATGAGCGTCTGCTATAGCTCACCAGCTTGTTGTTGTTCCATATTTCTGACTTCAAAAATCCTGAAATTTCCAATGGACATCCGTTAAGACCATGGATATGCAACATGTTGGCCCTCACAACCATGCCAATGTATTTTAAAGATTGTGTACTTCCCGTTTTGCCAATGTTAGTGCTCTATAGCTCACCATCTTGGTTAATGATCAGATTTTCTAACTTCAATAATACCAAAATTTCTCATGGACATCCGTTAAGACCTTGTCTAGTACCAAGTTTATCCTCAAGGCCACTCTGGACAATTTTCAGGGTCAAACGAGTCCCAAAGCGTGCATACCCCTTTTTTTTGCCAATGATTGTGTGTTGTAGATCGCAATCTTTGTTGGTAATGATGATTTACAGCTTCAAAAATATCAATATTTCTCGTGGACGTCCGGTTAGACATTGGCTATGCAGCCGATTTGCCCTCACGGAAATGCCGGCCACTTTTTAAGGTCAAATAAGCCCCGATGTATGCCTACCCCTATTTTTACCGATGATTGTGTGCTATAACTCACCATCTTTATTAGTGATCTGGATTTTCGACGTCTAAAATGTAAAAATTTCTCATGGACGTTACATAAGACCTTTGCTTTGCATTCAGTTGGCCTCAAGGCCATGTAGGTAAATTTTAAAGATCATAAGATCGACGAAGAGCGCATACCCAGTGTTTTGACGATGATCGTTTTCTATATCTCATCATATTTCTTGTTGATCCAGATTTATGACTTCAAAATGCTGAAACTTCACATGAATATCTGTTAGGACCACGATTATATAGCGATTGGCCACACGGCCATGTTGGCCTATTTTAAAGTTCAAACGAGCGCCAAAGCGCGCATAACCCCCCATTTAGTTGTTGATCGTGTGCTATAACTTACTATCTTTGTTGATAATCCTGATTTACGACTTTAGAATGCCAAAATTTTTCCTTGACATCCGTTAAGACCTTGGCTATGCAGACATTTTTTCTGTTATGACCATGGCGGCCCATTTGCATTGTCAAAGGAGCCCTGAAGCGCGCATACAACCTTTTTTGTCGATGATCGCGTGTTATAGCTCACCGTTTTTGAAGGTGATCTAGATTTTCAACATCAAAAATGCCAAAATTTCTCATGGAAATTTATTAAGAACTTGGAGATGGAGCTGGTTGGCCCTAACCAATATGCCTGCCCATTTGAAAAGTCAACTGAACCCTGAAGCATCCATACTTCCAATTTTTCCAATTATTTTGTGTTATCGATCATCATCTATGAAGGTAATCCAGATTTTCGGCTACAAAAATGCCGACATTTCTCGTGGATGTCTTTTAGGACAACGACTATATATCCTTCTTGTCCCTAACTTCAATTCCGGCCCATTTTAAAGGTAAAATCCACCCGAAAACGAGCATACACCCCCTTTTTGCCGATGATCGTGTTCTATGACATACTATATTTGTTGGTTATCCGTATTTCCGACGTCCAAAATGTTGAAATTTCTTATTGGCGTCCGTTAAGTCCTTTGATATGAATCTTGTTTTCCCTCACGTCCATTTCAGTATATTTTAAAGGTTAAACAAGGTGTGAAGCGCGCATACCCCAGTTTTGCCGATGAGCGTGTGCTATAGCTCACCAGATTTGTTTTTAATCCAGATTTCGGGGTATAAAAATGCTTAAATTTCACATGGATGGCTATAAGTACCATGATTATGCAACCAGTTGTCCATCACAACAATGCCGGTCAATTTTCAAAGTCAAAGAAGACCCGAAATGCTCATAATCCCCATTTTACCAATGATCGTGTGTATAGCTTACTATATTTTTTGGTTATACGGATTACCAACATCCAAAATGAAAAAAAAATTGGTTGACGTCCATTAAGACCTTTTCTATGAATACGATTGGCCATCACGGCCATGGTGGCCAATTTTAAAGGTCCAACGAGCCCTTAGTTGCGCATACCCACCATTTTGCCGATGATTGTGCTATAGCACATCATTTTTGTCGGTAATCCTAATTTCGGAATTCAAAAATACCAAAATTCCTTGTGGACGTTCGTTATGAAATTGGTGATACAACCTTCTTTCCCTCATGGCCATGTGGGCTAATTTTTTAGGTCAAACAAAATCCATACCGCGCATACCCCACGATTTGCAGATTATCGTGTGCTATAAAATTACCATCTTTGTTGGTGATCTGGATTTGCGATGTCCAAAATGGAAAGATTTCTCGTGGACATTCATTTGGACTTTTGCCTATGCATTAAGATGGCTATCACGGCCATGCTAGTCAATTTTATAAGTTAAACAAGCCACGAAGCGCGCATAATCCTCATTTTGCCAATGACCGTGGGCTATAGCTCACAATCTTTATTAGTGTCAAAATTTTTGACATCAAAGAATGATGAAATCTCTCATAGACCTCCATTAGGAACATGGCTACGTAGTCGCTTGGCCTTCACATCCATGACGGTCCATTTTAAAGGTCAAACAAACTCTGAAGCACGCACAACCCCAATTTTCCCGATGATTGTGTGTATAGCTCACCATATATGTTGATGATAAAGATTTCAAGCATAAAAAATCTGAAATTTCTTGTGGACATCTGTTAAGACCTAGCTTATGCAAGTGGTTTGCCTTAACGGCTATGCCAACCAATTTTCATGGTCAAGCATGACCTGAAGTGCGCATACCCCCATTTTTGCCGATCATAGTGTGCTTTAATTCACCATCTTTGTCGCTGATCCTAATTTCTGACATAAAAATGCTGAATTTTTTGTGAACGTCCTTTAGATCTTGTCTATGCATTCAGTTAGACCGCAAGTCCATGGAGTCTAATTTTAAAGATCAAACGAGCCTTGAAGCTCTCATACCCCCTGTTTGGCCGAGTAACATGTGCTATAGCTCTCCATATTTGTTAGTGACCCTACCATCTACGGTCCAAAATGCCAAAAAAATTTGTGGACATCCATTATGACCTTTCTATGAATACGGATGGCCCTTACGGCCATGGTGGCCCATTTGGTGATCACGATTTTCGATGTCCGTAATGTCAATATTTTTCGTGTACGTTCATTAAGACATTTTTGATGCATCCAGTTGGCCAACAACTCCATGCCGGTCAATTTTCAAAGTTAGAAGACCTGAAGCGCTTATGCTCCCCATTTTGCCAATGAACGTGTGCTATAGCTCACCATCTTTATTGGTGATGCAGATGTCCGACATAAAAAAATGCTGAAATCTCTCCTAGACTTTCATTAGGACCATGTCTATGCAGTCGGTTGGCCTTCACGTCGATGACGGTCCATTTAAAGGTCAAACAAACTCTGAAGCGCGTATACGCCCCGTTTTCGCAATGATTGTGGCTATAGCTCACCATATTTGTTGGATATAAAGATTTCAAACATCAAAAATGTGAAATTTCTTGTGGAAATCTGTAAAGACCTACCCTAAGCAAGTGGTTTTCCCTAACGGCTACGCCAACCAATTTTCATTATCAAAAGAGCCCCAAAGTGCGCATACCCTTTTTTTGTGAACGTCCTTTAGATCTTGTCTATGCATATGATTAGCCCTCAAGGCCATGGAGGCCTATTTTAAAGGTTAAACAAGCATTGAAGCTCTCATACCCCTATTTGGCCGACTAACATGTGCTATAGCTCATCATATTTGTTAGTGTCCCAAAAATCCAACATCCAAAATGCCTAAATTTTTAGAGGACGTCCGTTAAAATCTTTTCTATGAATACGGTTGGCCCTTACAGCCATGGTGGCCAGTTTGAAAGGTTAAATGGGACCTAAAGCGCGCTTACCCCCCATTTTACCGATGATCGTGTGCTATAACTCACCATCTTTTTTGGTGATCCTGATTTTCAACGTCCAAAATGTGAAAATTTCTCGTGGACAATAATTAAGACCTTTTATATGCATACAGTTGGCTATCACAGCCACACCGGTTAATTTTCAAAGTCAAATAAGACCCGAAACGCTCATACTTCCCATTTTGCCAATGATCGTGTGCTATAGCTCACCATGTTTATTGGTGATCCAGATTTTCGACATTAAAAAATGTTGAAATCTCTCATGGACCTCCATTACAACCATGGCTACGCAGCCGGTTGGCCTTCACGTCCATGACAGTCCATTTAAAGGTCAAACAAAATCTGAAGTGCACATACCCCCCATTTTCCCGGTGATTGTGGGTATAGCTCACCATATTTGTTAGTGATCAAGATTACAAAAATAAAAAAGGTGAAATTTCTTGTGGACATCTGTTTAGACCTAGCCTATGCAAGTGGTATTCCCTAACGGCTATGCCAACAAATTTTCATTGTAAAGCGAGCCCCGAAGTGCGCATTCCCCCTTTTTTTTGCCGATCATCGTGTTCTTTAATTCACCATCTTTGTCAGTGATCCTTATTTCTGACATAAAAAATGCCAAAATTTTTGTAAACGTCCTTTAGATCTTTTTCTATGCATTCGGTTAGCCCACAAGTCCATGGAGTCAAATTTTAAAGGTTAAACGAGCCTTGAAGCTCTCATACCCCCTATTTCGCTGACTAACATATGCTATAGCTCACCATATTTGTTAGTGATCCTAAAATACAATGTCCAAAATGCCGAATTTTTTTGTGGACGTCCGTTATGAACTTTTCTATGAATACGGTTGGCCCTTAAGGCCATGGTGGAAAATTTTTAAGGTCAAATGAGTCCTAAAGTGCGCTTACCTCCCATTTTGCCGATGATGGTGTGCTATTACTCACCATCTTTTTTGGTGATCACGATTTTCGTTGTCCGTAGTGTCAAAATTTATCGTGGATGTTCATTAAGACCATTTCTATGCATGTAGTTAGCCATCACAACCATGCCGGTAAATTTTCAAAGTCAAAGAAGACCCGAAGCGCGCATACTCCCCATTTTGTAGATGAACGTGTGCTATATCTCACCATCTTTATTAGTGACCCGGATTGACAACTTTAAAAATGCTGAAATTTCTCATGGAGGTCCATTACGACCATGGCTATGCAGACAGTTGTTACTCACATCTATGACGGTCCATTTTATAGGTCAAATGAGCTCTGAAGCGCGCATACCCCCTGGTATGCCGATGATCATGTGCTATAGCTCACCTTATTTATTGGTGATCAAGATTTCAAACTTCAAAAATGCAAATTTTTTTCTGGACATCTGTTAAGACCTCGGATATGCAAGCGATTCGCCCTCACGGCAATGACAACCTATCATTATGGTCAAAAGATTTCCGAAGTGCGCATACTTATTTTTTTTGTCGTTGATTGTGTGTTATATCTTACAATCTTTTTTGGTGATCTGTATTTCCAACATAAAAAATGGTAAAATAATTTGTGGAAATCCTTTAGACCTTTTCTATGCATACAGTTGGCCCTCACGGCTATGCCGGTCAAGTTAAAAGGTCAAAAAAGCCCCGAAGCACTCATACCCCCATTTTAACGATAATCGTGTGCTATAACTTACCATCGTTGTTGGTGATGCAAATATCCTACTTCATAAATGCCAAATATACTGCTGGACGACCATTATGATCTTTGATATGCAGTCATTTCTCCCTCACGCCCACGGCGTGCCATTTTTAATGTTAGACGAGCCCCGACGCATGCATAACCACCATTTTTCAAATGATCATGTTCTATAGCTCACCGTCTTTGTTGGTAATCTGGATTTTCGACAATAATGTGGTCAAAATTTCTCGTCAACTTCCTTAACAACTTCTCTCTTCATCCAGTTTGACCTCATGGCTCTGCAGCTCATTTTCAAGGTTACACAAGCTCTGAAACGCTCATACACCCTGTTTTGTCGATGATCGTATTCTATAGATCACCATATTTATTAGTGATTCGTATTACAAGCTTCAAATATGACCAAATTTCTTGTGGACGTCTGTTAATACATTATCTATAAAGCCGGTTCTCCATCACGAGCATGACGATCCATTTTTAAACTGAAACAAGCCCCGAAGCAAGCATACCCCCGTTTTGCCGATGATCATTTGCTATAACTCACTATCTCTTTTAATGTCCGGATATTCGACGTTCAAAATGCTGAAATTTCTCTTGGTCGTTCATTAACATGTTTTACATGAAGCTAGTTGGCCCTCACGGCCATGAAGGTTTATATGCAATGTCAAGAAAGCCCGAAGCTTTCCTAAGATTTACTTAAGTCACACAAAGAGTGACCGCCCATACACCCTCTCTAGATGTGCCTAAACGACCCTCAAGATTTCTTCTAACGAGACGCATATACACTTTCAAAGTATCATGAACATCACGGTAAAATTCTTCTACCAAAGGTGATTCCAAGTCCCACATGAGTGAGTTGTGAAGCGACCGCCCATACAATCCCTCACACACACACACACACACACTCAACAAAACAAATAGACTCCCAAGGAGAGAATCACTCTCACTAAATACACTAACACATATATGATATCACATTCTCCTCCCAAAGTCTATCAAAAGATCTACTTAAGTAACTAAACAAGATAACGTCCGTGACTGAACTCTTCAAGATTAACTAAATAGTCCTTTAGACTAACTAAGTATTATATGATGTCCACATCACAAAATATCTTAAATAACTAGAGTCACTCTCAATACTTCCATAGGTAAGACATGAAGAGATCATCCTTCATGCCCTCTTCAAAATTTAACTAAGGAATCCCTAAGTCACTCTAGATCAGGTACTTATTAAATTACATATTTCATAACATAAGTCATTTGTTCATTAGTTCATTATGAAAAATACATCATTTTAAAGACATTCAATTAATAGTCTTTGGGAAGACCTACAGACTCTCACTAACATCTTCAAAGCCTATTGTGCAATGTCTAGATAGTGTCCCATACCACCACCTAAACTTCATAGACTTATCTATTGCCAATAAGTATCCTTATGATGAGAATAGGAAATAACCGACATAGATCATTGTAGAAGCATGCAATCCCGAGTTCTATCCTACTCCGATGAGGTTGTTCTACTTGCCAATAGTAAAACATAGGCACATTCAATATAGGGACATAGTTAAGGAATATGAAGGGATTCTTTGTATTCTAGTCTCATACTTTAACTACAACTACTTTCCCATCCATACTCACTTGGTGCTAGCATTTGTTCTCATAAATTAATTCACATTAAGGTTGATAAAAAAGGGTTCCATATCTAGCTCATCGCCCAATTATTACCCTACCAAAAAAGTCTACTATGGTCTGCCTTCAATGGCGAGAAGAAGCTCATTATGACTTTTCTAAGGTTTGTTATGATGACGTTCCAACCAATAAACCTTAATTCCTTCATCCTTTACTTTGAAGGATACCATAATGGCTTTCTACTTCACCATTTGTAACTTTACCACTAGGTTCAAGGTTTCACATAAAGACTCTCTAACATCACTCAAGGTCACATGTCATTCATACATTCAATACTAAGAAGCTTTAGAATCACAAGTCATGATATCACATATTAATATCCATACAAGCATCAAGTAAGGGAGACAAGTCAACCAAGACAAGACACCACATACTTTACCTTAACACATATTACATGCAATTCCATAAGTACATAGGAATAACCATTATTATCTTTAATTCCACCTATACACTACCATATAATAATCAATATGAATATTCTAGACATATATAGTGATGTAGTAACAAGCATGCATCAACTCTAAGACTACACATAGAAGCACATAGCCGTAGTCTACATGATCCCATAAGATACATAGAAAGAACACATAATTTCACATTACTTTATATATACATACATACATATATATATATATATATATATATATATATATATATATATATATATATATATATATACATATATGTGTATATATATATATATATATATACATATGTATATATATTAATATATATATATATATATATATATACATATACATACACTCATACTTCACATAAAAAAATATACAAAACAACATAGTACTTAAAATAGTGCCGACGAGGCCATGATCATCATAATTAATAATGTAACGCCGACAAGGCCACATCCATTCACATACCACCGCCACAATAAGTGGACCATACCAATCACACATAATTCAAGAGCTAAGTTACAGTTGATATACTTAAGAATAAAAAAGTTAGGGCAGCGTACCACCAAACTAATCTTACAACTTCAATCAAAAGCCAAACCATTCAATTCAATACCATAAGGCCCTTACAAATGGCGATAAACATCAAGTTAAAGCATAAACAATAAAAATCAATGAATCTAGGTCAATTAATTATATATTTACCAATCAAAGAAAATTTAGACATCAATTGATTACAATACTTATATAATTAGAAACCCCATAGATATCTACACTAGAATCTATTAGCATTAAGTCAATATCAATTGAATAAACATAACATGCAATAGACCTAAGAGAATTCGATATTAAATAAGTGTAATTTGAAAAGCCTATACATCATACATAAATAATCTATACATTAATCAAAAGCCAGTAAAAATCTATACATAAATTCAACAATATCAAAGCGTAATTAATTAACCTATATTTTAGTAAAATTTTGAGATTTGAGAAGATCACGTGTTCATGGAGAATTTCATTGGAAAACATCAGTTAAACATCAACAAGATCATATCTTTACATTTGAAAACGTTTCATGCAAGAACCCAAGACTTAGAGTAGAAATTGGACTTTTATCTTTTTGAAATCCTTTGAAAATCATCTTTGAAATTGGATCTAAGGTTATTGAAAGCGTTAGATGAAGAACTCACATACTTTATTTGAAAAAACCAAATCTGATTGAATAAGAAAGTCCATTGAAGACCCATCTTCAAGATTAAACTTCACTTTGAACTCACATGAAGGTTTTTTGGAGAAACTTTTGGAGGGAATATGTTTTGATTTATGTGTTAGAGTAATAATGAGAGTCTAATGACTTATATACTCTTAAAATACCCATGAAAACTCAAAACAACCTTCCAAAGACATATAGGGTATTGGGGTGAATTTACAACTTCACCCCTAAACTTAACAAAAAGTTGGCAGGAAACACACAGATCCATCGACATGAGCATCGACAGTCTCTACTCTCACCCATGTCCCATCGATGGGGATTTCATTTGTTGCTTCAGAAGCTCTTCAACCTTCAGGAAACTTGGCTCCATCGACGATACCCATCGATGGGCCGTTGCTTGGTCGACTGGTCGTCGATTGGTCCGTCGTTTAGCCACTGCATGGCTGTGTTGATCTTCAAAGACGGGTTCCTCCTTTAGGAACTGTTGTGTGTCCTACATGAATTTGTACCCGAACATTTCAACCCCAAATCTTTTCGTATACTAGTATAGGACCTACCACATGAATTTTAACTGAAACGAACATGTAACACTCGACAAAACATACATAGACATAGAAGGTCATTTCAACAAAAAACATTTGAATGTCATGGACGTTCATGGACGTTTTGCCTCCAAACTTCCCGAAACTTGAAACACTTCCTATAAACACAAATAAACTCAACTAAGTACCATATAAGATCATGCACCACTTATAAACACATAAACTACATATGAGGCAAATGGTGACTTAGTCGTCGAACGTCTTGGTCTTCCCTTGACGTTTGACTTCCAAGGCACATAATCTCTTAGATACTGCCTCTAATACACATTATAGAACATTTTACGACCATAGACAATCACAAAAAACATGTTAGGCTCTAGCTTCACCCAAGTCATTTTCGGGGTGTTACAATCTTCCTCACTTTTACAACATTCGTCCTCGAATGACACTTGCCGCTCTCCGAGCACTTTCCATGAGGAAGGATAAAATTAGAAGCTCATAACCATACAAAATAAAACTGAAGCAAGGATAAAACATCAATTTTTAAAGATCATAGATTCACAATACAACAAGAAACTTGATTAGATTCTATAATTCATCATACTTTAAAACCCACATGTTTCATTCCAAATAGCAAGAATCTCTTTTTAAATGCATTATCATACTTTTACACATCAGTTCTAACCACATTGCAACAATTTAAGACTAAATAATAAATTAGTCAAATTTTGAAAAATATTACAATGAACTTATGCAACTCTTCCAAAAAGGAAAGTTTTAGAAAATTCATGATATAGACATGCTAATATAAAAAGTTACATCAAATAAACATCTTACAAAATATCAGGGTTTCATGAAATACACCATACAAGAATTTAATGAATTTGAATTTCAACAAAACTTCTATCAAACATGCATATCATAAGAGAGTTCGGAACTCATCTTCCACAAAAGACTCATATACAATACAGTTAACAAGAACTCTTTGTTTTAGGATTGAATAAACACATAAAGAAAGATTAAGGGCACCTCACTCCCAACAACCATATACTTCACCATACTCCCTAACTTAGGAGAAACCCATTCTAAGGTCAACATATTGTATATCACAAGAAACTTCCCCAAGGTACCTCAAACCTTGTATGCATTCTAGGGGGCTCCTTTGACCTTTAAAATAGGTCGGCATGATCGTAAGGGTCAACTGGATGCATAGAGAAGGTCTTAACGGATGACCATGAGAAGTTTCGACAATTTTGATGTCTGAAATCCAAATGACCAACAAAGATGGTGAGTTATAGCACATGAGTATTGGCAAAACGGTGGGTATGCGCTCCAGACCTCGTTTGACCTTTAAAATGGGATGTCATGTCAATGAGGGCCAATCGACTGCTTAGGCAATGTCTAAACGAACGTCCACGAGAAATTTCGATTTATTTGAATTCGTAAATCTTGAGCACCAACAAAGCTGATTAGGTATAACACATGATCATCGGCGAAATGGGGGGACCTTGCGCTTCAAGGTTCGCTTGACCTTGATAATTGGTTTGTATGGTCGTGAGAGCCAACCAGTTGTATAATCAAGGTCTTAACAAACGTCCACAAGAAATTTCGTTATTTTTGAAATTGGAAATCCACATCAGCAACAAAGATCGTGAGCTATAACACACAATCATCGACAAACATGCGGTATGCACGCTGTGGGCTCGTTTGACCTAGAAAATGGGTCATCATGGCCGTAATAGACAAACCGGATGCATAGAAAAGATCTTAATATTGGTCCATAAGAAAATTAGTCATTCTTTAAGTGGGAATTCCGAATCACCAACAAAGATGGTGAGCTATAGAAAAGTATCATCGACTAAACGTGGGGGTATGCGCTCTTCGAGGCTCGTTTTACCATGGAAATTTGTCGTCATTTTCATGATGGCCATACGGCTGTCTAACTGAGGTCATAACGGACATCCACGAGAAATTTTGGAATTTTTAAAGATGGATATCGGTATCACCAAAAATGATGTTAGCAATCGCACACGATCTTTGGTAAAAAAGAGAGCATGCATGCTTCGGGGCTGGTTTGATCTTCAAAATAGGCCGGCAGAGATGTGAGGGCAATCCGGCTGCATATCCATTGTTGTACCTGATGTCGACAATATTTTTTGGCATTTTTCAAGTAGGAAATCCCAATCAACAACAAAGATTGTGAGCAAAAGCACATGATCATTAGCAAAAATGGGGCAATACGCACTTTGGGGCTAGTTTGACCTTTAAAATGAATAGGCATGGCCGTGATGGCCAACCGGATGCATACCCAAGGTCTTAACTATCGTCCGCGATAAATTCTAGTATTTTCTACGTTGGAAATTCAGATCACCATCAAAGATGGTGAGCTATTGAAAATATTTATCGGAAAAATAGGGGGAACACCCGCTTCGGGGCCCGTTTGACATTAAAAAATTGGCCGGTATGGCTGTTAGGTCCAAACTGCTGCATAGCAAAGCTCATAATAGAATTTCACGCAAAATAATAACATTTATGAAAACAGAGTTCCAGATCTGCAAAAAACATGGTGAGGTATAGCGCAAGATCATCGGCAAAATGGGGGGTATGAGCGCTTCAGTGATCGTTTGACCTTTAAAATCGGCAGGCATGGCCTTGTTGGCAAAATGGATGAATAGTCATGGTCATAAAGAATGTCCATGAGAAATTTCGGCATTTATAAAATATCAAATCTGGAACACCATTAGAAATTGAGAGCTATAGCACACAATCATCCACAAAACGGTGGGTATGCACGCTTCAGAGCTCGTTTGACCTAGAACATTAGCCGGCATCACCGTGAGTGATAACTTGATGCATATCCAAGTCTTAACGGATGTCCACAAAAACATTTTATATTATAGTAGTCGAAAATCTAGATCACCAACAAAAATGTTGAGTTATAGCACACGATTATCGACAAAACAGGGGGGTATGCGCGCTTCGGATCTCGTTTGAACATAAAAATTGACCGGGATGGGCGTAAGGGTAAATCGACTGCATAGACATGGTCCTAATAGACGTGCATGGCAAATTTAAGAATTTTTGAAGTCGGAAATCTTGATCACAAACAAAGCTGGTGAGCCGTAGCGCACTATCATCGGTAAAAGAGGGAGTATACGCACTTTAGTGCTCGTTTGACTATTTAAATTGGCCAAGATGGCCATGAGAGCCACTTGGCAGCATAGACTAGATCTTAATGGAATTCCATGAGAAATTTTGGCATTTTTGAAGTTGGGAATCCGGATCACCAATAGAGATAGTGAGCTATAGCACACGGTCATCGGGAAAACGGGGGGTATGCCTGCTAGGGGGCTCGTTTAACCATGAAAATTGGTTTGCATGGCCGTAAGGGTCAACCGGCTGCATAGTAAAGTTCTTAACGGATGTCCACGAGAAGTTTCGACAATATTTAAGTCTACAATCCAGATCACCACCAAAAATGGTTAGCAATAGAACACGATCATTTGCAAAAAGGTGGCTATGCACTCCGAAGCTCGTTTGACCTTTATAATGGGATAGCATGGCGGTGAGGGAAATCCAGCTGAATAGGCAATGTCTAAACAGACGTCCATGAGAAATTTCAGCTTTTTTGAAGTTGTAAATCCGGATCACGAACAAAGCAGTTGAGCTATAACACACGATCATCGGCAAAACGGGGGGAACGCGCGCTTCAGGGCTCGCTTGACCTTGAAAATTGGCCTGCATGGTCGTGAGAGCCAAGCAGCTGTACAACCAATGTGTTAATTGATTTCCATGAGAAATTTCGTCATTTTTGTAATAAAAAATCCACATCATCAACAAAAGGCGTGAGCTATAACACATGATCATTGACAAAATAGGAGGTATGCGCGCTTCGGGCTCGTTTGACCTTAAAAATGGGTCGGCATGGACACGAAGGACAACCGGATGCATAGCAAAGATCTTAACAAACGTCCATGAGAAATTTTTGCATTTTTGAAATCGTAATTCCAAATCAACAACAAATGTGGTGAGCTATAGCACACGATCATCGACAAAACAGGGGGTATTCGTGCTTCAAGGCTCATTAAACTTGAATATTTACCGGCATGTTCATGGTTCCATACCGCTGCCAAACTGATGTCATAACAGACCTATACGAGAAATTTCAACATTTTTTAAGACGGAAATCGGATCACCGACAAAGATGTGAGGTATAGCACACGATTATCGCTAAAAAAAGAGAGCATGCATACTTCGGGGCTCGTTTGACGTTTAAAATGGGTCGGCATGAACGTGAAGGCCAACCGTCTGTATAGACATTTTTGTAACGAACGTCCATGAGAAATTGTTATATTATAAAAGTAGGAAATCTGGATCAATAAAAAAGATTGTGAGCAAAAGTATACGATCATTGGCAAAATGATGGTAATACACACTTGGGGGCTCGTTTGACCTTGAAAATATGTCGGCATGACCGTGATGACTAATCGGCTGCATAGAAAAGGTCTAAATTGTCGTCCACAAGAAATTTTGGTATTTTATTTGATAGAAATATCGATCACCAACAAAGATTGTGAGCTATAGAAAAAGGTGACTGGCAAAATAGGGGGAAAGCATGCTTTGCGGCTTGTTTGACCTTGAAAATTTGTCGGCATGGCTGGTTGGGCCTAAATGCTGCATAGCCAATTTCTTAACAGACTTTCACGCAAACGTTTGGCATTTATGAAGAAAGAATCTAGATCACCAACAATGATGGCGAGGTATAGCACGCGATCATCGGCAAAACAGGGGTATGCGCTCTTCGGGGATCGGTTGACCTTGAAAATGGACTGGCATAGTCTTTAGGGTAAATTTAATGATAGACAACATTTTAATGAACATTCATGAGAAATTTTGGCATTTTTGAAATCGCAAATCTGGATCACCAATAGAGATGGTTAGCTATAACATACGATCAACTAAAAAATGGGGGTATACTCACTTCAGAGCTTGTTTGACCTAGAAAATGACTATGCATCGCCCTAAGGGATAATCAAATTCATATAGAAGGTCATGATACATGTCCATGAAAACTTTTGGCATGATTTAAGTCGAAAATCTTGATCACCAACAAAGATGGTGATCTACAGTGCACGATAATCAGCAAAACTGGGGATATGCGCGCTTCAGAGGTTTTTTGACCTTAAAAATTTGCCGGGATGGTCGTGATTGTACCGTCTGCATGGATATGGTTCTAATGGACGTCCATGAGCTATTTCTGCACTTTTGAAGTCGGAAATCCGGATCACCAACAAAGAGGGTGAACTATAGCATACAATAATTGGTTAAACCGAGAGTATGCACACTTAAATGCTCGTTTTACCTTTAAAATTGGCTGCAATGGTTTTGAGTGCCAATCGTATGCAATGCAAATGTTTTTATAGACGTCCACAAAAAATTTTGGCCATCCTAAATACAGATTACCAACAAATATGGTAAGCTATAGTACATAATTATCTGCAAAAAAGGTAGTATGGGCGCTTCGGGGCTCATTTGACCATGAAAATTGTTTGGCATAGATATGAGGGTGAACCGATTACATAGAAAAGGTCTTAACAGACATCCACAAGAAACATATTATTTTTGAAGTAGGAAACATTAATCACCAACAAAGATGGTTAGCTATAGCACACTATCATAGGCAAAACGGGCGGTATGCGCTCTTCAGAGCTAGTTTGACCTTTAAAATGGGTTGGTATGGCAGTGAGGGAAAACCGACTGCATATCCAAGGTCTTAAGGGACTTCCACAAGAAATTTTGCAATTTTTATTACTGATGAATATTTTGACCTATAGCTCACACTCATCCGCTAAATGGGGGTTATTTGACCTTGAAAATGGGTCGGCATGGCCGTGGGGGCCAATTGGCTGCATAGTAAATGTCATAAAAACATCCATGCAAAAGTTTTTCATTTTTTAACTTGGAAATACTAATCACCAACAAAGATTGTGAGCTATAGAACACGATCATCGGCTAAACGGGAGATATGCGCGCTTCAAGGCTCGATTTATCATTATAATGAGCCTACATGGCCGTGAGGGAAAAGTGGATGCATAAACAAGGTCTTAACGGACATCCACACGATATTTTGGCATTTTGAAGGGGTAAATTAAAGATGGTGAGCTATATCACACAATCATCGGCAAAATAGGACGTACGCGTGCTCTAGGGCATTTATGACATTTAAAAAGGATCGGCATGGCTGTGAAGGCCAACCTTCTGGATAGCAAAGATATTGTCGGAAGTCCACAAGTAATTTTGGTATATTTAATATTGGAATTTTTTATCACCAACAAAGCTGGTGAGCTACAATAACACAATCATCTATCAAATTGGGGGTATGAGTACTTCGGTTCTTGTTTTACCTTGAAAATGGGCCGACATGGGCGTAAGAGCCAACCACTTGCGTAACCAAGATCTTTAACGAATATGAATGAAAAATTCTTGCATTTATAAGTCATAACTCTAGGTCACTAACAAAGATGGTGAGTTATAGCACACGAATATCGGCAAACCAGGGGTATGCGCGCTTTGGTGATCGTTCAACCATGAAAATGGGTCGGCATGATCGTGACGTTCAATCGGATTCACTGCAAAGGTTTTAATGGATGTCCACAAGAAATTAGAATAATTTTTTAAGTCGCAAATCTGGATCACAAGCAGAGCTAGTGAGCTATAGCAAACAATAATCGGAAAAATAAAGGGAACTTGAGCTTCGGGGCACCTTTGACCTAGAAAATTGGTCAGCATGGTTTTTAAGGCCAAACGGTTGCATAGCCAAGGTCTTAACAGATTTCCATGCAAAATTTTTGCATTTATAAAGTTAGAATTCCACATCACCAACAAAGATGGTGATGGCATGCGCGCTTAAGGGCTTGTTTAACCTTGAAAATGAGCCAACATAGACTTGAGGGCAAACCACAAGCAAATGAAAGCTCTTAATAAACGTCCATGAGAAATTTCTAATTGGAAACCCAGATCACAAATAGAGATGGTGAGCTATAGCACACGATCATTCGCAAAACGGGGGTTTGCACACTTTGGGGATTGTTTTACCTTGAAAATGGGTCGAAATTTTTTTGAGGGACAACCTGCAACATTGACAAGGTCTTAAAAACCTCCACGTGAAGTTTTGGCTTGTTTAAGCCACAAATTTGTGATCACCAACAAAGATGTTGAGCTATAGCAAGCAATCATCAGCAAAATGGAGGTATGCGCGCTTTGGGGCTTGTTATACTTTTAAAATTACCTTGAATGGGCGTGAGGGAAAAGTGTTTGCATATAAAAGGTTTTAACGAACATCCACACAAATGTTTGGCATTTTTTATGTCAGAAATTTTGATCACCAAGAAAGATGGTTATATATAACACACGATCATTGGCAAAACAAGGGAATCCGCGCTTCGGTGGCTTTTTTGACCTTAAGTAAGTGTCTGCAAGACATTGAAGGCCAATCATATGGGTAGAAAAGATCTTGTCTGAAGACGATGAGAAATTTTGTTATTTTTAATTTCAGAATTCTTGATCACCAACAAACCTAGTGAGCTATAGCGTATGATCATCTTCAAAATTGGGGGTATTCACGCTTCAAGGCTCGTTTTACCTTTCAAATGGGCCGGCATGGCCTTGAGGTAAAACCAGATGCACATCCAAGGTCTTAATTAACGTCCACCAGAAATTTCTTTATATTTAAATCAAAAATCTGGATCACCAATAGATAGGTTGAGCTATAGCATACAATCATCTGCAAAACCGGGGATATGCGCACTTCAAGGATCGTTTAACCTTGAAAATGGGTCGGGTGGCATTGAGTGCCAACCTGCTACATATCAAAGGTCTTAAAAAATATGCACGCAAAAGTTTGGATTTTTTTATGTCGGAAAGAGTGATCACCAAAAAAGTTGGTGGCTATAGTTCACACGATCATCGGCAAAACAGTTATATGCATGCTTGAAAGATCGTTTGACCTTTAAAATGGGTTGGGCTAGATGTGAGGGAAACATGCAGCCTATATATGGTCTTAATGGACGTCCACAAGAAATTTTTGCATTCTTGAAATCAAAATTCTTGATCACAAACATAGTTTTGCGCAATAACAAATGATCATTGGCAAAACAGGTGTTATGCATGCTTCGGGGCACGTTTGACCTTGAATATGGGCAATCATGGCCGAGAGGGAAAACCATCTTTATAGTCAAGGTCTTTACAAACATCCACTAGAAATTTAGGTATTGTTGAAGTCGAAATTTTGATAACCAAATAAATGGTAAGATATTCCACACTTTCATCGGCAAAACGGGGGTTATGCGCGCTTCAGGGCTCATTTTACCTTGAAAATTTGCCAGCACGGTCATGATTCCATATGGCTCCCTAACTAAGGTCATAACGGACATTCACGAGAAATTTCGGTCAGTCCACCTAAAATTTGCCAGCACGGTCAATCCACAACAATTGCATTTCGCGAAATCCACCTAGATTGTCGGTGCCGCTAGTTTTCCTCCCTCCGCAGTGAAGAGGTTGTTCCATCATATTCTCGTTGAATCATTCCCAGATTGAGTTATTCCTTCGTATTCTCAAAGAAACTTCATCACATTGAAATGATTTTTTTTAAATAGGGTTTATTAGTTACTAACTCCTCTTGTTGATGCAGTTAGTGAAGGATGTGTCTTTCTGATGTAGCTATCAAGTTTACTTCATCAAGTAAAAGTGCATAAAGAGAAAGATTTATCCCCTTCGAGATCACATCTTGATAAAGGTAATACTATTATCATTTGTTCTGTTCATCCTCTGTATCTTATATCCAATGAAATACTAGTTCTGCTAAATCTAGATAGGACGTATAGAATAACCTTATCTATGAAAATCTACTTATATTTGAACCATTCTACATAAAGTACCTTGTAACTGTGATACTTGAGTAATTTTCTTTAGTGAATTCTATCATGAAGCATGGACCGTCCTGGTCATGATTGGCCGTTGTGGTCATGACGGGCCGTCGTGGTCATCCGTCATGGTCATGACGGGCCATCGTGGTCATCCGTCGTGGTCATGACGGGCTGTCGTGGTCATCCGTCGTGGTCATGATGGGCCGTCGTGGACTCCGTCGTCCCATACATGCAAGTTTCTTCTGCTACTTCTCTGATCTTCATGATGAACATGCAGTACGGACCGTCATGGCTACAATGGTCCGTCACGCTTTCTGTTACAGCTAAACAAGTTTCTTCTGCTTATTCTCTGATCTTCATGACGAACATGCAGGATGGACCGTCATGGCTATGACGGTTCGTCACGCTTTCCGTTACTGCTGAAACTTCAAATTGATTAATTGTTAAATTTCTTAATTTTGTGTTCTTTATTGATGGAACAGATTTGGTTACTGGAGGAATTGATATTCAAGCACGTAACATTGTTTGTGTTAGTTTGCGTGCATCATGGTTATTATATAACACCAAATATTTTATATTGTTTCTTATGAAGTTTGAACCCTAATGCAATATCTTATTTGTGTAGGGAAATGGAGGTGATCAAATTTGAAGTGGATGATGAAGAGTTTTTGAACTATTGTAAAAGTTTAAATACATATTTGATTTATTGTGTACACATTTAGAATATTAATATATAAGTATGGGTATGTACACAAACATACTATCTTTTGGTTGTACATGAAATATTTCTTGAAGTTTATTTGAAATATATAGCTTCACTTTAATGATTAATTAGTTCATTTTGTGTTTTAAGTCACTTGTATGTATGTAAATATATTATATATATTTGTGCTACATGTAGGCTTATAAATGTTGAAGTTACACTTTGTAAGTGTTACTCGAGGTAGATAAAAAGTTACACTTTGAAAGTGTTGCAATAGATGACCAATAAAAGGCAACACTTTTTAAGTGTTACCAATAAATCTGAATAGGCAACGCTTTTAAGTGTAGCCAAAGATGGCAACATTTAAAAAGTGTTGCCTAATGTCAAAGGTTACGCTTCTTTTGGGCAACCCCTAAAAAGTGTTGCTGAATGTCCAAAAGTGTAGCCTTTTATCAAAGGCCACACTTTTTGCCAGTTTAGGCTACACATACATGGTGTTGTTGTAGGCCGAAAATGGTGTAGTGACACTCTTTTATAAGACTTAGCACTTTCATTACTTTTGGGGGATTATCTTAATTGACATAGACCATTACAGCTAGACATGGAATCCCGATACTTCCCTTATCGGAGAATGGTTCCCCCACTTGCCTAGAGTGAGGACTTTCTTTTATATTTTACATGGCTTACGCAATAGCTACACCTATCTAAGCACATAGATAAGTGATAAGGAGATTGATACTAAGTCACACATTCTCTACTAACAAGGAGTTGTAATCTCAATAGGTATATCGTAATAAAATTAGGATGCTACTAAACACTTTATGTCAACTAACGAAGAGTGTTTACCCCAAAACTCCTCGTCTTATTCACATTCTTTCACTTCATTCATTCATTCAAAAATGTATGTAAGTGTGTGTACATGTGAACACACCTTGGACATAAGCATCACTTCACTTACATTCAATTCTATACATGCTTAAACCTTCATTCATCATATAAGGCACTTTCATATGCTTTCCTTAGTCATATAGTTCATCTAGATATAATCTCTAGCATACTTCTAATAATAATATCCATAAATAGCATTAATAATAATAACATAATAATCATATTAATTCACATAATATGCCTTCATGGCCTCTTTCACAATACACAATAAAATACAAGAACAATCTTCATGATCACTTCATTTAACACATTTGGCCTTCAAAGCACACATACAATCCATTCCAAGTATATCAAAATTCATCAAGTAAACACCGCCATCAAAAAGATCGACCACACCAATAAGGTGCAATTCATAATTAGATCTAAGCAACATAACCAACTTATCTTTTATCCAAGATTCTTTCACCGATAAAAAATTCTTCAACAATTAATCATAATATAGTCCTTAGAGAAGTACCTAAACATCAATATCATTCTCATTCAACCCGTTCCTTAAGGAAAAAATTTATATAAAAAAACCTTTCACATGTTTTCATTGAAGTTCTAGCATGAATATCACCAACTAACATTAGAAACATCATATTTGAATTATGTAAACATTTTCATGCGATATCCATATTTGGAGATAAAGATAAAAGAAGTTAGGGTTGAAAACCTTTTTTTAAAATCTATTTGAAAGGAATCCTTGAATGAAAGAGAGTTCAAGGACGACTACCATACCTTAAATAGAAGAAACCCAATGTTTTATATGAATAACTTTACCACCAACATAACTCCTACATCCTTCTTGACTTCTAGCTTCTTTGGAGTTTGAGAATGTCTTTTAAGAGAGAGGGGTTTTGAGTTTTAGGAAATGAAGTATAAAATTAGGTGTTAGGGTTTGAAACACATTAATATACCTAAAATAACATTAATATAAATTTTTAGGTTCATAAAATACTTGGGGTGAATTTACCGAACTCCCCAAGACTTGGCAGAAAATTATAGCTTTTTCACAGCCTCAGAGACTACTCCAACCAACAGACTGTTTGTCCATCGGCGACCTGTTAGTGGTGGTTAATTTGTTGGGTGTGAGACTTTAAAAACTTATAGGCCTGCAGGTCTAATCAATAGGAACAAGTCAACGAGTGGTTTATTGGTAAACTAGCTGTCAATTGGTCTTGTTGGTGGACATTGCACAGACAGTTTTGGGTCCTAATTGTGTGTCGTAGGTTTGTTCGAACCCGGATGCTAAACCACTAAAAATATTGGTATAGGTTTTATGAATATCCTACATCAATTTCTATTGAAATGAATACATAAAACACATCAAGACACAGAAGTACAATCTAAGGCATATCTTTCGAACGTCATGGACGTTTTTTGACCTTTGACCTCCAAACATTACTAAAATTCACACACTGCCATAGGAAATAATTATAACTCATTTTCACAATAAATAAATAAATAAACATTCAAGAAGGTCTAGTTAACCTTAGTTCATTTTAGCGTATTATATTCCCCATTTTTTCGATTATCATATGCATTAGCTCGCAATCTTTGTTTTTGATCCAGATTTCGGACATCAAAAATACAAAAGTTTCTCGTGGACATCCGTTAAGATCTTTTTATTTAAGAAATTTGGTTGTCACTGTAATGCCGATCAATTTTCAAGGTCAAACAAATCCTAAAACGCACATAACCCCCGTTTTGCCAAGATCATGTGCTATATATCACCAAATTTGTTAGTGATCCACATTCCCGTATTAAAAAAACATAGAAATTTCTCACAGACATTTGTTAGGACCAAGTCTATGCAGATGGTTGTCCCTCACGGATCATGCCAGTGCATTTTAAAGGTCACACAATCCCTCAAGCGCGAATACTCCCTGTTTTGCCGATGATCGTGTGATATAGCTTACCATCTTTATTGGTGATCCAAATTTATGACTTCCGAAATGCTGAAATTTTTCGTGTACATCTTTTTGCACCACGGCTATGCAGCCAGGTTGCCATCACAGCCTTGAAGCCTATTTTAAAAGTCAAACGAGCCCTGAAGAGCGCATACCCCATGTTTTGCCGATGATCGTATGCTATAGCTCAACATCTTTGTTGGTGATCCAGAATTCTGACGTCTAAAATCCACAAAATTCTTGTGGACATCCATTAAGATCTTGGGTATGCAAACATTTGGCTCTCATGGCCATGCTACTCAATTTTAAAGGTCAAAAGTGCCATAAAGCATGCACATATCCTGTTGTGACAATGATCTTATGCTATAGCTAACCATATTTGTTGGTGATCTTGATTTTTGACTTTAAAAATAATGAAATTTGTTGTGGACGTCCGTTAAGACCATGACTATGAATTTTATTGTCCCTCACGTCCATTCCGACCCATTTTAAAGGTTAAACAAGCCCCAAAGTGCACATACCCATTTTTTCCAGATGATTGTGTGCTATAGCTCACCATCTACGTTGGCGATTTGGATTTTCAACATCCAAAATGCCACTTTTTTTTGGCAAAGTAAGTTAGGGTCACATGTATGCAGTCGGTTGTCCCGCACAGCCATGCCGGCCTATTTTGAATGTCAAACAAGCCTCGAAGCGTGCATACCCCCTATTTTGCCAATAATTGTGTACTATAGCTCAATATGTTTGTTGGTGATCTATGTTTCTGAATTAATAAATGATGTAATTTCTCGTGGTCATCTGTTATGACCACGTCTATGCATCCTGTTTGCCCTCATGACCATGCTGGCTCATTTAGAAGGTCAATCGAGCCCTTAAGCGCGCATACCCCCAATTTTATCGATGACCATGTGCTATGGTTCATCATCTTTTTTGGTGATTGAGATTTCTAACGTCCAAAATTCTCAAATTTGTAGTGGATGTTCTTTAGGACCACGACTATGCAATCTATTGGCCCTTTCAGCTAGGCCAGCCTATTTTGAAGGTGAAACGAGTCCCAAAGTGCGCATACACCCGTTTGGACAATGATCATGTGCACAGCTCACCATCTTTGTTGTTGATACTGATTTCTGACATCCAAAATGTAGATATTTATCATGTACGTACGTTATGACCTTGCCTATGCATACGTTGTCCTTACTTCCATAGCGACCCATTCTAAAGGTCAACGAGCCCTGAAGCACGCATACCCCCCATTTTTCTGATTATTTTGAGCTATAGCTCACCATCTTTGTTATTGATTAGGATCTTCAACTTCAAAAATGAAAAAATTTCTCATGGACATCCGTTAAGACCTTGGATATGCATATGATTGGCCCTCACGGCCATGATGGTAAATTTTCAATGTCAAACAAGTGCTGAAAAGCGCATAACCTTGATTTGCTGATGATCATGTGCTATAGCACACTATCTTTGTTGGTGATTCAAATTTCCAACTACAAAAATGTCGAATTTTGTCATGGACATCAGTTAGGACCATGGATATGATTTTTTTGGACCTCACGGCCATGATGGCTAATTTTAAATGTCAAACAAGCACAGATGTGTGCATACCCCCCATTTTGCCGATTATCATGTGCTATAGCTCATCATATTTTTTGTTGATCCATATTTCCGATGTCCAAAATGCCAAAATTTCCCTTGAAAATATGTTAAGACCTTTGTTATGGAGACAGTTGGCCCTCACCACCATGTTGGTCAATTTTCTACAACAAGTCACAAAGCACGCATACCCGATTTTTGCCAATGATCATGTGATGTAGGTCATCATCTTTGTTGGTGATCCAGATTTCTGTCTTCAAAAATTCCACAATTTCTCGTGTACGTCCTTTAAGACCTTGGTAATCATCCTGCTTGACCCATATTCAAGGTCAAAAGAGCCATGAAGTGCGCATACTCCCCGTTTTGCTGATTATCGTGTGCTATAACTCACCATCATTGTTGATGATCCGGATTTCTGACGTCCTTTATCCCAAAATTTCTCATGGACGTCTGGTAAGACCTATGCTATGAAGCATGTTAGACCTCACATCTATGACGGTCTATTTTCAAGGTAAAAAAACCCACGAAGTGTTTATACCCCGCATTTTGTGGATGATCATGTGATATAGCTCACCATCATTGTTGGTGATCCAAATTTCTGACACCAAAAATGCTAAAATTTCTCGTGGACGTTCGTTAGGACAATTGTTATGCATCTGATTGGCCCTCACGACCTTGACGACCAATTTCAAGATCAAATAAGTCATGAAGCGCGCATACCACTTGTTTTGCCGATGATCGTGTGGTATAGATCACCATCTTTAATAGTTATCGGGAATTCCCACATCCAAAATGCGGAAATTTCTCGTTGAAGTTCGTTAAAACCTAGGCTATGCAATATCTTGTCCCTTATAATCATGGATCCCCATATTTAAGGTCAAACGAGCTCCGAAGAGAGACTAGCCCTCGTTTTTTCTGATGATTATGTTTGTAATCAAGATATCTAACTTCAAAAATTCCTAAATTTCACATGGACTTCAGAAGACCTTTGCAATGCAGCCAGTTTGCACTCACAGCTATGACGGCTAATTTTAAAGGTCAAACAAGATCCGAAGTGCGCATACCCCACGTTTTTCCGATGATCGTGTGTTATAGTTCCCCATCTTTATTGGTGATACATATTTGGAATGTACAAAATGCTGAAATTTCTTGTGGCAGTCCTTTAAGACTTTTTATATGCAGCTATTTGTCCCTCACGACCATGACGGTCAATTTTAAAGGTAAACAAGCCCCGAAGCACGCATACCCACTTTTTTGTCGATGATCGCATGCTATTGGTCACCATATTTGTTGGTGATACGGACTTCAAAAATGCTGAAATTTCTCATAGACGTCCTTTAGGAAAATATCTAGGGTTCTGCCCTCACTTCGATGCCGGTTCATTTTAAAGGTCAAACAACCCCTGAAGAAAGCATACCACCCATTTTGCCAATGATTGTGTTCTACAACATACAATCTTTGTTCGTGATCCAGATTTCCGGCTTCAAAAATGTTAAAGTTTCTCATGGATGTCTATTAATACCTTGGATATTGAGTCGTTTTACCCTCACAATCATGCTGGCTAATATCATGGTCAAAGAAGCCCCAAAGCGCCCATACCCTCTGTTTTGCCAATGATTGTTGCTACAGCTCACCATCTTTATCGGTGATCCAAAATTCCACCTTCAAAAATGCAGAAATTTCTTGTGGAGATCCATAATGAACTTAGCTATGCTGTCGGTTGGCCCTCATGTCCATGCTTACCCATTTTGAAGGTTAAACGAGCTTCAAAGCTTGCATACACCCCCACTTTCCGATGATCATGTGTTATATAAATCACCATCTTTATTAGTGATCTAGAGTTCTGACTTCAAAAATGGCAAAAAAAATTCAAGGACCTCCATTAAGACCTTGTCTATGCAGCAAGTTCTCTATCATGACCATGCCGACGCATTTTCAAGGTCAAATGATTCCTAATGCGCGCATACACTCTTTTTGCCAATGATCGTATGCTATTAGTCACCATCATTGTTGGTGATCATTATGTTCTACCTGAAAAATGTTAAAAAATTTCATGGACATCTGTTAAGACCTAGGGAATGCTGCTGGTTCTCCCTCACAACCATGCCAGCTCATTTTTAAAGTCAAACAATCCCCGAAGAGCGCATACAACCACACCACCATTTTGCAGATGGTAATGTTTTCTAGCTCACCATCTTTGTTGGTGATTCGGATTTCCGCCAGCCAAATGCAGAAATTTCTTGTGGACGTCCGTTAAAACCTTTTTTATGCAGCCAATTGGCCAACACTGCCATGACGGTCAATTTTCAAGGTCAAACAAGCCACGAAGTGAGCACCCCGTTTTGCCGTTCATTGAGTGATATAGCTCACCATATTTGTTGGTTATCCTGATTTTTGACTTAAGTTATAGTGAAATTTCATGTGGACATCCGATAGGACTACGCCCATGCAGTCGGTTTGCGTTCATGGTCATGCCGACTCTTGTTAAAGGTGAAACAATCCCAGAAGCATGCATACCCCACGTTTTGCCGATAATCGTGTTCTACAAATTACAATCTTTATTGGTGATCTGGACTACCAACTTCAAAAGGGACAAAATTTATTTTGGATGTCCATTAAGAGGTTTTATATGAAGCATTTTCTCCCTCATTGCCATGCCGACACATTTTCAAGGTAAAACAAGCTGCAAAGCGCTCATACACCTGTATTGTTGACGATTGAGTGCTACAGCTCAACATTTATGTTGGTGATCAAGAATTCTAACTTCAAAGATGCAGAAGTTTCTCGTCGACATTTGTTAAGATCTTTTGTATGTAGACGGTAGGCCCTCACGGCCATGTCGGCCCATTTTAAAGTTCAAACGAGCTTCGAGGAGCGCATACACCCCTTTTGTCAATGATCGCGTTCTATAGCTCATAATCTTTTTTTTTATCCGTATTTCCAACTTCAAAAATGTTGAAATATTTTTGTGGATGTCCATTAAGACCTTGGATATGCCGTCGGTTGTCCATTACGATGATTCTGGCCCATTTAAAGGTAAAATGAGTCCTAAAGCGCACATACACCCATTTTGTCGATAAATTTATGATTTAACTCACCATTTTTGTTGATGATCCAGATTTATAACATCAAAAATGTAAAACAAATTCATGGACATCCATTAAGACCTACGCGATGCAGCTGATTCTCCCTCGTAACCATGCCAGACAATTTTTAAGGTCAAACAAACTCCGAAAACGACATAACCCCCCCTCCTGCCTTTTGCCGATGATCATGTTTTATACTTTACCATCTTTGTTGGTGATCCATATTTCAAACTTAAAAAATGAAGAAATTTCTTGTGGACGTCCGTTAAGACCTTGGCTATGCAATTAGTTTGACCTCACGACCATGCTGGGCCATTTTAAGGTCATTTTGCCGATGATCGTATGCTATAGCTCACCATGTTTGGTGGACATCCGGATTTTTGACGTTCATAATGGTGAAATTCTCGATGACGTCCTTTAAGAAATTATCTACGAAGAATAATGCCCTCACGGTCTTCCTATTCAATTTTAAAGGTCAAACAATTCCTGAAGCGCGCATACCCCCCGTTTTACCAATGATCGTGTGCTATATCTTACCATCTTTCTTGGTTACTCGGATTTAAACTTCAATAATGCTTAAATTTATTATGGACATCCATTTGGACAATGCCTATGCAGCTGGTCTTAACTCAAGGTCATACCGGCTTATTTTAATTGTCAAACGAGCTGCGAAAAAATGCATACCCCCGTTTTGCCAATGATTGTGTGCTAGAACTTACCATCTTTGTCCTTGTTCAAGATTTATGACTTTAAAAATGTTGAAATATCTCATGGATGTTTGTTAACTACCTTTGATATAAAGTAATTCACCCTCACGACAATGTCGTCCTATATAGAGGTCAACGGATCCCCAAAGCGCGTATAACCTAGTTTTTCCGAGGACTTGTGCTATAACTCATCATCTTTGTTGGTGATAAGGAATTTTGACTTCAAAAATGCATAAATTTCTCATCAACGTCTATAAAGACTGAGTTATGTAGCCGTATGTCCCTCACGGCCATGCTTGCCCATTTTCAACGTCAAACAAGCATCAATGTATGCATACACCCCCTTTTGCCGATGATCATGTTCTGTATAGCTCACCATCTGTAAAGATTTATGACTTCAAAAATGTCCAAAAAATTTGTGGACGTCCATTAAGACCTTGTCTATGTAGCCATTCTCCCTCATGGCCATGCCGACCCATTTTCAAGGTCAAACGAGTCTTGAAGCCCGCATACCCCCGTTTTGTCGATGATCGTATGCTCTAACTCACCATCATTGTTGGTGATCCAGATTTCCCACTTCAAAAATGTAAAAAAATTTACATGGAATCCGTTAAGATAAAGGCTATGAAGTCGGTTCTCCCTCATGGACAATGCGGACAACTTTTATGGTCAAACAATCCCCGAATTGTGCATACCCCCACTATTTTTTCAATGATCGCGTGTTATAGCTCACCAGTTTTGTTCGTGATCCAGATTTCCAAGTTAAAAAATGCTGAAATTTCTCATTAATATCAGACAAGATGGTTTGCCTTCATGGCCTGCTGGCACATTTTTAAGGTCATTTTGACGATGATCGTGTGCAGTAGCGCTCCATATTTGTTATTGATTCGGATTTCCGGTGTACAAGATGGTGAAATTTCTCGTGGACGTATTTTAAGACCTCTGCTATATAACAGTATGCCCTCACTGTCATGCCAGTCATTTTTGAAGTTTAAACAAGCCATGAAGCACATATAGCCCCATTTTGCCGATGATCGTGTTCTATAACTTACAATCTTTGTTTGTTATTTGGATTTCCGACTTCAATAATGCTGAAATTTTTTTGGACTTCTGTTAGGACTATCTTTGCAGCCGGTTGGCCGTCAAGGCCAAGTCGTCTCATTTTGAAGGTCAACAAAGCCACGAAGACCGCATACCCCCATTTCGTTGATGATCGTGTGCTACCACATGTCATCTTTGCTAGTGATAGGGAATTACAGCCTCATAAATGCCAACATTCTTTAGGACGTCTGTTATGCCATTTGCTATGCAGTCGTTTCTCCCTCGCGGCCATGCCAGCCCATTTAAAGGTCAAAGGAGCTCCGAAGCACGTATGCCCCCCATTTTGGAGATGATTGTGTGATATAGCTCGCTACCATTGTTGGTAATCCGGATTTCCAAAATACAAAATTGTGAAATTTCTCATGGATTTCTTTTTGGATAACGGCTATGAAGTCGGTCGTACCTCACGGCCATGACGGGCCATTTTCAAGGTCCAACAAGCCACGAATCGTGCATGCCACTAGTTTTGCCAATGATCATGTAATATAGCTCACCACCTTTGTTGTTCAACATTTCTGTGGACGTCAGTTAAGACATTGAAAATGAACCGGTTGGCTCTCACGGACATGGTAGACCATAATAAAAGTCAAAAGATACCCAAAGCGCGCATACCCCCCCTTTTGCCAATAATCGTGTGCTTTAAGTCACCATCGTTGTTGGTGATCAGGATTTTCAACTTCAAAATTTCTTTAGTTTCCTGTGGTTGTCCGTTAAGACCTTTTCCATTCAGCATTTTTTCCCTCACGGGCATGCCAACACATTTTTAAGGTCAAACAAACCCAAAGGATGCATACCCCCCGTTTCGCCAATGATCGTGTGCTATAACTTACCATCTTTGTTGGTGATCCAAATTTTTCACATCTAAAATGCGGAACTTTCTCGTTGACATTCTTTAAGACCTTTTATATGCATCCAGTTGGCCCTCACGACCATGCTGGTAAACTTTCAAGGTCAAACAAGACCTGAATTGTGCATATTTCCTGTTTCGCCAATGATAGTGTGCAATAGCACACCATCTTTGTTGGTGATCCTGATATTCGACTTCAAAAATGTTGAAATTTCCTTTGACTATCCATGAAGACATTCGCTGTTCAAACGGTCCGCCCTCACGACTATATCAAACCCATTTTAATGGTCAAACGAGCCTAGAAGCGCGTATACCCCTTTATCCGATGATCGTGTGCTATAGCTCACCATCTTTGTTGTTAATCCATATATCTGATGTCCAAAATGCCACAAATTTTTGGGATGTCCGTTAAGACCTTGTCTATGAATACGGTTGGCCCTCATGTCATTGGCTAAATATTTTAATTGTCAGACAAGTCCAGAATTTCGCATACCCCTCCCCCCCATTTGGCCAATGATCATGTCATTTAGTTACCATCTATGTTGGTGATCCGGATTCCTAGCTTGAAAATCACAAAAATATCTCGTGAAAATACGTTAAGACCTTGTCTATGCAGTTTTTTCTCCCTCACTACCATGGCTACTTATTTTCAAGGAAAAACGAGTCCCAAAGCGATCAAACCCCCATTTTGCCGATTATCGTGTGCTATAGCTCACCATTTTTATTGGTGATCTACAATTATGACTTCAAAAATGCATAAATTTCTCGTGGACATCAGTTAAAACCTTTGCTATGTAGTCATTTCTCCCTCACGGCCATGCCTACTCAATTTAATGGTCAAACTAGACACGAAGCACACATACCCTCGGTTTTGCCGATTATCCATTGCTATTTCTCACCATCTTTGTTGGTGATCAAGAATTCTGACTTCAATAAAGCCAAAATTTCTCCTGTATGTCCGTTATAACCTTAGTTATGCTTCAAGTTTGCCCTCACGGCCAAGACGACACATTTTTAAGTTCAAACGAGTATTGAAGCGTGCATACTAATCATTTTGCTGATTATTGTGTTATACAGTTCACCATCTTTGTTTGTGATCAAGATTTCAAACTTCAAAAATGCCGACAATTTTTGTGCATGTCCGTTAAGACCTTGGCTATGAAGCCGGTTCACCCATATGCCCATGCTCATCCATTTTTAAGGTTAAATGATACGCTAAATTTACTTCTTGAAAAGATGTTTAAGTGGTCGTATCAAGTAAAGAACCAAACTATGAGGTTGAGGTTGATCCCACGATATTTAGACTTATCGTTAACTTAGTATTACTTCTATTTAGTCAAGTTCTTTCCATAAACAAGTAAGAAACAGAGAGTTTTCAAGCAATAAATGTAATTAGCTATTTCTAAATAAACAAGGGACAAGCTTAAATATTTGATTTTTATTGATTAATGAGAGTAACTAGGGCTTAAGTATTCCCCATAGGTTCATAAAGTTGTAATTCTAGCTATAACAATCCTTTCCTAGTATCTTGAATACAAAGTGGGTAGTTATTTATCCCTAATTCGTTGGTCCGGCAACTAGGAAATATCACTCCGCACCTTGGTCCGGCAATGTGTGTATTCTTTACTAAACCTAATCTTTACCTAATATTAAGCATCACAATCGATGTTTTGTTTATCGTTACTTCGCTACTAGAATATTAGATAGTGTATACTAAATCTATGTTGATATCTCTTTTCTTATTATCTACCTCCTTTTCCCGCAAGTAGCAACGAGACGAGTTCTAACGCGTGCACTCATTAAAAAGACTTCCAAATGGCAGATTTTTCAATGCATGCAAGACAATAGTCTAAGATTATTATTTTAACTAGTTTTTACCTTGTTTATTACCAATGGTTACCACAACCCTAGATGTGTATTTAGTTACCCATGTTAATAATCACACAATTCATATTAGTTTGATAAGAATTCTTACTTTGATGAGATTGAAGAAAACATAGAAAATTTCTTGTATTAATCAATAAACTTGCAATAAACGATTTCCGGAAAATATAACAATATCCCAAAATCACAAGTTCACAACTAGAAGAACAAAATCTGAAAAATACCCAAGAGTCTCACCTCAAAAATGTGGTTTTTACAAGTATTTATAATAATAGATACCTAAAAAAAGAGGGAAATCTATTTATGGAAAATCTGCCTAAAAATCACGTTTGAGTCGATGATCTAGATAACGGACCATATTGGCCACGACGGACCATTGTTGTCCTTCGTCGTTCCACACTTAGATTCTTTTCAAGATGGATACTGGGTCTACTTTAAGTTGATGATGACGGATGTGCAGGACGGTCCGTCGTGGAGATGACAGTCAATCAAGACCATTCATAGCCCCACATATTGTCAGAATTTCCCAATCTTCTTTGAGCACCTTTTCTTTCATACGATGGTGGCCACCTACGCACCTTCGAGGGGTCGATGGACCGTTAATGTCTCCGTAGGTAGTCACTTCTGTAGTTTCAGCATAATTCTTTCGCTTTTTCATTCTTGACTGATTTCCTGGAAAAAAAAGAGAAAAATAAATTAAAACTAATAAAAAAAGTTTTTAGACACACATGAAACTCAAAAGAAAATCATTGAAAGTATTGTGGAACCACGATGCATCAACACCCTCAAATTAATTTCGTTGTTTGTCGTCAAGCGACGCACTACGACTCACCACATAATCTTTGTACAACAGTATCCTTATTTTAGTTTTCGGAATCATCAGGCTGTCAATTCCGATTATTTTTATTATGTTTATTGCACCCTATAACTATTAGGCTTGCTCATGCGGATCAGACCATGGCAAAGACTCACCACACACCGACACCTATCCTCTTTAATCTCTCACCAAGGTATCAATTTTCTGGTATTGCAACCAGTGTCGTCACTTAAAAACAAGATCCTCATTTTTCACACAGTGATTTTAGTTTGAGTATAAGGATTAATTTTAAATAATCACTCTAAAAAAAACTTCACTCCTCGTTTACACTTATTGCCATAGGCTTTCTCTTATTTTCACTACTTTAATTTCACAATAATATACGCTTAGCATCACGATAGGAATTTCATTTGGTTTTCTGTTATTTAGGTTAAAGATTGTCTATATTAAACAACGGCTTATGATCCTTTCCTAATTGTCTATTAAGGCTTACTTTTGGCAGGACTAACCAACCAAGTTCTTGCTCGGTACCGATGGTGGAATATTCAAATTTTCCTCACACTCACTTGACATCTCATTACTCTACAAAATTATCAGAAACCTAATTCGAGTTTTAGATTTAGGGTCATGCACTGGTGTATCTCTATATCATTCTTCGAGCCACTCATTTATCAGTTACTTCCCTTGAGGAAAAAGAACCTCAAAAAGGATCCTGAGTTGGGATACTCATAGTTCACCGTAGCATTATAATTCCATTTACCCCAACCCCAACAAAAAAATATGCATTTATCCCCAAGGCGTAAAAGTATATAAAATAGGGGGATAGGTGAAGCAAACCTAAGGCAGAAAGCACCGACGATCAACATGCTGACGGGTTTTGTTCCCCGGAACCCGCTCCCTCAGTAGTAGGAACATCATGAGTGGTATCCTCATCAATAACAACACCATCAGTAGTGCTCTTATCAGCCTCAACAACTCTTGATCTAGACGCCGCAACAGCCACTTATAGAACCCTCAACTGGCGGGCCTCCTCATCAATCAGTGAATCTCTCCTCGCAGCCTCCAACACAGTGCACTCTTTCATTAGTGCTCGAGACTCATACTCATCTCTAACTCGGTGCCTCTTGGCAAGATCTCGTGGGGGGGGGTGTCACAACAGTGATGGAGAACAGGGCAGCCAACACCATGTCCTTACCAGGCTCTGCAGAAGGGCCTTAGACTCAGGCACCCGAGACTTCAGTAAGCTAACCAAGTCTCCTCTCAGACTCTCCATAAAATCCTGGAGAGTCGTCAACTCCATATTAGGAGATGTCGAGGCGAGAACCCGCAACTCAAATGCATCCAAGCACTGTTGGACTTCCATGATCTTCCGCTCAGTATGCTCAGCCATATTGTTGTCCATCTGCTTCTCTGCCTCGGTAATGGACCTCTGCATCAAAGGCTGGATGTGATGAAAAATTGTTGCCATTTGGGCTTCTAATTTCTTGACCCTAGCAAGCGGGACCTGTGTAGTAGAAGGAGTTAAGTGGGAGGAGCTTGAAGCAATGCTACCACCCGCAAAAGACTCATCTGGGGTGGTTTCGTTATGCTCGGAGGTATCCAAATTTGCCGCTTGGGCTTGCTCTACCATAGCCACCAGGTTCTCACCGAGCGGCTATACCCCTGAACGGGGCCCTCAAGGGGGAGTTAACTCATTGTCCTCATCCCAAATTAGACCAATATCCAGTGTGCCAGGCGGCGTCTTGATCAAATTAATGTGCTACACGAGCACTCTTGCACATCTACACAACTCACAAATCATACACGGAAGGGGTAAGTAATAGTAGCCTTAAAGTCCCTCTCATGTATCACCTCCAACAATAGCCATTGGAACTCAACCTCAAACCACGTAACCATGGCTACCATCAACACTACACGATACCAGGTGACTATGTTATCAATAAAAGTGGGCGAAAGGCAGTGTCAGACTAATAACCATAAGAACTTGGCTGTAAAGGTGAGGTTGGACTTCTTGATACTCCACTTTGGATCCAACACCAAATCGGCAACCTTACCATCTACGGAGAGGTTCTGTGCAATCCAGCGCTTGGTTGTCTCTCTGACATCGGGATCACGCTAGAATCGACAATCATTGATCAACTTCCGCCGATAGTAAAACTCAGCGGTGAAAGTGGTCCGGTGGCATTTACATCCGAGCCATAGAGTAACAGGCGAATGGACTTCAAGGAAATATCAACTTACTTGCCGTGGAATCAGACGTACTCTAACGGTGCATGTTTGGTGGGGGCTGCCCTTCTGTCCAGCTGAGATCAGAGAGTCGCCTTATAGGAGGCATAGAACTCTTGGACCATCTCCTCGCTATATCAGCCTACATCTCCACCTATACATTCCAACCGATGTCTTGTGAATATATAATGAATGGCCGGCATGGTGGGAAGACTCCCTGTGAGAACCCACCGCTCAAGTTTCAGGATCCGGGTCATGATCACCTTGTCATTGGGCATCTTTTCATTAATGTAGATTTGATACCGCCCCTCGAGATAACACCGGTTGGGTTGATCAGCAATCGGAGCAGGGATGCTTCTCTAGAGTGCTGGAGTGAGGCAGCACTATCGTCCTTATAAAATGAAGCAGAAGTCTCCTTAGATCCGTAAGCCTCCACAGATCCAAAAGGTTCCTCAGAACTTGATGCCTCCACAGATCCAGATGCTCTCTCAGAATTTGTAGCAAACGAAGAAGGTGTGCCAGTCAATATGCGCTCCTCGTCAGACTTGGAGGTAGTTACTAAGCCGGGCGCCACTCTCGGGGTGTGGCTCTGGTGGTGCGGGCAGCACTAGAAGTAGTGAGGGATCCTTGTGGCACGTACACCCGTTCACGCTCATCATCTGAGCCTATGACCATCCGGTTCGAAGGGGCGACGGACTTGGAATGCCCTGGTGAGTAGACACTATCGAGGTTAAGTTCCATCTGTACCTGCAAAAAGAAGTAGTTAGTACGAATGGAACCCTGAAACGCATGAAAAATTGGAAAACACAAGTGCAGAACACAGAAAATAATGGCAGTGCAAAAGTACAGAGTGCTTGACAGACCCATCGATGGTCCGTTGAAGGAACGACCGTCTATCATAGGGGTCAGTTGAAGGACACTTAGAATTAATTTTGAAAACGTCAGAAACAAAGGTTCTGAGAGTCTTGAAAATTGTGCAGGACATACCGTTTAAGGGACGACGGTCCATCACGATAAACTTTTAATAAATTATAAAAACGTAAGAAATCAAGTTTTTGACCCCATCGACGGAACTGCTGGAGGGACCGTCGAAGAGAGAATGGTCTGTTATAAGGGTCCGTCGATGGACAATTAGATTAATTTTATAAATAATAAGAAGCAAAGGATATGACACCGTCGACAATTGTGCAGGATGGACCATCAAAGGGATGACGGTCCTTCATAAGGGTCCGTCGACAGATACTTCGAGTAAACTCAGGAAGTTGGGGTTGACAGACCCTAACAACAGTCCATCGTGGGACCAATGGTCCGTCAACGGCGTCTCATACTGACCTTCAGGGAACACAGTTTTGCAGCCAATTTGGTACCCTATCATACTAATATGAAGTATTCATAGAAGCAAAAGTTTACTAAATATTAACCCAGCATCCCATCATTCATAGGGCATGAAGTTTCCAAGTTTTAACATGCATTTTCGACAACCTATCAATTACTAGGTAAGGAACATAATCATGAAAACAAACACTATTTTTTGAACAATACACCGCTATCCCTTTAAAAATAAGTGTTCTAAGGGACTTAGTACTTTTGTGTCCATGTTTTAGCATGCAAGATGGTCCTAAATTAAGTACCCAGACAGTTAGACATCAATACAATCAAGAATATTAACAAAATTTAATCCTGAAACTAGGAACACCGACCGACAAAGGAATTGAAAGAAATGGGAGATTTTGGGAGAGAATGAATTTTGTGGAAGTGAGGTAAAGTATGGGAATCTAATGACGGAATGGGAGCGAATGGGTCAGGAAGTTGGGGAAAATGAGAGGAAATAGGAAGGGAGACGGTTATCGGGGTTATGTGAAGAGGTGGGTAGCTGAAGTGTTTAAAATCAAATAATATGTAGATGGAAGGTTCAGGTCGGGTTGGTGGGTGAGGGATTGATGATTCCCCGTCGACGGAACGTAATCATGTCGACTGTCCATCGACCCCTCCGTCGAAAGTGGCATAACTTAGAAAAATTTAAAGAACATACCTGGGCACGACGGATCCTACCGACGGTCCGTTGAAGGGTCGACGTTCCATTTATGGTTACATTAAGCACAAAGTATGTGCAATCTTCGAAAAATCCTTGATAAACCTCCAGTAAAAGCCTGCATGCCCAAGAAAACATCTCAAACCTTTTACAGGGATAGGTGGATAAAGTCTGTCTATCACCTTAACTTTAGCTCAATTAACCTCTATACCATTCTCTGAAATGCAATTACCCAATACAATACCTTCTTTCATCATGAAGTGACATTTTTCCCAATTTAGCACAAGGTTGCAATCTTCACACCCCTTAAGAAACTCGGACAAATGACTCAAACACCACTTAAATGAGTCACCAAGCACTGAAAAAATATACATAAACACCTCAGTAGTGTCCTCCACCATATCGGAGAATATTGACATCATACATCTATGAAATGTGGTTGGTGCATTACATAACCCAAATGACATTCTTTTGAATGCAAAGGTCCCATAAGGACAAGTAAAGGTGATTTCCTCTTGATCTTTTGGTGCCATAGAAATCTAATTATAACCACAATAGCCATAAAGAAAACAGTACCAGCCCTTTCCTTCAAGTTTATCTAACATCTGATCCATGAAGGGCATAGGAAAATGGTCGCTCTCCGTCCATGCATTTAATTTCCTGTAATCCATACATACCCTCTATTAAGTTTCCAACCTCATCAAAACAAGCTAATTTTTCTCATTGGGGACCACAGTCATTCCCCCTTTCTTAGGTACACACTAAATAGGGTATACCCAACTACTATCAGCGATTGGATACATCACTCCAGCATCCAACCACTTAATGATTTCCTTCTTTACAACCTCTTGCAAAGGTGTATTTAAACGTCCCTAGTGCTCAATACTTGGCTTATGATCGGGCATGCGTTTGATTTTTTATGAACAAATCTTGGGAGGGATCCCAAAAATGTTCGCAATTGTCCACCAAATAGCTCTTTTGAACCTTTTTAACACCTCAACAAAACTCTCAACTTGATGAACATTCAAATCTGATGCAATAATTACCAGCAAAGTGTAACCATGTTCCAAGAATACATACCTCAAATGAGGTGGTAGAGCCTTAAGGTCTACTTTTGGATCCTCCTCTATCGATGGTTTCGCGGGTGGAGACTCGCAATTTTTCATATCTAACTCCAACTTCTTTGGTTTAAATTGAACATCACCTTGATCAAGTGCCGCAACCAATGACCCATACTATTTAATGCAATCACTATCAAAATTTCTGATCATGGCCGCTACTGTCTCTACACGAAATTGATCTTCTATTTGTACCTCAGATGGCTTTTAATCTATGTAATATATGAAAGATACTGATTGGATCTCACCACTCTACTTCATGGACCTACAAATGTTAAAAGTCACCTCTTTATTTTTCAACAACAAATTCATTTGCCTTCTCTCCATATAGAACTAGTCTCTACCTGTAGAAACGAATCTCCTTCCTAGAGTAATAGGTATCTCAAAATAAACCTTACAATCCAGAATCATAAATCGGCTGGAAATATAAATCACTCAACCTTTACTAACACATCATGGAGTATCCAAATAGGAATCTTTACCGTTTGATTGGCCATCAGTAGCAGCAACACAGTGGGCTTTGAGTCACCCAAACGCAACTTCTTATAAAATAGGGAGAGACATGCTTGCCCCAAGATCACATAATGCATTCACAAAGTGTAATAACCCAATTGTACATGGAATATTAAAGGAACCCAGATCTTATTTATTTTGCACTAAGACTTTTTAGCAATAGCAGTACAATGTTTCATTCTATCATCATACTCAAAACTAAGTGATCTTTTCTTAGTGACCCTATCTTTCATGAACTTGGCATATCCGGGCATTTGTTCAAGAGCTTCTATGAAAGGGTCATTGATGGAAAGTTGTTTGAACATAGTGATGAAATGCCGCTATTTACCATCCTCGGTCTTTTCCACTAACTTCTGTGGGATTGGAGGTGGTGGTCTAGGCATGGGGGTCGCCTTCTGGGGTACGTCAACTTCTTTCCCCATTTTGTCTTCTTACTCACCACTAACCTCCACTATCTCATTATCACCTGTTATCACCTTTTCTTTACAAGACAGCATCAGTGGATCGATGGTTTGCCTACCACCTCGAGTTGTGACTGCCATGCAATGCCCATCATTTTTCAGATTTGAGATAGTATTGCTAGGAAGAGTACCCGGTTGGTGTGGATTCATAGTGTAAGACAATTGGGCCATTTGGAACTCAAGATGCATGTTCGAGATTGTGCATCAACTTTTTGGCCAATACACGCTAAGTCACTCCTCAACTCTATAGTTTGCTCATCACTAGGATCAAACCTCCTTATCATTTTCAGCAACATATCCTCAACTCACGCCATACTACCTCCACCATATCTAGGAGAAACTTCACAATTTTGAGGTGGAACATAGGTCCCACTTCTATCATTTCTATTACAATAGTTAACATAGTTGAAGTTGTTGTCGCGGTTGTAATTCCCATCTCGAACATAATGTCCTTTATTGTTGTAATAACCGTAGTTTCGACCTTCATTTCCTTGACCTTGGCACAAATTCTCCTAATTTTCGCCTTAGTCATTTGGTCGAACCCCCCCCCCCCCCCGTGTATTTATTTGTTGCATAACAGTCCTCCTAGTAGTAATACTCACCAGTCAACGTTGGTGGTTTAGACAAATAGTTCACCACATTTTCCTTTTTGCACCTTCGTGACGTGATTCAACACAAAACCAAGCCCAGTCTCATTTGATCCATTTCATCACGAATCTCCTCTGTGGCAGGGTAGCGTGCGAACTGCATTACAAAAGTGTTTTACCAGTATTTGACTTTCTAGTGCTCTAAGCTTTATATTTGGGATATTTTCTCCAACTTCTCAGCAATCTTAGCATAAGGGCACTCCCCATAAGAACCACCCTCAATCGTATCGAATACTGCTCTATTGTTATCATCATGTCCCTAATAGAAGTACTCTTTCAGTGACTCATCATCGATGCGGTGATTGGGGACACTTCTCAAGAATGAAGTGAACCTATCCCATGAACGACTGACTAATTCTCTCGGTAGTGCCACAAAGTTTTTCACCCTATCGTTGTAGTTTAGATACTTAGACACCGGGTAGTAACCTGCTAAGAACACATCCCTCAATTGATTCTAAGTGTAGATTGAGTTATAGGGGAGCTCGGTAAACCATATAGTTGCCTCTCCCATCTGTGAAGGAGGAAAAAATCTCAACCCAATTATGTTCATATTCAAATCAGACCTCCCTACAAAATTCTTGCCCACCGACCTCACCTTGAAGATGTGAGTATTTGGATGCTCAGAAGGTAGCCACGAAAACAATCTTCTAGCAGTGAGAATTTGCATCAGACTACTAGTTACCACAAAAGTATGGCCGTGTGGTAGGGGAGGCAAAACAAGTGGCCCGTCAAAGTCAGTAATATTATCATATCTCCTATTATACTCTTGAGGGCGTGGAGCGGGAGGTAGCCTCCTTATATCACCTTCCCCATGATTTTCAGCTAATAATTGGTCATGAACATCAACCGATGGTGGAAGTTCCAGGTTGTGATCATTATCGAGAATACCAAAATTTTGGTTTATTTTGCACAGTGTATGCTCTAGTTCAGGGTCGGGTGACAGTATGGATTCTCCTCTACTCCGCGTACTTGGCATTCACGAAAGTTAGATTTGCAAGAGACAAAAACAAAGAGAAAAAGTAAAATTAGGAAAATGTTGACTAAACTTTGGTAATAAGCTTAAAGTTAATCTAAAAGCCACATTCCCCGAAAGCGGCGCCAAAAATTGATAAGCTTGAATTTACTTCTCGAAAAGAAGTATAAGCGGTCATATCATCTAAAGAACCCAACTATGTGTTCGGGGTTGATATGACGAGAAAAATGATTTAGACTTAACTTTAATCTATTATTACTTCTATCTAGTCAAGTCCTTTCCTAAAACAAGTTATAAACAGAGGGTTTTTAAGCAATAAATGTAATTAGGTATAACTAAATAAACAGGTGACAGGTTTAAAGATTTGATTTTAATCAAGTAATGTGAATAACTAGGGCTTATTTGTTCCCCACAAATTCACAACGCTGTAATTCTTGCTATAACATTCCTCTCCTAGTTTCTTCCATTCAAAGTGGGTAGTTATGTATCCCTAATTCCTTGGTCCAGCAAATAGAAAATTTTACTCCGCACCTTGGCCCGGCTACGTGTTTATGCTTTACTAAACCTTACCTTTACCTCATATTAAGCATCATAATTGACATTTGTCTGAGTTGTTAATTCGCACCAATCGATACTGGCCTATTAGATAGTGTATACTAAATATATGTTGATAATTCTTTTCTTATTATCTACCTCCTTGGTTTGGAAAGTAGCAACAAGACATGTTCTAACGCGTGCACTCGTTAAAAAGACATGAAAACAAAAGAATTATAAATACAACACACTATTCTAGCTAATTTTTACCTTGTTATTTACCCATTGTTCCCACAACTCAAGCTATATATTTAGTTAATCATGTTAATAATCACACATTCATATTAGTTTGATAAGAATTCATGCACTTACATAGATAATATTAATGAAAACCCTAAAAATTACTTGGATTAATCAATAAGCTCGCAATAAATAATTTCCGAAAAATAGAATAATTTCCCAACATCACAAGTTCACAACTACAACAATTAAATCTGAAAAATACCCAAGAGTGTCACCTAAAAACTGAGGTTTTTTCAAGTATGTATAATAATAGAGTCTTAACAAAAGAGGGAAATGTATTTAAGGAAAATCTGACCAAAAACCGCGTGTGAGTCGATGACCTAGATGATAGACAATCGAGGCGATGATGGTCTATCTTGGTCCTCCGTCGTTCCACACTTAGGTTCATTTCAAGATGGTTTCTGAGGCTACTTTCTGTTGAAGATGACGGATGTGCAGGAGAGTGCGTCGTGGAGATGATGGTCCATAGAGATCCTCCGTAGCCCCAAACTGAGTCAGAATTCCCCAATCTTCATTCAGCATCTTTTCCTTCATACAACGGTTTCCATCTACGGAAAGTCGAGGGGTCAACGGACCGTCGATGGCTCCATAGGTACTCACTTATGCAGTGTCATCACGATTCTTCTGCGTTTTCATTCAAGATAGATTTCCTACAAACAAAGAGAAAAATACATTAAAACTAATATAAAAAGGCTTTAGACAAACAATAAAATTAAGGAAAAAGCATTGAAACTACCATGCAACCACAATATATCATCAAACGAGCCCTGAAGCACGCATACCCTCTGTTTTGCTGATGAATGTGTTCTATAGACTAACATTTTTTTAGGGATACGTATTATCAATAACAAAAATTTCAAAACTTATCTTGGACATCCCTTAAAATCTTAGATATGCAGCAAGATATCCTTCAAGGTAATGCAGGTCTATATTAATTTTCAAACACGCCCTGATGTGCATATACACCCCGTTTTGCCAATGAGGGTGTGCTATAGCTTACCATTTTTTTTTGGAGATCCAGATTTACAACATTTGAAATGCTAAAATTTCTCGTTGACATTCATTAAGAACTTGCCTATGCAGCAAGTTTGCCCTCACGGCCATATAGGCCCATATTTAAGGTTGTTTTGCCGATGATCTTGTGCTTTAGCTCACAATCTTTGTTGGGGATCAAGATTTCTGCCGTCCACAATGGTGAAATTTCTCATGGACATCCGTGAAGACCTTTTCTGTGCCGCAGTATTCCCTCACAGTCATGCCAGTTAATTTTAAAGGTCAAACAAGCCTTGAAGCGCACATACCCCAATTTTGATGATGATGATCGTATCTTATAGCTGACCATCTTTCTTGGTTATAAGGATTTCTCACTACAACAATTCTGAAATTTCTTGTGGACGTCCGTTAGGACCATTCCTGTGCATCCGGTCGTCACTCAAGGCCATGACATGTAATTTTAAATGTCAAACGAGCCACGAAGTCTGCATACCCCCTATTTTGCCGATGATCATGTGCTACATCTTACAAATTTAGTGGTGATATGGATTTCCAACATCATAAATGTAAAAATTTCTCTTGTGCATCCGTTAAAACCATAGATATGAAATCGTTTCTCCCTCACGGTCATGCTAGATGATTTTCAAGGCCAAATGAGCCTGAATCGCGCATACCCCCCGTTTTACCAATGATCATGTGCTATTGCTCACCATCTTTGTTGGTGATTTGTAAAACCTAGTTCAAAAATACAAATATTTGTCTTGGACATTGGTTAAGACCTTACATATGATGCCGGTTGGCCCTCACGGCCATGCCGACCAATTATAAAGGTTCAACCAGCTTCGAAGCGTGCATACACCCCATTTTAGTGATGATCATGTTCTATAGCTCACGAACATTATCAGTGATCCAAATTTTTGACTTGTAAAATGCCTTATTTTATTATGGATGTCCGTTAAGCTCTTGGGTATGCATCAAGTTTGCCCTCACGGCGTTACCGACCCATTTTAAAAGTCAACAAGACCTAAAGTGCGCATACTCCCTGTTTTGCCGATGATAGTTTGCTATATCTCATCATATTTCTCGTGAATATCTGCTATGAATTTTGTAATGCATGAGGTTTTCACTATCAGCGATGTCTGATTGTTTTGAAGGGCAAACGAGCCCTGAAGCACACATACTCCCGATTTTTCCGATTATCGTGTTCTATAGCTCACAATCTTTGTAAGTTATCTGGATTTTTGACATCAAAAATTTCAAAAAAAATTGTAGAAATATATTAAGACCTTGGATATGAAGCCAGCTCTCCCACACGGCAATGCCAACCCATTTTCAAGTTCAAACGACCCCTAAAGCTCGCATAACCTGCATTTTGGGGATGATCGTAAGCTATAGCTCACCATCTTTGTTGGTGATTCGGATTTCTAACATTAAAAATGATTAAACTTCTTGTGGACATTCGTAGGACCATGGATATGTAGCTTATTGACCCTCACGGCCATCACGATAAATTTTCAAGGTCCAACAAGCCAAGAAGCATACGTTCCTCCTGTTTTGCCGATGATCGTGTGCTATAGCTCCCCACCTTTGTTGGTTATCCAGATTTTTTAAGTTTAAAATACCAAAAATTTTGGTGGGCTTCAGTTAAGACCTTGACAATGCAACGGTTGGCCCTCACTACCATAATGGCCCATATTAAAGGTCAAATGAGACCTGAAGCGTGCATGCCCCCCATTTTTGCGATGATTGTGTGCTATAGCTTAACAGTTTTGTTGAGGATCTAGATTTCCGAAAACCATAATAGTAAAACATCTCTTGGACAACCGTGAAAACCTTATTATGCAGCCGGTTGGCAATCAAGTCAATGTTAGTCTATTTTAATGGTCAAACGCGCCTCGAAGCGCATTTACACCCTGTTTTATTGAAGACTGTGTGCTATAGATCACCGTCTTTGTTGGTGATCCGACTTTCAAAATTCTAAAATGCCGAAATTTATCATTGACGTAAATTAAGACCTTGGATATGTAACCTATTCACCCTCTCAGCCATGCCAACCCATTTTTAAGGTTGTTTTTCGGATGATCGTGTGATATCGTTCACCATCTTTGTTGGTGATTTCGATTTCCCAAGTCCAAAATAGTGAATTTTTTTTTGGATGTCTATAATACCTTTTCTATGCATCTTGTTGGTCCCCAAGGCCATGCTGGTAAATTTTCAATGATAAACAAGCCTCGAAGCACACATATTTTGTTTTGTCGATAGTTGTGTTATTGTTCACCATGTTTGGTGGTGATCCTAGTTTCCTACTTCAATAATGAAAAAATTTCTCACAGACATTTGTTAAGACTTTTGTAATGTAGGAGATTTTCACTCACGGTGATGCCGACCAATTTTGAAGGTCAATCAAGCCACGAAGCGCACATACTCCCATTTTGCCGATTATCATGTGCTATGGCTCACCAAATTTGTTGGTGATCCAGATTTTTGACTTTAAAAATCCAACAAAAAAATGTGGACGTTTGTTAAGACCATGGCTATGCATCTGGTTCTCCCTCACAACCATGTTGTCCAATTTTGAAGGTCAAACAAGCCCTACACTTCGCATACACCCCCTATTTTGCCAATCATCGTATGCTATAAGTCACTATCTTTGTTGGTGATCTGGATTTCCAACTTTAAAAATGTATCCGTTAAGACCAAGGATACGTAGTAGGTCCCCCCTCACATCCATGTCGGCTCAAATCTAAGGTCAAAATATCCCTGAACTGCGCATACCCCCCTTTTGTCGATGATCGTGTGCTTTAGCTCACAATATATTATGGTATTCTGGATTTCTGACGTCCTTAATGCTGACATTTTGTAGTGGACAACTTATAAGAACTTTGCTATGCAGCCAGTTTACCTTCACAGCCATGGCGATAAATTATAAAAGTCAAACAAGCCCCGTAGAACGCATTCCTCAGTTTTACCAATGCTCTTGTGTTATAGCTCACCATCTTTGTTGGTGATCCAAATTTTTGATTTAAAAAATGCTGAAATTTCTTGTGGACATCCGCTTAGACAATGGCTATGCAGTCGCTTGGTTCTCACGGCCATGACGGCCTATTTCCAAGGTCCAAAAAGAAACGAAGCGCACATACCACCTATTTTTCTAATGATCTTGTGCTATAGGTTATCATCTTTGTTGGTAATCAAGATTTCCAACGTTTAAAATGCCATATTTTCTTGTGGACATCCGTTAAGACCTTGGCAATGCAACCGGTTGGACCTCATGCCATGGTGGCCCATATTAAAGGTCAAACAAACCCAGAAGTGCGCATGGCTCCCATTTTGCCGATGATCGACTACTATAACTCATCATTCTTGTTGGTCATCATGTGAGATACATGCTAGCATTACAAAAGTTCTATAAAGACTAGGTGGTTGTATGGGACGCAAGCTAGAAATTGCACAATAGTCTTTTAAGTTGTTGGTTGAAGTCCCTAGGTCTTGTCTAAGACCATTATTTGAATGTCCTTTATGTGAGTCTGCTAATGAATTAATGAACTAATTATTTATGTTATGAATAATGTATTTTCAATGTCAAACGAGCCTTGAAGTTCATATACCCCCATTTTGCTTACTATAATGTGCTAGAGCTCACCGTCTTTGTTGGTGATCAAGAATTGTGACTTAAAAATTATGAAATTTATCATGTACATCTATTAAGACCTCAGCTATGTAGTTTGTTTCCCCTCACGGCCATGCCATCCCATATATAAGGTCTAACAAGCCCTGAAACACGCATAACCATTTTTTGCCGATGATAGTGTGCTATGACTCACAAGCTTCATTGGTAATATGGATTTTTGACGTCCAAAATGATGAATTTTCTTGTAGACATTATTTAAGACCTTTTATATGAAGAGAGTTTGCCCTCACGGCCAGTCCGGTCAATTTTTAATGTCAAACAAGCCTTGAAGCGCACATACTCAGCATTTTACCAGTGATCGTGTGCTATAGCTCACCATCTTTGTTGGTGATCCGGATTTCCAACTTCAAAAATGCAAAAAGTTCTCGTGGACATCCGTTAAGGCCTTGGCTATGCAGTCGTTTCTCCCTCACGACAATGCCAGCTCATTTTCAAGGTCAAACAATCTCCAAAGCGCACATACCCTTCGCTTTTCCGATTATCATGTGCTATAGCTCACCATCTTTGTTGGTAATCAAGAATTACGACTTCAATAAAGTAGAAATTTCTCATGGACATCTTTTAAGACATTATCTATGCATCTGGTTGGCACTCACATCCATGCCATCCTAATTTAAAGGTCAAAAGAGCTTCGAAGCGTGCATACACCCAGTTTTGCCGATGATCGTGTGCTATAGATCACAATCTTTGTTGGTGATCCAAATTTCGAACTTCTAAAATGCCAGAATTTCTCATGATGCAGCCATTTTTCCCTTTTAACCTTGCCCACATATTTTGAAGGTCAAATGAGCCTCGAAGCGCATACTCAATTTTGCCGATGATAGTGTGCTATAGCTCACCATATTTTTTGGTGATCCAGATATAAGACTTCAATAATGTTTAATTTCCCATGGAGGTACATTAGTACAATAGCTATGCAGCCCTTTTTCCCTCATGGCCATGCCGACCCTTTTTTAACGTCAAACGAGCCCGAAAATGCTCATACCCCTTATTTTGCCGATGATCATGTGCTACAGCTAACCATCTCTTTTTGTATCTTGATCTGCGACTTCAAAAATGCTAAAAGTTCTCGTTGATGTTCGTTAGTACTACGAACATCCAGTTGGCATGGCCATGAAGGCTAATTTTAAAGGTCAAACGACCCTTAAATCATGTATATCCCTGTTTACCCAATAATCGTGTTCTATAGCTTACGATCTTGTTGGTTTTCCGGATTTCTGACATAAAAATGCTTAAATTTCTCATGGAAATCCATTAAGATCAAGGCTAATCATTTATTTAACCCTCACGGCCATGTTAACGAATATTAATGGTCAAACAAGTTCCGAAGTGTGTATACCCCCCGTTTTGCCGATGATCGCGTGCAGTAGCTCACCATCTTTATTGGTGATTCTGATTTCCAACTTCGAAAATACCAAATTTTTCGTGAAAAATCGTTAAGACCTTGGGGATTCATCCAGTTGTCCCTCACCTCCATGGTGGTCCATTTTCAACGTCAGCCTAGCCCCGAAGTGGATATACTCCTAATTTTTTTATTATCGTGTGTTATAGCTCACAATATTTAAATGTGATCAAGTTTTCAGACTTTAAAAATTCCGACCTTATTTGTGGATATCAGGTAAGACCTTTGCTATGCAGCCAATTCCTCCTCAATCTATGCGGCTAATTATAATGGTAAAAGACACTCAGAAACCCGCATAACCCCCGTTTTGCCGATGATCGTCATCTATGGATAACCTTCTCTGTTTGTTATCAAGATATACGACGTACAAAATGCCAAATTTTCTCATGGACATCCATTAATTCCTTTGATACAAAGATTGTTTTCCTTAAAGGCCATGCCAATAAATTTGAAAGGTCAAACAAGCCCCGTAGCGCACATACCCTCTGTTTTGCTGCTGAGTATTTTCCATAGCTCACCAGCTATATTTGTGATCCACATTTCTGACTTAAAAAATTCTGAAATTTCCCATGCTTTATGGATCAGGGCTATGATGTCGGTTGGCCCTCACGGCCATGCCGACCCATTTTCAAGGTCAAACTATCCCAGAAATGCGCATACCCCTATTTTGCAGATGATCGTGTGCTATCTCTCACCATATTTATTGGTGTTATGGATTTCCAATGTCCAAAATGACAACAAAATTTGTGGACGTCCGTTAAGAACCTGGATACGGTTGGCCCTCACAGCTACGGAGGCCCATTTTAAAGGCAAATGAGCCCTAGAGCGGATACCCCCCATTTTGACGATTATCGTCTGCTATAGCATACTTTCTTTGTTGGTAATACAGATTTCCAACATAAACAATGCCAAAATTTCTTGTGGACGCCCATTAATAAATTGTGTATGCATCCATTTCGCCCTCACGGCCCTGTCGGACAATTTGTAAGGTCAAACAAGCCCCGAAGCGTGCATCCCCCTTATTTTGTCGATGATCGTGTGTTATAACTCTCCTTTATTGTTGATAATCTTGATTTCCGACATCTTTTATACCAAAATTTCTTGTGTATGTCTGTTAGGACCATGAATATACATGGGCTTTGCCCTCATAGCGATGCCGGCCTATTTTAAGGTCCAACAAGCCCCTATGTGCGCATACCCCCTGTTTTGTCGATGATCGTGTGTTATAGCTTACCATCTTTGTTGGTAATCCAGATTTCCTACTTCAAAATGCCCAAGTTCTCATCGACATCCGTTATGACCTTATGTATGAAGTTGTCTCGCCCTCACAGCTATGTCGGCTCATTTTCAAGGTTAAATAAACCCTGAAGAACGCATTTCCCCATTTTTCTAATTATTGTGTGTTATATTTCACCATCTTTATTGGTGATCCAGATTTCCCACATCAAAATTGCAGACATTTTTTGTCGACGTCTGTTAAGAACTTGGCTATGCAGCTGGTTCTCCCTAACGTCCATGCCGACCAATTTTTAAGGTCGAAAACGCCCCAAAGTGCGCATACCTCACTCTTCGCCCATGATCGTGTGCTATGGTTCACCATATTTGTTGGTGTTCCTAAATTTTGATGTCCAAAATGGTAGAAATTCTCATGGCGTCCGTTAATGTCCTTTGATATGAAACTTGTAGACTTTCACAACTATTCTGATTTATTTAAAAGGTGAAACAAACCTTGAGTAGTGCATACCCCCTGTTTTACCGATGAGCGTCTGCTATAGCTCACCAGCTTGTTGTTGTTCCATATTTCTGACTTCAAAAATCCTAAAATTTCCAATGGACCCGTTAAGACCATGGATATGCAGCATGTTGGCCCTCACAACCATGCCAATGCATTTTAAAGATTGTGTACTTCCCGTTTTGCCAATGTTAGTGCCCTATAGCTCACCATCTTGGTTAATGATCAGATTTTCTAACTTCAATAATACCAAAATTTCTCATGGACATCCGTTAAGACCTTGTCTAGAAGCAAGTTTACCCTCAAGGCCACTCTGGACAATTTTCAGGGTCAAACGAGTCCCAAAGCGTGCATACCAATTTTTTTTGCCAATGATTGTTTGTTGTAGATCGCAATCTTTGTTGGTAATGATGATTTACAGCTTCAAAAATATCAATATTTCTCGTGGACGTCCGGTTAGACATTGGCTACGCAGCCGATTTGTCCTCACGGAAATGCCGGCCACTTTTTAAGGTCAAATAAGCTCCGATGTATGCCTACCCCTATTTTTACCGATGATTGTGTGCTATAACTCACCATCTTTATTATTGATCTAGATTTTCAACGTCTAAAATGTAAAAATTTCTCATGGACGTTACATAAGACCTTTGTTTTGCATCCAGTTGGCCTCAAGGCCATGTAGGTAAATTTTAAAGATCATAAGATCCACGAAGAGCGCATACCCAGCGTTTTGACGATGATCGTTTTCTATATCTCATCATATTTCTTGTTGATCCAGATTTATGACTTCAAAATGCTGAAACTTCACATGAATATCTGTTAGGACCACGATTATATAGCGATTGGCCCACACGGCCATGTTGGCCTATTTTAAAGTTCAAACGAGCGCCAAAGCACGCATAACCCCCCATTTAGCTGTTGATCGTATGCTATAACTTACTATCTTTGTTGATAATCCATATTTACGACTTTAGAATGCCAAAATTTTTCCTTGACGTCCGTTAAGACCTTGGCTATGCAGACATTTTTTCTGTTATGACCATGGCGGCCCATTTGCATTGTCAAAGGAGCCCTGAAGCGCGCATACAACCTTTTTTGTCGATGATCGCGTGTTATAGCTCACTGTTTCTGAAGGTTATCTAGATTTTCAACATCAAAAATGCCGAAATTTCTCATGGAAATTTATTAGGAACTTGGAGATGGAGCTGGTTGGCCCTAACCAATATGCCTGCCCATTTGAAAAGTCAACTGAGCCCTGAAGCATCCATACTTCCAATTTTTCCAATTATTTTGTGTTATCGATCATCATCTATGAAGGTAATCCAGATTTTCGGCTACAAAAATGTCGACATTTCTCGTGGATGTCTGTTAGGACAACGACTATATATCCTCCTTGTCCCTAACTTCAATTCCGGTCCATTGTAAAGGTAAAATCCACCCGAAAACGCGCATACACCCCCTTTTTGCCGATGATCGTGTTCTATGACATACAATATTTGTTGGTTATCCGTATTTCCGACGTCCAAAATGTTGAAATTTCTTATGGGTGTCCGTTAAGTCCTTTGATATGAATCTTGTTTTCCCTCACGCCCATTTCAGTATATTTTAAAGGTTAAACAAGGTGTGAAGCGCGCATACCCCAGTTTTGCCGATGAGCGTGTGCTATAGTTCACCAGATTTGTTTTTAACCCAGATTTCGGGGTATAAAAATGCTTAAATTTCACATGGATGGCTATAAGTACCATGATTATGCAACCAGTTGTCCATCATAACAATGCCGGTCAATTTTCAAAGTCAAAAAAGACCCGAAATGCTCATAATCCCCATTTTACCAATGATCGTGTGTATAGCTTACTATATTTTTCGGTGATACGGATTACCAACGTCCAAAATGAAAAAAAATTTGGTTGACGTCCATTAAGACCTTTTCTATGAATACGATTGGCCATCACGGCCATGGTGGCCAATTTTAAAGGTCCAACGAGCCCTTAGTTGCGCATACCCACCATTTTGCCGATGATTGTGTGCTATAGCACATCATTTTTGTCGGTAATCCTAATTTCGGAATTCAAAAAAACCAAAATTCCTCGTGGACATTCGTTATGAAATTGGTGATAAAGCCTTCTTTCCCTCATGGCAATGTGGGCCAATTTTTTAGGTCAAACAAAATCCATACCGCGCATACCCCACGATTTGCAGATTATCGTGTGCTATAAAATTACCATCTTTGTTGGTGATCCGGATTTTCGATGTCCAAAATGGAAAGATTTCTCGTGGACATTCATTTGGACTTTTGCCTATGCATTAAGATGGCTATCACGGCCATGCCAGTCAATTTTATAAGTTAAACAAGCCACGAAGCGCGCATAATCCTCATTTTGCCAATGACCGTGGGCTATAGCTCACAATCTTTACTAGTGTCAAAATTTTTGACATCAAAGAATGATGAAATCTCTCATAGACCTCCATTAGGAACATGGCTACGTAGTCGCTTGGCCTTCACGTCCATGACGGTCCATTTTAAAGGTCAAACAAACTCTGAAGCACGCACAACCCCAGTTTTCCCGATGATTGTGTGTATAGCTCACCATATCTGTTGATGATAAAGATTTCAAGCATAAAAAATCTGAAATTTCTTGTGGACATCTGTTAAGACCTAGCTTATGCAAGTGGTTTGCCTTAACGGCTATGCCAACCAATTTTCATGGTCAAGCATGACCTGAAGTGCGCATACCCCCATTTTTGCCGATCATAGTGTTCTTTAATTCACCATCTTTGTCGCTGATCCTAATTTTTGACATAAAAATGCTGAATTTTTTGTGAACGTCCTTTAGATCTTGTCTATGCATTCAGTTAGACCGCAAGTCCATGGAGTCTAATTTTAAAGATTAAACGAGCCTTGAAGCTCTCATACCCCTAGTTTGGCTGAGTAACATGTGCTATAGCTCACCATATTTGTTAGTGACCCTACCATCTACGGTCCAAAATGCCAAAAAAATTTGTGGACATCCGTTATGACCTTTCTATGAACACGTATGGCCCTTACGGCCATGGTGGCCCATTTGGTGATCACGATTTTCGATGTTCGTAATGTTAATATTTTTTGTGTACGTTCATTAAGACATTTTTGATGCATCCAGTTGGCCATCAACTCCATGCCGGTCAATTTTCACAGTTAGAAGACCTGAAGCGCTTATGCTCCCCATTTTGCCAATGAACGTGTGCTATAGCTCACCATCTTTATTGGTGATGCAGATGTCTGACATAAAAAAATGCTGAAATCTCTCCTGGACTCTCATTAGGACCATGTCTATGCAGTCGGTTGGCCTTCACGTCGATGACGGTCCATTTAAAGGTCAAACGAACTCTGAAGCGCGTATACACCCTGTTTTCCCAATGATTGTGGCTATAGCTCACCATATTTGTTGGATATAAAGATTTCAAACATCAAAAATGTGAAATTTCTTGTGGAAATCTGTAAAGACCTACCCTAAGCAAGTGGTTTTCCCTAACGGCTGCGCCAACCAATTTTCATAATCAAAAGAGCCCCAAAGTGCGCATACCCTTTTTTTGTGAACGTCCTTTAGATCTTGTCTATGCATATGATTAGCCCTCAAGGCCATGGAGGCCTATTTTAAAGGTTAAACAAGCATTGAAGCTCTCATACCCCTATTTGGCCGACTAACATGTTCTATAGCTCATCATATTTGTTAGTGGCCCAAAAATCCAACATCCAAAATGCCTAAATTTTTAGAGGACGTCCGTTAAAACCTTTTCTATGAATACGGTTGGCCCTTACAGCCATGGTGGCCAATTTGAAAGGTTAAATGGGACCTAAAGCGCTCACCCCCCATTTTACCGATGATCGTGTGCTATAACTCACCATCATTTTTGGTGATCCTGATTTTCAACGTCCAAAATGTCAAAATTTCTTGTGGACAATAATTAAGACCTTTTATATGCATACAGTTGGCTATCACAGCCACACCGGTTAATTTTCAAAGTCAAATAAGACTCGAAACGCTCATACTTCCCATTTTGCCAATGATCGTGTGCTATAGGTCACCATGTTTATTGGTGATCCAGATTTTCGACATCAAAAAATGTTTAAATCTCTCATGGACCTCCATTACAACCATGGCTACGCAGCCGGTTGGCCTTCACGTCCATGACAGTCCATTTAAAGGTCAAACAAAATCTGAAGTGCACATACCCCCCATTTTCCCGGTGATTGTGGGTATAGCTCACAATATTTGTTAGTGATCAAGATTTCAAAATAAAAAAGGTGAAATTTCTTGTGGACATCTGTTTAGACCTAGCCTATGCAAGTGGTATTCCCTAACGGCTATGCCAATAAATTTTCATTGTAAAGCGAGCCCCGAAGTGCGCATTCCCCTTTTTTTGCCGATCATCGTGTTCTTTAATTCACCATCTTTGTCAGTGATCCTTATTTCTTTTGGTTATCCCGCAAGTCCATGGAGTCAAATTTTAAAGGTTAAACGAGCCTTGAAGCTCTCATACCCCCTATTTCGCTGACTAACATATGCTATGGCTCACCATATTTATTAGTGATCCTAAAATACAACGTCCAAAATGCCGAATTTTTTTGTGGACATCCGTTATGAACTTTTCTATGAATACGGTTTGCCCTTAAGGCCATGGTGGCCAATTTTAAAGGTCAAATGAGTCCTAAAGTGCGCTTACCTCCCATTTTGCCAATGATGGTGTGCTATTACTCACCATCTTTTTTGGTGATCACGATTTTCGTTGTCCGTAGTGTCAAAATTTATCGTGGATGTTCATTAAGACCATTTCTATGAATGTAGTTAGCCATCACAACCATGCCGGTCAATTTTCAAAGTCAAAGAAGACCCGAAGCGCGCATACTCCCCATTTTATAGATGAACGTGTGCTATAGCTCACCATCTTTATTGGTGACCCGGATTGACAACTTTAAAAATGCTGAAATTTCTCATGGAGCTCCATTACAACCATGGCTATGCAGAAAGTTGTTACTCACATCTATGACGGTCCATTTTATAGGTCAAATGAGCTCTGAAGCGCGCATACCCCCTGTTATGCCGATGATCATGTGCTATAGCTCACCTTATTTATTGGTGATCAAGATTTCAAACTTCAAAAATGCAAATTTTTTTCTGGAGATCTGTTAAGACCTTGGATATGCAAGCGATTCGCCCTCACGAAAATGACAACCTATCATTATGGTCAAAAGATTTCCGAAGTGCGCATACTTATTTTTTTGTCGTTGATTGCGTGTTATATCTTACAATCTTTTTTGGTGATCTGTATTTCAAACATAAAAAATTGTAAAATAATTTGTGGAAATCCTTTAGACCTTTTCTATGCATACAGTTGGCCCTCACGGCTATGCCGGTCAAGTTAAAAGGTCAAAAAAGCCCCGAAGCACTCATACCCCCGTTTTAACGATAATCATGTGCTATAACTTACCATCGTTGTTGATGATGCAAATATCCTACTTCATAAATGCCAAATATACTGCTGGACGACCATTATGACCTTTGATATGCAGTCATTTCTCCCTCACGCCCATGGCGTGCCATTTTTAATGTTAAACGAGCCCCGACGCATGCATAACCACCATTTTTCAAATGATCATGTTCTATATCTATAGCTCACCGTCTTTGTTGGTAATCTGGATTTTCGACAATAATGTGGTCAAAATTTCTCGTCAACTTCCTTAACAACTTCTCTATTCATCCAGTTTGACCTCATGGCTCTGCAGCTCATTTTCAAGGTTACACAAGCTCTGGAACGCTCATACACCCTGTTTTGTCGATGATCATATGCTATAGATCACCATATTTATTAGTGATTCGTATTACAAGCTTCAAATATGACCAAATTTCTTGTGGACGTCTGTTAATACATTATCTATAAAGCCGGTTCTCCATCACGAGCATGACGATCCATTTTTAAACTGAAACAAGCCCCGAAGCAAGCATACCCCCGTTTTGCCGATGATCATTTGCTATAACTCACTATCTCTTTTAATGTCCGGATATTCGACGTTCAAAATGCTGAAATTTCTCTTGGTCGTTCGTTAACATGTTTTACATGAAGCTAGTTGGCCCTCACGGCCAAGGTTTATATGCAATGTCAAGAAAGCCCGAAGCTTTCCTAAGATTTACTTAAGTCACACAAAGAGTGACCGCCCATACACCCTCTCTAGATGTGCCTAAACAGCCCTCAAGATTTCTTCTAATGAGACGCATATACACTTTCAAAGTATCATGAACATCATGGTAAAATTCTTCTACCAAAGGTGATTCCAAGTCCCACATGAGTGAGTTGTGAAGCGACCGCCCATACAATCCCTCACACACACACACACACACACTCAACAAAACAAATAGACTCCCAAGGAGAGAATCACTCTCACTAAATACACTAACACATATATGATATCACATTCTCCTCCCAAAGTCTATCAAAAGATCTACTTAAGTAACTAAACAAGATAACGTCCGTGACTGAACTCTTCAAGATTAACTAAATAGTCCTTTAGACTAACTAAGTATTATATGATGTCCACATCACAAAATATCTTAAATAACTAGAGTCACTCTCAATACTTCCATAGATAAGACATGAAGAGATCATCCTTAATGCCCTCTTCAAAATTTAACTAAGGAATCCCTAAGTCACTCTAGATCAGGTACTTATTTAATTATATATTTCATAACATAAGTCATTTGTTCATTAGTTCATTATGAAAATCATACATCATTTTAAAGACATTCAAGTAATAGTCTTTGGGAAGACCTACAGACTCTCACTAACATCTTCAAAGCCTATTGTGCAATGTCTAGATAGTGTCCCATACCACCACCTAAACTTCATAGACTTATCTATTGCCAATAAGTATCCCTTATGATGAGAATAGGAAATAACCGACATAGATCATTGTAGAAGCATGCAATCCCGAGTTCTATCCTACTCCGATGAGGTTGTTCTACTTGCCAATAGTAAAACTTAGACACATTCAATATAGGGACATAGTTAAGGAATATGAAGGGATTCTTTGTATTCCAGTCTCATACTTTAACTACAACTACTTTCCCATCCATACTCACTTGGTGCTAGCATTTGTTCTCATAGATTAATTCACATTAAGGTTGATAAAAAAGGGTTCCATATCTAGCTCATCGCCCAATTATTCACATTCAAGGTCACATGTCATTCATACATTTAATACTAAGAAGCTTTAGAATCACAAGTCATGATATCACATATTAATATCCATACAAGCATCAAGTAAGGGAGACAAGTCAACCAAGACAAGACACCACATACTTTACCTTAACACATATTACATGCAATTCCATAAGTACATAGGAATAACCATTATTATCTTTAATTCCACCTATACACTACCATATAATAATCAATATGACTATTCTAGACATATATAGTGATGTAGTAACAAGAATGCATCAACTCTAAGACTACACATAGAAGCACATAGCCGTAGTCTACATGATCTCCTAAGTTACATAGAAAGAACACATAATTTCACATTACTTTATACATACATACATATATATATATATATATATACATATATATATATATATATATATATATATATATATATATATATATATATATATATATATATATATATATACATACATATACATATATGTGTGTGTATATATATATATATACATATGTATATATATTAATATATATATATATATATATATATATATATATATACTCATACTTCACATAAAAAAATATACAAAACAACATAGTACTTAAAGTAGTGCCGACGAGGCCATGATCATCATAATTAATAATGTAACGCTGACAAGGCCACATCCATTCACATACCACCACCACAATAAGTGGACCATACCAATCAGACATAATACAAGAGCTAAGTTACAGTTGATATACTTAAGAATAAAAGAGTTAGGGCACCACCAAACTAATCTTACAACTTCAATCAAAAGCCAAACCATTCAATTCAATACCATAAGGCCCTTACAAATAGCAATAAACATCAAGTTAAAGCATAAACAATAAAAATCAATGAATCTAAGTCAATTAATTATATATTTACCAATCAAAGAAAATTTAGACATCAATTGATTACAATACTTATATAATTAGAAACCCTATAGATATCTACACTAGCATTAAGTCAATATCAATTGAATAAACATAACATGCAATAGATCTAAGAGAATTCGATATTAAATAAGTGTAATTTGAAAAGCCTATACATCATACATAAATAATCTATACATTAATCAAAAGCCAATAAAAATCTATACATAAATTCAACAATATCAAAGCATAATTAATTAACCTATATTTTAGTAAAATTTTGAGATTTGAGAAGATCACGTGTTCATGGAAAATTTCATTGGAAAACATCAGTTAAACATCAACAAGATCATATCTTTACATTTGAAAACGTTTCATGGAAGAACCCAAGACTTAGAGTAGAAATTGGACTTTTATCTTTTTGAAATCCTTTGAAAATCATCTTTGAAATTGGCTCTAAGGTTATTGAAAGCGTTAGATGAAGAACTCCCATACTTTATTTGAAAAAACCAAATCTGATTGAATAAGAAAGTCCATTGAAGACCCATCTTCAAGATTAAACTTCACTTTGAACTCACATGAAGGTTTTTTGGAGAAACTTTTGGAGGGAAAATGTTTTGATTTATGTGTTAGAGTAATAATGAGAGTTTAATGACTTATATACTCTTAAAATACCCATAAACACTCAAAACAACCTTCCAAAGACATATAGGGTATTGGGGTGAATTTACAACTTCACCCCTAAACTTAACAAAAAGTTGGCAGGAAACACACAGATCCATCGACATGAGCATCGACGGCCTCTACTCTCACCCATGTCCCATCGATGGGGGATTTCATTTGTTGCTTCAGAAGCTCTTCAACCTTCAGGAAAATTGGCTCCATCGACGACACCCATCAACGGGCCGTTGCTTGGTCGACTAGTCGTCGATTGGTCCGTCGTTTAGCCACTGCATGGCTGTGTTGATCTTCAAAGACGTGTTCCTCCTTTAGGAACTTTTGTGTGTCCTACATGAATTTGCACCCGAACATTTAAACCCCAAATATTTTCGTATACTAGTATAGGACCTACCACATGAATTTTAACTGAAACGAACATGTAACACTCGACAAAACATACATAGACATAGAAGGTCATTTCAACAAAAAACATTTAAACGTCATGGACGTTCATGGACGTTTTGCCTCCAAACTTCCCGAAACTTGAAACACTTCCTATAAACACAAATAAACTCAATTAAGTACCATATAAGATCATGCACCACTTATAAACACATAAACTACATATGAGGCAAATGGTGACTTAGTCGTCGAACGTCTTGGTCGTCCCTTGACGTTTGACTTCCAAGGCACATAATCTCTAAGATACTGCCTCTAATACACATTATAGAACATTTTACGACCATAGACAATCACAAAAAACATGTTAGGCTCTAGCTTCACCTAAGTCATTTTCGGGGTGTTACAATCTTCCTCACTTTTACAACATTCGTCCTCGAATGACACTTGCCGCTCTCCGAGCACTTTCCATGAGGAAGGATCAAATTAGAAGCTCATAACCATACAAAATAAAACTGAAGCAAGGATAAAACATCAATTTGAAAAGATCATAGATTCACAATACAACAAGAAACTAGATTAGATTCTATAATTCATCATACTTTAAAACTCACATGTTTCATTCCAAATAGCAAGAATCTCTTTTTATATGCATTATCATACTTTTACACATCAGTTCTAACCACATTGCAACAATTTAAGACTAAATAATAAATTAGTCAAATTTTGAAAAATATTACAATGAACTTATGCAAGTCTTCCAAAAATGAAAGTTTTAGAAAATTCATGATATAGACATGCTAATATAAAAAGTTACATCAAATAAACATCTTACAAAATATCATGGTTTCATGAAATACACCATACAAGAATTTAATGAATTTGAATTTCAACAAAACTTCTATCAAACATGCATATCATAAAAGAGTTCGGAACTCATCTTCCACAAAAGACTCATATACAATAAAGTTAACAAGAACTCTTTGTTTTAGGATTGAATAAACACATAAGAAAGATTAAGGGCACCTCACTCCCAACAACCATATACTTCACCATACTCCCTAACTTAGGAGAAACCCATTCTAAGGTCAACATATCGTATATCACAAGAAACTTCCCCAAGGTACCTCAAACCTTGTATGCATTCTAGGGGGCTCCTTTGACCTTTAAAATAGGTCGGCATGATCGTAAGGGTCAACTGGATGCATAGAGAAGGTCTTAACGGATGACCATGAGAAGTTTCGACAATTTTGATGTCTGAAATCCAAATGACCAACAAAGATGGTGAGTTATAGCACATGAGTATTGGCAAAACGGTGGGTATGCACTCCAGACCTCGTTTGACCTTTTAAATGGGATGTCATGTCAATGAGGGCCAATCGACTGCTTAGGAAATGTCTAAACGGACGTCCACGAGAAATTTCAATTTTTTTGAATTCGTAAATCTTGAGCACCAACAAAGCTGATTAGGTATAACACATGATCATCGGCGAAATGGGGGGACCGTGCGCTTCAAGGTTCGCTTGACCTTGAAAATTGGTTTGTATGGTCATGAGAGCCAACCAGCTGTATAACCAAGGTCTTAACAAACGTCCACAAGAAATTTCGTTATTTTGAAATTGGAAATCCACATCACCAACAAAGATCATGAGCTATAACACACAATCATCGACAAACATGCGGTATGCACGCTGTGGGCTCGTTTGACCTAGAAAATGGGTCAGCATGGCCGTAATAGACAACCGGATGCATAGAAAAGATCTTAATATTGGTCCATAAGAAAATTAGTCATTTTTAAGTGGGAATTCCGAATCACCAACAAAGATGGTGAGCTATAGAATAGGATCATCGACTAAACGTGGGGGTATGCGCTCTTCGAGGCTCGTTTTACCATGGAAATTTGTCGTCATTTTCATGATGGCCATACGGCTGCCTAACTGAGGTCATAATGGACATCCACGAGAAATTTTGGAATTTTTAAAGATGGATATCGGTATCACCAAAAAATATGTTAGCAATCGCACACGATCTTTGGTAAAACAGAGAGCATGCATGCTTCGGGGCTGGTTTGATCTTCAAAATAGATCGGCAGAGATGTGAGGGCAATCCAGCTGCATATCCATTATTGTACCTGACGTCGACAATATTTTTTGGCATTTTTAAAGTAGGAAATCCCAATCAACAACAAAGATTGTAAGCAAAAGCACATGATCATTAGCAAAAATGGGGCAATACGCACTTTGGGGCTAGTTTGACCTTTAAAATGGGTTGGCATGGCCGTGATGGCCAACCGGATGCATACCCAAGGTCTTAACTATCGTCCACGATAAATTCTAGTATTTTCTACGTTGGAAATTCAGATCACCATCAAAGATGGTGAGCTATAGAAAATATTTATCGGAAAAATAGGGGGAACACGCGCTTGGGGCTTGTTTGACATTAAAAAATTGGCCGGTATGGCTGTTAGGTCCAAACTGCTGCATAGCAAAGCTCATAATAGAATTTCACGCAAAATAATAACATTTATAAAAACAGAGTTCCAGATCTGCAAAAAACATGGTGAGGTATAGCTCAAGATCATCGGCAAAATGGGGGGTATGAGCGCTTCAGTGATCGTTTGACCTTTAAAATCGGCAGGCATGGCCTTGTTGGCAAAATGGATGAATAGTCATGGTCATAAAGAATGTCCATGAGAAATTTCGGCATTTATAAAATATCAAATCCGGAACACCATTAGAAATTGAGAGCTATAGCACACGATCATCCACAAAACGGTGGGTATGCACGCTTCAGAGCTCGTTTGACCTAGAACATTAGCCGGCATCACCGTGAGTGATAACTTGATGCATATCCAAGTCTTAACGGATGTCCACAAAAACATTTGACATTATAGTAGTCGAAAATCTAGATCACCAACAAAAATGTTGAGTTATAGCACACGATTATCGACAAAACAGGGGGGTATGCGCCCTTCGGATCTCGTTTGAACATAAAAATTGACCGGGATGGGCGTAAGGGTAAATCGACTACATAGACATGGTCCTAATTGACGTGCATGGCAAATTTAAGAATTTTTGAAGTCAGAAATCTTGATCACAAACAAAGCTGGTGAGCCATAGCACACTATCATCGGTAAAAGAGGGAGTATACGCACTTCAGTGCTCGTTTGACTATTAAAATTGGCCAAGATGGCCATGAGAGCCACCTTGCAGCAAAGACTAGATCTTAATGGAATTCCATGAGAAATTTTGGCATTTTTGAAGTTGGGAATCCGGATCACCAATAGAGATAGTGAGCTATAGCACACGGTCATCGGCAAAACGGGGGGTATGCCTGCTAGGGGGCTCGTTTAATCATAAAAATTGGTCTGCATGGCCGTAAGGGTCAACCGGCTGCATAGTAAAGTTCTTAACGGATGTCCACGAGAAGTTTCGGCAATATTTAAGTCTACAATCTAGATCACCACCAAAAATGGTTAGCAATAGGACACGATCATTTGCAAAAAGGTGGCTATGCACTCCGGAGCTCGTTTGACCTTTAAAATGGGATAGCATGGCGGTGAGGGAAATCCAGCTGAATAGGCAATGTCTAAACAAACGTCCATGAGAAATTTCAGCTTTTTTGAAGTTGTAAATCCGGACCACGAACAAAGCAGTTGAGATATAACACACGATCATCGGCAAAACGGGGGGAACGCGCACTTCAAGGCTCGCTTGACCTTGAAAATTGGCCTGCATGGTCGTGAGAGCCAAGCAGCTGTACAGCCAATGTGTTAATGGATGTCCATGAGAAATTTCGTCATTTTTGTAAAAAAAATCCACATCATCAACAAAAGGCGTGAGCTATAACACATGATCATTGACAAAATAGGAGGTATGCGCGCTTCAGGCTCGTTTGACCTTAAAAATGGGTCGGCATGGACACGAAGGACAACCGGATGCATAGCAAAGATCTTAACAAACGTCCATGAGAAATTTTTGCATTTTGAAATCTTAATTCCAAATCAACAACAAATGTGGTGAGCTATAGCACACGATCATCGGCAAAACAGGGGGTGTTCGTGCTTCAAGGCTCATTAAACTTGAATATTTACCGGCATGTTCATGGTTCCATACCTCTGCCTAACTGATGTCATAACAGACCTATACGAGAAATTTCAACATTTTTTAAGACGGAAATCGGATCACCGACAAAGATGTGAGGAGCACACGATTATCGCTAAAAAAAGAGAGCATGCATACTTCGGGGCTCGTTTGACGTTTAAAATGGGTCGGCATGAACGTGAAGGCCAACCGTCTGTATAGACATTTTTGTAACGGACGTCCATGAGAAATTGTTATATTATAAAAGTAGGAAATCTGGATCAACAAAAAAGATTGTGAGCAGAAGTATACGATCATTGGCAAAATGATGGTAATACGCACTTTGGGGCTCGTTTGACCTTGAAAATATGTCGGCATGACCGTGATGACTAATCGGCTGCATAGAAAAGGTCTAAATATCCATCACCAACAAAGATTTTGAGCTATAGAAAAAGGTGACTGGCAAAATAGGGGGAAAGCATGCTTTGCGGCTTGTTTGACCTTGAAAATTTGTCGGCATGGCTGGTTGGGCCTAAATGCTGCATAGCCAATTTCTTAACAGACTTTCACGCAAACGTTTGGCATTTATGAAGACAGAATCTAGATCACCAACAATGATGGCGAGGTATAGCACGCGATCATCGGCAAAACAGGGGTATGCGCTCTTCGGGGATCGGTTGACCTTGAAAATGGACTGGCATAGTCTTTAGGGTAAATTTAATGATAGACAACATTTTAATGAACATTCATGAGAAATTTTGGCATTTTTGAAATAGCAAATCTGGATCACCAATAGAGATGGTTAGCTATAACATACGATCAACTAAAAAATGGGGGGTATACTCACTTCAGAGCTTCTTTGACCTAGAAAATGACTATGCATCGCCCTAAGGGATAATCAGATTCATATAGAAGGTCATGATACATGTCCATGAAAACTTTTGGCATGATTTAAGTCGAAAATCTTGATCACCAACAAAGATGGTGATCTATAGTGCACGATAATCAGCAAAACTGGGGATATGCGCGCTTCAGAGGTTTTTTGACCTTAAAAATTTGCCGGGATGGTCGTGATTAATAGACGTCCATGAGCTATTTCTGCACTTTTGAAGTCGGAAATCCGGATCACCAACAAAGAGGGTGAACTATAGCATACGATAATTGGTTAAACCAAGAGTATGCACACTTAAATGCTCGTTTCACCTTTAAAATTGGCTGCAATGGTTTTGAGTGCCAATCGTATGCAATGCAAATGTTTTTATAGACGTCCGCAAAAAATTTTGGCCATCCTAAATACAGATTACCAACAAATATGGTAAGCTATAGTACATAATTATCTGCAAAAAAGGTAGTATGGGCGCTTCGGGGCTCATTTGACCATGAAAATTTTTTGGCATAGATGTGAGGGTGAACCAATTGCATAGAAAAGGTCTTAACAAACATCCACAAGAAACATATTATTTTTGAAGTAGGAAACATTAATCACCAACAAAGATGGTTAGCTATAGCACACTATCATAGGCAAAACGGGCGGTATGCGCTCTTCAGAGCTAGTTTGACCTTTAAAATGGGTTGGTATGCAGTGAGGGACAACCGACTGCATATCCAAGGTCTTAAGGGACTTCCACAAGAAATTTTGCAATTTTTATTACTGATGAAGATTTTGACCTATAGCTCACGCTCATCCGCTAAATGGGGGTTATTTGACCTTGAAAATGGGTCGGCATGGCCGTGGGGGCCAACTGGCTGCATAGTAAATGTCATAAAAACATCCATGCAAAAGTTTTTCATTTTTTAACTTGGAAATACTAATCACCAACAAATATTGTGAGCTATAGAACACGATCATCGGCTAAACGGGAGATATGCGCTTCAAGGCTCGATTTATCATTATAATGACCCTACATGGCCGTGAGGGAAAAGTGGATGCATAAACAAGGTCTTAACGGACATCCACACGATATTTTGGCATTTTGAAGGGGTAAATTAAAGATGGTGAGCTATATCACACAATCATCGGCAAAATAGGACGTACGCATGCTCCAGGGCATTTATGACATTTAAAAAGGGTTGGCATGGCCGTGAAGGCCAACCTTCTGGATAGCAAAGATATTGTCGGAAGTCCACAAGTAATTTTGGTATATTTAATATTGGAATTTTTTATCACCAACAAAGCTGGTGAGCTACAATACACAATCATCTATCAAATTGGGGGTATGAGTACTTCGGTTCTTGTTTTACCTTGAAAATGGGCCGACATGGGCTTAAGAGCCAACCACTTGCATAACCAAGATCTTTAACGAATATGAATGCAAAATTCTTGCATTTATAAGTCATAACTCTAGGTCACTAACAAAGATGGTGAGTTATAGCACACGAATATCGGCAAACCAGGGGTATGCGCGCTTTGGTGATCGTTCAACCATGAAAATGGGTCGGCATGATCGTGACATTCAATCCGATTCACTGCAAAGGTTTTAATGGATGTCCACAAGAAATTAGAATAATTTTTTAAGTCAAAAATCTGGATCACAAGCAGAGCTAGTGAGCTATAGCAAACAATAATCGGAAAAATAAAGGGAACTTGAGCTTCGCGGCACCTTTGACCTAGAAAGTTGGTCAGCATGGTTTTTAAGGCCAAACGGTTGCATAGCCAAGGTCTTAACATATTTTTATGCAAAACTTTTGCATTTATAAAGTTAGAATTCCACATCACCAACAAAGATGGTGAGGGCATGCGCGCTTAAGGGCTTGTTTTACCTTGAAAATGAGCTGACATAGCCTTGAGGGCAAACCACATGCAAATGAAAGCTCTTAATAAACGTCCGCGAGAAATTTCTAATTGGAAACCCAGATCACAAATAGAGATGGTGAGCTATAGCACACGATCATTCGCAAAACGGGGGTTTGCACACTTTGGGGATTGTTTTACCTTGAAAATGGGTCGAAATTTTTTTGAGGGCCAACCTGCAACATTGACAAGGTCTTAAAAACCTCCACGTGAAGTTTTGGCTTGTTTAAGCCACAAATTTGTGATCACCAACAAAGATGTTGAGCTATAGCAAGCAATCATCAGCAAAATGGGAGGTATGCGCGCTTTGGGGCTTGTAATACTTTTAAAATTACCTTGAATGGGCGTGAGGGAAAAGTGTCTGCATATAAAAGGTTTTAACGAACATCCACACAAATGTTTGGCATTTTTTATGTCAAAAATTTTGATCACCAAGAAAGATGGTTATATATAACACACGATCATTGGCAAAACAAGGGAATCCACGCTTCGGTGGCTTTTTTGACCTTGAGTAAGTGTCTGCAAGACATTGAAGGCCAATCATATGGGTAGAAAAGATCTTGTCTGAAGACGATGAGAAATTTTGTTATTTTTAATTTCAGAATTCTGGATCACCAACAAACCTAGTGAGCTATAGCATATGATCATCTTCAAAATTGGGGGTATTCGCGCTTCAAGGCTCGTTTTACCTTTCAAATGGGCCGGCATGGCCTTGAGGTAAAACCAGATGCACATCCAAGGTCTTAATGAACGTCCACGAGAAATTTCTTTATATTGAAATAAAAAATCCGAATCACCAATAGATAGGTTGAGCTATAGCATACAATCATTTGCAAAACCGGGGATATGTGCACTTCAAGGATCGTTTAACCTTGAAAATGGGTCGGGTGGCATTGAGGGCCAACCTGCTACATATCCAAGGTCTTAAAAAATATGCACGCAAAAGTTTGGATTTTTTAATGTCGGAAAGAGTGATCATCAAAAAAGTTGGTGGCTATAGTTCACACGATCATCGGCAAAACAGGTATATGCATGCTTGAAAGATCGTTTGACCTTTAAAATGGGTTGGGTTAGATGTGAGGGAAACATGCAGCCTATATATGGTCTTAATGGACGTCCACAAGAAATTTTTGCATTCTTGAAATCAAAATTCTTGATCACAAACATAGTTTTGCGCAATAACAAATGATAATTGGCAAAACAGGTGTTATGCATGCTTCGGGGCTCGTTTGACCTTGAATATGGGCAATCATGGCCGAGAGCGAAAACCATCTTTATAGTCAAGGTCTTTACAAACATCCACTAGAAATTTAGGTATTGTTGAAGTCGAAATTTTGATAACCAAATAAATGGGAAGATATTCCACACTTTCATCAGCAAAACGGGGGTTATGCGCGCTTCAGGGCTCATTTTACCTTGAAAATTTGCCAGCACGGTCATGATTCCATATGGCTCCCTAACTAAGGTCATAACGAACATTCACGAGAAATTTCGGCATTTTTAAAGACGGAAATCCGGATCACCAACAATGAAGTGAGATATAGCACACGATCATCGGTAAAACGGAGAACATGCATGCTTCAGGGCTCTCTTGACCATTATAATTAGCCACCATGGTCGTGGAGCAAACCAGCTGCATATCTAAGCTCTCACCAGATGTCCATGACAAATTTTTGTATTTTTGAAGACAGAAATCTAGATAACCAACAAAGATTTGAGATATTAAACACAATCATCGGTAAAATGGGGGAAGGGTAGCGCTTTAGGCTTGTTTGGCCTTTAAAATAGGCTGGCGTAGCTGTGAGGACAAACAAACTGCATATCTAAGGTCTTAAAAGGTTTCCACACAAAAATTTTGCATTTTGATGTCGGAAATATTGATCAACAACAAAGACAGAGAGCTATAGGGACCGATCGTTGGCAAACTGGGGGTTTGCACAAATTGGGGTTTTTTTGACCTGTAAAATTTGACAACATGGCCGTGAGGTCTTACCCACTGCATAAAAAAGGTCTTAAAGGATGTCCACAAGAAATATTTGTAATTCTGAAGTTGGAAATTCGGATCACCAAATAAGATGGTGAGCTATACAACACTATCATAAAAAAAAGTGGGTATGCCCGCTTCAAGTTTAGTTTTACCTTAAAAATTAGTTGGCAAAGCCGTGAGGACCAAGCAACTACTTAGTCATTGTCCTAATGGACGTCGACAGAAAATTTTTGAATTTTTGAAGTTGGTAATACCAATCACCAACAAAGATGTTCAGGTATAGCACATGATAATCGTCGAAACAGGGGGTATGTGAGATTCAGGGCTCGTTTGCCTTTAATGTAGGCCACATGGCTACGAGGAACAGTTATTTGTATAGGCAGGGTCTTAGCGGACATCCATGATCAATTTTGGCATTTTCCAACTCGGAAATCCCGATCACCAACTAAGATTGTGAGCTATAGCACACGATCATTGGCAAAATTCGGGTATGCGCGCTTAGGGGCTCGTTTGACCTTTCAAATGTGCTTGTATGGCTGTGAGGTCAAACCAGATGCATAAACATGGTCTTAACGAACGTCGAAGAGAAAAATTACAATTTTTTAAATTGGAAATCCGGATCACAAACAAAGGTAGTGAGCTATAGCACATTATCATCAACAAAACATGGAGTCTGCGATCTTCAGAGCTTTTTTGACCTTTAAAAAGGGCAGGCATGGATGTGAGAGCCAACCAGCTGTATAGTGAAGGTTTTGACGAACATCAACGAGAAATTTTTGCATTTTTGAAATTGGAAATTTTAATAACCAACAAAGATGGTGAGCTATAACATACGATCTTAGGCAAACCAGGGGATATGCAAGCTTTGGGGCTCGTATGAACTTGAAAATCAGTCGGCATGGATGTGAGGGACATACGGATGCATAACTAAGGTCATAACGGACATCCACGAGAACTTTTGGTATTTCTAAATATGGAAATCCAGATAACCAAAAAAGATGCTGAGCTAAAGTACACGTTCATCGGCAAAATGGGGGGTATACATTGCGAGGCTTGTTTGACCTTGAAAATGGGTTGTCATGGCCGTAAGGGACATCTAGCAGCATAGCAAAGATGTAAAAGATATCAAGTAGAATTTTTGGCATTTTTGAAGTCATAAATCCAATTTTCTAACAAAGCTGATGAGATTTAACACACAATCATCGTTAAAAAAAGGGGGAACGTGTGCTTCAGGGCTCTCTTGACCTTTAAAATTGGCCACCATTGTCATGACAACAAACCTGCTACATAGAAAAGGTCTCATCGGACGTCCATGACAAATTTCAGCATTTTTATTTTAGAAATCTGGATCACTATTAAAGATGGTTAGGTATAGGACACTATCTTCGTCAAAATGGGGGGTATGCGCGCTTCAGGCTCATTTGACCTTGAAAATGGGTTGTTATGGCAATAAGGGACAAACAACTTCATAGACAAGATCTAACAGATGACCACGAAAATTTTTGGCATTTTTGAAGTCAGAATTCAGATCACCATAAAAAATAGTGAGTTTTAGCACACGATCATCTGCAAAACTGGTGGTATGCACGCTTTGGGGCACATTTTACCTTGAAAATTTGCCAGTGTAGTTCTGATGGCCATACGACTGCATAACTAAAGTCTTAATGGACATCAAGGAGAAATTTTTGTATTTTTAATGATGGAAATCCATATAGCCAACAATGTGTGAGCTGTAGCACACGATCAATGGCAAAACAGGGGGTATGCGCTTTTCAAAACTTGTTTTACCTTGTAAATTGGCTGGCATGGACGTGAATGGGAGACAGCTGCATAGCCAAGGTCTTAGCGGACGTCCAAACGAAATTTTGGCAGTTTTGAACTTTTAAATCCGAATAACCACAAAGATGGAGAGCTATAGCACACGATCATCGACAAAATAAGGGGTATGCAAGCTTCTTGGCTTGTTTGACCTTGAACAAGGGTCGGCATGGCCATGAAGGCCAACCAGCTACATATACCAGGTCTAAACCGATGTCCATGAGAAATTTCAGCATTTTTGAAGACTCAAATACGGATCACCAACAAAGATTGTGACGATAATGGTGAAAACGGTGGTATGTGCGCTTTAAAGCTTTTTTGTCCTTCAAAATAATATGGCACGACCGAAGGGAGAATCGACTGCATGAACAAGGTCTTAACAGATGTCCATGAGAGATTTTGAAATTTTTTATATCAGAATTCCGGATCACCAACAATGATGGTCAGTTATAGCAAATGGTCATCGGAAAAACAGGGAGTATGCACTCTTTATGGCTTGTTTGACCTTTAAAATTGACCTTCATGGTCGTAAGGGCTAACTGGCTGCATAGAAAATGTATTAACGAACATCCACAATAAATTCGGCATTTTGGACGCCGAATATCCGTATCACCAACAAAGATGGTGAGTTATACCACACGGTCATTGGCAAAGAGGGGGTATGTGCACTTTCGAACTTGTCTGACCTTATATATGGGCCGACATGGCCGTTAGGGAAAACCAGATGCATTGCCAAGGTCTTAACGGACATCCACGAGAAATTTCGACATTATTGAAGTTGCAAATCCAGATAACCAACAAAGATGGTGAACTATAGCACAAGCTCATAGGAAAAATAGGGGGTATACACACTTCTGGGCTCGTTTGACCTTTAAAATGAACAACCATGGCCGTAAGTGCCAACCGTATGCAAAGCAAAGGTCTTAATGGACGTCCACAAAAAATTTTGGCATTTTGGACATTGGAAATCTGGATAAGCAAGAAAGATGGTAAGCTATAGCACAAGATCATCACGAAAATAGGGGGTATGCGTACTTCGAGGCTCGTTTGGCCTTGAAAATTGGCTTACATAGCCGTGATTGTGACATCCCAAAAGAACACCGTAGATGATAGGGAACTCTCGGAGTTGAACCGGTGTACTGACGTCTCGGAGGTCTTGAACAAGCCCTTACATATGGTTCATCGCATACACATATTAAAAAGTAGTGCAAAATTAAAACTTTTCACAAAAAATTTTCATAGTCTTTTCAAAATCTTTGATATAAAATCATAGGAAATACGAAGTCTGAAACTCATAAAACTTAAGACACAATAATACTTGGGAAACGACCCATACAAAATACAAATATAAAATTACTTAGTATATTACAATACTTCAAAACAAAACATAAAAGACATATATGCCCTCGAGTCAAATGAGGACATACTTCAACTTCTCTGGAACGAATACTACGGTCCAGGTATTTTCTTCCCAAATGCGCCTCACCAACCAACAACTATGGAGATATATAAAAGCATGGAATAAGTAAAACCACATGAAATCAATACATCATAATGCATACAATCATGAAAACAGACATTTATTGGAAATATGCATCTTTTCTTTTTAAATAATATAATATAATCTTAGAACAACATTTATCATCTTAGAAACATATCAAAAAACATTAGCCAAACGACATGCTTTTTGAAGGAACTTTAGAGTTACCTCAACTCACTGTACAGTGAATTTGCATACCTTCACTTTTAGACAGCCTTTAGTATGTAATCATCCCACTCAAAGCTATCCTAAGATTCACTAAAGTCACATAAAGAGAGACCGCCCATAAACCCTCTCTAAATGTTCCTAAACGACCCTCAAGAGTACTTATAATGAGCCACATACACACTTACAAGGCATGCTCAAACGAGCCTTGAAGCGCGCATATCCACAGTTTTGTTGATGATCGTGTTCTATAACTCCCCATCATCATTGGTAATTTGGATTTCTAACTTAATAAATGATGAATTTTCTCTTGGACAACCAATAAGACCTTGACTATGAAGTCAGTTCGCCCTCACTGCCATGCCGACCCATATATAAGGTCAAACAAGCCCAGTGTGTGCATACCACCCTCGTTGCCTATTATAGTGTGCTATCACTCACCATCTTTGTTAGTGGTACAAATTTTCGGTGTCCAAAATGTCGAAATTTCTCATGGACGTTCCCTAAGAATTTTTCTATGCATCCAGTTGTCAAACACGGCCATGTGGTCAATTTTCAAGGTCAAACAAGCCTCAAAGAGCGCATACTCCTGGTTTTGTCGATGATCAGGTACTATGGATCACATCTTTGTTGGTGATCAAGATTTCCAACTTCAAAAATGCAAAATTTCTTGTGGACGTCCGTTAAGACCTTGGCTATGCAGGAGATTTACCCTCATGGCCATGCAAGCCAATTTTCGTGGTCAATCAAGCCTCGAAGCGCACATACCCCACTTTTGCTGATGATTATGTGCTATATCTAACCATGTTTGTTGGTGATCCCTATTTAAAACTTCAAAAATATTGAAATATTTTGTGTACATCCTCTAAGATATTGTATATCCAGCCGGTTCACCTTCACGGCTATGCCGGCCCATTTTTATGCTCTAACAAGACCCAAAGTGTGCATACCCCCTGTTTTGCAAATGATCATATGCTATAACTTACCATCTTGTGGTGTTCCGGATTTTCGATTCCTAAAATATTATTTTTCTAGTGTAAATTCGTTGTGACATTTTCTATGAAGCCAGTTTTCCCTCACGGCCATGTAGGTCGACTTTTAAGGAGAAAGAAGCAGCGAAGTGCGCATACTCCCTATGTTGCAATTGATCGTGTGCTATAGCTAATTATCTATGTTGGTGATCCGGATTTCCAACATTAAAAATACTTAAACTTATCGTAGATGTCTCTTAGGACCACTACTATAAAGTCGGATGGACCTCGTGGCAATGTCTACATATTTTAAAGGTACAACGATCCACGAAGAGCACATACCCGTCGTTTTGTCTACGATAATGTGTTATAGCTTCCCATGGTTGTTGGTAATACGGATTTCCCACTTCAAAAATGCCAAAATTTCTATTGGTCGTCAGTTATAAACTTGTATATACATTCGTTTCTCCCTCACGGTCATGACAACTCATTTTCAAGGTCAAACAAACCCTGAAGAGATCTTACACCCGGTTTGCCAATAATTGTGTGTTATAGCTAACCATCTTTGTTGGTGTTCCAAATTTCCAATTACAAAAATGCCAAAATTTTTTGTGGATATCCATTAAAATCCTTATATAGTCATTTTGCCCTCACGACAATGGTGGATCATTTTCAAGGTTAAACAAGCCCCGAAGCATGCATAGCCCCTGGTTTGTCGATTATCGTGTGCTATAGCTCACCATCTTTGTTGGTGATCCTTAATTCAGATTTAAAAAATGCAGAAATTTCTCTTGGATTTCCCTTAAGACCTTATCTATGCAGCCGGTTGGTGCTCACGGTCATGCCGACCCATTAAAGGTCCATAGAGCTACGAATCGTGCATACACATAATTTTTGCAGATAACTGTGTTCTATAGCTCACCATCTTTTTTGGTTATCTGTATTATCGTGGACGTCCATTAAGACCTTAGATATCAGTCGATTGGCTCTCACGGCCTTGCCATCCAATTTTAAATGTCAAGCGAGCCTTGAAGCTTTCATCACCCCTATGTAACCGATTATCATGTGCTATGGCTCACAATCTTTGTTGGTGATCCAGATTTCTTACTTCCAAAATGCTGAAATCTCTCTTGGACATCCGTTAACTCCTTTCATATGCATCCTATTATCCCTCACGGCCATACTGGTCAATTTTAAAGGTCAAACAAACCCCGTAGCGTGCATACCCCTATTTTAGCCGATGATCATGTTCTATAGAACACTATCTTTGTTGTAATCTAGATTTCCTACTTAAAAAATGCCAAAATTTCTTGTTCATGTCCATTAACATCTTAGCGATGCAACCTTTTTTTCCCTCACGACAATGCCTCCCTTTTTAAGGTTAATCAAGCCCCAAATCTCACATACCTGCCGGTTTGCCGATGATTTTGTGCTATAACTTACCATATTTGTTGGTGATCTTGATTTTCGATGACAAAAATGTAGATATTTCTCAGGCACGTTCGTTAAGCCCTTTGTTACATAGCAAATTCTCCCTCACTGTCATGCAGATAAATTTTCAAGGAAAAACAAGCTCTGAAACGTACATACCTCCTTTTGCCTATGATCATGTTTTATAGCTCAACATCTTTGTTGGTGATCACGATTTCCAACTTCAAAAATGTGAAATTTCTTGTGGAAATCTGTTAAGACCTTGGATATGCAATCGGTCCTCATAGCCATGCCAACCTATTTTCATGGTCAAACGAGCCGTGAAATGCGCATACCCCCTTTTTGCATATAATTGTGTGCTATATCTCACAATCTTTGTTAATGATCTGTATTTCCAACATCCAAAATGCAAAATTGTTCTATGGATTTCCGTTATGACCTTAGCTATGCATACGGTTTGCCCTCATATCCATGGCAACTAATTTTAAACATCAAACAAGTCTTGAAATGGGCATACTCCCCATTATGCCGATAATCTTGTATTCTAGCACACCATCTTTGTTGGTGATCAGGATTTCCTATTTTAAAAATGCTGAAAATTTTTGTGGACATAAATTAGGATAATGGATATGCATCCAGCTGTCCCTCACGACCATCTCGGTCCATTTTTAAGGTAAAACAAACTCGAAAGTGTGCATACCCCCTGTTTTGCTGATGATTGTGTGCTACTGCTTACCATCTTTTTTGGTGATCTAGATTTTCAACTTCAATAATGCCAAAATTTCTCATGGATGTTTATTAAGACATTAGGTATGCATACAACACTCCCTCACATCCATGGCGACTAATCTTCAAGTCAAATGAGAAATGAAGCACCCATACAACCTATTTTGCAGACGACCGTGTATTATAACTCAACACTTTTTTGGTGATCCGGATTTCTTACTTCGAAAAAGCAAAAATATCTCATGGACGTTCGTTAAGATCTTCTATATGAAGCTGATTATCCCTCACGTAGACGCCGTCTCATTTACAAGTTTAAACAAACCCTATAGTGTGCATACCCGTATTTTGCCGATGATCATGTGCTATAGCTCACCATCTATTTCGGTGACCTAGACTATCGACTTCAGTAATGCCAAAATTTCTCGTGGAAGTTCATTCAAACCTTAGTTATGCATCCCGTTGTCCCTCAAGTCCATGCCGACTCATTATTAAGGTCAAACAAGCTATTAAGTGTGTATACCCCCTGTTTTGTCGTTGATCATGTGTTATAGATCACCACATTATTGGTGATCCTGATTTACGAATTCAAAATTGCCAAAGTATCTTGTATACATCACTTAAAACCTTGTCTATCCATCCAATTCAATTTCAAATCCATGCCGGCCAATTTTTAATGTCAAACAAGCCCTGAAGTGCGCTTGCCGCCCGTTTTACAATGATCGTGTGCTATAACTCACCATCTTTGTTGATTATCTTATTTTTCGACGTTCAAATTGCCGAAATTTTTGTTGACATTCTTTAAGACGTTCTCTATGTAGCAGGTAGTCCCTCACTCTCATGCAGGTCAATGTTCAACGTCAAACAAGCCACAAGGCACGTATACTCCCTATTTTTTCGCTGATCGTGTGCTATAGCTAACCATCTTTCTTGGTTATCCAGATTTCCGACTTCAACAATGCTGAAATACCTCGCTAATGTCTGTTAGGACCACGATAGCACAGTCGGTTGGCCCTCACGGCCATTATTTAAAGTCCAACTATCCTTGGAGAGCACAAACCTCCCGTTTTTCCGATGATCGTGTGTTATAGCTTACCATCTTTGTTGATAATCCGGATTTCCCACTTCAGCAATGCAAAAATTTCTTGTTGACGTCTGTTATGATCCGGTCTATGGTGTTGTTTCCCCTCGGCCATGCTAGGTCATTTTCAAGGTCAAACAAACCCAGAAGCACGAATACCCTCTATTTTGCCGATGATCATGTGCAATAACTCCCCATTTTTGTTGGTGATACGGATTTCCAACTTCAAAAAATCCTAAAATTTTTCATGGATATCCGTAAAGACTTTGGCGCTGTAACCTTTTCGCCCTCACAGCCAAGCCGACCAATTTTTAAGGTCAAACATGCCCCAGGAACGCATTCCCCTCGGTCTGCCGATAGTCGTGTGATATAACTCTCCATCTATCTTGGTGATCCAGATTTTTGACATCAAAAATTCCAAATTTTTTGGTGAATGTCCATTAAGTCTGTTGTTTTCCCTTATGGCCACGTCGGCGCTTTTTCAAGGTCAAACGAGCCCTGAAGTGTGCATACCCACTTTTGTGCCAATGATTGTGTTCTACAACTCACCATCTTTGTTGGTCATGAAGATTTCCAACTTCAAAAATAACAAAATTTCTCGTGGAAGTTCGCTAAGATATTGGCTATGCACCCGGTTTGCTTCAAGTCTATGCTAGCCATTTTTAATGTCAAACAAGCCCCAAAGAATGCATACCCCCAGTTTTACCGATGATCTTGTGCTATAACTCACCATGTTTGTTAGTGATCCAGATTTTCAACGTCAAAAATATTGAAATTTCACCTGGACGTTCTTTAAGACCTTTGCTATGAACCCACTTGGCCCTCTAGGACATGAAAGTTAATTTGCAAGGTCAAACGAGCGCCGAAGAGTGCACAACCGCTGTTTTGTTGATGAACGTTTGCTAAAACTCACCATCTTTCTTGTTGATCTGGATTTCAGACTACAAAAATGCTTATATTTCTAATAGATGTTTTTTAGGACCATGACTATGCAACCGGTTTGACCTCACGGCCATGCTGGCCTATTTTAAAGGTGATCAAGAATTTTGAATTCAAAAATGACAAATTTCTCATGGACATTCATTAAAACCTTGGAGATGTAGCTTAAGGGCGCTCACCGCCATGCCTACCCATTTTCAATGTCAACTGAACCCCGAAGCATGCATACTTCCCATTTTTCTGATTATCGTGTGTTAAAGCTTAACTTGATTGAAGGTAATTAAGATTTATAACTTCAAAAATGCCAAAAGTTTTTTTGAGAACGTCCTTTATGACCTTGGCTTTGCAGCCAATTTGCCCTCACTTCCATGCTGGCGCATTTTTAAGGTAAAAAACACCCACAAGTGCGCATACATCCCCCTCCCCTCGTTTTGCCGATGATCGTGTGCTATGACTCACTATCTTTGTCGGTGATCTTGATTATCGACGTCCAAAATGTCAAAATTTCTTTTGGACGTCTTTTAAGTCGTTTGATATGCAACCTGTTTTCCCTCACGGCCATGCCGGTCAACTTTTAAAGTCAAACAAGCATCGAAGCGTGCATACCCCAAGATTTTCCGATGAGCGTGTGCTATAGCCCACAAAGTTTTTTACTATCCATATTTCGGACTTTAAAAATGCTGAATTTGACGCGGATGTCAGTTAGGACCATTACTATGCAGACGATTAGCGCTCACGGCCATGCCGACCCATTTTCGAGGTCAATCTAGACATTAAGCAAACATACAACCTATTTGGCCGACGAACATGTGGGATATCTCACAATAATTGTTCGTGATAGGATTACTGATGTTCAAAATACTGAAATTTTTTTCAGACATCCGTTTAGACCTTAGCTATGAATACATTTGGCCCTCAAAGCCATGCCATTTAATTTTTAAGTTCAAAAGATCCCTAGAGCACGCATACCCCCCGTTTTTCCGATGATTGTGTTCTATAACACATCATCTTTGTTGGTAATCCTAATTTTCAACTTCAAAAAATGCAGAAATTTCTCGTGGACATCTGTTATGAACTTCATGATGCAGTCTTTTTGACCTCATAGCCATGCCGGCCATTTTTAAAGTCAAACAAGCTCTAAAGATTACACACCCCCGGTTTGCCAATGATAGTGTGTTATTACTCACCATCTTTGTTGGTGATCCGGATTTTTGACCTCCAAATCATCAAAATTTCTCGTGAACATTCATTAAGAGCTTTGCTATGCATCCAGTTGGCCATCACGTCCATGCCGATCAATTTTAAAGGTCAAACAAACCCTAAAGCGCCCATACTCCCCTTTTTGCCAAAGATCGTGTGCAATATACCACCATCTTTATTGGTGATCCGAATTTCCCACTTCAAAAATTCTGAAATTTCTCATGGACCTCCATAACGACCATGGATAGGCAGATGTTTGTCCCTCACGTCCATGACGGTTTATTTTAAATGTTAAATGAGCTTTGAAGTGCGAATAACCCTAATTTGTCGATGATTGTGTGATATAGCTCACCATTTTTTTAGTGATCAAGATTTAAAACTTCAAAAATGTTAAATTTCTTCTTCACATTTGATAAGAACTTGGCTATACAAGTGGTTCACCCTCACGACAATGCCAACCTATTTTCAAGGTCAAATGAGCCCCAAAGTGCGCATACCCCTTTTTTTTAGGATGATCGTGTGCTATTGGCAAACCATCTTTGTTGGTCACCGTATTTCAAACTTCAAAAATTCCAATTTTTCTTGATGTCCTTTTGACCTTTCTGAGCATATTGTTGGCCCTCACGTCCATGGCGGCCAATTTTAAAGGTGAAATGATCCTTGAAGAGGTGATACCACCTGTTTTGTCGATGAACATGTGATATAGCTCACCAGATTTTTTGGTGATCCATATTTCTGATGTCTACAATGCCGAAATTTTTGTGGACATTCGTTAAGACATTGTCTATGAATAGGGTTGGCCTTAACGTCCATGGCGGCCACTTTTAAAGGTCAAACAAGCCTAAAGCGCACAAAACCCCCACTTTCCCGATGATTGTTTGCTATAGCAGATTACCTTTGTTGGTAATCCTAATTTCAAACTTCAGAAATGCCAAAATTTCTCGTGGACTTCCATTATGAACCTAGTGATATATCCTTTTTACTGTCATGGCCATGTCAGCCCATTTTTAAGGTCAAACAACCTCTAAAGCGCGCATCCCTCCCGGTTTTCCGATGATCGTGTGTTATAACTCACAATATTTGCTGGTGATCAAGATTTTTTCGACGTCCAAAATTTATAAATTTCTCATGGACGTTCATTAACACCTTTGCTATGCATCTAGTTGGCCATCAAATACATGCCGGTGAATTTTCCAAGTGAAACAAGCCTCGAAGCACGCATACTCCATGTTTTGCCGATGATCGTATGCTATAACTCACCATATTTGTTGGTCATCAAGATTCCCAACTTCAAAAACGCAAAATTTCTTGTGAACATTTTTAAGACCTTGGCTATTAAAATGGGTTGCCCTCACGACCATGCCTGCCTATTTTCATGGTCTTATGAACCCTAAAATTCAGTTTTTGCTGATGATCGTGTGCTATAGCTCAAAATCTTTGTTGGTGATTTTTATTACCGACGTCCAAAATGCCAAAAAAAAAATTTTGACGTCCTTTAGACCTTGTCTATGCATACGGTTGTCACTCACGTCCATGGCGGATAATTTTAAAGGTCAAACGAGCCATGAAGAGCTCATACTACTCGTTTCATCGATGATCGTGTGCTATAGCGCCCCATCATTGTTAGGGATCCAGATTTTTTATTTCAAAAATGCTGAAATTTCTCGTGGATAACAATTATGACCATGACTATGCAGCCTCTTCACCCACATGGCCATCCCGTCCCATTATCTAGGTCAAACAAGCTCCGAAGCACGCATAACCCCCTGTTTTTGCAATGATCTTCTTTTATAGCTCACCATCTTTTTGGGTGATCTAGAATTTCGACTTCCATAATGCAAAATTTTTCTCATGGACATCCATTAAGACATTGGTATGCATCCAGTTGGCCATCACGGCCATGCCGAGTAATTTTCAAGGTGAAAGTGCACTGGAGCGCGCATACCCCCAGTTTTGTTGATGATCGTGTGCTATAACTCACGATCTTCATTTGTGATCCAGACTTGCAACTTCAAAAATTCCTAAATATCTCATGGAAGTTGATTTAGACATTGTCTATGCAATCGTTTCTTCCTCGCGGCCATGCCAGCCCATTTTTAAGGTCAAACAAAACAAAGCACGTATACCCCCCGTTTTGCAAGTTATCGTGTGCTATAACTCACCATATTTGTTGGTGATCCAGATTTTTTACATTACAATTGCCAAAATTTCTCGTGAACGTTCGTTAAGATATTTTCTATGTATCCAGTTTGCCCTCACAACCATACAGGTCAATTTTCAAGGTCAAAAACGCCTCGAAGCGCGCATGCTCCCAGTTTTGCCGATGATTGAGTGCTAGAACTAACCATATTTGTTGGTGATATAGATTTCCGACTTCAATATTTCTAACATTTCTCGTGGATGGCTGTTAGGACTATGATTATACAATAGGTTTTCCCTCACAGCCATGCTTGCCTATTTTAAGGGTCCAACGAGCCACGAACCGCGCGTACCCCTATAATACCGATGATTGTGTATTACTTCATACCATCTTTGTTGGTAATAAGAATTTCTCACATCAAAATGCCAAAATTTCTTGTGGACGTCTGTTATGACATTGGATATGCATTCATTTTTCCCTCACAGCCATGCCTACAGATTATCAAGGTCAAACAAACACTGAATTGTGCATACCCCCGTTTTAGCGATGATTGTGTGCTATAACTCACCATCTTTGTTGGTGATCTAGATTTCCGATTTCAAAAATGCCAAAATTTTCTCGTGAAATCCATTATGGACATGACTTTGCAACTAGTTGGACATCACGGACATCCCGACCCATTTTCAAGGTCAAACTGCTCTGAAGCGTGCATATGCCGCGTTTTTCCGATGATCGTGTGCTATAGCTAACATTCTTTATTCGTGATATAGATTTTTCACTTCAATAAAGCAAAAAATTCTCCTAGAGGTCCTTTAAGACCTTGGTTATGCATCCAATTTTTCCCTCATGGCCATGCCGACTCATTTTCAAGGTAAAACAAGCTCAGAGCACGCATATCCCCCATTTTCCCGATTATCGTGTGCTATAGGTCACCCTATTTTTTTGTGATCTGGATTTCTAATATCAAAAATACAAAACTTTCCCGTGGACATCCATTAAGACATAATATATACAACTATTTAACAGTACGGCTATGATGGCCCATTTTTATGGTCAAACAAGCCCCGAAGAGTGCATACTCCATGTTTAGCCAATGATAATGTGTTATAACTTATCGTATTTGTTTGTAATCGAGATTTAAAACTTTAAAATGTAAAAATTTCTTGTGGACGTCCGATATGACCGTGGCTATGCAGTCATTTCGCCCTCATGACTGTGCCGACTCATTTTGAAGGTCAAACAAACCATGAAGCGCGCATACCCGCATTTCACCGATGATCGTGTTCTAAAGCTCACCATCTTTGTTGGTGATCCAGATTTTCCACTTCAAAAGGGCCAAAATTTCTTTTGACCATTCATTAAAACCTTGGGGATGCAACTAGTTTGTCATCACGGCCATGTTGGCCCATTTTCAAGGTCAACACAGCCCCGAACCGTGCATACTCCCCATTTTTCTTATTATCGTGTGTTATAGCTCACAAACCTTTGTTGGTTATCCAGATTTCTTACTTCTAAAATGCCAAAATATTTTGTTGATGTCCATTAAGACCTTGTTTATGCATTGAGTTAGTACTTACGTCCATGCTCGCCAATTTTAAAGGTGAAAAATGCCCCGAAGCGCTTATACCCCTCATTTTACCGATGATCATGTGCTATGGCACACAATCTTTGTTGTTGCCCTGTATTTCTGTCTTCAAAAATGCTGAAATTTCTCATGGACTTTTATTATGGACATGGATATGCAGCCGGTCACGGCCATCCCAGCCTATTTTAAAAGTCAAACGAGCTCTGAAGCACGCATACCCCGTGTTTTGTTGATTATATTGTGCTATACTCACCACCATTATTGGTAATCCATATTTATTACTTCAATAATGCCAAAATTTCTCGTGGACATCTATTAAGACCTTGGATATTCATCCACGTTTCCCTCAGGGTCATGCCGACTTAATTTCAGTGTCAAACGAGCTCTGGAGTGCGCATACTTCCCGTTTTGCTGATGATTGTGAGCTATAGCTTACCCTGTTTGTTGGTGATCCATATTTCCATCTTCAAGAATGCCAAAATTTCTCTTGGACCTCCATTAAGACATTTTCTTTACAACTATTTCTCACTCACGGCTATGCCGCCAAATTTTAAAGCTCAAAAAATCCATGAAGAGCGCATTCCCCCTATTTTGCCGATGATCTTGTGTTATAGCTTACCATATTTGTTGGTAATCTGGTTTACCCACTACAAAATATCAAAATTTCTCGTGGACATCCGTTATGACCATGGATATGCTGTTATTTTTTCCTCACGGGCATGCTATCCCATATTTAAGGTCAACCAAGCCCCGAAGCGCACATACTCCCCATTTCTCTAATTATCGCGTGTTATAGCTAACCATCGTTGTTGGTAATCCAGATTTCCAACTTCAAATATGGCTAAATTTTCACTGTACATCTGTTAATACCTTTTCTATGCAGATGATTCACCTTAAAGTCCATGTCGGCAAATTATTAAGCTAAAAATCGCCCAAAGATGCACATACCCCTTTTTTTGATGATTGTGTGCTATGGCTCACTATCTTTGTTGGTGTTCCGGATTTACAACATCCAAAATGCTGAAATTTCTCGTAAACGTCCATTATGTCCTTTGATATGCAGCTTGTTGTCCATCACAGCTATGCGAACAAATTTAAAAGGGCAAACAAGCCTCGAAGCGCTGATACCCCCATTTTTCCAATAAGCATATGCAATAGCTCACCAGCTTTATTGTTTATCCAGATTTCCGACTTCAAAAATAATGAAATATATCATGGAAAATAGTTAGAACCACGACTATGCGGCATGTTGTCCCTCACGGCCATGCTAAACCATTATAAAGATCAGATGAGCCTCAAAACTTGTATACCCCTCATTTTATCGATGATCGTGTGTTATAACTTATAATGTTTGTTGGTGATCCGAATTTGGAACTTAAAAAATTCCTTAGTTTCTCATGGACGACTGATAAGACCTTTTGATATGCAATAATTTCTCCATCACGGCCATGTCAGACCATTTTTAAGGTTAGAAGAGCCCGATTGTGCGCATACCGCACGTTTTGTCGATGCTCGTGTTTTATAGCTAAGCATTTTTGTTGGTAATCAATAATTCTGACTTCAAAAATGCAGAATTTTCTCGTGTACGTCCATTAAGACAACGGATATGCAGATGGTTGGCCATCATGTCCATGGCGGCAAATTATAGAGGTCAAAAGAGCCCTAAAGCGCGCATACTCCTCGTTATGCCGTTAATCATGTTCTATATCTGACCAACTTTGTTGGTAATCCGTATTTCCACCATAAAAATGCTAAAATTTCTCATAGACATCCATTAGGAGCATGGGTATAAAGATGGTTTGCCCTCACCGCCATCCCTGCAAATTGTAAAGGTCAAAAGAGATCAGAAGCACGCATACCCCCCCCCCCCCCCCCCCGTTTTACCGATGATAGTGTGCTATAGCTAACCATCTTTCTTGGTGATCTAGATTTTTGACTTCAATAATACAAAAAATTTCTCATAAATATCAGTTATGACCTTGGATATGGATAGAGTTTTCCCTCGCTGCCAATCCGACTCATTTTCAAGGTGGAACGAGCTTTGAAGAGCTCAAACCCCCAATTTTGCCGATGATCCTGTGCTATAGATCACAATCTTTGTTGGAGATCAAGATTTTCAATTTCAATAATGCCAAAATTTCTCGTGGATGTCCGTTAAGACCTTGGTGATGCATCCAGTTGGTCCTCACGACAATAGTCAACTGAGCCCCAAAGCACGCATGCTCCCCATTTTTCCAATTATCGTGTGTTATTACTCACCATATTAGTTGGTGATATAGATTTTTGACATAAAAAATGCTGACAATTTTTGTGGAGGTCCATTAAGACCTTGGCTATGCAGCCGATTTTCCTTTACATCCCTGTCGGCCAAATTTTTATGGTAAAAAATGTCCTGAAGCGTGCATACCCCATTTTTGACGACGATCGTGTGCTATGACTCACCATCTTTGTTGGTGTTCTGGATTTACCACGTCAAAAATTCTGAAATTTTTCGTGGACGTCTTTTAAATCCTTTGATATGCATGATGTTGTCCCTCACGGTTATGCCGGTCAATTTAACGGGTCAAACAAGAATCGAATCACGCCAACCCCCTATTTTGACAATGAGTGTGTGCTATAACTCAGAAAATTTGTTGTTGATGCAGATTTTTGATTTCAAAAAATCTGACATTTCTCGTGGAGGTCCTTTAGGACCACCGATATGCAGTTGTTTGTCCCTCCAGCTATGCCGGACCAATTTAAAGGTCCGAGGAGCACCGAAGCACGCATAACCCGTGTTTTGCCGATGATCGTGTGCTATAGCTTATCATAATTTTTGGTGATATGAATATCCGACTTCAAATATATGGTAGTTTCTCATGGACGACCATTAAGAAGTTTTATATGCAGTCATTTCTCCCTCAATGCCATGGCGACCCATTTTTAAGGTTAAAGGAGCCTCGACGCGTGCATACCCCTCATTTTGTCAATGATCGTGTGCTATTCCTCACCATCTTTGTTGGTGATCAAGAATTCTGACTTAAAAAATGCAAAAATTTCTCGTGGACATCCATTAGGACCATGTCTATGCTGTAGGTTGTCCCTCACGGCCATGCCGATCAATTTGAAAAATTTTCCTCTGATCGTGTAGTATAGCTCACCTGCTTTGTTGTTGATCCTTATTTATGACTTCAAAAATGCTAAAATTTTCGTGGAACTACGCAGCCGGTTGGCCCTCACAGCCATGCCAAAACATTTTAAAGGTCAGATGAGCCTCAAAACATGCATACCCCCCATTTTACTAATGATCGTGTCTACAGCTTTCTATCTTTGCGGGTGATCCGAGTTTCCAACTTCAAAAATGCTTATGTTTCTCATGGACGACCATAAAGACCTTCGATATGCAATCATATCTTCCTCACAGTCATTGAAGCCAATTTTTAGATTTAAACAATCCCCGACACGCATATAGACCCCGTTTTGTTGATAATCGTGTACTATAGTTCACCTTCTTTTGTTGGTTATCAAGAATTCTGAATTCAAAAATGAAGAAATTTCTTCTTGACGTCCATTAGGACCATGTCTATTCAGTCGGTTGTCCCTCACGACTATGGCAACCTATTTTAAAGGTCAAACGAGCCCTCAAGCGCTCATACTCCTCGTTTTGCCGAAATCGTGTGTTGTAGCTCACCATCTTTGTTGGTGATCCGGATTTCAAACTTGTAAAATGCGTAAATTTCACATTAACGTCCATAAGGACAATGTGTGTGAAGTTGGTTGGCGCTCACAGCCATCCTCACCCATTTATAAGGCCAAACGAGCTCAAAATCGGGCACACCCCCGTTTTTCCTATGATCGTGTGCTATAGCTCACCAACTTTGTGGTAATCCAGATTTTCAACTTCAATAATACCACACTTTCTCGTGGATGTTTGTTAAGACCTTGGCTATGCATCCAGTTGTCCCTCACGGCCATGCCGGCTCATTTTAAAGGTCTAAATGGTTCTGAAGTGCGCATACCCCCTGTTTGTTGATGATCGTGTGCTATACTCACCATCTTTGCTAGTGATCCGGATCTACAACTTAAAATATTGTGAAATTTATTGTGGACATCTCTTAAGACATTGGCTATGCAGACACTAATCCCTCATGGCCATGCCGGTCCATTTTTAAGGTCAAACAAACCCCAAAGTGTGCATACCCCCATTTTGATGTTATCGTGTGCTATAACTCACAATCTTTGCTTGTGAACCTTATTTTTGACGTCCTAAATGCAGAAATATCTCATGGACATTTGTTAAGACATTTTCTATGCATTTTGTTGGCTCTCACGGCGTTGCAAGTAAAAATTCAAGGTCAAACAATCCCCAAAGCACGCATACTCCCTATTATGCCCATGATCCTGTGCTATAGCTCACCTCTTAGTTAGTGATCTGGATTTTCAACATCCAAAATGCTGAAATTTCTCGTAGACGTCCATTAAGACATTGGCTATACAACCTTTTCGAACTGACGGCCATGCTGGCCCATTTTAAAGGTCAAACAAGCCCCGAAGCACGCATACCCCCCATTTTTTTGATGATCGTGGGTTATAGCTTACAATATCTGTTAGTAAATTGGGTTTCGCACATCAAAATGCTGAAATTTCTTATGGATGAACATTATGACCTTGTCTATGCAGTCATTTCGTCCTCAAGGCCATGCCTACTTATTTTCAAGGTTAAAGAAACCCTTAAGCGGGCATAACCCTGTTTTGCCGATGATCGTGTGCAATAGCTCACCTTCTTTGTTGGTGTTCTAGATTTTCGAATTCAGAAATGCAAGAATTTATCATGGATATTCGTTAAGACATTGTCTATGAACTCGGTTAGTCCTCACGGCTATGCTTGCCAATTTTCAAGGTCGACCGACCCTTGAAGGGCACATACTTTGGCAATTATTGTGTGTTATAGCTAACCATATTTGTTGGTGATACGGATTTCAAACTATAAAAATGAAGAAATTTTTTTTGGACGTCCGTTAAGACCTTTGTTATGCTGCCGGTTCACCCTTACATCCATGTAGGCCAATTTTTAAGGTCAAAAACACCTCGAAGCGTGCATACCGCCTTTTTGCGAATGATCGTATTGTATGGTTCACAATCTTTGTTGGTGTCCCGGATTTATGATATCCAAAATGCTGAAATTTCTAATGTAAAACCATTAAAGCCTTTGATATGCATCCTTTTGTCACTCACAGTCATGCCAAACAATTTAAAAGGTTAAAAAAGCCCCCGAAGCGTGCATACCCCCTATTTTTTGAATTAAGAATCTAAGAAAAGGACTATGCCCTCGAATATATGAAGACATACTTTGTCTTGAGAGGAATTTTCTCAAGCTTCACCTTCAACATTAAAAAGTTTCCAACCTACACTTATAGAGCATAGAAAAGTATGCGGTTAGTCCAAATAATATACTAAGTATGGCGTATGTAAAAACATGCAAAAAGGGACATTTTAGTAAAACAACTTTCATGCCAAATAAGTAAGCATTCATTAATGTAGAAGTAAAATAACGTACGGAACATCATTTAACACTTAATAGTATAATCTTAAAATTTAGAACTGATAGAACACATTACAGTTAAAAGCATAGTGCGAGTCATGTGAACCCTTTTCACTTGAAGTTTCCCTAACTAAATATATCCTAAGATTCCCTAAGGTAAGCCAAAATTAGTCGCCAAGAGATCCATAAGACTACCCACAAAGATATTACTCCGCTTGGGAGAACCAGTCACCATTCAAAATATAAGAAATAAGAAGAACACTCAATGAAGCACCAAAGACTTCACTTTCGGAATGCCTACTTAGTTCAATGGATCGATAGCGTCCCATAACACAACCTAAAATAAGTAGTACACTCTTTTAGAAGGTTTAGCACAAAGTCTTCCTTTTCGGAAGGTCCTACATAGTGTAATGGATAGATAGTCTCTCATACCACCACGTACCCTAAGTAGCACGTTCTTTTAGAAGATATAGTTCATTCAATTCTTTTCTGGGGGTTAGCTTAACTGACATAGACCATAATAGATGGACATGGAATCTAGATATTAACCTCTATTGGATGAGGGATCCTTACTTGCCTAGGGTAAGGTTATACTTTTTAGCTTTTACATGGCTTTCCAAAAAGTTACACCTATGCATGCACATAGTTAAGGGATAAGGAGATTGCTACTAAGCAACTCATTCTCTTCTAACGAGGAGTAATTAGATCAAGAGGTAAATTGGAATACAACATCTAAACTCTGAAAATGTAACCACCCCTCCTTTCGATGCTATGTATAACCCCCATAGATTCTCAACATTATAAACTATGGGTTAAGGATAAGTAGTGAAAACCACATCTCAACTCACGAAGAGTGTTCATCCTCTGAGCTATCTTAGAAAGCTCTTTGGATGTTGTGAGGTTTTTACTAAATACTTCATCTCAACTCACGAAGAGTGTTCACCGCAAAACTCTCCTTTTTACTCATCTTGGCTTCATACATTCATTTAAGCGTATGTGTGTGTACATGTGAAAACACCTTGCACAAAAATATCATTTCATACTTCTATACATATATTAGACCTACATTCATTAATTCACAAACTTTACATGCTTTAGAAGACACAATACAAGACCTATCTTCGATATCACTTCCTTTAACATATTTGTCCTTCAAAGCAACAATCACAATACATACTAATCAATATCAATTTCATCAAGTAAACACCGCCACCAAGAATGTGGATCATACCACTGAAGAGCAATATATAAAAAGAATTTCACAATATATGCTACTCACCATTTAACCAAGCCATCACCATTTATAATAATGTTATCAATATTCATAATAATAAGGCTCTTAGGGCAATATCTAAAACATGATAACAATATAACTAAACCAAAGTTAATACTCTAACAAAACTTACCCATTTGATACATTTTTTAATCTAAAATTTTGAAATATCCATAAGGATGAGTTCATTAGTGTTTTAACTTTAAAATCATAAAATAATGATATAATAAACATATTTGAATCATTCAGACATGTTTGCTAGAAGATCCATGCCTAAAATAAAATATAGAAGAAAGTAGAGTTTGAAAACCCTTTTTGAAATATTTTGGAAATGACTCTTTGAATGGAAGATGGTTCAAGGATGGATACCATACCTAAATGATAAGGAAAACCACTAATATTTTGGGAAGAAACACATCCAAACCATCCTTTATTTCCCTCCTTGAATCATAGCTCCAATGGTGACTTTGAGTGAGTTTTCTTTAGAGAGGTTGTTTAAATATTTGAAGTGGGGGGTCTTTTCTAGGTCTAGGACTTAAAACCAACAAAAAATAACTTCAAAACCCTAAAAATAAATATCTAGGGTCATGAAATACCTCCGGTGAATTTACCAAACACCCCAAGCCAAAGTAGGAAATTACAGCTTTTACAGTGACCAGCTGCTCCCCCTTCACCAACGGATTATCTCCCAATCGACGCCCTGTTGATGGGGTTCGTCGATTGGGAATGAAACTCTTCCATGTGAAGGCTTGGCTATCCTTTCAAGTCCAATGAAGTCCTATGGTCGTCGGGCCGTTGTTTTACCAACGGATGGTTCCTTTAGTTGTCGTTTGGTCACTGTTTTTGTAGTTTCTTGCTTAGAAGTGGGGTCCTCTTCTAAGTCCCCTACATTTTCTTAGTTGATGTCGTACCCAAAAGTTAAACCCATTAATATTGTCATCTAGATCATAGGAACATCCTACATTAATTTCGACAAAACCGAACACGTAAAACTCACTCAAGCATATGAAGACACACAAGCACTTTCTGAGGCACACCTTTCGAACGTCGTGAATATTATTGGACGTTTGACCTCCAAACTTCACACACTATCTAAGAAAATATTTTTTTAATCATTTAAAACAAAATTAACTCATAAACACTCATGAGGATCTAGTGCACCTTAGTTTTTTTGGGGTGATACATTTTCCCTCTCATAAAATAACATTCGTCCTCGAATGACACTAAAAACTTAGGTACAACAAGGACTCACTTAGAATCACATAACACATTGAAATGAAGGCTCAAATACTCAAATTCTAAGCATCAACTATCAAGGAGAACATTTTAACACTTCCAAACACTAGCAACATAAGCACTTTTAGCAAAACTTCACAAATTTCAAAACTCACCCTTAACCTTCTTTTATGGAGAAACTACCTTCTCCAACACTAAACATGATCATATACAAAACTTTTTAACATATTGAATCTTTAACCAAGGCAATGAATTTTTTTTTCAAAAAGCAAAATTTTCACAGTGAACAATCATTGTATTCACTATAAACATGCTTAAAAGTTTCTAAATTTCATTCTTTGAGTAATTCATCACGATGACATATAAAATAATTTCACATCATAAAACAACAATCATAAAGGGTTAATTCTTGCCAAGACCATCAACTCCGGATTAGTTATCCTTCCTTAGCTCCCTTCCCATAGGAAGGGTTCTTCTTTGTCGCATTACAATCTAGGGAAGCTTGATGACCTCGTTCCCACATGCTTTGATTATAGGGTATTCCTCATCTTGTTTCCCATATTACCACATTAGTAATAACCATCCGTTCTCGCAAGACACCTACCCCCATGTTGCTTCTCACAAGTAAGGCACCTAGCCCTTTCAAAAGTATGGCCACCACCTTGGAAATTTTGATTTTGACCCCTATCCTTGTTTCCCATTCATGAAACTTTGTGATAGAACCTCTTATTAAGATTTTTGTGACTATAATAATCTGACCTAGGTCTCTTACCCTCTTTCCATATCTCCGTAATTTTGGACTCCTCAATTTGTTGTGCATAGATTATGAGCCTAGAGATATCCATGTCATTAAGAAGCATTGTCGTACAGCACGCTTTATCCACACAGCTAGACACTCCCATCACAATTTTTTCCATCCTAGACATAGGCTTGGCCACCATGATTGGTCATACTTAAAGATCTGGGTGAAGTTGACAGAGTAATCCTTCACACTCATTCACCCTTGCTGAAGGTTCATGAATTCATCCATCTTCTTCTCGCTCTACTCTACGGGAAATAACCTATGTAGGAAAGACTCTTTGAATTCCTACCAATCAGCCAGACATGTCTCTAAGGTTCACTGAACCCTTCATTTCTCAAACCACACTTGATCCATATGTTTGACTTGTTAAGCATCTAACTTTTCTTTCTCCCTAGGGGTCACACCCATAGAATCTACAACTTTGAAAACCTCATCTATGAAACCTTGTGGATCCTCATGCACCTTAGTTCCATGAAATTTTTGAGGGTTCACCTCATGAAATTCCGAATTCTACAAGCTGGAGTACTAGCATTAGGTTGGGGGATTTCTTCTTGGTTAAATTGTGTAACAAAGTGATTATTGACGACATGTGCTTTAGACTTCATGAGTTGGGTCAGGTTCATTAGAGCAGCCCTCAACTCCGCATTAGTCATATCCCCTTCAAAAAAAAAGATCTTAAGGCATAGGAGGAACTTGGGTAACTTGAGGCTCTTGGTGTTTCAGAAGAAATTAAGGTTCTTGAAGGGAAACCTCCTCATTCTCTTCCGGTAGGCCAACAGTACGAACTTGGACAACAAAGGGAGGGATATTCTCATTAGCTACACCTCCCTCCTCACTCTAGCGGTTGATTTACTCGTATTCATGTCCTTTAAACACAAAGATAAGATTGATAAAAGACATCTTATCTAACTCGAGTCTAAGGCACTCCATGAGAATAGAGAAGAAAGTGATACTCTATCGTCCTATTGCCTATTGTCTATGGATGTGTCGCGACTCACACCAATGACCAAGATACTACTGCACGTGGTTTGTTAGACTTTTAGAACCTAAAGTATTTCCCATAACCATATACTCTTATACTAAGTCTATCACGACCCGAAAGTATCGCCTAAATGTTAGGGAGAACCCTCAATTCGTGGCAAGGCGTACTTATCTCATTTGAGGTCTCGTACAAGCCCTTTAACTATCATTCATTACATAAGAAATGAGAAGTAGTGCAGAAATAAAACTTTTCAAGACATTTATTGAAAACTAGTCTTTCATAAATATTTAGAGAATCTCATCGTCACAAACCTACTTAAAGACACGACATAATACCTTAGGGACGCGACCCCTTTACATTAAAAAGATATAAATAATAATTCATTAAATAATAAACTATGAAAAGGACTATGCCCTTGAATATATGAGGACATACTTTGTCTTGAGAGAAACTTTTCCAGGCTTCACCTTCAAATTTTCAAAAGTTTCACACCTATACTTCAAGAGTATGGAAAAGTAAGGGGTTTGTACAATTAATGTACAAAGTATGGAATATGCAAAAACGTGCAAAAAGGGACATTATAGTAAAATAATATTCATACCAAATAAGTAAACATTCATGAATATAGAAGTAAAGCAACATAAGGAACATCATTTAACACTTCACAACAGAATATCAAAATTTAAAATTTATAGAATAACTACACTAATATTAAGGAATTTACACTGAACACAATATAGTGAAAGGCATAGTGAAGTTCATGTAATCCCCATTTCCCTTTGAAGTTTTCCTATCCCAAGTTATCCTAATATTCCCTAAGGTAAGCCAAGAACGAACCGTCCATACAACCCCTTCAACGCACACCAAACCGGCCCTTTAAGACCACCAATCATAGGCTTACCTTGTATGGTGCTAAAGTACACACTCTTTGCTAAACATATGCCAAACATACATTCATACAAATTTCAGGTAAGTACACTTCTCCAATATTACTTATAGGTCACACTAAGTGAAATGTGTAGCATCCCATACTACTACTCGCACTTAGCGCTCCTAATGGATTCCCTTTGATTGAGCACTTTACAAGAACTTAACCAAAATTACAGTAATCTATACAGTCATTGTAGTGAACTAAAGACTTCAAAGATAGTGAACTTCCAAGGTATTGCCACTCAGGAAGTGAGCTCATTTCCATAGAAGTTTTCCCACCCAGGTTATCCTAAGACTCTCAAAGGTAAGGCATGAAGGAAACGTCTAAACACTTCCTTCAATTCAAACCATGTAGATCCTTAAGACTACCCAACAAAAGCTTACTCCACTCGGGATTACAAGTCACCACTCAAAACACAAGAGATTAGAAGAACACTCAAAAAACAACCAAAGACTTCCCTTTTGGAATGGCTACTTAGTGCAATGGATAGATAACATCCCATACCACCACCTACCCTAAGTAGTGCACTCTTTTAGAAGGTTTGGCAACAAAACATCCCTTTCACGAGGTACAACATAGTGCAATGGATAGATAGTGTCCTATACCCCACCATCTATACTATGTAGCATGTACTTTTAGAAGTATCAGTTAATTCAGTTATTTTATGGGGGTTAGCTTAACTAACATAGAACATGAGAGATTGACATGGAATCTCGATATTAACCCCTATCATTTGAAGGATCCTCACTTTGGAAAGGTCATACTTTTTAGCTTTTACATGGCTTTCTCATTAGCTACACCTATGCGAGAACATAGTTAAGAAATCAGGACATTTCTACTAAGTTACTCATTCTCTACTAATGAGGAGTAGTCAGCTTAAGACGTATATTGGAATACAACATATGAAATCATGAAATGTAACAACCCCTTATTCATATCCTTTCGCTGCTAAGCATACCTCCCCACAGATTCTCAACATTATAAAGTATAGGTTTAGGATAACTAGTGAACACCACATATCACCTCACTAAGAGTGTTCATCCTCAGACCTATCTTACGAAGCTCTTAGGATATAGTGAGGTTTCTACTAAACACTTCATCTCTACTCAAGACTATTCCCCTCATAACTCCCCTTTTTACTTATCTTAGCTTCATACATTAATTTAAGTGTTTGTGTGTGTATATATGGGCAAACCTTGCACATAAACACAATTTCATTTACATTCAACTTCTATACATGCTTTAGACCTACATTTATCAATTCACATACTTTACATGCTTCACAAGACACCACACAAGACATATCTTCAATATCACTTCCTTTCACATATTAGGCCTTCAAATCCACACTCACAATATATACTAATTAATATAGATTTCATTAAGTAAACACTGCCACAAAGAATATGGAGCATACCACTCAATAGCAATATATAATAAGAATTTTACATTATAAACAACTCATATTTTAACCAAGACAGAACCATATAATCATGTTATCAACATTTGATCATAATAAGACCGTAAGGGCAGTATCTAAAACATGATAACAATACAACAAAACCAAAGTTCATACTCTACACAAACATATCAATTTAACTCATCTCTTAAGATAAAAGTTTCTCAATATGCATAAACATGAGTTCATTAGGGTTTTGACTTTAAAATAATCAACTAATGCTAGAATAATGAAATTTTAATCATTAAAATATTCATACAAGAAAACCCATGCTTAAAATCAATGATAGAAGAAAGTAGAGTTTGAAAACCCTTTTCAAAATCTTTTGGAAGTGACTTCTTCAATTGAAAAGGGTTCAAGGATTGAACCATACCTCAATTAGAAGGAAAAAATCTAATATTTTGTGAAGAAGGACGTCCAAACCAGCCCTTCTTGCCCTCTTTGAGTGTTATCTTAATGTGACTTTGAGAGAGTTTTCTTTAGAAAGGGAGTTCAAATATTTGCAGTGGAAGGTCTTGTCTAGGTCTAGGACTTAAAAATTACCTAATGTAACTTAAAACCCCAAAAAATCACTACCTAGGATCATAAAAGCCTTGGGGTGAATTTACCAATCACCCTAAGCCAAAGAAGGAAACTACAACTTCTACAACCACCAGTTACGCCCCCATTACCAATGGACCGTCTCCCAATCGACGCCCCCTTTATGGGTTCCATCGATTGTTACTGAAACTACTCCATGTGCAGGCTTGGCTAGCCTTGCTGGGCCAATCAACGCCCATGGTCGACGGGCCATTTGTCTTTGGTAGTCGTTTTGTCACTGTTATGGCATCTTTATGCCAAGAAGTGGGGTCCTAAGTTGGGTAGTAGCAAAACATTACACAACTAAAGATAGTCATGTAAGTCTTAGGAATATTCCACATAAATTTCAATTAAAACTAACACGTAGACTCACTCAAACACATCAAGACACACAAGTAATTTCTAAGGCACATCTTCGAAACGTCATGGACGTTCTTGGACGTTTGACCTCTAAACTTAACCAAACTTCACACACTGCCTAAGAACACAAAGTTAACTAATTTAAAACATAATTAACTCGAGAAAAACTCACGAGACTCTAGTTCACCTTAGTTTGTTTTGGGGAGTTACATTCTCCCCTACGTAGAATTACATTCGTCCTCCAGTAATAATAAAACTTCAAGTACAACAAGAAATCACTTAGCATAACATTAATAATTGAAATTAAGGCTCAAACACTCGAAACCAAAGCATCAGACATCCTGACACTAGCAACATAAGCACCTTTAGAGAAACTTCACAAACTTCAAAACTCACCCTTAACCTTCTTTTATGGATAAACATTCTCTAACATTAAACATTCTCATATACAAAAATTTTGCACACATTGAAACTTCAATAAAGGCAAAGCAATTTTTTTTTCAAAATGCAAACTTTCACAGTGAACTTTCACTGTATTCACAATCAACATGCTTAAAAAATTTCAAAATTTCATTCTTTCAGCAATTCATCGAGATGACATGATCATATTAACTGTAAAACTGTATAAACTTATATAATATCACAAAACAATAATCATAAAGGTTTAAGATTTACCAAGACCATCATTTACGGATTAGTGTCTTCCTAGCTTCCATCCCATATGGGGGGTTCTTGTTTGGAGCATTAGGAACTAAGGAAGCTTGATTCACCACTTTCCCTCTAGCTTTGATGTAAGGGCATTCCCTCATATTGTAGACCTTATTACCACATGAAAAACACCTATCAGTTCTTGCAAGACACCTACCCCATGTTGCTTCCCATAAGTAGGGCACCTAGACCTTTCAAAAGTATGGCCACCACATTGGATTTTTTTATTTGGAGCCCTATCCTTGTTTTCCATTGAAGAATCTTGGTGATAGAACCTCTTCTTATGATTTTGGTGAGAAGAATCATCCGACATAGGCCTCTTACCCTATTGCCTTATCTCCCTAATTTTGGACTCCTCAATTTGTTGTGCATAGTCCATGATCCTAGAGATATCTGTGTCATTAAGAACCATTGCCGCACGACACTCTTTCTCCACAAAGCTAGACAATCTCATCACAAAATTTGTTCATCCTAGACTTAGGGTTGGCTACCATTGTAAGAGCATACTTAGAGTGTTGGGTGAATTTGAGAGAGTACTCTTGCACACTCATTCCCCCTTGATATAGGTTCTTGAATTCAACCATCTTCTCCTCTCTCCACTCTAGGAGAATTATCCTATCTAGGAAACCTCTTTGAATTCCTCCCAATTAACCTGACCTCTCTCTAACGTCCTCTCAACCTTCCATTGCTCAAACCACACTTGAGCCACACCTTTGAGTTGGTCAGTGGCTAATTCTACTTTCTCCATAGGGGTCACAACCATAGCATCTACCACTTTGAAAACCTCATCTATGAAACCTTGTGGATTCTCATCATCCTTAGAGCAATTAAAAGAGGGAATCTTCATTATTATGAAATCTCGAATTCTAAAAGCGGGAGTACTAGTATTAGGTTGGAGCCTATCTCATTGGTTAGCTTAAGCAACTAAGTAATTATTGATGACATGACCTTGACCCATCATGAGTTGAGTCAAGTTCATTAGGGCATCCCTAAGCTACGCATTTTTCATATCCCCTTCAACAAAGGGAGCATTAGGTAAAGGAGTCACTTGAGGAACATGAGGCTCTTGAGGTTCCGAAAGCACTTGAGGTTCTTGAAGTTGAACTTCCTCATTCTCTTCCTCAAGCCCAACAATAGAAACTTGGCCAAAACAAAGAGGGATCCTCTCATTAGCTACACGTCCCTCCTCTCTTCTAGTGGTTGATCTTCTCGTATTCATGTCCTATTCTCACTAAGATAAAAGGTTGAGAAAATACACCTTATATAACTTGACTCTAAGGCACGTCATTAGAATAGAGAAGGAAGTAAAACTCTATCATACTAGAGCCTCTTGTCGATGGATGTGTTACGACTCACACCAATGACCAAGATACTACTAAACATGGCTTGTGAGAATTTTAGACCTAAACTATTTCACATAACCTTATGCTTAGGTACCAAGTCTTTCATGACCCGAATGTACTCCCTAGAAGTTAGGGAGAACCCCTCAGTTTTGTGGAAAGGCGTAATTGACCACTTTGTGGTCTTGTATAAGTCCTTTAACTATCGTTCATTACATAAGACTTGAAAATTAGTGTGGAAATTAAAAATTTTCAAGACATTTATTAAAAACTAGTCTTTCATAAATATTTAGACAATCGCATCGTCACAAGCAAACATAAAGACACAACATAATATCTTAGGGACACGACACTTTTTAATTTAAAAGAAATACAAAATAAGTATTTAGATAAAATACTAAGAAAAGGACTATGCCCTCGAATATATGTGACATACTTTGTCTTGAGAGGAACTTTACCAAGCTTCACCTTCAAACCTTCAAAAGAATCAAACCTATACTTATAGAGTATAGAAGAAGTATTGGATTAGCATTAATAATATACTAAGTATGGCATATGAAAAAACATTCAAAAAGGACATTTTAGTAACAATCATGCCACATAAGTTAACTCATGAATATAGTAGTAAAAAAACATAAGGAACATTATTTAACACTTAATAGATGAATCTTAAAATTTAGAAATTATAGAATATATTACGGTAATATTAGGAATTTATTGTGAAGACATTATAGTGAAAGGCATAGTTCAAGTCACGTATACCCTTTTCTCTTTGAAATTTTCCTAGCCATGGTATCCTAAGATTCCCGGAGGTAAGACAAGAAGGAACCATCCATGTACCCCTTTTAAGGACCACCAAAGCAAACCTTAAGACCAAAATAATAGGCTTACCTCATATGGAATTCAAGTCCACACTCTTGGGTAAGCATATCCCAAACATACATTGATACAATTTCATTTAAGTACCCTTCTACAATAGTACTTATAGTTCACAGTAAGTGCAATGTGAGAGTAGCATCCCATACTACTACTCCCACTTAGTTCTCCTAATGGATTCCCTTGGATTGAGAACTTTACAAGAACTTCACCAAACATACAGTAAACTATACAAACATTATAGTGAACTAAAGACTCCAAAGATACTGAACTTCCAAGGTATTGCCTATGAGGAAGTGAGCTCATTTCCATAAAAGTTTCCCCACCGAGGTTATCCTAATACTTTCCAAGGTAATACATGAAGGAAACGTCGAAACACCTCCTCAATGCACACAATAGAGACCTTATGACTACCCAGAAATAGCTTACTCTGCTCAAGATAATAAGTCACCACTCAAAACACAAGACATTAGAAGAACACTTCACAAACCCCCAAATACTACCGTTTTGGAATGCCTACTCAGTGCAATGGATAGATTGTGTTCCATAACACCACCTACCCTAAGTAGTACACTCTTTTTGAAGTTTTGGCACAAAGTCTTCCCTTTGGGAAGGTCCTACTCAGTGCAATGGATAGATAGCATCCCATACCACCACCTAACCTAAGTAGCACGTTCTTTTAGAAGAATTAGTTCAGTCAAATATTTTGTGGGGGTTAGCTTAAAAGACATAGACCATGAGAGCTAGACATGGAATCCCGATATTAACCCTTATCGGATGAGGGATGCTCACTTGTCTAGGGTAAGGTCATACTTTTTATCTTTTGCATGGCTTTCCCAAAAGCTACACCTATGCGGGCACATAGTGAAGACATAAGAATATTGGTACTAAGTTAATCATTCTCTACGGATGAGGAGTAATTATCTCAAGAGGTACAATTGAATACAACATCTCAACTAACGAAATTTAACCACTCCTTATTTATATTCTTTCCGTTCTAGGCATAACTCCCCATGGATTCTCAACATTATAAACTATAGGTTGAGGATAACTAGTAAACACTACATCTAAACTCAGGAGAGTGTTCATCCTCCGACAAATCTTAGATATCTCTTAAGATGTAATGAGGTTTGTACTTAGCACTTTATCTCAACATATGAAGACTATTCACCCCAAACTCTCATTTTTACTAAACTTAGCTTCATATATTCATATAAGTTTGTGTGTGTACCTGTGAGGAAACCTTTCACATAAACATCATTTCATTCACATTTAACTTTTACACATGTTTAGACCTACATTCACCAATTTCCACACTTAACATGCTTCACAAGCCACAATACATACTATGTGATATCAAGTTCATCAAATAATAACCTCCACCAAGAAGGTGGACCATATCATTCAAGAGAAATATATAATAAGAATTTATCAATATAAGCTACTAACCATTTAAACAATCCATCACTATGTAAAATCATGTAATCAAAATTTAATTATAATAAGGCTCTTATAGAAGTATCTAATATTATAACATTACAACAAAACTAATGTTCATACTCTACACAAACATATGGATTTAATCCATTTCATAAGCTAAAAGTTTGAAATATTCATAAACATATAAACATGAGTTCATTGGGGTTTTGACATTAGAATCATTAAATTAAAACTAGAATAAACACATTTGAATCATAAATACATTCTTAAAAGAAGAACCATGCTTAAAATAAAAGATGAAATGAAAGTGGATTTTGAAAAGCCTTTTTGAAATCTTTTGGAGCTGACTCCTTCAATGGAAGAGAGTTCAAGTATGGAAACGATACATCAATGAGAAGGAAACCCACTAATTTTTTATGAAAAAATACGTCCAAACAATCCCTTCTTGCCCTTGTTGAGTCTTAGCTCCAATGGCGACTTTGAGTGAGTTTTCTTTTACAGAGGGAGTTAGAATATTTGTAGTTAGGGGTCTTTCTAGGTCTTGGGGTCATAAAATACTTGGGGTAAATTTACCAAACACCCCAAGCCAAAGTAGGAAATTACACATTTTACAATGACCACCTACGCCCTCATCACCAACGGACTATCTACCAATTGTCGCCCCGTCGATTGGGTCCGTCAATTGGGACTACAACTCCTTCATGTGCAGGCTTGGATAGCCTTGCAGGGACAATAGATGCCCATGGTCAACGGGCTTTTGGTTGACCAACGGACCGTCCCTTGGGTCATCGTTTGGTAACTATTTTTGACAGCTTCTTACCAAGATATAGGGTCCTCTTCTAGGGCTCCTTGTGGGTCCTAACTGTGGTCGTACCCAAATGTTAAATCCTAAACATAGTCTTCTACGTCTTTGGTTCATCCCACATCAATTTCGATAAAAACGGACATGTCAAACTCACTCAAACACATCAAGACACATAAGAAATTTCTAAGGCACACCTTTCGAACGTCATTGACGTTCTTGGACGTTTGATCTCCAAACATAATCAAACTTAACACACAGCTTAAGAACAAAAATGTAACTCATTCAAAATAAAATTAACTCAAGAAACACTTACGAGGCTCTTGTTCACCTTAGTTCGATTCGGAGCGTTACACTCATGGTCAAGCCAACTCATTTTAGAGGTCAAACAAATCTTGAAGCGCACATTACCCCCGTTTTGGCGATAATCTTGCGCAATAGCTCACCTTCTTTTTTGGTGATCAAGATTTTTGACTTCAAAAATGCCAAAATTTCTCGTGGTCGTCTAGTCAGACATTTGCTATGCAGCCTGGTTGCCATTACGACCATGTCCACAAATTTTCAAGGTCAAATGAGCTCTGAAGTGAGCGTTTCCCCCATTTTGTCTATGATAGTATGTTGTAGCTGATCAACATTGTTGGCGATCAAGATTTCTGACATAAAAAAAACCAAAATTTCTTCTGGATTTTTGTTTGGACCTTGGCTATGCATTCTATTATCCCTCACGAACACAATAGCCCATTTGCAACATCAAAAGAGTCGCGCAGTGCATACCCCCATTTTTCCGAAGATCGTGTGCTTTAGCTCACCATCTTTATTTATGATATGGATTTAAAACTTCAAAATGCTGCAATTTCTCATGAACATCCGTTAAGACCTTGTCTATGCATTCGGTAGGCCCTCACAGCCATGTCGACGCATTTTCAACGTCTAACAAGCCCCGAAGCACGCATACTACCACATTTTCCGATGATTGTGTGCTATAGATCATCATCTTTTTTGGTGATCTGTATTTTCATGTTCAAAAAAGCAAAACATTCATTTGGACGTCTGTCAAGAGTTTTTCTATGCATCTAGTTTTCCGTCAAATCCATGCCGCTTCATTTTAGAGGTAAAACGAGGCCCAAAGAGCACATACCTCCCAGTTTGCTGATGATCTTGTGCTATAGCTCACCATCTTTGTTGGTGATCGGGATTTAAGACTAAAAATGTCAAACGTTCTTTAGACTTTTTTATGACCTTGGTACGTAGCCGGTTGGCCTTCATTGCAAAGTCTGACAATTTTCAAGGTCAAACGAGCAATGAAGTGCGCATACCCCCCGTTGTTGGAATGATCCATGATCTAGATCACAATGTCCATTGGTAATCCGGATTTCCGATTTCAAAAATACGGAAATTTCTCGTGGAAGTTCATTAATGTTATGCCTCGTATTTTTTTTTATACGTAGTGCGCATCGTGATCTAGAAGACGTAAAGAAATATTAGGCAAGGATGTTATTTCCAAATGTGATATTAAGTATGAGTTGGCTAATGTAAGTGCCATTAACTTTAAGTGAGGGATTAATTAGTGGCTAATTTGGATTGATTTAATCCAATGGGCCCCACCACTCAAGGCAAAAATTAAAAAGGGATCAGATTGTGGGCTGACCTTAGTGGACAGGTGTAGAGGGGGGCTGCCTCCACTTCATACTATTAAATGAGGTGGAGAAATCCACTCCATGCTATATAAAGTGGTGAAATGCATTGCTGCATATCATCTTCTTCTTCACCACTTGTCTTAGGCAGCCATGGAAATGGAGAAACCAACCCTGCAACTCTTGGCCAGCAGCTGCAAATAATTTGGTTAGTAATCTCCTTGTTTGGTGTGTTAATTCTTTAAAATACCCTTGTTAATTATCCATTAATTTTAAGAAGGGGGCGTGAACAGTAGCTTAGGAAGTTTGTTTTAGTTATTGAATGTGCTAAGTATGAATGGAAACCATAATCGGATTATCAATGGTGTCATGTTGGTGCTTGGGCTGTTTTGATTAAAGCAAACTACAGGAAAATTCTATTTTGGCATTATGTATATGTTGAATGTGATTAAGAGTATATACTCCAAAGGATGAATACGATAAGGTAGATGTGTTGCGAATTATAAAACGAGTTATCGCTCGGTGTGTCGTTGCTTCGCTGCTATAGTTGCCGAGACGGAACTGTTTTGGGGAGGGGGCTGTTTAATATGATTCTTTGGGTTATATGTGTTATTGGTATTGCTGTGGATAATTTGGATTGTTGTCAGATTGGGACGAAGTAAGGAAAATAGGGGAGGTGCTGCCGAATTTTCGTTAGATTATTAGCTAGCTTACAAGAAAGTAAAGCACGATGTTTATCTAATTGCGGCACGATTGTTGCTTGTTATAGATTAATAGCTTGAGCAGTAAATATTGGACGTGCGGCTCGATTATACGGTATGTAACGCTGTCCCTTCTTTCTTTGCTTGGCATGACTTTTAAAAATAAGCGAATAACGGACAGATTTGATACTTACCTCTAAAGCGTCTAGGTGATGTATATTCTTGCTTCCACAATTATTCCTCTATATATCGGCTATGTCTAAGGCTATGATGATCTCTAATATCTATGGTAATGCTTCTTAGAGTCATTGAGATTTTACGTTTCCATATCGTATTAAAGGTTCATAATCTTGATAAAACATTAATCTTTGGTAATACTCCTTGCTGGTTCACGTTGATTGTTCTATTGAGTTATAAGAAATGATTTTAATTGCATATGGTTGCTCATAATATTCTGCTCGTGCATAGAGTCATTTATCATTTCACCGAGTCCCGGGCCAGGTAATGTTCGTGCGGAGTTTCTTGCATATGTCACCGAGTTCCTCACTAGAGGGCCGGGTATGTATATTATATATATGATTGGTGATGAGGATGGTTATGATGATGATGATGACGGAGATGACGTGATGATTATTTTGCCGAGCCCCTTACTAGGGAAGCTGGGCACCTTAAATGTTCAATATATGCATGATTTTCACTTAAAAGGTATATGTGTAGCGATATTTTGTTTCGACTTGCCATATTGGTATCCTGTCATCTTTACCTTATGCTTTACATACTCAGTACATTGTCCGTACTGACCCCCCTTTCCTCGGGGGGCTGCGTTTCATGCCCGCAGGTGTAGACGTGCAGTTCGGTGATCCTCCCGCCTAGGATATCTACTCTGCTGATTGGGAGAGCTCCACTGTTCCGGAGCCCAGTCGTTTTGGTACATAACTTTTGTGTAGTCTTTTGCTCGTCTATGGGTATGGCGGGGCCCTGTCCCGTCGAGTTTCACTAATGTACTCTTAGAGGTCTGTGGACATTATGTGGGTTGTATATATATGTTTTGGATAATGGTCTGGACATGGTTTGTTTGGGATGTCCGCTTGTACAGGGGCAGCCTTGTCGGCTGCGTACATCATTGTGTATTGTGTAGTGGCAGCCTTGTCGGCATACGTATGTTATTATGCTTTGAATAGTGGCGGCCTTGTCGGCTCGCGTATGCTGTTATGGTTGATGGTTATGACTCCTTATGAGACAGGTCCTCTTATATATATATGATGTTGGGGTTTGCTTGATTTGATTAAATTCCATATTGTCTTAGTTTCAGTTGGTCATACTTAGCAGGTTTGTATGTGGGTGTCCAAAACGGGCACTAGTCACGGCCTATCGGGTTGGGTCGTGACAATTAAGACCCTTGATATGTAACTGATTGTCTCTCAAGGACATGCCCGCCAACTTTTGAGGTCAATCGAGCCCCGTAGCATACCCCCTATTTTGTCAATGATCGTGTTCTATAGATCAATATCTTTGTTGGTGATCTATATTTTTAACTTTTAAAATGCCAAAATTTTGCGTGAAATTCTGTTAAGATCTTGACTATGCAGCTGATTTGCCCTCACATCCATGCTGGATAATTTTCAAGGTCAAATGATCCCCGAAGCGCATATTCCACCAATATTAACAATGATCTTTTGCTATTGCTAACGACCATTGTTGGTGATAAGGATTTCCGACATAAAAAATACAAAAATTTCTCATGGACATGTGATCAGAACTTTATTACGAAGTCGTTTGGCCCTCACGGACATGCCGACCATTTTTCAAGGTCACAAAATCCCCGAGGCGTGCATTCCCCACGTTTTATCGATGATCTTGTGCGATTGCGCACCATCATTGTTGGTCATCAGAATTTCCAACTTAAAACATTCCCAAATTTCTCTTGGACGTCCGTTGTGACCTTGTCTATGTATTTTTATATCACACATGTCCATGACAACCATTATTGTGGTCAAACAAGCACCAAAGCATGCATACACTCATTTTTGCTGATGATTATGTATTTTAGCTCACCATCTTTGTTGGTGATCTGGATTTATAATTTAAATAATGTCGAATGTTTCCCCGGACATCTGTTATGAGCTTGGCTATGCATCTATTGGTCCCTCAATGCCATGCCATCCAATTTTCAAGGTCAAACATGCTCATAAAGCACGCGTTCCCCCTATTTTCCTATGACCTTGTGCTATAGCTCATCAACTTTGTTGTAAATTTTTATTTCCTAATTCAAAAATGCCAAAAAATTTGTTGACGTTTGTTTAGACCTTGTGTGTGAAGCTTGTTGGATTTCATGTGATGCCAACCCATTTCCAAGGTCAAACTATCCCTGTATAACATACGCCTCGTTTTCCCAATTATTGTGTGTTTTAGCTAACCATCATTGTTGATGATCATTATTTCCGTCATCAAAAATGGAAAAATTTGTCATAGACATCCGTTAAGACCTTTCCTATGTAGCCGACTGTCCCTCACGACTCTGCTGACCCTTTTTCAAGGTCAAACAAGCTCCGAAGTGTGCATAACCTATTTTTCAAAAGATCGTGTGTTGTAGATCACCATCTCTTTTGGACATCGATTAAAACCTCGACTGTACAACCGGTTGTCCCTGAAATCTCTACCAGCTAATTTTCATGGCCAAACGAGTGTCGAAGCACCCATACCCCCATTTTCTGATGATTGTGTCCTATAGCTCACCATCTTTCTTGGTTATCCAGGTTTCCAACTTAAAAAATGCTGAAATTTCTCAATTAAATCCATTAATACCTTGGATATGCAGCCGGTTTGATTTGACACCCCTGTCATCCCATTTTTATTGTCAAACGAGCCCCAAAGTGCACATACCCCCATTTTGCTGATCATCGTGTTCTATAGCTCACCATAATTGTTGGTGATCCGGAATTATGACTTTAAAAATGCGGAAAGTTTTCATGAACGCCTGTTCAGACTTTTACAATGCATTCGATTGGACCTTACCTCCATGGTGGGCAATTTTCAAACACAAACAAGCTCCAAAGTTTGAAAAATCCCCGTTTTGCTGATGATCGTTTGTTATAACTTACCATCTTTTTTAGTAAATACGAATTCCAAACTTCAAAAATGGTGAAACTTCTCATGGACGTCTATTAATACCTTACCTACGTAGTTGAGAGGCCCACACAGATATGACACCCAATTTTCAAGGACAAACGATCCCCAAAGAGCATACCCCTCATTTTGCTGATGATTGTGTGCTATAGCTCACAATCATTGATGGTTATCAAAATTTATGACTTCAAAAGAGTCTTATTATCTCTTGGATGTCCTTTAAGACCTTGTCTACGCAGTCATTTGTCCCTCCTTGCCATGCCAGCCCACTTTTCAAGGTCAAATGAGACCCAAAGCGCGCATACTCTCCATTTTTGAAATATAGTATCTTATAGCTCACAATCATTGTTGGTGATCCGTATTTACGACTTCAAAAATGCAGACATTACTTGTGGACGCCCATTCAAACATTGTCTAAGCAGCCAGTTTGCTTTCACAGCCATGCTGGTTCATTTTTAATTTCAAAAAAGTCCCTAAGTACGCATACCCCCTGTTATTCCGATGATTGTGTGCTATAGCTCACAATCTTTATTGGTTATCTAAATTTCCAAATTAAAAAATGCTTAAAATTATTATGGACGTCCGTTCTAGGACCACGTCTATGTAGCCTTTTGGCTGTAGCGTCCATGCAGGCCCATTTTATAGATCAAATGAGCCCTACAAGTACCCCTTTTTGCTGATGATCGTGTGCTATAACTTACCATCTTTTTTAATGATCTAGATTTCTAATGTCCAAAATGTCAAAATTTCTCGTGGATGTCCGTTTAGACGTTATCTATGCAACATGTTGGCCCTCACGGCCATGAAGGACAATTTCAAGGTCAAATGAGCCCTGAAGCGTTTATACTCCATGTTTTGCCGATGATCCTGTGCTATATCTCACCATCTTTGTTGAAGATCTGGATTTCCAACGTCCAAACTGTCGATATTTTTTTTACATTCTTTATGAGCTTCTCTATTCATAGTTATTCCCTCATGGGCGGACAATTTAAAGGTCAAACAAGTTCTTTAGCGCATACCTCATTATGATGATGATTGTGTGCTATAGCTCATCATTATTGTAGGTGATGTGGAATTTCGATTTCAAAAATGTCAAAATTTCTCGATGACGTCCGTTAAGACCTTTGCTATGCAAGCAGTTTTCCCTTACAGCCACGCTGACCCATTTTTCAAGGTCAAATCAGCCCTGATGCGTGCATACCCCCTCTTTTGCCGATGATCGTATGCTATAACTAACCATCTTTTCTGGTGATTGGGATTAACGACGTCTAATATGGTGAAATTTCTTGTGGAAATCTGTTATGACCTTTGCTATGCCCCCCATATGGGACTCACGGCCATGTCGGTCAATTTTCTGGTTCAAACAAGCAACGAACCGCGCATACCTCCCATTTTGCCGATGATCATATGCTATAGCTCACCATGTTTGTTGGTGATATGGATTACTGACATAAAAAATACTAAAATTTTTCGTGGACATCAGATAGGACCATGGCTATGTATCCGATTGGCCCTCACGGCCATGCCGGCTAATTTTCAAGGTAAAACAAGTCTCGAAGTGCGCATATCTCCGTTTTTTTGATGATCATGTTCAATATTTTACTATCTTTATTGGTGATCAAAATTTTTGACTTCAACAATACAAAAATTTCTAGTGGGTGATCGTTAAGACCTTGAGTGTAAATATGGTTTTTCCTCTCGGTCATGCTAGCCCATATTAAATTTTAATCGAGCCCCGAAGCACGCATAACCCCCGTTTTGCAAATAATTATTTGTTATTGTGCACAACTATGTTGGTGATCAAGAATTTTGACTTCAGCAATGCAAACAAATCTCGTTGACATCCGTTAAGACCTTATTTAGACAACATGTTTTCCCTCATTGCCAACCCTGACCAATTTAAAGGTCAAACGAGCTTTGAAGCGTGCATATACCCCATTTTTCTTATAATCGTGTGAGCTATAGCCACCAACTTTTTTGGTGATCAGTGTTTCCAACATAAAAAATGCCAAACTTTGCGTGGATATTTTTTTAGAACATCGCTAAGTAGCAGGTTGGCCCTAATGGTATGCTGACCCATTTTCAAGGTCAAATAAGACCCTATGTGCGCCTATCCCCCATTTTGCAGATGATCGTGTGTTATATCTCACCATCTCTATTAGAAAAAATGGATTTTGATTTCAAAAATATCAAAATTTCTCATGGACATTCGTTAAGACCTTTGATATGCATCCGATTTTACCTCAAGGCCATGCTGGCGCATTTGAAAGGTAAAAAGAGCCTTGAAGCGCGCATACCCCCATTTTTAAAGATGATCATTTGCTATAGGTCATCAGCTTTGTTGGTGATCGCGAATTCCGACAATACAAAAATTTCTCGTTGTCTTCAGGCAAGACCTTTGCTATCCATACGATTGGCCTTCACGGTCATGCCGACACTTTTTCAAGGTCCAAAAAACCGTAGAGTACAGATTCCCCTATTGAGCAGATAATCGTCTATGTAGCAGGTTGGTCCTCATTGCCATTTCAACCAATTTTCAAGGTCAAACAAGCCCCGAAGTGTGCATACCCCTCATTTTTCAGATGATCGTGTGCTATTGCTCAACATCTATATTGGTTATCCGGATTTCCAATTCGAAATTTCTCATGGACATTTATTAAGAGCTTGGATTTCATCTGGTTTGCCCTCAAGGCAATATCACAAAATTTTCAAGGCCAAACAAGCCCCTAAGTGAGCATACCCCCCCCTCCCCGCCCATTTTGGTAATGATAGTGTGCTATACCTCATCATCTTTGTTGGTGATATGTAATTCTCACTTAAGAAATGCAATACTTTTGCATGGAAATATGTGAAGACCTTGGCTATGTAATTGTTTGGCCCTAATAACCACGACAACCTATTTTCAAGGTCAGAGCCCCCTATTTTGACGATGATGATTTGCTTTAGCTCACCAGTTATGTTGATGATACGGATTCGTTAAATAAAAAATTGAACTTTTTTGTGGACGTCTATTAAAACCTTGGCTGTGAAGCCGATTGGCCGCCACGACCATGCCGACCCATTTTCATGGTTAAATGAGCCGCTAAGAGCCCATACCCCCTGTTTTGCTTATAATCGTGTTCTACAACTCATCATCGTTGTTGTTGACCTGTGTTTCTGACTTATAATTTCCAGAATTTCTCGTGCACATCCGTTTACACCTTGGCTATTAAACCGGTTGGCTCTTACTCCCATGCGGGCCTAATTTCAAGGTAAAACGAGCATCAAAGCGTGCATACCCCCAATTTTTATATGATTGTGTGCTTTATCTCACCAGCTTTGTTGGTGATCTAAAATTCAAATATTAAAAATACAAAAATTACTTGTGGACTTCCATTAGTACCTTGGCTATCCAGAAGGTTGGCCTTCACGGCCATGACGACCATTTTTAAAAGTCAAAATACCCTGAAGCACGCATACCCCCTATTTTTCTGATGATCGTGTGGTATAGCTAACCATCTTTGTTGGTGATCCAAATTTATGACATAAAAAATGCCAAACATTTTATATGTATGTTCGTTAAGACCTGGGCAATATAGACACTCTACCCTCACGGCCATTGCAGCTCATTTTAAAGGTACAATGAGCCTTGAAGCGTACATACCTCCCATTTTGCAGATGATCATGTTCTATAGCTCACCATGTTTGTATATGATAAGGATTTCCAACTTAAAAAATACTAAACTTTTGCGTGGATGTTTTTAAAACCTTGGATATGCAGAAAGTTGGCCCTCACGGCCATGCCGACCCATTTTAAAGGATAAACGACCACCGAGGTGTGCATAACCGCAGTTTAGTGGATGATCGTGAGATATCTCTCACCATCTTCATTAGTAAAAAAATGGCAAAACTTGTGGACATCCTTTAAGACCTTAGATAGGCAACCGGTGGCCCTCACGGCCATACCGACCCATTTTAATGGTCATACGAGCTCCGAAGAGCGCATACTGCTCGTTTTGCCAATGATAATGTGCTATAGCTCACCAACTTTGTTGGTGATAAACATTTCCCACATTAAAAATTGTATGTGTCTTTTTGAACTCTGTTAGGACCTTGTCTATGAAATCGGTTCACTCTCACGGCTATGCCAGCCCATATTCATGGTAAAATGAGCCCCGAATCGCCCATACCCCCGTTTATGCCGATGATCATGTTCTATAGCTCACCATCTTTATTGGTGATTAGTATTTTCGATGTCCAAAATACTGAAATATTTTTTGGACGTGTATTAAGACCTTCAATTTGTACAAGATTTGCCCTCATGACCATGGCAACAAATTTTAAAGGTCAAATGAGCACTAAAGTGTGCACACTCCTAGTTTTACTGATTATCGTATGCTATAACTCAGCCACTTTTTGGTGATCCGAGTTTCTGACTTCAAAAATTCTGAAATTTCTCATAAACTTCCATTAGGACCATGTCTATGCAGCTGGTTGTCCCTCACAACAATCTCGGCCAATTTTCATGGTCAAACAAACTCTGAAGAGCGCATAACCCCTGTTTTTCCGATGATAGTGTGCTATAGCTCACCATCTTTGTTTGTGATCTAGATTTTCGACTTCAATAATGCCAAAAGCTTTTTTGGACATATGTTATGACCTTGGATAGGCATCCGGTTATTCCTCACAGCCATGCCGACTCATTTTATAGGTCAAACGAGCTCTAAAGCCTGTATACCCCCCGTTTTGTATATGATCATGTTATAGTTCACGATCTCTAATGGTGATCCGGATTTGCAATTTTGAAAATGCTATAATTCTCAAGGATGTTCATAAAGACTTTGTCTATGCATCCATTTTTCCCTCAAGGACACACCGTTTAATTTTCAAGGACAAACGATCCTTGAAGCACGCATACACCCATTTTGCCGATGATCGTGTGCTATACCTCACCATCTTTGTTTGTGATCTGGAATTCTGTATTGAAAAATGCCAATTTTTTTTGTTGAAGTCAGTTAAGATGTTTCTATGTAGTCGTTTGGCCCTAACATCAATGCTTGCCTATATTTAAGATTAAACAAACCCTGAAACACACGTGTTCCCCCTATTTTGCCGATGACCGTTTGCTATAGCACACAATCTTTTTTGGTGATCCGGATTTTTAGCATACAAAATACAAAAATTTCTCGTGGATGACCGTTTAGACCTAGGCTATGCAGTCTACTGTCCATTACGGCCATGCCGACCCATTTTCAAGTTAAAACGAGCCCCGAAATGCACATTCCCCCCGTTTTTCCAATAATCGTGTGCTTTTGCTCACAATCTTTGTTGTTGATCATGATTTCCTAAGTTAAAAATGCCAAAATATCTCATCGACCACCGTTAAGACAATGTCTATGCAGCCGGTTGGCATCACATCCACGCCAACCCATTTTAAAGGTCAAATGAACCCCGAAACATGCATGTCTCCTTTTAACCGATGATCATGTTCTATAGCTCACATATTTGTTGGTGATCCGGGTTTCCGTCTTTAAAAATTCAAAAAATTCTCATGGATTTCTGTTATGACCTCAATTAGCCAGCCGTATGGCATCTTGACCATGCCGGCAAATTTTCAATGTAAAATGAGCCCCAAAGGGCATACCCCAGTTTTGATAATGATCGTGTGATATTGCTCACCATCTTTGTTGGTGATTCAGAATTGCGACTTCAAAAATGCTGAAATTTCTCATGGACGTCTATAAGGATTAGGGTTATGCATTCGGTTATACTTCACGTCCATGCCGACCCATTTTCAAGGTCAAATGAGCGTAAAGCGCGCATACCCACCTATTTTGCCGATGATTGTGTCTTATAGCTCACGATCTTTGTTGGTGATGTGGATTTACGATTACAAAATTGATGAAATTTCTTTTTAGCATCCATTAAGACCTTGTCGATTAAGCTGGTTGGTTCTGAAGACCATGCATGGAAATTTTCAAGGTCAAGTGAGCCGTGAAGCGCGTGTTCCCCCCATTATTCCAATGATCGTGTGGTATAACTCATTATCTTTGTTTGTGATCATTATTTACAAATTCAAAAAATACAAATTTCTCGTGGACGTTTGTTTAGACATTTCCTATGCAGCCGGGTGGCCCTTATGGCCATGCAAACCCATTTTTAAGGTCAGTCAAGCTCCAGAGTACATAGAAACCGTTTTGAGAATGATCGTGTGTTATAGCTCAGCATCTTTGTTGGTGATCTGGAAAACCGACCTCTATATTGCCAAAACTTCTTATGGATATTCGTTAAGACCTTTGTTACGCAGCCAGTTGACCCTTACGGCCATGTGGACCCATTTTCAAGGTCAAATGAACCACCTAGTGGGCATACACTCCGTTTTGCCAATGATCATGTTCTATAGCTCCCAATCTCTATTGGTGATCTCTTTTTCCAACTTCAAAATGCTAAAATTTCTTGTGGACATCTATTAAGACATAGGCTATGCTAAAAGTTGGCTCTCACGGAAATCTCAACCAATTTTAAAGGTCAAACAAGCACTAAAGTGTGCATACTCCCTGTTTTACGGATGATCGTGTGCTATAGCTCCCTCGTTTTTTTGGTGATACGGATTTCGGACATCAAAATTTCTACAATTTCTCGTGGACATCCATTAGGATCAATTCTACGCATCCGGTTGGCTTTCACGGCCATACCGACCAATTTTCATGGTCAAACGAGCTCTGAAGCACTCATACCCCATGTTTTGCCGATGATCATGTGCTATAGCTCACCATCTTTTTTGTTGGTGATACGGTTTTCAAACATCCAAATTGTCTATATTTTTTGTTGGCTTTCATTAAGACCTTCTCTATTCATAATTATTTCCTCACGGGCGGCCCAATTTAAAGGTCAAACAAGTCCTATAGCGCATATACCATTTTGTTGATGATCGTGTGCTATTCTCACATCTTTGTTGGTGATCCGGATTTCATCTTTAAAAAATGCTGAAATTTCTTGTGGATATTCGTTAAGACCTTAGTTAGGCAACCGTAAGGCATCATGATCGTGCCGGCAAATTTTCAAGGTAAAATGAACCTCGAAGCACGCATAGCACCTGTTTTACCGATGACCGAGTGCAATATCTTACCATCTTTATTGGTTAACAAAATTTTCGACTTCAAGAATACCTAAATTTCTAGTGGATGTCTGCTAAGACCATGATTATGAAGATGGTTTTCCTTCACGGCCATGCTTGCCCATATTCAAGGTTAAACGAGCCCTGAAGCGCGCATAACAGCTCTTTTGCCAATTATCATTTGTTATTGCGCACAACTATGTTGGTGATCAAGAATTTCGAGTTCAATGATGCAAACATTTCTCGTAGACGTCCATTAAGAACTTATCTAGGCTGCATGTTTGCCCTCACGGCCATACCGACCTATTTTAAAGGTCAAACGAGCTTTGAAGCATGCATACACAACGTTTTGCCGATGATCCTGTGAACTATATCCACAAACTTTGTTTGTGCTTAGTGTTTCCGACATAAAAAAATCAAAACATTTGAATGGATATCTTTTAAGACCTTGGCTATGTACCATGCTGGCCCTCAAGGATAGCAGACCCATTTTCACAGTCAAACGATCCCCTAAGTGCGCATATCCCCTGTATTGCAAATGATTATTTCTGATCCAGATTTTCAATTTCAAAAATAAATAAATTTCTCGTAGAAGTTCGTTAATACCTTGGATATGCACCTGATTTGACCTTAAGGCCATGCCGGCCCATTTGAAAGGTAAAACGAGCCCTGAAGCGCGAATCCCCCCAATTTCAAAGATGATCGTGTGCTATAGCTCACTAGGTTTGTTGGTGATCTATAATTCTTAATTTAAAAATAACCAAATTTCTCGTCGTATTCATACAAGATCTTTGCTATCCATACGATTGGCCTTAAAGGTCATGCAGACACTTTTTCAAGGTCAAAGAAGCCCTGAAGCGCAAATTCCCCGATTTTACCGATGATCGTGTGTTATAGCTCACCATATTTGTTTGTGAACAAAATTTCCGGCTTCAAAAATGCAAAACTTTTGCGTGGATGTCCATTTAAACATTTGATATACAACCACTTTTCCCTCATGGCCATGCAAGCTTATTTTAAAAGTATAACAAGCCACAAAGCGCGCATACCTCCCATTTGCTGATGATTGTGTGCTATAGCTCATCATCTTTGTTTGTGATCACAATTTTTGACTTAAAAAAGCAAAAACTTCACTTGGAGAATTTTAAGACCTTGTCAATGTTGTAGGTTGAGGTATAGCACATGATAATCGTCAAAAAAGGGGGTATGCGCGCTTCGGGGCTCATTGGCCTTTAATATAAGCCATCATGGCCGCGGGAACAATCATTTGTATAGACAAGGTCTTAGTGGACGTCCACGATGAATTTTGGCATTTTCTAACTTGGAAATCCCGACCACTAACAAAGATGGTGAGCTTTAGCACATGACATTGGCAAAATAGGGGTATGCACGATTAGGGGCTCGTTTGACCTTTCAAATGGGCTAGTATGGTCGTAAGGTCAAACTAGATGCTTAAACATGGTCTTAACGAACGTTCAATTTTTCAATTTTTTAATTCTGAAATCCTAATCACAAACAAAAATGGTGAGATATAGCACATTATCATCAACAAAACATGGATTCTGCGATCTTCAAAGCTTGTTTGACCTTTAAAATGGGCCGGCATGGACGTGAGAGCCTACCGGCTGTATGGTGAAGGTTTTGACGAAATCGATGAGAAATTTTTGCATTTTTGAAATTTGAAATTTTTATCACCAAAAAAGACGGTGATCTATTGCTTACGATCTTTGGCAAATCAAGGGGGTATGCAAGCTTTGGGGTTCGTAAGAACTTAAAAATCTATCCGCATGGGAGTGAGGGCCATACGGATGCATAACTAAGGTCATAACGGACATCCACAAGAAATTTCGGCATTTCTAAATATTGAAATCTAGATAACCAACAAAGATGGTTAGATACAATACACGTTCATCGGCAAAATGGTGGGTATTCATTGCGAGGCTTGTTTGACCTTGAAAATGGGTTGTCATGGTCATGCGGTACAACTGGCAGCATAGCTAAGGTGTAAATAGACGTCCACTAGAATTTTTGGCATTTTTGAAGTCGTAAATATGTATTACCAACAAAGCTGATGAGCTATAACACACGATAATCGGTAAAAACAGGGGTAACGCGCTCTTTAGGGCTGTCTTGACCTTTAAAATTGGCCACCATGGTCTTGTGAGCAAACCAGCTGCATAGCAAAGGTCTCACCGGACGTCCATGATAAATTTTTGCATTTTTAATTCAGAAATCTAGATCACCGTCAAAAATGGTGAGTTATATGACACTACCATCGGAAAAATAGGGGTATGCACTATTCGGGCTCATTTGACATTAAAAATGGGTTGGCAAGTCCATAAGTGAAAAACAACTTCATAGCAAAGATCATAACAGACGACCACAAAAATTTTAGGCATTTTTGAAGTCACAATTAAGATCATCATAAAAAATGGTGAATAGCACACGATTGTCGGTAAAACGGGTCGTATGCACTCTTTGGGGCACATTTTACCTTCAAAAATTTTCCAGTATAGTTGTGATGTCCATACGGCTACATAACTAAGGTCATAATAGACATCCATGAGAAATTTTTATATTTTTAATGACGGAAATCCAGATCACCAACAATGATGTGAGCTATAGCACAACATCATCGGCAAAATAGAGGGCATGAATTCTTTGGTGCTCGTTGACCTTGAAAATGGGCCGACATGGACGTGAGGGCCAACAGGCAACATAGAAATTGTCGTAAATGACGTCCACAAGAAATTATGGTATTTGTAAATTAGATAACCCGAATCGCCAACAAAGATTTTGAGCAATAGGACCCGATCATCGGCAAAACGGTGGGTAAATGTGTTTTCGGGCTTCTTTGATCTTTAAAATGGATAGTCATATCTTTAAGTGACTTAGTGGACGCCTGCGAGACATTTCAACAATCTTAAAGATTGAAATCTAGATCACCATCAAGTCGGTGAGGTATAGCGCACGATCAACGGCAAAATAGGAGGTAATGCGCACTTCAGGGCTTGTTTTACCCTGTAAATGGGCCAGCATGGCCGTGAATGGGAAATGGCTGCATAGCCAAGATCTTAGTGGACGTCCAAGAGAAATTTCTGAAGTTTAGAATCTGGGTAACCAACAAAGATGGAGAGCTATAGCAAACGATCATTGGCAGAAAGAGGGGTATGCATGCTTGTTTGCTAGTTCGACATTGAACATGGGCCGGCATGGCCGTAAAGGCCAACTAGATACATATACCAGGTCTATACGGATGTCCATGAGAAATTTAAGCATTTTTTATGACTCAAATATGGATCACCAACAAAGATTGTGACCTTTAAAATAGGCAGGCATTGCTATGAAGGTTAACCAACATCAAAGAAAAGGTAATAAGAGATGTCCACATGAAATTTTTTCAAAAATAGGCAGGCATTGCTATGAAGGTTAACCAACATCAAAGAAAAGGTAATAAGAGATGTCCACATGAAATTTTTTCAATTTGGACGTTGGAAATCCAAATGACCAACCATGATGGTGAGCTATAGCACACGATCATTGGCACAATGGGTGGTATCCGCTCTTCAGGGCTCGTTTGACCTTGAAATTTAGTGGGCATGGCATTGAGATCAGACCAAATGCACATCCAAGCTGTAAAAATACGTCCATGAGAAATGTTTGCATTTTTGAAGTCGGTATATATGGATCAACAATAAAGATTGTGAGCCATAGTACACGATCATAGAAAAAATTTAGCGTTTGTGCGCTTCTAAGATTTTTACCTTGAAAATGTGTCGTCATGGCATTGAGGTCTAACTGTTTACATCGCGTAGGTCTTAATGGAAGTACACAACAAATTTTGGCATTTTTGAAGTTGGAAATCCAAATAACCAATAGAGATGTTGAGCTGTAGGACATTATCATCGGCAAAAGGGGGGCTATGCGCGCATGGGGGCTTGTTTGACCTTGAAAATCAATTGTCATGAACTTAAGGCTCAACCGTATACATAGCCAAGTTCTTAATGGACGTCTACGAGAAATTTTTGCAATTTTGAAGTAGGGAATCCAGATCACCAATAAATATGATGAACTATAGACCAGGATCATCGGCAAAGCGATTACTATGCACAACGAGGCTCATTTGACCTTGAAAATAGGCTGGCACGGCCGTGAAGGCCAACCGGCTTTATCGACAAGGTCTAAACAGATGTCTAGGAGTGTTTTTGGAAATTTTTAAGTCGTAAATCTGGATCACCAACAAAGTTAATGAGCTATAAAACACGATCATCGGGAAAATATGGGATAGCGTGCGCTTTAGGACTCACTTAACCTTACCAGCTACATAGTCATGGTCTTAAAAAATTTCCACAGAAAACTTAGGCATTTTCTAAGTCAGAGTTTAGATCACCATAAACAATGGTGAGCTATAGCACACGATCATCGGAAAAACGGGTTTTATGCACGCTTTGGGGCTCGTTTTACCGTGAAAATTGTCCAGTATAGTTGTGTTGTCCATACAGCTGCATAACTAAGTTCATAATGGACATCCAAGAGAAATTTTGGCATTTTTAATGAAGGAAATCCAGATCGCCAACAAAGGTGTGAGCTATAGCACACGATCATCGGCAAAACGGAGGCCATGCATTCTTCAATGCTCATTGACCATTAAAATGGACCGACATGGACGTGCGAGCCAACTGGCTACATTGACATTGTTGAACAAACATTCACGAGAAATTATGGTATTTTTAAATTAGGTATTCAGGATCACCAACAAAGATGATGAGCTATAGGATTAGATCATGGGCAAAACACTGGGTATGCGCGTTTTGGGGTTTCTTTGATTTTCATAATGGATGCTTATAGTTTTAAGTGACAACCATCTGCCTACACAATGTCTTAGTTCACGTCTACGACACATTTCAGCAATTTTGAAGTAAAAAATCTAGATCACCAACAAAGTCGGTGAGATATAGAGCGCGATCAACACTAAAATAGGGGGTATGCTCACCTTAGGGCTTGTTTTACCCTGTAAATGGGTCGGCATGGCCGTGAATTGGAAACAGCTGCATAGCAAAGGTCTTATTGGACGTCCAAGAGAAATTTCTGAAGTTTAGAATCTGTATAACAAACAAAGATGGAGAGCTATAGCACACGATCATCGGCAAAATGAGGGGTATGCGTGATTCTTGGCTAGTTTGACCTTTAACATGGGCCGGCATGGCCGTAAAGGCCAACCAGATACATATACCTGGTCTAAACGGATGTCCATAAAAAATTTCAGCATTTTTGAAGACTCAAATATAGATCACCAACAAAGATTGTGAGCAATAGGACACAATCATCAGCAAAACCTCGGTTATGCACGCTTCGGGGCTTGTTTGACCTTTAAAATTGACAGGCATGGCCGTGAAGGCCAACCAGCTTCAAAGAAAAGGTAATAAGAGACATGCACGGGAAATTTTGTAAATTTGGACGTCAGAAATCCATATGACCAACAAAGATGGTAAGCTATAGCACACGATCATTGGTAAAATGGGTGGTCGCGCTACGGGGCTGGTTTGACCTTGAAAATGAGTGGGCATGGCATTGAGGTCAGACCGGATGCATATTAAAGCTCTAAAAATATGTCCATGAGAAATTTTTTCATTTTTGAAGTCTTATATATGGACCAACCATAAAGATGGTGATATATAGTACACAATCATCGGCAAAATTTAGGGTTTGTCGGCAAAATTTAGGGTTTGAGCGCTTCTAGGCTTGTTTGTTCTTGAAAATGGGTTGTCATGGCATTGAGGTCTAACCGGATACATCGCGTATGTCATAATTGATGTGCACAACAAATTTTGGCATTTTTGAAGTTCGAAATCCATATAAACAATTGTGATGTCCAGCTATAGGACACGATCATCGACAAAATGGGGGGTATGCGCTCTTGGTGGCTTGTTTAACCTTGAAAATCAATTTTCATGAACTTAAGGCTCAACCGTATACATAACCAAGGTCTTAATGGACGTCTACAGGAAATTTTGCAATTTTGATGTAGGGAATCTAGATCACCATTAAAAATTGGGAACTATAGACAAGGATCATCATCAAAGCGGTTGGTATGCACAACGGGGCTCATTTGACCTTTAAAATAGGATGGCATGGCCTTTAAGTCCAACCGGCTGCATAGAAAAGGTCTAAAAAGATGTACAGCAAAATTTCTGGCAATTTTGAAGTCGAAAATTTTGATTACCAACAAAGCTGATGATACTATAACACACGATCATTGGAAAAATGTGTGAGAACATGTGCTTCAGGGCTCACTTAACCTTAAAAATTGTCCGCATAGTCGTGAGAGCCAACCAGCTGCATAGCCAAGATCAAAATGGATTTCCACGAGAAATTTTGGCATTTTAAAAGTTGGAAATAAATATCACCAAAAAAGATGGTGAGCAATAGCATATGATCATCGTTAAACGGGGGGTATGTGCACTTCGGGATCATTGAAACCTAAATATGTGTAGGCGTAGATGTGAGGGACAATCTTCTGCATAGACAAGATCTTAACAGACATCCATCAGAAGTATTGGCATTTTTGAAGTTGGAATTTTGGATGACCATTAAAGATGGGGAGCTATAGCACACAATTATTGTCAAAAAAGGCGGTATGGGCACTTCGAAGCTTGTTTTACCTCACAAATTTGCCTGTTGGGTTGTGATTTTTAAACTGCATTACTAAGTTCATAACGGACACCCACGAGAAATTTCATCATTATTAAAGATGGAAATCTAGATCACTAACAATGATGTGATCTATAGCACACGATAATCGGCAAAACCGAGGGCATGTATGCTTCGTGGCTCGTTTGACCTTTAAAATGGGCCGACATGGACGTGAGGGCCAACAATCTGAATAGCCATTGTTGTAACAGACATCCATGAGAAATGTTGGCATTTTTAAATTAGGAAATCTGGACCACAAACAATGATGGTGAGCAATAGCTTATGATCATCGACAAAACAGTGGGTATGCGCACTTCGGGGCTCGTTTGACCTTTAAAATGGGACGGTATTTCCTTGAAGGCCAGCCACTTCATAGACAATGTCTAAAAGGACGTCCACAAGAAATTTTTGCACTGTAGAAATCAGAATTCCAGATCATCAACAAACATGGTGAGGTATAAGACACTATCATCCGCAAAATGGTGGCATGTGCCTTTCGGGGCTTGTTACTTGTTGAAAATAGATATGCATAACTTTGCCTGCCAACAAGATGCATAAGTAAAGTCTTTTTGGATGTCCACGAGAAATTTCAGCAACTTTGAATTTGGAAATATCGATCACCAACAAAGACATTGAGCTATAGTACACGATCAACGGCAAAACGGGAGGTATGCGTACTTCGGGGCTCATTTTACCTTTAAAATAGGCCTGCATGACCATGAATGGGAAATGGCTGCATAACAAAGGTCTTAACGGACTTCCAAGAGATATTTTGGCAGTTTTGAAGTTTCAATCCGGATAACCAACAAAGATGGAGCGCTATAGCACACGATCAACGACATAATGAGGGGTATACGCGCTTCTTGGCTCGTTTAACCTTTAAAATTTGACAGCATGGTTGTGAAGGCAAACAAAATGCATAGACAAGGTCTAACAGACGGCCATGAAAAAATTAATAACTTTTTAAGTCAAAAATATGGATCACCAATAAATATGGTGAGCTATAGCACACGATCATCAGAAAAACCTGGTGTACGCGCACTTTGCGGTTAGTTTGACCTTTAAAATGGGTCGTCATGGCTGTGAGAGACAAGTAGATGCATAGTGTAGGTCTTAATGGACTTCCACAAGAACTTTTTACCTTTTTTAAGTCGGAAATCCGGATCACCAATACAGATGGTGAGCTATAGCACACGATCGTCGGCAAACTAGGCACCATCTTTGTTGGTAATGGGGATTTCCAACTTCAAAAATACAGAAAATTTCTCGTGAACGTCCGTTAGGACCATGACTAAGTAGCTGGTTGGCCCTTACGGCCTTGCAAGTTCATTTTAAGGTAAAACTATCCCTGAAGCGGGCATGCCCACTTTGTTTCCTATGATCGTGTGGTATAGCTCACCGTCTTTTTTGGTGATCCGGATTTCCGACTTCAAAATTACAAATAATTCTTGTGGACATCCGTTAAGAACTTTGGTATGCAGTGGGTAGGACCTCACGACCATGTTGGCAAATTTTAAACGTTAAAGAAACCCCAATTGTGCATACCCCCAATTTGCCAATGATCGTGTTCATAGCTCTCCGTCTTTGTTGTTAATCCAGATTTCTGACTTCAAAAACGCAAAACTTTTGTGTGGAACCCCTTTAAGTACTTTGATATGCAGTTTCTTGGCCCTCAAAGCCATGCCGACCGATTTGCAAGGTCAAACAAGCCCTAATCGCGAATACCCTCCCCCTATTTTGTCGATTATTGTGTTCTATAGCTCACATCTTTGTTGGTTATCTTGATTTCTGTCTTCAAAAATTCCAAAATTTCTCATGGACGTCCGCTGAGACCTTAGCTATGCAGCTGGTTTGCTCTCACAATAATGGTGGCCAATTTTAAAGGTCAAGAGAGAGTGAAGCATGCATGTTCTTCGTTTTACCGATGATCGTGTGCTATAACTCATATCTTTATTTGTGATCCAATTTTACGTCTTTAAAAATGCAAAAATTTTTCATGGATATCCGTTATGACCTTCGTTAGGGAGCTGTATGGAATCATGATCATGCCGGAAAATTTTTAAGGTAAAACGAGCCCTGAAGCGCGCATAGCCCCCGTTTTGCAGATGATCGTGTGCAATATCTTAGCATCTTTATTGGTTGTCAATATTTTTGACTCTAACAATACGTAAGCTTCTAGTGGATGTCTGTTAAGACCTTGACTATGAAGATGGTTTTCCTTCACGACCATGCTTGGCCATATTCAAGGTCAAATGAGCCCCGAAGCGCGCATTACACCCGTTTTGCCAATGATCATTTTTTATTGAGCACAATTACGTTGGTGATCAAGAATTTCGACATCAATAATGAAAAAATTTCTTATGGACGTCCATTAACACCTTATGTAGGCATCATATTGGCTCTCACAACCATCTCGACCCATTTTAAAGGTTAAACGAGCTTTGAAGCATGCATATACCCCATTTTGCCGATGATCGTGTGAACTATGGCCACCTACATTGTTGGTGATCAGTGTTTCCAACTTAAAAAAATCCAAAACTTTTGCGTGGATATTTTTTAAGACCTTGTCTATGTAGTGGGTTGGCCCTCAAGGCCAGCCGACCCATTTAAAAGGTCCAACGATCCGCGAATTGCGCATATCCCCCACATTGCAGATGATAGTGCACTATAGCTCACCATCTCTATTGGTGATCCAGATTTTCAATTTTAAAAATGCCAAAATTTCTCATGGACGTTCATTAAGACCTTGGATATGCATCTGGTTTCACCTCAAGGCCATGTCTGCCCATTTGAAAGGTAAAACGAGCCCTGAAGCGAGAATACCCTCAATTTTGAAGATGATCGTGTGCTATAGCTCACTAGATTTATTGGTGATCTAGAATTTTGACATTAAAAATAACAAAATTTCTCATCGTCTTAGCCAATATCTTTGCTATTCATACCATTGGCCTTTGATAGACTGTTGTTTCACGTTATTTTTAATGCTTTTTCCTTAAGTTTAGTGTGTGTCCAAAATCCTTTTTGTATTTATTTTTATTTATGTTTCTCTTTATTTGCAAGAAATGTGTCTAAAGATGGACGCAGATGTTTTTGAGGAAGAAATATAGAACAACCTACGAAGGTTGTGATAGTCCGTCGTGCCAATGACGGTCCGTAGATGGCATCATAGTGAAGCTGCTGAAGGAAGATGGGGAAGTCTAAGAAAGTGTGGGGTTACGAAGTGCATGACAGACTCATATCCATGACAGTCCGTCATGCTGCTTCGCTGTGATGATAGAGAAGTATTCCTAGTACCCAAATTCCAATAGTTTAAATGTTATCGTCATGCTTGGAATGGTCTGTCATACCTGAAATCGAGGGTAGTAAAGAGAGAATAAGAAGAGTTTTCAAAGTATGGGACGACGGAGTCCATGACGGCCCGTCATGACCACAACGACCCGTCATGAGGTCCGTCGACCCAGCCGCGTTTTGAAATATTTTTAGCAAATAGAGTCCTTCTTTAAATCGGTTTTGTTTTTTATAAATAGTTGTAAAAGCCTCATTTTTGGGGTTAGATTCTTTATTGGTTACACTTATATGTTAGATTGTTTGTTAGTAGATTATTTTGGATATTAGATTTTTGATTGCTACACTTTTCTCTAGAGTTCATTGTTTGTGATTTTGTCAATTAATCAAGTACATTTCTTGATTTTATTCTTTCTCATTAAAGTATGTGCATGACTTCTTTTATTATATATATTAATATTGTGATTATCACTATGGGTAACTAAACTCTATAACTAGGGTTGTGGGAACCGTGGGTGAATAATAAAGTAAAATCTAACTAAAATAACAATTCTAGAATAGTGTCTTGCATGTATTTATAATTCTTTCGCTTAGAAGTCTTTTTAACGGATGGCCAACGTTAGAACTCGCCTTAATGCTACTTGCCGGACCAAGGAGGTAGATAATAGGAAAATAATTATCAACAAAGATTTAGTGTATACTATCTAATAGGATAGTATAGATTGGTACGAGGTAATAACTTAGTCAAATATCGAATACAATGCTTAATATAAGGTAAAGGTAAGGGTTAGTATACTAACACACGTAGCCGGACAAAGGTGAGAAGTGAAAGTTTCTAGAAGCCGGACCAAGGATTTAGAAATACATAACTTATCACATTGCATGCAAGATACTAGGAAAAAATTGTTATAGTTAGAATTATCAAATTAGGAACCTATGGGTAACACGTAAACCCTAGTTACTTTTATTAATTGATAAAACTCCAAAATTTGAATCTGTTAGGTGTCAACTTTAATTTATCTAGTTATTTTCATTCATTTATAAATAAAAAAACACCTTTTATTGTGTGTGTTTTCTAAGGAAATAATTGACTTAATAATAGTAATAAAAGATTGAAGTTAAATTTGAACTATTTTCATCGTAGGAACGATACCAAACTCATTAGTTGGGTTCTTTACTTGATACGACCGCTTTACTTCTTATTTGAGAAGTAAGTTTGAGTTTATCAAATTTCGACGCCACTGCCGGGGAAAGTAGCTTTTAGATTAACAGAGATGAAGAGAACCCTTGTTTCCCTACAATCATGAATTAGAGTGTTCACTATGCAACATAAATCAAAACATGGGTATTAATGATGATGATCAAAACTAGAACACCCTGCTCCGGTTGATGTTCATGGTCAGTTATTACCTGATGATAAAGGTAAAAATCAACAAACGCGACCAAATCCTGCTTCATATCCTCAAGAATACTACAGAGGCTATGATAATATAGAAAAATCTGATGGTCAACTTTTCTTTCCCCCTCTACCACTAGGCCACTGCTTTGTGGTAACTAGTAGCCTGATGCAAATGCTCACTGCCATAGATTTATATTCATAGCTACATTTTTAGGATCCACATGCCCATATATCTAAGGTAAGGGCTGTATGTAAAAGTTGTGTAGGGAGGCTTGATTTTGATTTGTATGTAATAGGGCTAAGAGTCTTTCCTCTCTCACTAACTAGAGAGGCTGCCATTTGGTTCATTGAGCTCCCTTATAACTCAATTTTCACCTGGAACCAACTAATGAACATTTTTTTTAGCACGCTACTATCCGGTCTCCAACAAAGTAAACAACAAAGAATGAGTGAACAACTTTGTGGCAATACAAAGAGAGTCAGTTTGTAGTTGTTGGGATAATTTTACCTCATTTTTGAGAAGCATCCCCAATCACCGCATAGATGATGAGTCAATGAAGGAATACTTCTATCGAGGACACGATTATAATAATAAAGCGGTGTTGGATAAATAGCAGGTGGTTCATATAGGGAGTGTCCTTATGATGAGATTGCTGAAAAGTTAGAGAAAATCTCCCGGAACAATAAAGCTTGGAATACCATGAAGTCAATTACTTGGAGAAATACCTTCGTAGTGCAATTCACTCACAACCCAACCACAGATGAGATTCGTGAAGAGATGGCTCAAATGAGAATTGAGCTTGGGTTGGTATTAAAACATGTCACTGGGGTGCAGAAAAGACAAATGCAGTCAACTACTTGTCTAAACCACCACCACCAAATGATGAATGCTATGGTGAGGAGGATTCTTATGCGGTAAATGAGCAGACGGTGGGCTTCCGATCGAGTTCCCAAGGCTCTAATTAGAAGAATTGGTTCCATGGTCAAGGGAACCAAGGTCGGACCTATGGTAACTATAACCAGGAGGATCATTATGTTCGAGAAGGAAATTACAACCGCAACAACAATTTCAACAGGGGTAACTATGGTAATAGAAATGATAGGAATGGGCCATTTGTTCCTCCTCAAAATCGTGAAGTTACTCCTATGGATGGTGGAGGTAGTATGGCGCGAGTTGAGGATATGATGCATAAAATGATGAGGATGTTCGATGCTAGTGATGAACATACTAAAAGTTGAGGAATGATTTAGCGGGCATTGGGCAGAAAGTCGATACACATGAAATATCGATTAAGCAGCTTGAGTTACAATTGACCCAATTATCTGCAACTGTGAACACACGGTAACCGGGCACTCTTCCTAGCAACACTGTCCAAAATCCAAAAAATGATAGACATTGTATGGCAATAACTTATCGCGGTGGTAATCAAACCATTGACCCACCTATGTCGTCTAATGAGAAAAAGGTGACAAAAGATACTAATAAAGTGGTAGAGGTTAATGGTGAAGTAGAAGGTAACACTGGAAAAGATGCTGAAGTGCCTAAAAAGGTAACTCCCATGCCTAGACCACAACCCCCATTTCCTCAAACATTAGTGAAAAAAAGTGTTATATAACAATGTTGAAGCACCTATATATAAATGTGCCTTTGGTAGAAGCTTTAGAAGAAATGCCCGATTATGCCAAGTTTATGAAAGATCTGGTTACACAGAAAAGATCGGTTACTTTTGAGGATGATGATAGAATGCAGCATGGTAGTGCTATTGCATCAGGATCTCTCGTACAAAAGAGAGAAGATCTGGGTGCGTTCACTATTCCTTGTACAAACGGGTTATTACATTTTGCGAAAGCATTATGTGATCTTGGGGAAAGCATAAATCTCATGATCCTCTCGATTCACAAGATGTTGGGTTTGGGTGATCCAAAGCCTACTGCGATGCGACTATTAATGACCGATCGAACAGTAAAAAGGCCTATAGGGATATTCCAGGATGTGCTGGTAAAAGTGGAGTCATTCATATTTCCGGAAGATTTTATTATTCTTGATTGTGAAGTCGATTTTGAAGGGCCCATTATTCTTGGAAGTCCATTCCTTCCTACGGGAAAAGCCTTAGTAGATATGAAAGAGGGGCAAATGAAATTTCTGTTGAACAATGAGGAAGTGACCTTTAACATTTGTAGGTCCATGAGGCAGGGTGGTGAGCTCCAGTTGGTGTCTGCTATAACCTACAAAATTGGTGAGTCATCTGAGACACAAATAGAAGAACGTCTAGGTGTAGAAGCACTAGCGGCAGTGATAATGAAATTTTATAACGATTGCATTGAAGAGTATGAGTCATTAGTCGTGACTATTGATTGAAAAGATGTTCGGTTTAAACCAAAGAAATATGAGTTACACATGAAGAATCGTGAGTCTCCACCAGCGAAACCATCAATAGAGGAGGCTCTAAAGTTAGAACTAAAAGCTCTCCCACCTCATCTCAGGTATGAATTCTTATGAAATGGTGACACTTTGCCGGTAATCATTGCATTAGACCTGAATGAATAACAAGTTGAGAGTTTGGTGAAACTCTTAAAATGGTTCAAAGAAGATATAGGGTTGACTATTGCGGACATTATTGGGATCCCTCCTGATATTTTTTCTCATAAAATCCAACTCATGCCCGATCATAAGCAATGTGTTGAGCACTAGAGATTCTTCAATCCACCTTTGCAAGAGGTCGTGAAGAAGGAAATCATTAAGTGGTTGGATGCCGGAGTAATCTATCCGATCACCGATAGTTGTTTAGTATGCCCTGTTCAGTATGTACCTAAGAAAGGGGGAATGACTCTGGTCCCCAATGAGAAAAATGAACTTGTTCCGATGAGACCGGTTACTGGATTGAGGGTGTGTATGGATTACCGCAAAATTAAATGCATGGACTGAAAAAGAACATTTTCCTATGCCCTTCATGGATGAGATGTTGGATACACTTGCAGGAAAATGGTGGTACTTTTTTCTTGATGGATATTCGGAGTATAATCAGATTTCTATTGCACAAGAAGATCGAGAGAAAACCACTTTTACTTGTCAATATGGGACCTTTGCATTCAAGAGGATGTCGTTTGGGTTGTGCAATGCACCCATCACATATCAGAGATGTATGATATTGATGTAATGACTGCAATTTAGTACTAAATTGGAAAAAATACCACTCTATGGTGAAAGAAGGTATTGTTTTGGGTCATCGTATTTCAGAAAAGGGCATAGAGGTTTATTGAGATAAATTCGAGCTAAAAGAGATACTTCCCCCACCTATCTCTTTAAAAGGTGTGAGAAGCTTTCTTAGGCATGCAGTTTTTATCCAAAGATTCATCAATGATTTTTCAAAAATTGCACATCCGTTGTGCAAACTGCTGGAGAAAGATTGTAAATTTTATTTTGATGAATCCTGTCTCAAAGCATTTGGCGAGATAAAAGAAAAATTGGTGTCTGCACCTATCATTAGTTCTCTGGATTGGAACAGTCCAATTGAGGTGATGTGCGATGCTAGTAGGGTTGCTCTTGGTGTAGTATTGGGACAAAGGAAAAACAAAATCCTTCACCCCATTTACTAAGCTAGTAATGCCATAAATGAAGCTAATAAGAACTACACAGTGGTTGCGCAAGAACTCCTTGCAATAGTCTTTGCTTTTGAAAAAATTTTCACCTATTTGCTAGGTACTATAATTATAGTGCATACTGATCATTCAACATTGAGATATTTGTTTGCAATGATGAATGCAAAACCGAGGTTGATTCGTTGGGTATTAATGCTACAAGAATTTGACTTTGAAGCGAGGGATAGAAAAGGGACCGAAAATCAAGTTGCCGATCACTTGTACCGACTGGAAGATGAAGCTATGAGAGAATTAGGGGATAAAACTGATATTAAGGATACTTTCCCCGATGTGCATGTATTGGCTGCCTCACTATACAAAATTCCATGGTTCACACTTTTGCGAACTATCTGGCAAGTGATATTATTCCATGGGACTTGTCATTTCATAAAAGAAAAAAGTTCTTGTATGACGTGAAGAAGTTCTTTTGGGATAAACCATATTTATATAGGAGTTCTGCCGACGGGCTTATTCAGCGTTGTGTGCAGAATGTGAGATGTTGAGTGTTTTGGAGGCATGCCATTCCTCACCCGTCGGTGGACATCATATGGTATCCGAACCACTCATAAGATATTACAATGTGGTTACTATTGGCCAACTCTTCATCAAGATGCGCATGAGTTTGCTAAAGTATGTAATAGTTGCCAAAGAGATGGCGGCATTTCAAGAAAGTAAGAGCTCCGTCTAAACCCCATTCTTGTGATTGAGTTATTTGATGTTTTGGTGTATTGACTTTATGGGACATTTTATGAGTTTTCATGCAGTAGAGTATATTTTAGTAGCGGTTGATTATGTATCTAAATGGGTCGAAGCTATCGCCCTCGCAAACAATGAAGGGAAGAGTGTCACTGCGTTCTTAAAAAAGAATATATTCTCTTGTTTTTGCACCCCAAGGGCAATTATTAGTGATGGGGGCTCGCACTTTTGCAACAGATTGTGCAATCGATTATTGGAGAAATATGGGGTTCGCCATAATGTGGCCAATCCTTTCACCATTAAATTAGTGGGCAAGTTGAAGTTTCAAATAGGGAATTCAAACAAATATTGGAAAAGACAGTGAAAACTAGTATAACGGATTGGTCAAGGAGGCTTGATGATGCTCTTTTGACCTACCAGACAAGGTATATGAATCCGATAGGTATGTTCCCATACCAACTTATATATGGGAAAGCTTTTCATCTTCTGGTTGAATTAGAGCATAAAGCCATGTGGGCTTTGAATAGGTTGAAACTGGATTGGAACAAAATTGCAGAACAACGGTTAACTGGGTTGAATGAACTTGATAAATTTTGCCTGAAATATTATGAAAGGTCAGCCCTCTACAAAGAAAAGATGAAGAAGTAACATAACCTAAAAATTGAAAAACGAGATTATGGTTGGGGATTTGGTTATTATATTAAAATCTAGGTTGCACCAATTTCCAAGCAAGCTCAAGTCCAAATGGACCGGTCCTTACTTGGTTACGCAACTATTCCCTCTTGGAGCAGTTGAGTTGGAAACTAAGGAGGGTGTGCGGTTCAAGTTGAATGGACAACACATAAAAATCTATTTTGGGCATGCTGAATCAACGAATGAAGTGATTGAGGCTTACCATCTTGATGAAGTCTGAGTAATCAAGTGTCTCAGTCGTGCCACGACATTAAATCAGCCGTTGGTTGGGAGGTAACCCAATTTCTCTTGGACGTCCAACTTAAAACATTCCCAAATTTCTCTTGGACGTCCGTTGTGACCTTGTCTATGTATTTTTATATCACACATGTCCATGACAACCATTATTGTGGTCAAACAAGCACCAAAGCATGCATACACTCATTTTTGCTGATGATTATGTATTTTAGCTCACCATCTTTGTTGGTGATCTGGATTTATAATTTAAATAATGTCGAATGTTTCCCTGGACATCTGTTATGAGCTTGGCTATGCATCTATTGGTCCCTCAATGCCATGCCATCCAATTTTCAAGGTCAAACATGCTCATAAAGCACGCGTTCCCCCTATTTTCCTATGACCTTGTGCTATAGCTCATCAACTTTGTTGTAAATTTTGATTTCCTAATTCAAAAATGCCAAAAAATTTGTTGACGTTTGTTTAGACCTTGTGTGTGAAGCTTGTTGGATTTCATGTCATGCCAACCCATTTCCAAGGTCAAACTATCCCTGTATAACATACGCCTCGTTTTCCCAATTATTGTGTGTTTTAGCTAACCATCATTGTTGATGATCATTATTTCCGTCATCAAAAATGGAAAAATTTGTCATAGACATCCGTTAAGACCTTTCCTATGTAGCCGACTGTCCCTCACGACTCTGCTGACCCTTTTTCAAGGTCAAACAAGCTCCGAAGTGTGCATAACCTATTTTTCAAAAGATCGTGTGTTGTAGATCACCATCTCTTTTGGACATCGATTAAAACCTCGACTGTACAACCGGTTGTCCCTGAAATCTCTACCAGCTAATTTTCATGGCCAAACGAGTGTCGAAGCACCCATACCCCCATTTTCTGATGATTGTGTTCTATAGCTCACCATCTTTCTTGGTTATCCGGGTTTCCAACTTCAAAAATGCTGAAATTTCTCAATTAAATCCATTAATACCTTGGATATGCAGCCGGTTTGATTTGACACCCCTGTCATCCCATTTTATTGTCAAACAAGCCCCAAAGTGCACATACCCCCATTTTGCTGATCATCGTGTTCTATAGCTCACCATAATTGTTGGTGATCCGGAATTATGACTTTAAAAATGCGGAAAGTTTTCATGAACGCCTGTTCAGACTTTTACAATGCATTCGATTGGACCTTACCTCCATGGTGGGCAATTTTCAAACACAAACAAGCTCCAAAGTTTGAAAAATCCCCGTTTTGCTGATGATCGTTTGTTATAACTTACCATCTTTTTTAGTAAATACGAATTCCAAACTTCAAAAATGGTGAAACTTCTCATGGACGTCTATTAATACCTTACCTACGTAGTTGAGAGGCCCACACAGATATGACACCCAATTTTCAAGGACAAACGATCCCCAAAGAGCATACCCCTCATTTTGCTGATGATTGTGTGCTATAGCTCACAATCATTGATGGTTATCAAAATTTATGACTTCAAAAGAGTCTTATTATCTCTTGGATGTCCTTTAAGACCTTGTCTACGCAGTCATTTGTCCCTCCTTGCCATGCCAGCCCACTTTTCAAGGTCAAATGAGACCCAAAGCGCGCATACTCTCCATTTTTGAAATATAGTATCTTATAGCTCACAATCATTGTTGGTGATCCATATTTACGACTTCAAAAATGCAGACATTACTTGTGGACGCCCATTCAAACATTGTCTAAGCAGCCAGTTTGCTTTCACAGCCATGCTGGTTCATTTTTAATTTCAAAAAAGTCCCTAAGTACGCATACCCCCTGTTATTCCGATGATTGTGTGCTATAGCTCACAATCTTTATTGGTTATCTAAATTTCCAAATTAAAAAATGCTTAAAATTATTATGGACGTCCGTTAGGACCACGTCTATGTAGCCTTTTGGCTGTAGCGTCCATGCAGGCCCATTTTATAGATCAAATGAGCCCTACAAGTACCCCTTTTTGCTGATGATCGTGTGCTATAACTTACCATCTTTTTTAATGATCTAGATTTCTAATGTCCAAAACGTCAAAATTTCTCGTGGATGTCCGTTTAGACGTTATCTATGCAACATGTTGGCCCTCACGGCCATGAAGGACAACTTTCAAGGTCAAATGAGCCCTGAAGCGTTTATACTCCATGTTTTTCTGATGATCCTGTGCTATATCTCACCATCTTTGTTGAAGATCTGGATTTCCAACGTCCAAACTGTCGATATTTTTTTTACATTCTTTATGAGCTTCTCTATTCATAGTTATTCCCTCATGGGCGGACAATTTAAAGGTCAAACAAGTTCTTTAGCGCATACCTCATTATGATGATGATTGTGTGCTATAGCTCATCATTATTGTAGGTGATGTGGAATTTCGATTTCAAAAATGTCAAAATTTCTCGATGACGTCCGTTAAGACCTTTGCTATGCAAGCAGTTTTCCCTTACAGCCACACCGACCCATTTTTCAAGGTCAAATCAGCCCTGATGCGTGCATACCCCCTCTTTTGCCGATGATCGTATGCTATAACTAACCATCTTTTCTGGTGATTGGGATTAACGACGTCTAATATGGTGAAATTTCTTGTGGAAATCTATTATGACCTTTGCTATGCCCCCCATATGGGACTCACGGCCATGTCGGTCAATTTTCTGGTTCAAACAAGCAACGAACCGCGCATACCTCCCATTTTGCCGATGATCATATGCTATAGCTCACCATGTTTGTTGGTGATATGGATTACTGACATAAAAAATACTAAAATTTTTCGTGGACATCAGATAGGACCATGGCTATGTATCCGATTGGCCCTCATGGCCATGCCGGCTAATTTTCAAGGTAAAACAAGTCTCGAAGTGCGCATATCTCTGTTTTTTCGATGATCATGTTCAATATTTTACTATCTTTATTGGTGATCAAAATTTTTGACTTCAACAATACAAAAATTTCTAGTGGGTGATCGTTAAGACCTTGAGTATAAATATGGTTTTTCCTCTCGGTCATGCTAGCCCATATTAAATTTTAATCGAGCCCCGAAGCACGCATAACCCCCGTTTTGCAAATAATTATTTGTTATTGTGCACAACTATGTTGGTGATCAAGAATTTTAACTTCAGCAATGCAAACAAATCTCGTTGACATCCGTTAAGACCTTATTTAGACAACATGTTTTCCCTCATTGCCAACCCTGACCAATTTAAAGGTCAAACGAGCTTTGAAGCGTGCATATACCCCATTTTGCTTATAATCGTGTGAGCTATAGCCACCAACTTTTTTGGTGATCAGTGTTTCCAACATAAAAAATGCCAAACTTTGCGTGGATATTTTTTTAGAACATCGCTAAGTAGCAGGTTGGCCCTAATGGTATGCTGACCCATTTTCAAGGTCAAATAAGACCCTATGTGCGCCTATCCCCCATTTTGCAGATGATCGTGTGTTATATCTCACCATCTCTATTAGAAAAAATGGATTTTGATTTCAAAAATATCAAAATTTCTCATGGACATTCGTTAAGACCTTTGATATGCATCCGATTTTACCTCAAGGCCATGCTGGCGCATTTGAAAGGTAAAAAGAGCCTTGAAGCGCGCATACCCCCATTTTTAAAGATGATCATTTGCTATAGGTCATCAGCTTTGTTGGTGATCGCGAATTCCGACAATACAAAAATTTCTCGTTGTCTTCAGGCAAGACCTTTGCTATCCATACGATTGGCCTTCACGGTCATGCCGACACTTTTTCAAGGTCCAAAAAACAGTAGAGTACGGATTCCCCTATTGAGCCGATAATCGTCTATGTAGCAGGTTGGTCATCATTGCCATTTCAACCAATTTTCAAGGTCAAACAAGCCCCGAAGTATGATAAGGATTTCCAACTTAAAAAATACTAAACTTTTGCGTGGATGTTTTTAAAACCTTGGATATGCAGAAAGTTGGCCCTCGCGGCCATGCCGACCCATTTTAAAGGATAAACGACCACCGAGGTGTGCATAACCGCAGTTTAGTGGATGATCGTGAGATATCTCTCACCATCTTCATTAGTAAAAAAATGGCAAAACTTGTGGACATCCTTTAAGACCTTAGATAGGCAACCGGTGGCCCTCACGGACATACCGACCCATTTTAATGGTCATACGAGCTCCGAAGAGCGCATACTGCTCGTTTTGCCAATGATAATGTGCTATAGCTCACCAACTTTGTTGGTGATAAACATTTCCCACATTAAAAATTGTATGTGTCTTTTGGAACTCTGTTAGGACCTTGTCTATGAAATCGGTTCGCTCTCACGGCTATGCCAGCCCATATTCATGGTAAAATGAGCCCCGAATCGCCCATACCCCCATTTATGCCGATGATCATGTTCTATAGCTCACCATCTTTATTGGTGATTAGTATTTTCGATGTCCAAAATACTGAAATATTTTTTGGACGTGTATTAAGACCTTCAATTTGTACAAGATTTGCCCTCATGACCATGGCAACAAATTTTAAAGGTCAAATGAGCACTAAAGTGTGCACACTCCTAGTTTTACTGATTACCGTATGCTATAACTCAGCCACTTTTTGGTGATCCGAGTTTCTGACTTCAAAAATTCTGAAATTTCTCATAAACTTCCATTAGGACCATGTCTATGCAGCCGGTTGTCCCTCAAAACAATCTCGGCCAATTTTCATGGTCAAACAAACTCTGAAGAGCGCATAACCCCTGTTTTTCCGATGATAGTGTGCTATAGCTCACCATCTTTGTTTGTGATCTAGATTTTCGACTTCAATAATGCCAAAAGCTTTTTTGGACATATGTTATGACCTTGGATAGGCATCCGGTTATTCCTCACAGCCATGCCGACTCATTTTATAGGTCAAACGAGCTCTAAAGCCTGTATACCCCCCTGTTTTGTATATGATCATGTTATAGTTCACGATCTCTATTGGTGATCCGGATTTGCAATTTTGAAAATGCTATAATTCTCAAGGATGTTCATAAAGACTTTGTCTATGCATCCATTTTTCCCTCAAGGACACACCGTTTAATTTTCAAGGACAAACGATCCTTGAAGCACGCATACACCCATTTTGCCGATGATCGTGTGCTATACCTCACCATCTTTGTTTGTGATCTGGAATTCTGTATTGAAAAATGCCAATTTTTTTTGTTGAAGTCAGTTAAGACCTTTTCTATGCAGTCGTTTGGCCCTAACATCCATGCTTGCCTATATTTAAGATTAAACAAACCCTGAAACACACATGTTCCCCCTATTTTGCCGATGACCATTTGCTATAGCACACAATCTTTTTTGGTGATCCGGATTTTTGGCATACAAAATACAAAAATTTCTCGTGGATGACCGTTTAGACCTAGGCTAAGCAGTCTACTGTCCATTACGGCCATGCCGACCCATTTTCAAGTTAAAACGAGCCCCGTAATGCACATTCCCCCCGTTTTTCCAATAATCGTGTGCTTTTGCTCACAATCTTTGTTGTTGATCATGATTTCCTAAGTTAAAAATGCCAAAATATCTCATCGACCACCGTTAAGACAATGTCTATGCAGCCGGTTGGCATCACATCCACGCCAACCCATTTTAAAGGTCAAATGAACCCCGAAACATGCATGTCTCCTTTTAACCGATGATCATGTTCTATAGCTCACATATTTGTTGGTGATCCGGGTTTCCGTCTTTAAAAATTCAAAAAATTCTCATGGATTTCTGTTATGACCTCAATTAGCCAGCCGTATGGCATCTTGACCATGCCGACAAATTTTCAATGTAAAATGAGCCCCAAAGGGCATACCCCAGTTTTGATAATGATCGTGTGATATTGCTCACCATCTTTGTTGGTGATTCAGAATTGCGACTTCAAAAATGCTGAAATTTCTCATGGACGTCTATAAGGATTAGGGTTATGCATTCGGTTATACTTCACATCCATGCCGACCCATTTTCAAGGTCAAATGAGCGTAAAGCGCGCATACCCACCTATTTTGCCGATGATTGTGTCTTATAGCTCACGATCTTTGTTGGTGATGTGGATTTACGATTACAAAATTGATGAAATTTCTTTTTAGCATCCATTAAGACCTTGTCGATTAAGCTGGTTGGTTCTGAAGACCATGCATAGAAATTTTCAAGGTCAAGTGAGCCGTGAAGCGCGTGTTCCCCCCATTATTCCAATGATCGTGTGGTATAACTCATTATCTTTGTTTGTGATCATTATTTACAAATTCAAAAAATACAAATTTCTCGTGGACATTTGTTTAGACATTTCCTATGCAGCCGGGTGGCCCTTATGGCCATGCAAACCCATTTTTAAGGTCAGTCAAGCTCCAGAGTACATAGAAACCGTTTTGAGAATGATCGTGTGTTATAGCTCAGCATCTTTGTTGGTGATCTGGAAAACCGACCTCTATATTGCCAAAACTTCTTATGGATATTCGTTAAGACCTTTGTTACGCAGCCAGTTGACCCTTACGGCCATGTGGACCCATTTTCAAGGTCAAATGAACCACCTAGTGGGCATACACTCCGTTTTGCCAATGATCATGTTCTATAGCTCCCAATCTCTATTGGTGATCTCTTTTTCCAACTTCAAAATGCTAAAATTTCTTGTGGACATCTATTAAGACATAGGCTATGCTAAAAGTTGGCTCTCACGGAAATCTCAACCAATTTTAAAGGTCAAACAAGCACTAAAGTGTGGATACTCCCTGTTTTACGGATGATCGTGTGCTATAGCTCCCCCGCTTTTTTGGTGATACGGATTTTGGACATCAAAAATTCTACAATTTCTCGTGGACATCCATTAGGATCAATTCTACGCATCCGATTGGCTTTCACGGCCATACCGACCAATTTTCAAGGTCAAACAAGCTCTGAAGCACTCATACCCCATGTTTTGCCGATGATCATGTGCTATAGCTCACCATCTTTGTTGGTGATACGGTTTTCCAACATCCAAATTGTCTATATTTTTTGTTGGCTTTCATTAAGACCTTCTCTATTCATAAATATTTCCTCACGGGCGGCCCAATTTAAAGGTCAAACAAGTCCTATAGCGCATATACCATTTTGTTGATGATCGTGTGCTATTCTCACATCTTTGTTGGTGATCCGGATTTCATCTTTAAAAAATGCTGAAATTTCTTGTGGATATTCGTTAAGACCTTAGTTAGGCAACCGTAAGGCATCATGATCGTGACGGCAAATTTTCAAGGTAAAATGAACCTCGAAGCACGCATAGCACCTGTTTTACCGATGACCGAGTGCAATATCTTACCATCTTTATTGGTTAACAAAATTTTCGACTTCAAGAATACCTAAATTTCTAGTTGATGTCTGCTAAGACCTTGATTATGAAGATGGTTTTCCTTCACGGCCATGCTTGCCCATATTCAAGGTTAAACGAGCCCTGAAGCGCGCATAACAGCTCTTTTGCCAATTATCATTTGTTATTGCGCATAACTATGTTGGTGATCAAGAATTTCGAGTTCAATGATGCAAACATTTCTCGTAGACGTCCATTAAGAACTTATCTAGGCTGCATGTTTGCCCTCACGGCCATACCGACCCATTTTAAAGGTCAAATGAGCTTTGAAGCATGCATACACAACGTTTTGCCGATGATCCTGTGAACTGTATCCACAAACTTTGTTTGTGCTTAGTGTTTCCGACATAAAAAAATCAAAACATTTGAATGGATATCTTTTAAGACCTTGGCTATGTACCATGCTGGCCCTCAAGGATAGCAGACCCATTTTCACAGTCAAATGATCCCCTAAGTGCGCATATCCCCTGTATTGCAAATGATTATTTCTGATCCAGATTTTCAATTTCAAAAATAAATAAATTTCTCGTAGAAGTTCGTTAATACCTTGGATATGCACCTGATTTGACCTTAAGGCCATGCCGGCCCATTTGAAAGGTAAAACGAGCCCTGAAGCACGAATCCCCCCAATTTCAAAGATGATCGTGTGCTATAGCTCACTAGGTTTGTTGGTGATCTATAATTCTTAATTTAAAAATAACCAAATTTCTCGTCGTATTCATACAAGATCTTTGCTATCCATACGATTGGCCTTAAAGGTCATGCAGACACTTTTTCAAGGTCAAAGAAGCCCTGAAGCGCAGATTCCCCGATTTTACCGATGATCGTGTGTTATAGCTCACCATATTTGTTTGTGAACAAAATTTCCGGCTTCAAAAATGCAAAACTTTTGCGTGGATGTCCATTTAAACATTTGATATACAACCACTTTTCCCTCATGGCCATGCAAGCTTATTTTAAAAGTATAACAAGCCACAAAGCGCGCATACCTCCCATTTGCTGATGATTGCGTGCTATAGCTCATCATCTTTGTTTGTGATCACAATTTTTGACTTAAAAAAGCAAAAACTTCACTTGGAGAATTTTAAGACCTTGTCAATGTTGTAGGTTGAGGTATAGCACATGATAATCGTCAAAAAAGGGGGTATGCGCGCTTCGGGGCTCATTGGCCTTTAATATAAGCCATCATGGCCGCGGGAACAATCATTTGTATAGACAAGGTCTTAGTGGACGTCCACGATGAATTTTGGCATTTTCTAACTTGGAAATCCCGACCACTAACAAAGATGGTGAGCTTTAGCACATGACATTGGCAAAATAGGGGTATGCACGCTTAGGGGCTCGTTTGACCTTTCAAATGGGCTAGTATGGTCGTAAGGTCAAACTAGATGCTTAAACATGGTCTTAACGAACGTTCAATTTTTCAATTTTTTAATTCTGAAATCCTAATCACAAACAAAAATGGTGAGATATAGCACATTATCATCAACAAAACATGGATTCTGCGATCTTCAAAGCTTGTTTGACCTTTAAAATGGGCCGGCATGGACGTGAGAGCCTACCGGCTGTATGGTGAAGGTTTTGACGAAATCGATGAGAAATTTTTGCATTTTTGAAATTTGAAATTTTTATCACCAAAAAAGACGGTGATCTATTGCTTACGATCTTTGGCAAATCAAGGGGGTATGCAAGCTTTGGGGTTCGTAAGAACTTAAAAATCTATCCGCATGGGAGTGAGGGCCATACGGATGCATAACTAAGGTCATAACGGACATCCACAAGAAATTTCGGCATTTCTAAATATTGAAATCTAGATAACCAACAAAGATGGTTAGATACAATACACGTTCATCGGCAAAATGGTGGGTATTCATTGCGAGGCTTGTTTGACCTTGAAAATGGGTTGTCATGGTCGTGCGGGACAACTGGCAGCATAGCTAAGGTGTAAATAGACGTCCACTAGAATTTTCGGCATTTTTGAAGTCGTAAATATGTATTACCAACAAAGCTGATGAGCTATAACACACGATAATCGGTAAAAACAGGGGTAACGAGCTCTTTAGGGCTGTCTTGACCTTTAAAATTGGCCACCATGGTCTTGTGAGCAAACCAGCTGCATAGCAAAGGTCTCACCAGATGTCCATGATAAATTTTTGCATTTTTAATTCAGAAATCTAGGTCACCGTCAAAAATGGTGAGTTATATGACACTACCATCGGAAAAATAGGGGTATGCGCTATTCGGGCTCATTTGACATTAAAAATGGGTTGGCAAGTCCATGAGTGAAAAACAACTTCATAGCAAAGATCATAACAGACGACCACAAAAATTTTAGGCATTTTTGAAGTCACAATTAAGATCATCATAAAAAATGGTGAATAGCACACGATTGTCGGTAAAACGGGTCGTATGCACTCTTTGGGGCACATTTTACCTTCAAAAATTTTCCAGTATAGTTGTGATGTCCATACGGCTACATAACTAAGGTCATAATAGACATCCATAAGAAATTTTTGTATTTTTAATGACGGAAATCCAGATCGCCAACAATGATGTGAGCTATAGCACAACATCATCGGCAAAATAGAGGGCATGAATTCTTTGGTGCTCGTTCACCTTGAAAATGGGCCGACATGGACGTGAGGGCCAACAGGCAACATAGACATTGTCATAAATGACGTCCACGAGAAATTATGGTACTTGTAAATTAGATAACCCGAATCGCCAACAAAGATTTTGAGCAATAGGACCCGATCATCGGCAAAACGGTGGGTAAATGTGTTTTCGGGCTTCTTTGATCATTAAAATGGATAGTCATATCTTTAAGTGACTTAGTGGACGCCTGCGAGACATTTCAACAATCTTAAAGATTGAAATCTAGATCACCATCAAGTCGGTGAGGTATAGCGCACGATCAACGGCAAAATAGGAGGTATGCGCACTTAGGGGCTTGTTTTACCCTGTAAATGGGCCAGCATGGCCGTGAATGGGAAATGGCTGCATAGCCAAGATCTTAGTGGACGTCCAAGAGAAATTTCTGAAGTTTAGAATCTGGGTAACCAACAAAGATGGAGAGCTATAGCAAACGATCATTGGCAGAAAGAGGGGTATGCATGCTTGTTTGCTAGTTCGACATTGAACATGGGCCGGCATGGCCGTAAAGGCCAACTAGATACATATACCAGGTCTATACGGATGTCCATGAGAAATTTAAGCATTTTTTATGACTCAAATATGGATCACCAACAAAGATTGTGACCTTTAAAATAGGCAGGCATTGCTATGAAGGTTAACCAACATCAAAGAAAAGGTAATAAGAGATGTCCACATGAAATTTTTTCAAAAATAGGCAGGCATTGCTATGAAGGTTAACCAACATCAAAGAAAAGGTAATAAGAGATGTCCACATGAAATTTTTTCAATTTGGACGTTGGAAATCCAAATGACCAACCATGATGGTGAGCTATAGCACACGATCATTGGCACAATGGGTGGTATCCGCTCTTCAGGGCTCGTTTGACCTTGAAATTGAGTGGGCATGGCATTGAGATCAGACCAAATGCACATCCAAGCTGTAAAAATACGTCCATGAGAAATGTTTGCATTTTTGAAGTCGGTATATATGGATCAACAATAAAGATTGTGAGCCATAGTACACGATCATAGAAAAAATTTAGCGTTTGTGCGCTTCTAAGATTTTTACCTTGAAAATGTGTCGTCATGGCATTGAGGTCTAACTGTTTACATCGCGTAGGTCTTAATGGAAGTACACAACAAATTTTGGCATTTTTGAAGTTGGAAATCCAAATAACCAATAGAGATGTTGAGCTGTAGGACATTATCATCGGCAAAAGGGGGGCTATGCGCGCATGGGGGCTTGTTTGACCTTGAAAATCAATTGTCATGAACTTAAGGCTCAACCGTATACATAGCCAAGTTCTTAATGGACGTCTACGAGAAATTTTTGCAATTTTGAAGTAGGGAATCCAGATCACCAATAAATATGATGAACTATAGACCAGGATCATCGGCAAAGCGATTACTATGCACAACGAGGCTCATTTGACCTTGAAAATAGGCTGGCACGGCCGTGAAGGCCAACCGGCTTTATCGACAAGGTCTAAACAGATGTCTAGGAGTGTTTTTGGAAATTTTTAAGTCGTAAATCTGGATCACCAACAAAGTTAATGAGCTATAAAACACGATCATCGGGAAAATATGGGATAGCGTGCGCTTTAGGACTCACTTAACCTTACCAGCTACATAGTCATGGTCTTAAAAAATTTCCACAGAAAACTTAGGCATTTTCTAAGTCAGAGTTTAGATCACCATAAACAATGGTGAGCTATAGCACACGATCATCGGAAAAACGGGTTTTATGCACGCTTTGGGGCTCGTTTTACCGTGAAAATTGTCCAGTATAGTTGTGTTGTCCATACAGCTGCATAACTAAGTTCATAATGGACATCCAAGAGAAATTTTGGCATTTTTAATGAAGGAAATCCAGATCGCCAACAAAGGTGTGAGCTATAGCACACGATCATCGGCAAAACGGAGGCCATGCATTCTTCAATGCTCATTGACCATTAAAATGGACCGACATGGACGTGCGAGCCAACTGGCTACATTGACATTGTTGAACAAACATTCACGAGAAATTATGGTATTTTTAAATTAGGTATTCAGGATCACCAACAAAGATGATGAGCTATAGGATTAGATCATGGGCAAAACACTGGGTATGCGCGTTTTGGGGTTTCTTTGATTTTCATAATGGATGCTTATAGTTTTAAGTGACAACCATCTGCCTACACAATGTCTTAGTTCACGTCTACGACACATTTCAGCAATTTTGAAGTAAAAAATCTAGATCACCAACAAAGTCGGTGAGATATAGAGCGCGATCAACACTAAAATAGGGGGTATGCTCACCTTAGGGCTTGTTTTACCCTGTAAATGGGTCGGCATGGCCGTGAATGGGAAACAGCTGCATAGCAAAGGTCTTATTGGACGTCCAAGAGAAATTTCTGAAGTTTAAAATCTGTATAACAAACAAAGATGGAGAGCTATAGCACACGATCATCGGCAAAATGAGGGGTATGCGTGATTCTTGGCTAGTTTGACCTTTAACATGGGCCGGCATGGCCGTAAAGGCCAACCAGATACATATACCTGGTCTAAACGGATGTCCATAAAAAATTTCAGCATTTTTGAAGACTCAAATATAGATCACCAACAAAGATTGTGAGCAATAGGACACAATCATCAGCAAAACCTCGGTTATGCACGCTTCGGGGCTTGTTTGACCTTTAAAATTGACAGGCATGGCCGTGAAGGCCAACCAGCTTCAAAGAAAAGGTAATAAGAGACATGCACGGGAAATTTTGTAAATTTGGACGTCAGAAATCCATATGACCAACAAAGATGGTAAGCTATAGCACACGATCATTGGTAAAATGGGTGGTCGCGCTACGGGGCTGGTTTGACCTTGAAAATGAGTGGGCATGGCATTGAGGTCAGACCGGATGCATATTAAAGCTCTAAAAATATGTCCATGAGAAATTTTTTCATTTTTGAAGTCTTATATATGGACCAACCATAAAGATGGTGATATATAGTACACAATCATCGGCAAAATTTAGGGTTTGTCGGCAAAATTTAGGGTTTGAGCGCTTCTAGGCTTGTTTGTTCTTGAAAATGGGTTGTCATGGCATTGAGGTCTAACCGGATACATCGCGTATGTCATAATTGATGTGCACAACAAATTTTGGCATTTTTGAAGTTCGAAATCCATATAAACAATTGTGATGTCCAGCTATAGGACACGATCATCGACAAAATGGGGGGTATGCGCTCTTGGTGGCTTGTTTAACCTTGAAAATCAATTTTCATGAACTTAAGGCTCAACCGTATACATAACCAAGGTCTTAATGGACGTCTACAGGAAATTTTGCAATTTTGATGTAGGGAATCTAGATCACCATTAAAAATTGGGAACTATAGACAAGGATCATCATCAAAGCGGTTGGTATGCACAACGGGGCTCATTTGACCTTTAAAATAGGATGGCATGGCCTTTAAGTCCAACCGGCTGCATAGAAAAGGTCTAAAAAGATGTACAGCAAAATTTCTGGCAATTTTGAAGTCGAAAATTTTGATTACCAACAAAGCTGATGATACTATAACACACGATCATTGGAAAAATGTGTGAGAACATGTGCTTCAGGGCTCACTTAACCTTAAAAATTGTCCGCATAGTCGTGAGAGCCAACCAGCTGCATAGCCAAGATCAAAATGGATTTCCACGAGAAATTTTGGCATTTTAAAAGTTGGAAATAAATATCACCAAAAAAGATGGTGAGCAATAGCATATGATCATCGTTAAACGGGGGGTATGTGCACTTCGGGATCATTGAAACCTAAATATGTGTAGGCGTAGATGTGAGGGACAATCTTCTGCATAGACAAGATCTTAACAGACATCCATCAGAAGTATTGGCATTTTTGAAGTTGGAATTTTGGATGACCATTAAAGATGGGGAGCTATAGCACACAATTATTGTCAAAAAAGGCGGTATGGGCACTTCGAAGCTTGTTTTACCTCACAAATTTGCCTGTTGGGTTGTGATTTTTAAACTGCATTACTAAGTTCATAACGGACACCCACGAGAAATTTCATCATTATTAAAGATGGAAATCTAGATCACTAACAATGATGTGATCTATAGCACACGATAATCGGCAAAACCGAGGGCATGTATGCTTCGTGGCTCGTTTGACCTTTAAAATGGGCCGACATGGACGTGAGGGCCAACAATCTGAATAGCCATTGTTGTAACAGACATCCATGAGAAATGTTGGCATTTTTAAATTAGGAAATCTGGACCACAAACAATGATGGTGAGCAATAGCTTATGATCATCGACAAAACAGTGGGTATGCGCACTTCGGGGCTCGTTTGACCTTTAAAATGGGACGGTATTTCCTTGAAGGCCAGCCACTTCATAGACAATGTCTAAAAGGACGTCCACAAGAAATTTTTGCACTGTAGAAATCAGAATTCCAGATCATCAACAAACATGGTGAGGTATAAGACACTATCATCCGCAAAATGGTGGCATGTGCCTTTCGGGGCTTGTTACTTGTTGAAAATAGATATGCATAACTTTGCCTGCCAACAAGATGCATAAGTAAAGTCTTTTTGGATGTCCACGAGAAATTTCAGCAACTTTGAATTTGGAAATATCGATCACCAACAAAGACATTGAGCTATAGTACACGATCAACGGCAAAACGGGAGGTATGCGTACTTCGGGGCTCATTTTACCTTTAAAATAGGCCTGCATGACCATGAATGGGAAATGGCTGCATAACAAAGGTCTTAACGGACTTCCAAGAGATATTTTGGCAGTTTTGAAGTTTCAATCCGGATAACCAACAAAGATGGAGCGCTATAGCACACGATCAACGACATAATGAGGGGTATACGCGCTTCTTGGCTCGTTTAACCTTTAAAATTTGACAGCATGGTTGTGAAGGCAAACAAAATGCATAGACAAGGTCTAACAGACGGCCATGAAAAAATTAATAACTTTTTAAGTCAAAAATATGGATCACCAATAAATATGGTGAGCTATAGCACACGATCATCAGAAAAACCTGGTGTACGCGCACTTTGCGGTTAGTTTGACCTTTAAAATGGGTCGTCATGGCTGTGAGAGACAAGTAGATGCATAGTGTAGGTCTTAATGGACTTCCACAAGAACTTTTTACCTTTTTTAAGTCGGAAATCCGGATCACCAATACAGATGGTGAGCTATAGCACACGATCGTCGGCAAACTAGGCACCATCTTTGTTGGTAATGGGGATTTCCAACTTCAAAAATACAGAAAATTTCTCGTGAACGTCCGTTAGGACCATGACTAAGTAGCTGGTTGGCCCTTACGGCCTTGCAAGTTCATTTTAAGGTAAAACTATCCCTGAAGCGGGCATGCCCACTTTGTTTCCTATGATCGTGTGGTATAGCTCACCGTCTTTTTTGGTGATCCGGATTTCCGACTTCAAAATTACAAATAATTCTTGTGGACATCCGTTAAGAACTTTGGTATGCAGTGGGTAGGACCTCACGACCATGTTGGCAAATTTTAAACGTTAAAGAAACCCCAATTGTGCATACCCCCAATTTGCCAATGATCGTGTTCATAGCTCTCCGTCTTTGTTGTTAATCCAGATTTCTGACTTCAAAAACGCAAAACTTTTGTGTGGAACCCCTTTAAGTACTTTGATATGCAGTTTCTTGGCCCTCAAAGCCATGCCGACCGATTTGCAAGGTCAAACAAGCCCTAATCGCGAATACCCTCCCCCTATTTTGTCGATTATTGTGTTCTATAGCTCACATCTTTGTTGGTTATCTTGATTTCTGTCTTCAAAAATTCCAAAATTTCTCATGGACGTCCGCTGAGACCGTAGCTATGCAGCTGGTTTGCTCTCACAATAATGGTGGCCAATTTTAAAGGTCAAGAGAGAGTGAAGCATGCATGTTCTTCGTTTTACCGATGATCGTGTGCTATAACTCATATCTTTATTTGTGATCCAATTTTACGTCTTTAAAAATGCCAAAATTTTTCATGGATATCCGTTATGACCTTCGTTAGGGAGCTGTATGGAATCATGATCATGCCGGAAAATTTTTAAGGTAAAACGAGCCCTGAAGCGCGCATAGCCCCCGTTTTGCAGATGATCGTGTGCAATATCTTAGCATCTTTATTGGTTGTCAATATTTTTGACTCTAACAATACGTAAGCTTCTAGTGGATGTCTGTTAAGACCTTGACTATGAAGATGGTTTTCCTTCACGACCATGCTTGGCCATATTCAAGGTCAAATGAGCCCCGAAGCGCGCATTACACCCGTTTTGCCAATGATCATTTTTTATTGAGCACAATTACGTTGGTGATCAAGAATTTCGACATCAATAATGAAAAAATTTCTTATGGACGTCCATTAACACCTTATGTAGGCATCATATTGGCTCTCACAACCATCTCGACCCATTTTAAAGGTTAAACGAGCTTTGAAGCATGCATATACCCCATTTTGCCGATGATCGTGTGAACTATGGCCACCTACATTGTTGGTGATCAGTGTTTCCAACTTAAAAAAATCCAAAACTTTTGCGTGGATATTTTTTAAGACCTTGTCTATGTAGTGGGTTGGCCCTCAAGGCCAGCCGACCCATTTAAAGGTCCAACGATCCGCGAATTGCGCATATCCCCCACATTGCAGATGATAGTGCACTATAGCTCACCATCTCTATTGGTGATCCAGATTTTCAATTTTAAAAATGCCAAAATTTCTCATGGACGTTCATTAAGACCTTGGATATGCATCTGGTTTCACCTCAAGGCCATGTCTGCCCATTTGAAAGGTAAAACGAGCCCTGAAGCGAGAATACCCTCAATTTTGAAGATGATCGTGTGCTATAGCTCACTAGATTTATTGGTGATCTAGAATTTTGACATTAAAAATAACAAAATTTCTCATCGTCTTAGCCAATATCTTTGCTATTCATACCATTGGCCTTTGATAGACTGTTGTTTCACGTTATTTTTAATGCTTTTTCCTTAAGTTTAGTGTGTGTCCAAAATCCTTTTTGTATTTATTTTTATTTATGTTTCTCTTTATTTGCAAGAAATGTGTCTAAAGATGGACGCAGATGTTTTTGAGGAAGAAATATAGAACAACCTACGAAGGTTGTGATAGTCCGTCGTGCCAATGACGGTCCGTAGATGGCATCATAGTGAAGCTGCTGAAGGAAGATGGGGAAGTCTAAGAAAGTGTGGGGTTACGAAGTGCATGACAGACTCATATCCATGACAGTCCGTCATGCTGCTTCGCTGTGATGATAGAGAAGTATTCCTAGTACCCAAATTCCAATAGTTTAAATGTTATCGTCATGCTTGGAATGGTCTGTCATACCTGAAATCGAGGGTAGTAAAGAGAGAATAAGAAGAGTTTTCAAAGTATGGGACGACGGAGTCCATGACGGCCCGTCATGACCACAACGACCCGTCATGAGGTCCGTCGACCCAGCCGCGTTTTGAAATATTTTTAGCAAATAGAGTCCTTCTTTAAATCGGTTTTGTTTTTTATAAATAGTTGTAAAAGCCTCATTTTTGGGGTTAGATTCTTTATTGGTTACACTTATATGTTAGATTGTTTGTTAGTAGATTATTTTGGATATTAGATTTTTGATTGCTACACTTTTCTCTAGAGTTCATTGTTTGTGATTTTGTCAATTAATCAAGTACATTTCTTGATTTTATTCTTTCTCATTAAAGTATGTGCATGACTTCTTTTATTATATATATTAATATTGTGATTATCACTATGGGTAACTAAACTCTATAACTAGGGTTGTGGGAACCGTGGGTGAATAATAAAGTAAAATCTAACTAAAATAACAATTCTAGAATAGTGTCTTGCATGTATTTATAATTCTTTCGCTTAGAAGTCTTTTTAACGGATGGCCAACGTTAGAACTCGCCTTAATGCTACTTGCCGGACCAAGGAGGTAGATAATAGGAAAATAATTATCAACAAAGATTTAGTGTATACTATCTAATAGGATAGTATAGATTGGTACGAGGTAATAACTTAGTCAAATATCGAATACAATGCTTAATATAAGGTAAAGGTAAGGGTTAGTATACTAACACACGTAGCCGGACAAAGGTGAGAAGTGAAAGTTTCTAGAAGCCGGACCAAGGATTTAGAAATACATAACTTATCACATTGCATGCAAGATACTAGGAAAAAATTGTTATAGTTAGAATTATCAAATTAGGAACCTATGGGTAACACGTAAACCCTAGTTACTTTTATTAATTGATAAAACTCCAAAATTTGAATCTGTTAGGTGTCAACTTTAATTTATCTAGTTATTTTCATTCATTTATAAATAAAAAAACACCTTTTATTGTGTGTGTTTTCTAAGGAAATAATTGACTTAATAATAGTAATAACAGATTGAAGTTAAATTTGAACTATTTTCATCGTAGGAACGATACCAAACTCATTAGTTGGGTTCTTTACTTGATACGACCGCTTTACTTCTTATTTGAGAAGTAAGTTTGAGTTTATCAAATTTCGGCGCCACTGCCGGGGAAAGTAGCTTTTAGATTAACAGAGATGAAGAGAACCCTTGTTTCCCTACAATCATGAATTAGAGTGTTCACTATGCAACATAAATCAAAACATGGGTATTAATGATGATGATCAAAACTAGAACACCCTGCTCCGGTTGATGTTCATGGTCAGTTATTACCTGATGATAAAGGTAAAAATCAACAAACGCGACCAAATCCTGCTTCATATCCTCAAGAATACTACAGAGGCTATGATAATATAGAAAAATCTGATGGTCAACTTTTCTTTCCCCCTCTACCACTAGGCCACTGCTTTGTGGTAACTAGTAGCCTGATGCAAATGCTCACTGCCATAGATTTATATTCATAGCTACATTTTTAGGATCCACATGCCCATATATCTAAGGTAAGGGCTGTATGTAAAAGTTGTGTAGGGAGGCTTGATTTTGATTTGTATGTAATAGGGCTAAGAGTCTTTCCTCTCTCACTAACTAGAGAGGCTGCCATTTGGTTCATTGAGCTCCCTTATAACTCAATTTTCACCTGGAACCAACTAATGAACATTTTTTTTAGCACTCTACTATCCGGTCTCCAACAAAGTAAACAACAAAGAATGAGTGAACAACTTTGTGGCAATACAAAGAGAGTCAGTTTGTAGTTGTTGGGATAATTTTACCTCATTTTTGAGAAGCATCCCCAATCACCGCATAGATGATGAGTCAATGAAGGAATACTTCTATCGAGGACACGATTATAATAATAAAGCGGTGTTGGATAAATAGCAGGTGGTTCATATAGGGAGTGTCCTTATGATGAGATTGCTGAAAAGTTAGAGAAAATCTCCCGGAACAATAAAGCTTGGAATACCATGAAGTCAATTACTTGGAGAAATACCTTCGTAGTGCAATTCACTCACAACCCAACCACAGATGAGATTCGTGAAGAGATGGCTCAAATGAGAATTGAGCTTGGGTTGGTATTAAAACATGTCACTGGGGTGCAGAAAAGACAAATGCAGTCAACTACTTGTCTAAACCACCACCACCAAATGATGAATGCTATGGTGAGGAGGATTCTTATGCGGTAAATGAGCAGACGGTGGGCTTCCGATCGAGTTCCCAAGGCTCTAATTAGAAGAATTGGTTCCATGGTCAAGGGAACCAAGGTCGGACCTATGGTAACTATAACCAGGAGGATCATTATGTTCGAGAAGGAAATTACAACCGCAACAACAATTTCAACAGGGGTAACTATGGTAATAGAAATGATAGGAATGGGCCATTTGTTCCTCCTCAAAATCGTGAAGTTACTCTTATGGATGGTGGAGGTAGTATGGCGCGAGTTGAGGATATAATGCATAAAATGATGAGGATGTTCGATGCTAGTGATGAACATACTAAAAGTTGAGGAATGATTTAGCGGGCATTGGGCAGAAAGTCGATACACATGAAATATCGATTAAGCAGCTTGAGTTACAATTGACCCAATTATCTGCAACTGTGAACACACGGTAACCGGGCACTCTTCCTAGCAACACTGTCCAAAATCCAAAAAATGATAGACATTGTATGGCAATAACTTATCGCGGTGGTAATCAAACCATTGACCCACCTATGTCGTCTAATGAGAAAAAGGTGACAAAAGATACTAATAAAGTGGTAGAGGTTAATGGTGAAGTAGAAGGTAACACTGGAAAAGATGCTGAAGTGCCTAAAAAGGTAACTCCCATGCCTAGACCACAACCCCCATTTCCTCAAACATTAGTGAAAAAAAGTGTTATATAACAATGTTGAAGCACCTATATATAAATGTGCCTTTGGTAGAAGCTTTAGAAGAAATGCCCGATTATGCCAAGTTTATGAAAGATCTGGTTACACAGAAAAGATCGGTTACTTTTGAGGATGATGATAGAATGCAGCATGGTAGTGCTATTGCATCAGGATCTCTCGTACAAAAGAGAGAAGATCTGGGTGCGTTCACTATTCCTTGTACAAACGGGTTATTACATTTTGCGAAAGCATTATGTGATCTTGGGGAAAGCATAAATCTCATGATCCTCTCGATTCACAAGATGTTGGGTTTGGGTGATCCAAAGCCTACTGCGATGCGACTATTAATGACCGATCGAACAGTAAAAAGGCCAATAGGGATATTCCAGGATGTGCTGGTAAAAGTGGAGTCATTCATATTTCCGGAAGATTTTATTATTCTTGATTGTGAAGTCAATTTTGAAGGGCCCATTATTCTTGGAAGTCCATTCCTTCCTACGGGAAAAGCCTTAGTAGATATGAAAGAGGGGCAAATGAAATTTCTGTTGAACAATGAGGAAGTGACCTTTAACATTTGTAGGTCCATGAGGCAGGGTGGTGAGCTCCAGTTGGTGTCTGCTATAACCTACAAAATTGGTGAGTCATCTGAGACACAAATAGAAGAACGTCTAGGTGTAGAAGCACTAGCGGCAGTGATAATGAAATTTTATAACGATTGCATTGAAGAGTATGAGTCATTAGTCGTGACTATTGATTTAAAAGATGTTCGGTTTAAACCAAAGAAATATGAGTTACACATGAAGAATCGTGAGTCTCCACCCGCGAAACCATCAATAGATGAGGCTCTTAAGTTAGAACTAAAAGCTCTCCCACCTCATCTCAGGTATGAATTCTTATGAAATGGTGACACTTTGCCGGTAATCATTGCATTAGACCTGAATGAATAACAAGTTGAGAGTTTGGTGAAACTCTTAAAATGGTTCAAAGAAGATATAGGGTTGACTATTGCGGACATTATTGGGATCCCTCCTGATATTTTTTCTCATAAAATCCAACTCATGCCCGATCATAAGCAATGTGTTGAGCACTAGAGATTCTTCAATCCACCTCTGCAAGAGGTCGTGAAGAAGGAAATCATTAAGTGGTTGGATGCCGGAGTAATCTATCCGATCACCGATAGTTGTTTAGTATGCCCTGTTCAGTATGTACCTAAGAAAGGGGGAATGACTCTGGTCCCCAATGAGAAAAATGAACTTGTTCCGATGAGACCGGTTACTGGATTGAGGGTGTGTATGGATTACCGCAAAATTAAATGCATGGACTGAAAAAGAACATTTTCCTATGCCCTTCATGGATGAGATGTTGGATACACTTGCAGGAAAATGGTGGTACTTTTTTCTTGATGGATATTCGGAGTATAATCAGATTTTTATTGCACAAGAAGATCGAGAGAAAACCACTTTTACTTGTCAATATGGGACCTTTGCGTTCAAGAGGATGTCGTTTGGGTTGTGCAATGCACCCATCACATATCAGAGATGTATGATATTGATGTAATGACTGCAATTTAGTACTAAATTGGAAAAAATACCACTCTATGGTGAAAGAAGGTATTGTTTTGGGTCATCGTATTTCAGAAAAGGGCATAGAGGTTTATTGAGATAAATTCGAGCTAAAAGAGATACTTCCCCCACCTATCTCTTTAAAAGGTGTGAGAAGCTTTCTTAGGCATGCAGTTTTTATCCAAAGATTCATCAATGATTTTTCAAAAATTGCACATCCGTTGTGCAAACTGCTGGAGAAAGATTGTAAATTTTATTTTGATGAATCCTGTCTCAAAGCATTTGGCGAGATAAAAGAAAAATTGGTGTCTGCACCTATCATTAGTTCTCTGGATTGGAACAGTCCAATTGAGGTGATGTGCGATGCTAGTAGGGTTGCTCTTGGTGTAGTATTGGGACAAAGGAAAAACAAAATCCTTCACCCCATTTACTAAGCTAGTAATTCCATAAATGAAGCTAATAAGAACTACACAGTGGTTGCGCAAGAACTCCTTGCAATAGTCTTTGCTTTTGAAAAAATTTTCACCTATTTGCTAGATACTATAATTATAGTGCATACTGATCATTCAACATTGAGATATTTGTTTGCAATGATGAATGCAAAACCGAGGTTGATTCGTTGGGTATTAATGCTACAAGAATTTGACTTTGAAGCGAGGGATAGAAAAGGGACCGAAAATCAAGTTGCCGATCACTTGTACCGACTGGAAGATGAAGCTATGAGAGAATTAGGGGATAAAACTGATATTAAGGATACTTTCCCCGATGTGCATGTATTGGCTGCCTCACAATACAAAATTCCATGGTTCACACTTTTGCGAACTATCTGGCAAGTGATATTATTCCATGGGACTTGTCATTTCATAAAAGAAAAAAGTTCTTGTATGACGTGAAGAAGTTCTTTTGGGATAAACCATATTTATATAGGAGTTCTGCCGACGGGCTTATTCAGCGTTGTGTGCCAGAATGTGAGATGTTGAGCGTTTTGGAGGCATGCCATTCCTCACCCGTCGGTGGACATCATATGGTATCCGAACCACTCATAAGATATTACAATGTGGTTACTATTGGCCAACTCTTCATCAAGATGCGCATGAGTTTGCTAAAGTATGTAATAGTTGCCAAAGAGATGGCGGCATTTCAAGAAAGTAAGAGCTCCGTCTAAACCCCATTCTTGTGATTGAGTTATTTGATGTTTTGGTGTATTGACTTTATGGGACATTTTATGAGTTTTCATGCAGTAGAGTATATTTTAGTAGCGGTTGATTATGTATCTAAATGGGTCGAAGCTATCGCCCTCGCAAACAATGAAGGGAAGAGTGTCACTGCGTTCTTAAAAAAGTATATATTCTCTTGTTTTTGCACCCCAAGGGCAATTATTAGTGATGGGGGCTCGCACTTTTGCAACAGATTGTGCAATCGATTATTGGAGAAATATGGGGTTCGCCATAATGTGGCCACTCCTTCCACCATTAAATTAGTGGGCAAGTTGAAGTTTCAAATAGGGAATTCAAACAAATATTGGAAAAGACAGTGAAAACTAGTATAACGGATTGGTCAAGGAGGCTTGATGATGCTCTTTTGACCTACCAGACAAGGTATATGAATCCGATAGGTATGTTCCCATACCAACTTATATATGGGAAAGCTTTTCATCTTCTGGTTGAATTAGAGCATAAAGCCATGTGGGCTTTGAATAGGTTGAAACTGGATTGGAACAAAATTGCAGAACAACGGTTAACTGGGTTGAATGAACTCGATAAATTTTGCCTGAAATATTATGAAAGGTCAGCCCTCTACAAAGAAAAGATGAAGAAGTAACATAACCTAAAAATTGA